>NW_028318420.1:1299362-1949043 GCF_062004578.1 Staurois parvus
TTCTGTTCCTATTTATCTAATTCTATTCCTCCCAAATACCTGGGTATCCTTCTAGTTCCCCATCTCTCTTTTTCATTCTGACCATGCCAAGCACGGAAACAGATACATGCTGGTGAGATCAGTTTGCATAGCCTTGCTTCCTCTTTTTCAATATAGAATGCCATGTTCAGATAAGAAGCACACTTTATAATCTGATACTAATGGCAGCCACTTCATTTTAGTATGTGACTTACAAAACTGTTAACCTATACGCCCATAATACACAGAAAATGTGCTTTCTAAAAGCTCTCAAGTACAAAGTGAACATGATACAACAGGGATGAGTAATATTTTATGACAATATGTGATACATTTATGGATGTCTTAAACATTCATTCTTCCCAATATGTGTTCCCTTACACCTTTCTACATGAGGAAGACTTAATGAATGGCAGTGCCTCCATCCCACTGACAAAGGGCGTTTTTTATTCAAATCATCTTTTCACCATCCTATTCAAGAATAGAATTATTCCTTGTAGATAAGTGGTTACTCCAACATATTACACATTCTGAGCTATGACCCATTATGTTATCCTACCATGGTCCAATTTCTAGTAATATTTAGGAGATGTTTAACCCTTCTCTTACATACCTGTGGCACAACACCACCAATCTGTTGTTGATATCTTCTTACAAAAAACAATTTGCTTCCAAGTTGCAGGATTATTTTGTTGTTAATGCAACTCTAGATATACATTTTACTGTGTGGAATTATCAAGTTTACCCCTAACACAGGTGGTTAGACACTATAGCTAGCTTCTGTGTTCTTCACCTATAGCAGCCTCCCTTCCTATAAGGCAAGCAGGCCTACCAGTACTCGGTTGCCCCAGGACTTATACACAATGCTATAGTGCCTGGCGACCATGCTGGGGCCAGCGCGAACTGAGCACAGCAAGCAGGTACTTGCGGTTGGCAAACAGGCAGATTAGTTAATTGACAGTCCAGGTACAAGGCAGGCAAGTTACAGAACAGTCAGGGTCCAATCTGTAGTCATGAGGCAGGCAGAGTTCAGAGAATAGTCAATATCTGATCCGAGGTCACAAACAGGGGAATCCAAACGGCAGAGCAGAACGGACAGACAGTGAGCTTGAGCACATATTACATACGTTATCACAAGCATGAGACTGCAGGCTTGGGTGCCTTGAATCAGGTTTGGTCTCCACCCACAGACTGACCATATCAATCACACTGTTCAACAGGTAAAAAGTTTTGGGCATAAAATTAGCTAATCTTACATAATTTTGGGGTGCTGAAAACGAAAATGACCCTAAAAAATGTTGATTGGCTCTAGTTTCCATGATATATTCACCCATCTAATGACGTAAGCCATTCAAAATTATGATGCAACTTCAGCTGCATATTGCGCAATTGATACTGGTGACCAATAGAAAATTGCATGTATACTGAGATGATGCAATATTAGCCTTTAATTGCATCACTTCACTGCATAAAAGCTGCAGTATCTGTAGCTGATTGTAGTTCGACAGCGTCTTTACATTTCGTTTTATGCTTATATAGGCTACTCAGTAATGCCTCGAACTTGTGTGAATAAAGCAGATAATTTCTGCTATATCTGCGGTGAAATAAATTTTATCTCACAAAAAAGGAGGATAACAGGAATGATTAAGAAAGCCTACAACTTGTATTTTGGCTGCAAGATAGGAGACCAGGACAAGAGCTGGGCACCACATACAGTTGCAAGAAAAAGTATGTGAACCCCTTGGGATTAGGTGGAGTTTTGCATGAATTGGGCATAAAATGTGCTCTGGACGTCATCTAAGTCACAACAATAGAAGAACACAGTCTGCTGAACATAATACTACACAAACATTAGATGTTGCCATGGTTTAATTGCACATAACATGTAAACATTCACAGTGCAGGGAGGAAAAAGTATGTGAACCTTTGGACTTATTAACTGGTTGACCCTCCTTTGGCAGCAATAACCACAACCAAACGTTTCCTGTAGTTGCAGATCAGACCTGCACAACGATCTGGAGTCATTTTGGACCACTCCTCTTCACAAAACTGTTTCAGTGTAGCAATATTCTTGGGATGTCTGGTGTGAATCGCTCTCTTAAGGTCATGCCACAGCATTTCAATCGGGTTGAGGTCAGGACTCTGACTGGGCCACTCCAGAAGGCGTATTCTGTGCTGTTGCAGCCATTGTTTTGTTGAATTACTTGTATGCTTTGGGTCATTGTCCTGTTGCATCACCCATCCTCTGCGGAGCTTCAGTTGGCGGACAGATGGTCGGACGTTTTCCTGCAAAATGTCTTGATAAACTCTGGAATTAATTTTCCCATCAATGACAACAATCCGTCCAGGCCCTGAGGCAGCAAAGCAGCCCCAAACCATGATGCTCCCTCCGCCATGTTTCACAGTGGGGATGAGATTTTGATGTTGGTGTGCTGTGCCTTTTTTTCTCCACACATAGTGTTGTGTGTTCTTCCCAAACAACTCAATCTTGGTTTCATCTGTCCACAGTATATTTTGCCAGTAGTGCTGTGGAACATCCAGATGCTCTTTTGCAAACTTCAAACGTGCTGCAATATTCTTTTTGGACAGCAATGGCTTCCTCCGTGGTGTCCTCCCATGTACTCCATTCTTGTTTAATGTTTTTCTTATTGTAGATGTGTCAACAAAAATGTTAGCATGTGCCAGAGATTTCTGTAGGTCTTTAGCTGACACTCTGGGATTCTTCTTTACCTCATGCGGCATTCTGCGCTGTGCTCTTGCAGTCATTTTTACAGGACGACCACGCCTAGGGAGAGTAGCAACAGTGCTAAACTTTCTCCATTTGTAGACACCATGGACACATGAACATCAAGGCTTTTGGAGATATTTTTGTAACCCTTTCCAGCTTCATGCAAGTCAACATTTCTTGATTGTAGGTCTTCTGAGAGCTCTTTTCTGCGAGGCATGGTTCACATCAGACAGTGCTTCTTGAAACCAGTAAACCCAAAACAGGTGTGTGTTTTTTAAGGGCAGGACAGCTTTCAGCAACACATCCAATATCATCACACTGATTGGAGTCAAGGTTGGCTCACTCCTGGCTCCAATTAGCTCTGGGAGAAGTCATTAAGCTAGGGCCTCACATACTTTTTCCTCCCTGCACTGTGAATGTTTACATGTTATGTGCAATTAAACCATGGCAACATCTAATGTTTGTGTAGTATTATGTTCAGCAGACTGTGTTCTTCTATTGTTGTGACTTAGATGACGTTCAGAGCACATTTTATGCCCAATTCATGCAAAACTCCACGTAATCCCAAGGGGTTCACATACTTTTTCTTGCAACTGTATATGCTGCAATTCTTGTGGGACGGCACTGGAGCAATGGTTGAATGGAAAAAAGGCATCTATGCCTTTCGCTGTGCCAATGATTTGGAGAGAGCCAACAGATCATGTTAGTAATTGTTACTTTTGTATGGTGCCTCCAATTGTAAAAGGGCTAAATAAGAAGAAAAAGTTATCTGTGCACTATCCAAATATTCCATCGGCAATACGTCCAGTTCCTCATGGAGAGGGGCTACCAATTCCTAAAGCACCAGAAACCTTCGTGGTTGAGTCAAGTGAGGAAGAACCTGAAGCGTGTAGTCACGTGCAGTTGTAAGAGATAGCCCTTTCCTCGAATACAAGAGAAAAGCCAAGAGAAGCAAAACCGACACAAACTGAAGACAAAACTAGTGAGAATCCTAAGTATTAAAATGATTCAACTTAGCTTATGGCTATAATTTTTCTTGGTAATCCTATGCAATATATTATGCCATTTAGGCTTTGTTATGTAGTCAATATCACTTGCTTTATATTTGTGGAAAGACATCTATCTATATAATTATTGTGCATTATGTAGTCATTACGCCTATAGTAGAAAACTTTCCGTTTACAGAAAAACTAGAGCCAATTGACAAATTTCATTGTTATATTTGAACTCAGAATGTGAAATTCATTAAGAAATGGATCCTTTTGTTTCCAAAACTGGCAAAAAATAAAAATTTGTTGAACAGTGTCACCTTGGACACACAGACAGGGAGAATGTATCACAACCAAAACCAGGGCGCTGGAATGAGACCAGCAGCTGTGATGGAGCAGGAGAGCTAAATGCTCCTGACAGGAATGTCCATAAGGTATTCATAAGGGGACTTTTAAGTAAAATAAGTTCTTGGTATACAGAAGGATACAGCATCTAGAGTCCCAATCACTCAGATAGCTAGTGAATTGCTTGCTTGTAGGGAGGATCTTAGAATTGCTGGCTGCTCATGGAAAATATATCAAATGCTTGAATCTTAGCTATTACTCCCAGGGAAGCAGGGTTAGTAAACTTTTACCAAATCTGATTGAATTAAGAAAACTAAATCCAAAATACCTTTCCTTCTGGAATCAAGATCTAATTGTAAAATAATCAATCCACGGATGATAGCATGTTTTGTGACTATACGTCACTTTATAATTCGAGAACGTACCACTCCTCAGCCTACTGAAGAGCTTATCTCTAAATTGCTCTCCACTTTTTCTCTTCCTAAATAGTGATGAACTGAACATACCTGGGTTTGAATCAAGGCAGATTTAATGAACATTACTAGTTTGGGCGCCCAATCCAAACCCCATTGAATTTATTGGCATTTGAATGCTTAAACAATTTAATGGCCATTTCTAGGCTAATATGCAAGGAACTGTCAAACGAATGGCATGGTGGGCTGGGCACTGCCTACTGCAGCAAAACTGATGTTTACAAAGAAAAAAGTGTGTTTAACTACTTGCCCTCCGCTGTATAGTAGAAGTACTGCTACAACGCAGCAGGGCTGCGCAAAATCTATATGTGATTTGCATTTGGCGGCTACAGATGTCAATCACCAGGTCCTGGCCAGCGATTACTGGCCGGCACTCGGCGATCGTTGGAGAAAACTGACAGGGGAGAGTTTCCACCCTGTAAAATCACAAGCAGTTCAGCAGGTGAAATGTGCCACAGCTTTAGGGCAGTAGGTGAAATATGTTGCCCATAACATGATATCAGTCTTGGCTGCTCCTCCTGATCTTCTTCTCCACTAATTGTAAGATATATCATTTAATGTGCATGTTGTGTATTACATGAAAAGCAGCATTTCTCCAGACATGCAAACGCCAACAACCATTTAGCATGCAAAGTAGATGAAATTTCTCATATGCTCCCTTCTCCACATAAAAGCACTGTGCCTGGATGAGATGCCCCTCCAGACAACCCCCCACTATGAAAATACTGTGCCTAGGTGATATGCCCCTCCTGAACCCACCCTCCCTCTTGTGAGATTCAACTTAACAACATAAATATGTCATGAACCTGGCTACAAATAACCCTATCTTTACTCTTCAAGAAGCCATAGCTATGGTCTGTAGCAATCAGGTTTAGATGTCAGGCAACATGATAACCAACATGAGAACCAAAGCAGTTTTTCTTTTCACTGTTGCATGGTGTGCACTTATTTTATACTAGAAGATATAAGAAACAGGTATTTTCATTGCACTAAGGGCAGTAGTGAAATAATAAATATTCCCATTTTTGTATGACTATTTAGGGGAGGGAAACAAAAAAAAAATAAAATTAGCAGTATTTTTTATTTCTTACTCAAGTAACTTCTAGAAAATAGATCAAACCAAAACTAATTTTCCCAATACCTATTAAGCAGTTAATCATATTCATTTAAATATCCTTACACATGTTTACTACAAGTAAAATTTCAGATTCAACTTAAAATCTAACAGATGCCATAAGTATTTAAAGCAAAGATAGGAAAAGAAACTGCTTCCTGTTGCTTAATTTAAAACATGAAACTAAACTGATCACTATGGACAAAAGCCTCTAAAATAAATGAAAAATATATAGTTTAGCACTGACCAAAACAAACTTTGTGCAGTATTTTTATGCTTAAAATTGCCATGCTTTATGATTATGTTTACATGCTAGGCAATATTACACATATTATAACTTGCAACAAGAAGGCACTAAGAAATTTGTTTTTAAATTGAAAATATAATGAAGAATATACAATATACTTGTCTTGCTGTTCTTCAAAGAAACCTCAACTGAGAGAAACACATGTAAGTCCCCACTGTTGACCTCCTTTTGAGACTGCCTATGGTTTTAGTACTTTCTGAGTCAGAGACTCAGAATAACCATACAAAAATTGAAGTTAGAGTGGCACCAGAACACCTGATGTGTATACTTAAGGGCTGCTGGCTAAGAAAGTATTACATTCAGCATTAAAGCCAGGTGACTCATTTTAGAGGTCAGCACTGGCAACCTACTTGCATCTCTGAGTACAGATTTTCCCTTTAGAAGTTTAATATTTTGTTGTAGGAACAAATATATGAATCAAATGACAACTGAATTTCAAGTAACCCATGTTAAATGGTTACGGGCTCCTGCTCAGGCTAACAAGGTCTGATGAATTGGACACCACAGACTTGTGAGGGTGCAGGCTGGTGAAAGATTTGCCCAAACCCAAAGCATGCTGTAGAAATAGGAAGAGATACCCACACACCTTGCTGAGCCTGAGTGGTTAGCAGGTAAAAGTAATCTCAACTTGATTCATCCAAGCCACGCATCCAACATGTTTCACCCTGCCCCTGAGGCTTAATCATGGAAGTTGCACTTAGAACATTTTAAAATGATTCTAAAGGCAAATTTTTGTTTCTTAAAATACAAAAGTGTGGCTCGGCCATGCCTATGATTCTCCCTGTTCTCAGTGTATCCTGTGAATGCAGGAAGAGTGAACCCAGGAAGAGAGAGCAGTAATGCTGCAAGCAGGACAGTGCTAGAGAGGAGACCGTGTTTAGGGATGGGGGGGAGGTAACAGGTAGTGGAAGGCTTTTTACCTTAATGCAGAGAATGCATTAAGGTAAAAAACCTTTAAGTTTAGAACCATTTTAAAATTCAACCATTAATAAATATCATCAGTTGGAGATGGACAAATCTAGACAATATTGCCTATATTAATATAGCACTCTCCTGGTCAGGTTGCTAAAAGGTTTAGGTAAATTTAGTTTTTGACAGCCAGAGGAGCAGGTTTGATTGTTTTTGGCTATTCTAAGGTCTGCTGACTACAGGCTCAATTACTTCCCTCTGCATTCCAGTAGGTTCTGGAATATAGTGGGCTGGGACAGGCAGTCCCTGGGCTGAATATTCATGTAGCCTCAATTACTGGCCATGAGAGTGACCAGCAGAGGGCTGGTGTACATAAATAGTCTAGGACTTACAACAGCAGAGTCTTTTGTCCTGATGGAGGGCGTTGCCCTCCTGGGCATCTAGTTGGTGTCTACAGGTGGTCCATCGTGGTCCTAACTCAGGGAGAGCGGGTCAGGCTGATACCAGAAGGAGGCATCCTTTTATACAGGGACACATTGAGTAAAGGTCTATGAGAGACTGTTGCTGTTTTGTTCTCTTTTCTTCCATATTTCCTGGCTCAGGGCTGTTTCCAGTGTGGTATCCCCCTGAAGCTGTACATCCACATCCTCCCAAATTAAAAATATACCCTGAAGAGATTAATTCCTGTTAGACAGTGTCCTCAGTTAAACTGGCACTAGTTCTGTAGTATCCGATGGCTCACCCTATTCTCCATCCAAAATCTTCAAACAATAAAACCTCCAAAAAAATCTTTAGCCTGGTTACTGTGTGGAGAGACTGAAACTGCTGTGTGTCTGACTTCTGTAAACCCTTTAGGGAATAGAATCTGGGACAAACAGCCGGATCAGCTTGGAATCTGTGCTACAATAATAATAATAATAATAATTTTGGATGGAAAGTCTTCCTTTTATACACGTGAAACTCGAAAAATTAGAATATCGTGCAAAAGTTCATTTATTTCAGTAATGCAACTTAAAAGGTCAAACTAATATATGAGATAGACTCATTACATGCAAAGCAAGATAGTTCAAGCTGTGATTTTGTCATAATTGTGATGGTTGTGGCTTACAAATCATGAAAACCCCAAATCCACAATCTCAGAAAATTAAAATATTGTGAAAAGGTGCAATATTCTAGGCTCAAAGTGTCCCACTCTAATCAGCTAATAAAGCCATAACATCTACAAAGGGTTCCTGAGCCTTTAAATGGTCTCTCAGTCCGGTTCAGTAGGAATCACAATCATGGGAAAGACTGCTGACCTGACAGTTGTGCAGAAAACCATCATTTACACCCTCCATAAGGAGGGAAAGCCTCAAAAGATAATTGCAAAAGAAGTTGGATGTTCCCAAAGTGCTGTATCAAAGCACATTAATAGAAAGTTATGTGGAAGGGAAAAGTGTGGAAGAAAAAGGTGCACAAGCAGCCTGGAGAGGATTGTCAGGAAAAGGCCATTCAAAAGTGTTGGGGACTTTCACAAGGAGTGGACTGAGGCTGGATTCAGTGCATCAAGAGCCACCACACACAGACGGATCCTGGACATGGGCTTCAAATGTTGTATTCCTCTTGTCAAGCCGCTCCTGAACAACAAACAACGTCAGAAGCGTCTTACCTGGGCTAAAGAAAAACAGATCTGGTCTGTTGCTCAGTGGTCCAAAGTCCTCTTTTCTGATGAGAGCAACTTTTGCATCTCATTTGGAAACCAAGGACCCAGAGTATGGAGGAAGAATGGAGAGGCACACACTGCAAGATGCTTGAAGTCCAGTGTGAAGTTTCCACAGTCTGTGTTGATTTGGGGAGCCATGTCATCTGCTGGTGTTGGTCCACTGTGCTTCATTAAGTCCAGGGTCAACGCAGCCATCTACCAGGAGATTTTGGAGCACTTCATGCTTCCTTCCGCAGATGATCTTTATGGGGATGCTGACTTCATTTTCCAGCAGGACTTGGCACCTGCCCACACTGCCAAAAGCACCACAACCTGGTTCAATGAACGTGGGATTACTGTGCTTGATTGACCAGCAAACTCACCTGACCTGAACCCCATAAAAAAATCTATGGGGCATTGCCAAAAGAAAGATGAGAGACATGAGACCGAACAATGCAGAAGAGCTGAAGGCCGCTATTGAAGCATCCTGGTCTTCCATAACACCTCAGCAGTGACACAGGCTGATAGCTTCCATGCCAAGCTGCATTGAGGCAGTAATTGCTGCAAAAGGGTCCCAAACCAAGTACTGAGTACATATGCATGCTTATACTTTTCAGAGGTCTGATATTGTTCTATGTACAATCCTTGTTTTATTGATTGCATGTAATATTCTAATTTTCTGAGATTGTGAATTTGGGGTTTTCATGAGCTGTAAGCCATAATCATCACAACTATGACAAATCACGGCTTGAACTATCTTGCTTTGCATGTAATGAGTCTATCTCATATATTAGTTTCACCTTTTAAGTTGCATTACTGAAATAAATGAACTTTTGCACGATATTCTAATTTTTTGAGTTTCACCTGTAGAAGATAGTTGATGAGGGTGAGTAGTAGGGATACTGGTATCGGCACAGAAAACGAATATTTTCATGAGTACACGTACTAGTGAAACACTCCCGATACTTTGCAGTGCGATTTGCATAAAGGACGCAAATTGAACCGCAAAGAATAGCATGCAATTTGAACAGGAATGCAATTCCTGTCCAAATCGAATGCAGTTTCTCCACTGCTCTTGTGTGAACTCAGGCTTGTCATAGCCCAAGTTCACACAGGAGCGGTGTGGGAAACATCCCTGCAGGCATCCCATGCTGAGTCTCAGTGGTAAGACAGGAGAGAAAGCGGCAAGGAAATCCCCGCCGCTTTCTTTCCTCTCCTTGCAGTGATGACAGTTTGGGTTAGAGGACTTTTGATTGGTCAATATGGTCACATGGACGGTGCTGACCAATCAGATGACATCCAGCCCAGATGATGACAGTTTGGTCTATACGGCATCTGATTGGTCAGCACTGTCCATGTGATGGTGCAGACCAATCAAAAGTGCTCTAACCGAACTGTCATCCCTGCAAGGAGTCCTATCTACCAGGGATACATGCTACTCTTTAGGGTGCAATTTGTGTCCATAACGCAAATTGCACCGCCAAGTATCAGTAATCAGTATCAGCAAGTACTTGACCAAAGGTATTGGTACTTGTACTCGCCGATAAAAAAAATGGTATTGGTGCATCCGTAGTGAGTAGGTTTATAGGATAAAGATTATGTCTCTATTACAATCAAATAAAGTCTCACACATGTGCACACCAGGCCAGGTTAACCACTTAAGCTTCGGAAGGTTTTACCCCTTTCATGACAATGCCATTTTTTGCTATTCGGCACTGTGCTACTTTAACTGGCAGTTGTACGGTCATGCAACACTGTGTGCAAATGAAATTTATACCATTTTTTTCCCACACAAATAGAGCTTTATTATTTGATCACCCCTGGGTGTTATTATTATATAAATGAAAAAAGACTGCACATTTTTAAAAAAAATATTTTCTACTTTCTGTTATAAAAACATATCCAACAAAACAAATGTAAAAATCTAATTTTTTAATAAATTTAGGCCAAAATGTATTATTCTACATATCTTTGGTAAAAAAAAAAAAAAAAAAAAAAGGAAAATCCCAATAAGTGTATATTAATTGGTTTGTGTATTCTGTCTACAAACTATGCCCTTTCTCATTTGTTGAGATCCTAAAACACCAGGACAGTACAAATACCCTATAAATTACCCCTTTTTGGAAAGTAGACAGACTGAGGTATTTAGTGACTTTTTTAAAATTGTAGTTATGTTTCACAATTTTTTGGAAAAATTAGAAATTAAATAAAAACATTTTTTTTCACATACTCTCACCAGTGCAGTACAGCGTTATCATATGACTGGTGTAGTGGTGATCAGGGACACTAACTGGTGACAGTATGTTAAAAAAAACCAAAAACCTAAAAAAAATGTTTAAATAGTTCTTTTATTAAGGTTTTTATTTTTTTTTACATTCATCAGAGAAATTAAGTGTCACCATAGTAACACTGTACTACTCTAGGGGATGATCAGGGATTTTTTTTCACACTTTGATTTGCTGTTACATTGACGTTTATTGTAATAACAACGTTTTGAACACCTTTGCTATTTTGATCTGTGATTGGCCCACAGCTATCACATGCTACAGGGTGCAGTAATTGACCCATGTATCATGTGATAACTATGGGCCAGTAACAGCTCACTATGGAAAACACAGCTGTTATGAATGGAATTTATTCATAACAGCTTTGTTGACATTGTGATCATGTGCACAATCTGCAATCCGCAGGAGCATGTGCTAAGTGTGCATGTGCTAAGCAAAGTACGGGTAAATCACTTGTAGCTGCCGCCCTTTCGCAGGATATGTACTGCAGGTGGTCGGGAACTGGTTAAAGACTCACACGCACACAACAGTGCAGGTACTGGTAACCTCTTCTAAGAGCCACTGCTCCTTGCTCCTTGGAGAGGTAAACAGTACCTGGCCTGGTATAGGCCATATCAATGGTACCTAGGAATGTACTCTTCTGTGGTATGCTACATTGCCAAAGGTATTGGGACGCCTGCCTCTAGATGCACATGAACTTTAATGGCATCCCAGTCTTAGTCCGTAGGGTTCAATATTCAGTTTACCCACCCTTTTGCAGCTATAACGGCTTCAACTCTTCTGGGAAGGCTGTCCACAAGGTTTAGGAGTGTGTCTATGGGAACATTTGACCATTCTTCTAGAAGCACATTTGTTAGGTCAGGCACTGATGTCAGATGGGAAGGCCTGGCTCGCAGTCTCCAACTCAATAGAACACCTTTGGGATGAATTAGAGTGAAGTCAGGACTCCGTCCAGGCCAGTCAAGTTCCTCCACCCCAAACTCGCTCATCCATGTCTTTATGGACCTTGCTTTGTGCACTGGTACGCAGTTATGTTGGACCAGGAAGGGGCATCCCCAAACAGTTGCCACACAGTTGGGAGCATGTCTTGGTGTGTTGACATCTTAAGAGTTCCCTTCACTGCAACTAAGGGGCCAAGCCCAACCCCTGAAAGACAACCCCATGCCATAATCCCCTCTCCACCACACTTGGCACAATGCAGTCAGGCAAGTACCATTCTCCTGGCTACCGCCAAACCCAGACACATCCATCAGATTTCCAGACAGAGAAATGTGATTTGTCACTCCAGAGAACACTCTAGAGTCCATTGGCAGCGTGCTTTAAACCACTGTATCCGACACTTTGCATTGCACTTGGTGATGTAAGGCTTGGATGCAGCTGCTGGGCCATGGAAACCCATTCCATGAAGCTCTCTACACACTGTTGTTGTGCTAAACTGAAGGCCACATGAAGTTTGGAGGTCTTTAGCTATTGACACTGCTGTTGGCAACTTCTGCACACTGTGCTCTTCAGCATGCACTGATCCCTCTCTGTCCTTTTATGTGACCTACCACTTTATGGCTGAGTTGATGTTGTTCCTAGTTGCTTCCACTTTCACTTTGTTGTAATACCACTAAAAATTGACTGTGGAAGATTTAGTAGCAAGGAAATTTCCCGGATGGACTTATTGCACAGGTGGTAACCTATCACGGTACCACGCTTGAACTCACTGAGCTCCTGAGAGCGACCCATTCTTTCACAAATGTTTGTAGCAGCAGTCTGCATGTCTAGGTGCTTGATTTTATACACCTGTGGTCATGGAGGTGATTGGAACACCTGAATACAGTGATTTGGAGGGGTGTCCCAATACTTTCGGCAATATAGTGTATGTTTTATTACATATTGAGTTGACCTCTAAAGCGGTAGTAACCGAAAAAGAAAAAAAAAACAAGGTTCTCCTGCAGGTTAATGTCATAATGTGCTAGTATGCACCACATACTAGCACATTATGTCTGACTTACCTACAAAATGGATCCCTCCAGTGGCACACTGTCACTGCTGACAGGGATTCCATCTTCACTCCGCCTTCCTTCCAGGGTTCGCAGGCTCTGACTGTTTAAATGGCTGAGCTGCGATGATGTCACTCCCTCAGATACACATGGGAGTCACGATGGCGATACAAAAATCTCAGTGGATGGCATAATCGAGTGCAGTGTGCATGCACTGGTGATGTCACCAGCTGCTACACATGTGAATATTTCCTAAACGGTGCACTTTTAGGACATATACACCACACCTTCAGGTAAATCCTATTATTGGCTTACTTGTAGGTACAAATTAAAAAAGTAAAGTTTACTACTGCTTTAAAGCAGAGCTGATCTCCCGTTCCCCATTAAGGACTGGCACCTTTGGGGAGCGAGTACCCGAAATTGATAGGCAACCCACTTCTGCTGCGATCGCATAGGTGATCGGAAGGGGAAGTTGTCCTCCCCTCCTCTCTCCCTGTAGTCTTTTGGGACACGTAACAGGTCCCAGAAGACTACAGGCCTTTCACAAAGCACATCGCTACTCGCGCATGCACAGTGAGCACCTGGCTGTGAAGCCACAAGCTGTCACAGCCGGGTGCCCACTCTGAAGATGCCGGCACCGGGAACACAGCTGAAACGGGCTGCAGGGGGGATGGGATCAAAGGAAAAGGAAGTGTCAATTTTTTAAAAGTCAGCAGCAAGTGTATGTGCTTCTGAGGAGGAGAGATTAAAGCGGAGTTCCACCCAAAAGTAGAAGCTCTGCTTGTTTGCCTCCCCCCCTCCACTGTCATATTTTTGGGGGGAGCAGGTACTTGGTTTTGACAGGTACCAGCTCCTACTTCCGGCTCAGTTCACTGCAGCCTCCTTCCTCCCGTAGTCTCCTGAGAACATTCACAGGTCCCAGAAGACTGCCGGACCAATCAGGAGACCCAGCACGACTCGCGCATGCGCAGTGGGCACCCGGCTGTGAAGCCATAAGCTGTCACAGACTGGTGCCCATAGTTGAGATGCCGGCACCATGGAGAGAAGAGAAGAGACAGCTTGGGTGAGCATATCGCTGGACCCTGCTACAGGGTGGCACAGGTGCACAAAATCACGTGGGCCTCCATTCACGGCTGCGGCTGTCAATCACTGGGTCCCGGCTGGTGATTACCCGTTGGCACCCGGTGATTTCTGAGGATCTCTGAAGGGGTGGAGAACTGTTTTGTTTACTAATAGTTCTGCTCCCTGTCAGCTTGGGCACAGCCATCCAAAGCAGTGTGATTACAGTGAAGCACACTGACGCGGCCCCCTAGTAAATCACTCCCAGCACGCAGTTAACCCTTTGATCGCCCCTCATGTTAACCCCTTCATGCCCAGTGCCATTAGTACAGACTGATCACTGTTTTATACACCAAGTCAGTTCCCCCCCAGTGTCAGAATGTCCACCGCAGTCCTGCAGTCCGGCAGTCCGGCAGTCTGGCTATAAGTCGATGATCGCTGCCATTACTAGTAAAAATAAAATAAAAATCCCAGTATATATACCGCCCTTTGTAAATGCTATAACGTTCACGTAAACCAATTAATTTACATGTATTGGGATTTTTTTTTTTAGCAAAGACATGTAGCAGAATACATTTTGACCTAAATTTATGACAAAAGTTGATTTTTAAAATTTTTTTTGCTGGATGTGTTTAATAGCAAAAAGTCAAAAATAATGTTTTTTTCTCAAAATTATTGCCTTTTTTTTTTTTTTTTTTTTATAGCGCAAAAAATTAAAAACGCACAGGCAATCAAATACCACCGAAAGAAAGCTCAATTTGTGGGGAAAAAAGGATGTAAATTTCATTTGGGTGCAGCATTGCATGACTGGGTGCAGCGTTGTCAGTTAAAGTAACGCAATGCCGTAACACAAAAAATGGCCTGGTCAGGAAGGGGGGTAAATCCTCAGGAGGGCAAGTGGTTAATTGCAGTAAAGCTCGTTGTGCTGTCTGGCAGGCTGACCTAGATTTTAAGACTGGTCCAACTATATTACAAATCATTTGGCAGATAGCACAGTCCACAGTTCACATATATGTATTTCAACTATGTGCTTGGTTCCTGCAGTTCAGAATTAGCTATGCCACTGTGTTCAGTCACTACCCTGCAGTAATATACGAGAAATGAATTGATCAAGTCACACAGTCTGCTTGCACTTCTAAAGTTTGCCATTTTAGGAAGATATGTAATTAGTCATATAAAGTTGTTTTTTTCAGTTCCTACAGTGATTCCTGCTCAACAAGTAGAGCTGTGCAAGAAATTGTTTACAAAAAGCCATTGCTATACTTTTTAAAAATTAGAAACACACACACATTTGCCATGATTAGTCCGCTGTTGTAATTGGAATACTGAAGAAAACCTTTCTGATCAGCATAAATTATAATTCAAAACGTAGCTGTACATTTAAGTGATGAATGATTCATGAAATAGCTCACTGCAGGAGGCATGATTAAAAACACAAGAGGATATCATTAATTGCTGACACATACACTACCAATAACAATTCCTTTAATAATAAAATGAATGTTTAGGGCACAGTAAATTGTTGGTGTATTTTTATTAAATTAAAAAATGTAGGAGTTAATTTGAGGAATTATGTAATGTACTGTACAAATAATATTTATTTACACTTGTGTAATAGCAGCTTAAAGAGACCCAGTTCCCAGAATATTTATTTCAATAGAAATCTTCAAAGAATATTTATATGTGCTTTTAACTTATTTCATGCATTTTTTTTACCTATACAAGATTCCTTGTGAAGACATCCAAAAGGCCTGGGACTGCTGTTGGTCATCACCAACCTGGATGTGATGTTAGCAGCTCCAGCAGACTCAGAGCTGCCACTTAAGTGGCACTCTATAGTATTCCCCTCCGTTCCTCCCCTGGCAGCTACATAAAAGGTTATGTAGGTGTAAGAGTGTGACCCATGGATAAATCCTGATGTCCAATGTTAAACTATAATGTGCCTGTAATATGCTCTTTGGTCAGTAGATGACAGCAAAGTACGAGAATCAAGTTTGCAGAGACGTTTGCTAAGACAGAACCAATACTTATTTACCTTATAAAGTTTAATGAATGCTAATTTAGGGGTTGAGTAGGATCCTCAGAAGGGTCATAGTGAACTGTAAATACAGGTTTGAGGCTGCAATTAGGAAATTACTTACTGCATCACAAACCCTCTGGGAAGGGGAGGAGTTCCTGTGCTGAAGAGGAAGTGAAGTCTGGGTCTGGCTGATGGATGCTGAGGACGTCTGGAGAATCTGTGTGGGGCCTGGAAGAGGATTTACGGCTCACAGTGGAATCTGATGACGGCACCTAGGGAAGATTCACAACGAGACCAGGAAACAAGTGACTGTATGGTCCGGTTCAGGAGTGGATCAGGGAAAAGCACCAAGAGCCTGCCAGGGAACTGTAAGTGCGGCTTTGCCGCAGCACATCGCACCACGAGTGGTCAGTGACATTTTGGATATACCAGAAAGTTACAAGAGACACACTCCACTTTCCTTTGGATTACAAATAGTATTGCGCAATACTTAGGGTGCACCCCAACATTATATCTTGCTCAGGAACATTCAGGCGCAGCCAGGCTGCTTTCTGGACATTGAGGAAAAGTCCGCAAGTACGGGGTTAGTGTTAGACAGTATTATTCTTACTGTATGGTTATGCGCTGTTATCATTCTGTTGATGTATGCTCAACTACATGATAACTATAACTGTTTAGTAAACGTAATTGTTTTAAAAGAACCGCTGTCTGTGTCTGTGTGGCATCGTATACCCTCTGAATCTGTGGGCCCAGCCCCCGGTCTTCCTTCATAGGGAGGTGCAGAGGTAGGGAGGAGCTGCACCAGCACAAGCAATAATTAGACACTGGCAGAATGTAAAATACTTGTGTAGCGCTTACCTCTGCAGAAGGCACTTGTGATGATGGTCTTCTATTCTGCCACATCTCTTAACCGCTCAGTCTCCACGGACATACTTGTTCTTAGACTAAAAGCCGTTTATCCCTGTGGATTGAAGGGTTAGCAGGCTACCACTCTAAAAGAATGCACAAGAATGAGGCCTCAAACAACTTGGCAGTAAATCAACTAAATATATTATGACGGTTCTATTCAACATGGTGTAGAACAAGCAGATAATTACACGGGCTTAAGGGCACTGTGATAAACGTATCGGCAACGAACTTGCACTTAAAAGAACTATTGCAAGGTTAAAACAGAACTATACTCTCCTCCGATCTCATGATTCTCTGTCCTGGAGCTCCCATCCTGGACTCTGACATTTTTGGTCAGCCGATTCCGCTGCCCTCTGTCATTTGCCAGGCAGGGATGATGTATGCGTGGCTAACTGTATAGGGGAGGACAGGCAGGTAGGTATCTTTAATGTAGAAGAGACAAAGCATGTTTCTTCTGCACTAAAAATCCTGCTTGTCTGTCCATTTTTAATTTTACCTAAAGTTCCAATTTAAACTGAACTATAACTGGGTGGGTAGAGTATTTAAAGGGCATCAACTCACTGCAGAGAAATAAAAAAAGGGTCCTGGTTTACACCTTGCATACAACCCCAGTAGTGGGTGAGCATATGCATTTCTAGTGTGGAGGTACCCCTGGAGGTGATAGAAAGTACCTGGTGCCCAATAATTAACATTGGCGTGCTTTCAGTAGGGCCCTTTTTTAGATGGTGCAGTGTCCCTTTAAGAGAGTTAGTGAGTAAAGAATAGCAGATAGGCTGCTAAGTAGGAACAGTTTAGAATGTGTTGAGCCCACAATTACCTTATGGGCAACTGGTCTGGTCCCAGCTTGGTGAACAGCAGGTTCCAGATGCTGGGCCCTGAATCCTCACACAGGTTGCAGTCTCTCAGCTCCAATCCTGTAAACACAGTGGCTTTCTCCTATCCCTCACTCAGTCTTTGTAGACAGCTCTAGTAGATTCAGATGCAGGTCTATCCCCTCTCCCTATTATGGGTAAACAGGCACAGCAACAGGTCTTCGTATCTCCTGTCTAATGGCTCTGGTCCCTGGGATATGGGGCACAGACCCTAACAGCAGGTCTATATCCATTGCTCTCCTCACTGGACTACCTTTTTTTGGAACAATTTACCCAGGAAAATAGTGAAACTTCCCCTCCTCCAGGTGCAAAGGTTTGTGGAAATTAAAGTCCACAGCCCGTTAGCTTCCATTAACAAGTATGGTGCAGTTCCCCTTTTAGAATTTCACTCCCAGAATTCACTGCGACACATCAAGTTCTCTTTTTCACACTCCAATTGCCTCAAACTCTCCTGCTCCTTGATTGGCTCAAGCTCTCCTGCTCCCTGGTTGACTCAAGCGCTCTGCTGGGGCGAGGCGGGGGATAGCAAGGGGGATTTTATACAGAGCCTGCAGCACAGCCAGGAGGGAGAAGAGAGAGGAGGCACCAAAAGCAACATACATCCCTTTACTTATACAGCAGTTCAATGGGAGACAGATGTTCACAGAGCCAGCTGCACCCTGCTACACTAGATTTTTCTGTACTTTCGACTGCAATTTTTTTTTGGTGATAGGATCTCTTTAAGCTACAGCAGTACATGATTAAGTATTACTGACTTCTATGGGTTATTGCATTTAGAATATACACTGAAAAATTACCACTTTTTATGCCTTGCGAGTCACCCACCTAAAAATAGAATGCATATCAGAAGTTTTCACTTTACTTGCTGCTTGCTTGTTCCAGGTCTGCACTTCAAATCTTTTAAAGCTGCAGATAGCAAAGCAATTAATCAGAGGAAGGTTAGCAATGACAGCCTATGTCATTTCCTTATGTCCAATGCACTGAACCACTTTAAGCGATTCATTAACTAGAGAGTATTTTATCATGCTGAGCAATAATCCATCCTTTGCAAAGTGATCATTTTGATTTATTCTTCTGTTTGATTTATTTACCAAATAGCTCTCAATGTAGAATCAGTGTTGTGAGTCTCAAATCCAGTTCTTCGGCACTATTTTTTTTATAGGCTTTCAGGTTAAATGCATTAATTTTCTTCGGATAAACCTATACCATAAAGCTTTGAAAGTGAAAATAAACAAAGTAAATTTGTGTTTAAAGTACAACTTTGCTTTTAGTAATGTTTTTCTTTATATATACATCCTCCATCCTGAGCAAAATTGCATATTAGATAATTTCCCTTCAACCCTGCTGTCAACCCTGAAGTCAATGGGAGCCAAATGTTAAAAAACAGTAAAGGACATTTTCCAAGCTCATAGATTGTGAAACTAATTTCATGGGATCTAGGCAATGTTCATGGGGAACATGTACCAAAGAAAAAAATTATTTGGAGCAGCGATTTTAATAATGCTTTAAGAGCAACGATAAAAATACAAAATTAACCACTTTAGCTCCACCCCATAGCAGAAATACTGCTACAGGGTGGCAGCTGTGCGCAAAATCACGTATATATACGTGATTTTGCACTTCCGGGGGAGGCCACGGCTGTCAATCACCGGGTCCCGGACAGTGATTAGTTGCTGGCGCCCGGTGATTGCCGAAGATCACTGTATGCAGTGTGCTTACAGGGAAGCACATACACAGAACATAATGTAAAATGACACACAGCACACAGTTAACCCTTTGATCGCCCCAAATGTTAACCCCTTCATGCACAGTGCCATTAGTACAGTGTCAGTGCTTTTTATTAGCACTGATCACGGTATTGGTGTCACTGGGGATGTCAATGACACCAAGTCAGTTTCCCCCCAGTGTCAAAATGCCCGCCGCAGTCCCGCTATAAGTTGCTGATTGCCGCCATTACTAGTAAAAAAAAAAAAAAAAGCCCAGTAAATATACCACCATTTTTAAATGATATAACTTTCACGGAAACCAACTAATTTACACTTATTGGGATTTTTTTTTAGTAAAGACATGTAGCAAAATAAATTTTGGCCTAAATTTGATTTTTTTAATTTTTTCATTGGACATGTTCAATAACAACAAGTTTAATAGCAAAAAAAATTGCAAATTAATAGCAAAAATAGCAAAAGTTTAATAGCAAAAAAAATAGTTTTTTCTCAAAATTGTTTTTTTTTTATAGCACAAAAAATTAAAAATGCACAGGTAATCAAATACCATTGAAAGAAAGCTCTATTCGTGGGGAAAAAAGGACATATATTTCATTTGGGTGCAGCGTTGCATGACCGCGCAATTGTCCGTTAAAGTAATGCAGCTCCGTAACGAAAAACATGGCCTGGTCAGGAAGGGGGGTAAATCCTCTTGAGGGCAAGTGGTTAAGTAACATGCCTTCGGTATTTAACCTGCCTGTGAAGTGGTGCATCTGTATGATGTATACTACTGATGAGACCCACAGCCCTGGGGTCAGTTTGAGCAGAAGGCAAACTTCTAAGATGTTCGGATGTTGAATTGAAACCCCACTGAAATCCACAGAAGCTGAATCTGTAAAATTAAAAACGCCCATTTTCTGGGCTAACAAATCGAAAACAAAAAATTAAATTCCATGCATCCAGGAGCAGTGACAAGGGGAACCCCCCTCCTGGCACAACACCTTGTTTGTATGTTGATGAAGACAAGGGCCTCTTCCCCACAACCTCGGCTCAGTGGTAGAAGGTGTCTGTAGGCAGGGGATTTATTGGAATCTAAAAACTCGCTTCAACACTGAGACACCACACCAGCCCTCTCTTTGATAATGAGTAAGGGGTACTCATTCACAAAAAAGAGTAAAGTGTAAAAAAGAAATTTTTTGACTGGTCCTTTTTTTAAAAAATAAAAATTCCCAAAAAGCCACACAATATATATTAATCGTCAATCATGTTGTCCAGTGGATGGATTGTCAAACACAATGATCAATGCTGAAAGAAGGAAAATAATCCAGCCGTCCAACAGCCATGATGGTCCCAATGATGTCTCATGCAGAATAACAGATTCCCCAGGGCCCTTCCACTATATGCAAACTAAGGATCTAGGTCTCCCAAGTGATGTAATTGAACAAATATGGCCATATTTGGCCCTTGGCATTGCCGAAATATGGCAATGTGGCCATATTTGCGCAATAATGTCAGCTACCCCTGCCCCTTTGTTTACATGGTCAGAGATTCAGGGCCAGTAAATGAATGACATTACTGGTTGCTAAGGGCACTTTGCAACCATTGACAGGAAGCTGTCCAAGATAGTAGCAGTAGGAATACAACAAATGGGGACAAATGCTATCATTTAGCTCTGGCGGGAAATGTTGATGACCATTAAGATTCATTTCAATTGCCAGAAATATGTTACTGTAACAGAGCAGCCTAAGCACAATTCTTCAGGGTTAAAAACTGTAGTAGCCAGTAAAGGTAAGAAAAATCTAGGCAGAATCCTTGAAAGTAACCTTTAAAAGTGAAAATGCAATGTTTGTTTTTTTAAGTCCCCCCCCCCCCGCAAAAAAAAAATATTTATGTAAAAATATAGAATTATATTTAAAAACCCTAAAATGTTTGAATGTTTGATCACAAGAAGCTCCAGCATTGTGCAGGAGCATCGTCTCATTTGGAATGCTCAACTTTTCCAAGATCCTGGCAGAAGGTCCACTTGTCTAGGCCGAGCAAAGCATTGTAAGGTACAGTATGTACAGTAAGTAAGGTTTAAACGTTTCACCTACTTTTTTTTTATTTAAATCAGAATTTTCAATGAAGAGGTCTAAAAGATAAGTATCTTGCATTTTCATGTTTTAACTGCTTTGATACATATAGGAGACAGCTATGTAAGTGTAGCATTACTCCTGTAGGAGTCGCAGGAGTATTGTCCTGGTCCTCCCCAGTTACTTTTCCCTGTAGCCAGGCACATAGGTTCATTCACACATTTCCCCGATAACCCATCTAGTGGTGTTGTTTTTGTTGTTTTTGATGAGCGGGATACTCCAAACATAGGAACTCTGCAAGATACTTATCTATGTACTTTGAGGACTTTGTCTAAGCTTCAGGATAAGCTATTTTGGAGTCCTTGCTTGAATCAAACAGTGAACTTCAGGCTGCAGTAGTGGTAGTAGTAGTAGTAATTCTTTAGAGCCCCAGAACGGTGTCCCTTTAAGAAGTAGGACAGATTGACAAAACTCTTCGGAACACCAGCCGGAGTTCCCTGTGCTAGACCTGCAGCTGACTTTCTAGCACCAGAGAGGGTTTAGCCAGCACACAGTCTCTAGGATCTTTTACTCTATGTCTGTACTCACAAGGCCCAAGAGCAGCTGGATGCCTTCCTCTGTCATACCAGTCTTCAGTAGACAGTCTTCTAGATATCTTCAGTAGACAGTCAGCATAGCAGAACCCGGGTCTTAGCATTCAGGCCCTCAGGTCTCCCACCTGGGGCCACATGATAGTAGTTGCCTTGGAGGGCAACATGTCCTCTCCCAGGCTTGGAACAATCCTAAACAGGAAAGACCCAGAACCTATTGTGCTAACTGAATGTATACAGTTACCCAGCCTGCCATCTGAGCCAGTCTCTCTGGAATAGGATGGGGCTGTATCAATATGCATACTGCCATCTGCAAAACTCCACACCTATCATCCAGAAATTTCTCACGTTTCCTGGATACAGAGGAAGCTATAGGCAGACGAGTGAGCTGAGCACACAGAGCAGTCCTAACTAAATCCCAATTCACTAAGTACGGTGAGCCAACTATGATTTTACCTGTCAAAATTTACAGCCACTCTGACTACAGAGTGACAACTAAATTTACCTATCAAAGACACAACTAATTCTATCTATCTAACCTAGCACCTATCTAGGAGCGTGCTACATCAGTAAATTAAAAGAAAACTATCTGCCCTTCAAGATTGAGGCTGTTGGGGTATGGAAACCAGAGGCGGACTGACAACTCATGGGGCCTTTCATGGGACCCCCTACTGACCCCAGGCCCTCGGACAGTGCCCGAGTGCTCAAATGGTCAGTCCGTCCCTGATGGAAACCCACAGGTATTGGAAAGTTAGAAACAAGATAACTAAAACATAAAAACGACAATGATAATAGTAATTTAAAAACTAGAGTTTTCTATCTGGACAAGCTAGAGTTTTATATTTCAGCATAATTGCAACCCTTGCAAAACTAATGATGATGTGAAGAAATATGTTTGGAACAAGGGTGGACTGACCATTTGGAAACTCGGGCACTGCCCGAGGACCTGGGGTCAGTAGGGGGCCCCATGAGATGCCCCTGGTACCTTTTTCATAGGCTTTTTTGAGTTTGGGCAAGGACACAGGAGCCCCATGATCCCCTATTGCCCAGGGGCCCCATGAGTTGTCAGTCCGCCCCTGGTTTGGAATAACATCTTTAACAAGAATCCAAACCTGTTAGTTACAAATAACGTGTGGAAGTGGTCAAATCATGGAATGCAGAACAAGCATTCTGCTGCATAATACATGGAAATGGTCTGTGCTCAACCTGTACTTGTGAATGAAAGAAAATCTATTGTTTATCCTGAAAAGGATGAGTAAGGAATGTTAATATTAACATTCATGTGTCTACTGAAGAACATAGGGAGATAGTGAAGGATACAACAAGTTAGAATCTGCTTAGAAATAAGTTATTGAAATAGGATTGCAATTGGAATGCAAATGAAAAAGAATACCGAGCAATAGGAAAGATAGTCGGAATGAAAATCAGGTATAATTGTGAGAAAGGACTTAAGTTTGTGATTTCCTACAGAAAGTTGTACTTAAAGGAATATGGAGATCCAAGGTGAGCTAAATTAGAGTTAAACAATGTGCATGCAGGTGTATGTGCTAAACTGTGCTACCTTTTGAATAACCCATATTTCTTATCCATATTCTATTTTGCCTAGTCACTACTTGTGCATTGGAGCGAGATGATGAGTGTGACAGAACTGTCACAATCACCTCTTCTGCGAAGTTGTGGACTTTTACAGGGAGCAGTTACATAGTTAGTCTGACTGAAAAAAGACAAAAGTCCATACAGTTCAACCATTAAAAAAAAAGAAAAAGTTATAATCCTACACCCACAGTTGATCCAGAGGAAGGCAAAAAAACCCAGCAAAGCATGATACAATTTGCTCCTGCAGGGAAAAAAATTCCTTCCTGATCCCCCAAGAGGCAATCGGATATTCCCAGTTGGGAGAGTAATGGAAACTTATCAAATATCTGTTCCAGAGAAACTTAAAGACAAATTTGAGAAATTCCTCAGGAAAGTAGAACTCAAATCTTCACAAATAATCTGACCACTTTCTGCTGCACTTGACTAAGTCACAAGCACTCGGCTTCCTTAAGCTGGGCATACCTATAGGGTCAAATTTAGAGCCCCTCATACAAAGAGCTGGTTTACATTTTCAATGACAGTCACATATTTTCAAAATGCATGACAGAACATCATTCTAACGTGACACGTGCACATGCACATATGCAGTCATAGGCCACCTTCATTAAGAACATAAGCACTCTATGGGGTTGATTTACTAAAGGCAAATAAACTGTGCATTTTGCAAGTGCAGTTGCACTCATTTATCTCAGAGCTTAGTAAATGCGGTGAAGTTATGCTTTTTTATGTTATCCAATCGGGTGCAAGCAAAAAAGCATTTTTTTCCTTTTCCTTGAACCTGATTGAGTATTCTTTTCAAAGAGACACTTTACCACATTTACATTTAATAAGAAAAAGAGTGAAACTGAACTTCCAGAATGCACAGCCTATTTGCCTTTAGTAAATCAACCCCTATGTGTGGTTTGCTTGAGCAGCAAATATTCAATTTTAAAAACAATACAATATACTAGTCCAGAGAAAAAAAACGTTTACAGACAATGGTAGGCAAAATATTATTTCCCAAGATACATTTGATGAAAAAACATTTTTTTTTATTTATACGTATTTTTTTATTGTTGTATTTTCATTTATTTTTGTATTATTGTATATAATTTTTTATATTGTTTTATATTATTTTTGTATAGAGGGGGGGCCCTTATGTCAGGGGGCTGAGGGCAGTTGCCTCTTTTGGATTTTATAAATCCTGCACTGCATACAGAGGGCTGATCAAATAAAACTGAACAGATTCTCCCAGTCACACAAGGAATCCTCCCTGATGTGTTATTGTATTATGACAGCAAGGACTTCTCTGCTTTAAAGATGTTCAGAAGAATAAAGAGAGAAAAGGAATACAGAAAAAAATAAGAAATTAAATACTGGAAGTATATGAGCAAAAGGAAGTAAGGAACTTTGTTAATGATTTATAGAAAACAAAAACCGTTTCCAGAAGTAAAAATGATAACCTAGCAGGTCTTCTAAAGCTTCAAGCAAGGACACGGTTACAGCAGAAATGATGGTTAATGGAAAAGGATCCATCAACTTTTTAGGAGGAGATGTAAAAAAACTAGGCAATAATTTTTTTTCCTGTCCCCACACACGAATGAGGGAGATAAATCAATAGGTAAAATTACAGTAGTATTGCCTTGTTAAAGAAGTATATCTAAAGCCCAAACTGATGTGTTTTTATTTTTCATTTTGGATAGAGCATATAAAGGTGAAAACCCCTTTTAGATTGTTTGCCATTTTCGTCCTATTGGGGAGATTCATGTCCTGCAGACACAATAGGACTCTTCTCCTCTCTTCTAGTTCAGGTAACAACTCAAAATTTTAGATTTTTCCCTCACATTCAGTCCCAATGACAGTGGTTCCTAGAACAAATAAAGTGAACCTACCTTACAGAAACACAGACAGCAAAACAAACCAGATGGAGGTTCAAAGCCCTTGTCATTCTATCCAAAACAACAAAAAAAAATGTTAGCAAGTATTTACAGTACACAACACATACTAGCTAAGAAACTAAAACCCTTTATGGAGAAACTAAAGACCTATATGGAAGACAATATGTGATTACCAGGGCCAATTCAGAGAATCTTATTGGTTGACATCAGCAGTGGTTGAAAAAGGCTGCAGATAAGTTTTACATTTGCAGATCTTTTACAACATTAACTTCCTCCTCCACTGGTTCAATTCTGATGTTTATTGGTGAGTACCAGGGGCGGACTGACCATTTGGAAATTTGGGCACTGCCCAAGGGCCCAGGGTCAGTAGGGGGCCCCATGAGATGCCCCTGGTACCTTTTTCATAGGCTTTTTTGAGTTTGGGCAAGGATACTGGGGCCCCATGATCCCCTATTGCCCGGGGGCCCCATGAGATGTCAGTCCGCCCCTGGTGAGTACCATAAACTTTAAAAACATTATAGATTTGTAAGAGCTGTTGCTTATGTAACCCATTGAAATGTTATTACTCACAAAACATGAGAACGAACATTACATGGCAGTGGCCTGCTATTCAGGATTACTCACATTGATAGAACAGCCCTCTGGAACTTGTATTTCTGAACAGCAGGACTTGGCAGATAGGCAGAGTGCTTAGGACTACAATTCCCAGGAGCGGTAGCATGTGGGCGGGGGCATATAAATATCAAAGTCCGGGAGATTGGCCAGGAGAATGTGAACGGAGATTGAAGAAGAAGGAGGTGTGCTGATAGCTAAAGCGCTGAACTAGGTCGCGGGGCCAGGATTGGAGAGAGAGAGAGTGGAAATAACTTACTGACCATCCGGCTTGCTATGCTGCCAAGCAGGTCACTCTGCAAGCAGGAGACAGAGTGGAATGCCAAGTCTGAACCAGAGGGCTCATGGACTGTCCTATCCATGGTGAAAGATGGATCTCAGCCATCTGCTGACCCAAATTGATCGGGTGAGAGAGTCCCATGCATGAACATATCTGCATTACAGTTATCGTTCAAGGTGACTGCAGGACACACAGTCACAGATAAAGACACAGCAGTGCCAACTAAATCAACACATCGATGTCCCTCTCTGCAGAGCAGGATTCCTACTATTGTTCATCTTTTGCTTTTGACATTTAGAAGGGGTTGTTTTTGTCCATAAACATTTATGTCAATTGATGCTATTTACTACTTCAAGCTCAGTTCAAGATTAGAACTCTTAAAGAGAACCTTGCACTAATTCTTTACCATCAGTCATCTCCTTTTCCTTCACTATCTTGGATGTGACCACTCTAAAGAACTACCATCCACCCTTTGATGCAATTGCACATCCTTTGGGCCCCAACAAGCACGCAGAAGGCATTATAGAGCTCTTAAAGGGGACAATACCAATTATAATTGAGAATTTTCTTTATTTCACATTTAATCCTTGTTATCTAGTGCTGAGGACCACAGTGATCTTATTTGTTATTGATAGTCATTCCTGTTCACTGGGGATTCAACAGTCTCCTCAGACTGGAGGAAGTGGATTATTTCTGAAAGCAGACCTGCTAACATATAATGATGTTTTACTGTGAATGTTGTTGCTTTTGCTCACAGTTGCCAAGAGTGACCAGATTTGCTGCCAATACCCATGTTATTTTGTTATTTTTTACTTCAAATCCAATATAAACTTAATTTTGGTTTATACTACTCTGTGTGTGAGTCCATTTTACAGGTGTAATTTATTTGGGTCACCAGAGCAAGGTGGTGTCAGCAGAGGTTGGGCTTTCAATGAGAGGTCTGGATTGACAGGGACCCCAAAAATGACTAAGAAACCTTTAAAGGGGTAGTGCTTCACATAATATTCATGGTGTCTGGAATCGTTGCCAAAACTTTTGTCTGTGCTTTTTATATATGGTTGGTGTAAATGATCTTTATTGTGAAAAAAAAGAGACATTATTTATACCAAGAATTTTCTAAGCCATGTATTTTCTCTTCTAATATATTCTTAGGAAATGTTATATTGTTGTACAACTTCTATAGACTTGGCGCACATGCAACACTTGAAAGCTTGTTCACAGCAGCCTAAAAGCATACTACCCAAGCTCTTGCAGGTCTCTTCTTTCAACTACATAATCAGGGCAAAGCAATAACTGTGCTAAATCACAAAATATGGATTGAATCAACAAAACATTGCACTGATTCTAAAAATTATTTAGAATAAATGGAACAAACTGCAGTGCAGATAATGTATGGCTTTCCTAGATGGATAGACAATAAAGATGTGTGGATGACTAGCCAATATAGCTGACTGAAATGACCAGTACAAAAAAAAAATCCTGAAACTAATTTAGATCAGCATTTCTAAACTTTTTTTCAGTCACATCATCCTTTAAAATTATGTGAAATCATTGGAGATGATTGCTTAGGAGCTGAGTGTTATACAAATCTGCATGCCAGAGCAGCCAGCAAGAGAAACGTGAGGCGTACAGCAACTGAGTACCCTTGCACTAACTCTCTAAACATTGGGGGAACATATTCAAGAAAAGGAAGCAGTAAAGGAGACCAGAAAAACAGATGTTTTTCCCACCACCATTAACACAATCAACCAAAAATGGTAGTGGTGGATCTTCAATGTCCCAATTAGCCACTCATCAGCAGAAGGAGATGCCTGGATGAGACTTGAAGGAAACATTGAATGAATATCCCATTCCAACAGTTTAGGATTACCAGCTCTTTCGACTACCAGAATCCCTGCAAAAGGTAGACCCTGATTCCTAATGACAGAACCCACTAACACCGAGTTAAGAGCATATGATTTCTCACTAGATGATACTAGAGAAATGAAGGACTCCATATTAGCTTCCCCAGCTCTCAAGGACATGTTAGTATCCCTGAGGTATTCTATACAGTCAGATAATATGATGCATATGCAACATTTCAAAGCAGTGATACCTGATATGGGAGATAGAGTCAGACACAAAGGAATTTTGCAACCACTTTCAAAGAACTGGTAGATCTAAATAATGAGTGGGAAAATGATATACCTTGAATTAGGGATAAATTAGCAGATATGGCGGATTGCTCCCACCGCAACTATCTTAAGATCTGGAGCATACGATGTAATGAGTTTAGCATACCTATAATTCACTTTTCTGATGTCAGACATTTTGCCAGACAAACTGCTAGAAGAATGGACCAGACTAAACTAAAGGATTTATTTATACACATATATTTCTATTATGTAAAGTCAAAAACTTTTAGCACTAGCCTGGATGATCTCCCTGACAGTTTTATATGTGTAACATTATTTGTGGATCTATCCCAATAGTACACTCTAACAGGAAAAAAAATTGTGTAACTAAGGCAAGCCAAAGATGATGTGATTTCCCCCCATCAATACATGAAGCTATTGTGTTCTCCTGGTGGAGGGGGAAACATCCCTGCCAGGAGAACACAATGATCATTGCTAGCAGCTGTAGCCACTGGCAATAATCACATGTTGAAAAGCCAACATGTTGGTTGTACCTAAGTCAATTGATAGATTGACATGGGTACAATCAGCTTGCCTACAGATGGATCGAATCTTAGCTGGTTGAGCAGGGACCAGACAAGGTTTGAACCATCTATGGCTGTCTTAAGTCTGTAAGCAACAATCAAATCTTTTATCATTATGATAGCAAATATGCTGTCAAGACAATGAATGAATGTCACATAGCTGGTAGAAGAGCCTGACATGATCAGGAAGGCCTCTTTTACACCTCCAACTTAGGGCCCCTGATAGACCAGACAGGTGGTGCAGGAGTAAAGAGTGGCACGAGTGCCTATTAGTCTTGCTAGCAGCAGGACTTGATGGACTATCTGGATGCAGCAGGGGAAAACGATTAATGATTCACAGCAGAGCAGGAGTGCCAGATGGACACCAGTGAGCAGGAGGCAGGAGCAGGCTGACACTGGTGACAGCAGACAGGCACAAGCTGGCAGCAGACAGGCGGTGAGCAGGCACCTTTGGCCTATAGGCAGAGGCTTGCAGCAGGCAGTCCAGCTGCGATGGGAACAGAGGCAGAAAACTGTGTCGTACACAGGCAGATGGATCAGGTACAAATATGTTGGCAGGAGCGAGGTCAGGATACAAGGCAAGTTGGTAACAGATCAGTGGAGCAGCAGCAAAGGGCACAGGCAGAAGAAAGGTCAGAGGCAGGCCAGGGTCAGTGCAGGTGGACTTCAGGAGTAGTCAGGAAAAGTCTGATCGGTAACTAGAGATGAGCGAAATATTCAAAAATTCGATTCGGCTGATTGGGCGAATTCGCGGAATAAATTCAATTTGAGTCGAATATATTCGCTGTGAATTTAACTTATAAAAAGGGTGTTTCTAGGCTTCAGAGAGCCTTTATATTACTGCAGAACACTGTACCTTTAATTTAAATGCCCTTGGAGTCTGCTGGGGAAGAGAAATAATACTGTCAGTCAGTATGACATGCAGATGAGTGCCGTCGATCTTAGAATCGCCGCACACTTCACTCATTTGGGCAGTCACGGGGCCAAAACCAGAGTGTGGAGCCACAGTGTGGCGGTGGAGGCAGCAGCAATGGGAGGCCATACAGCACCCTATGAAAAAATGGAACCCACCAGCAGTGTGAGGAGACCTGAAAGTGGCACATGGCAGAGTGTGGCGATGGAGACAGCAGCAATGGGAGGCCGTACAGGGACCCATGACACACTCTGGACCTGGCAGCAGCATGAGGAGGCGGTACAGGGGCCCATGACCGATTACGGGCCTGGCAGCAGCATGAGGAGTCGGTACGGGGGCCCATGGCAGATTACGGGCCTGGCAGCAGCAATGGGAGACCCGTAATCTGCCAGCACCCTATGACAAAATGGAACCCACCAGCAGTGTGAGGAGACCTGAAAGTGGCACATGGCAGAGTGTGGCGATGGAGACAGCAGCAATGGGAGGCCGTACAGGGACCCATGACACACTCTGGACCTGGCAGCAGCATGAGGAGGCGGTACAGGGGCCCATGCCAGATTACGGGCCTGGCAGCAGCATGAGGAGGCGGTACGGGGGCCCATGGCAGATTACGGGCCTGGCAGCAGCAATGGGAGGCCATACAGCACCCTATGACAAAATGGAACCCACCAGCAGTGTGAGGAGACCTGAAAGTGGCACATGGCAGAGTGTGGCGATGGAGACAGCAGCAATGGGAGGCCGTACAGGGACCCATGACACACTCTGGACCTGGCAGCAGCATGAGGAGGCGGTACAGGGGCCCATGACAGATTACGGGCCTGGCAGCAGCATGAGGAGTCGGTACAGGGGCCCATGGCAGATTACGGGCCTGGCAGCAGCAATGGGAGGCCGTACAGGGACCCATGACACACTCTGGACCTGGCAGCAGCATGAGGAGGCGGTACAGGGGCCCATGACAGATTACGGGCCTGGCAGCAGCATGAGGAGTCGGTACGGGGGCCCATGGCAGATTACGGGCCTGGCAGCAGCAATGGGAGGCCCGTAATCTGCCAGCACCCTATGACAAAATGGAACCCACCAGCAGTGTGAGGAGACCTGAAAGTGGCACATGGCAGAGTGTGGCGATGGAGACAGCAGCAATGGGAGGCCGTACAGGGACCCATGACACACTCTGGACCTGGCAGCAGCATGAGGAGGCGGTACAGGGGCCCATGACAGATTACGGGCCTGGCAGCAGCATGAGGAGTCGGTACGGGGGCTCATGGCAGATTACGGGCCTGGCAGCAGCAATGGGAGGCCGTACAGGGACCCATGACACACTCTGGACCTGGCAGCAGCATGAGGAGGCGGTACAGGGGCCCATGACAGATTACGGGCCTGGCAGCAGCATGAGGAGTCGGTACGGGGGCCCATGGCAGATTACGGGCCTGGCAGCAGCAATGGGAGGCTCGTAATCTGCCAGCACCCTATGACAAAATGGAACCCACCAGCAGTGGGAGGAGACCTGAAAGTGGCACATGGCAGAGTGTGGCGATGGAGACAGCAGCAATGGGAGGCCGTACAGGGACCCATGACACACTCTGGACCTGGCAGCAGCATGAGGAGGCGGTACAGGGGCCCATGCCAGATTACGGGCCTGGCAGCAGCATGAGGAGTCGGTACGGGGGCCCATGGCAGATTTCGGGCCTGGCAGCAGCAATGGGAGGCCATACAGCACCCTATGACAAAATGGAACCCACCAGCAGTGTGAGGAGACCTGAAAGTGGCACATGGCAGAGTGTGGCGATGGAGACAGCAGCAATGGGAGGCCGTACAGGGACCCATGACACACTCTGGACCTGGCAGCAGCATGAGGAGGCGGTACAGGGGCCCATGACAGATTACGGGCCTGGCAGCAGCATGAGGAGTCGGTACGGGGGCCCATGGCAGATTACGGGCCTGGCAGCAGCAATGGGAGGCCGTACAGGGACCCATGACACACTCTGGACCTGGCAGCAGCATGAGGAGGCGGTACAGGGGCCCATGACAGATTACGGGCCTGGCAGCAGCATGAGGAGTCGGTACGGGGGCCCATGGCAGATTACGGGCCTGGCAGCAGCAATGGGAGGCCCGTAATCTGCCAGCACCCTATGACAAAATGGAACCCACCAGCAGTGTGAGGAGACCTGAAAGTGGCACATGGCAGAGTGTGGCGATGGAGACAGCAGCAATGGGAGGCCGTACAGGGACCCATGACACACTCTGGACCTGGCAGCAGCAAGAGGAGGCGGTACAGGGGCCCATGGCAGAGTGGCGAAGCGTAAGCAGCTTAAATTGAAGGCCATACAGAGGCCTATGTTAAAAATAATAACATGTTTGGGGCATGATTCATGGCGGATTTAGTCAGTTGTGTCAGGAACTGGTGGTTTGAAATCCAGACTAATCCACGCCTGATTCATTTTCACAAACGTGAGTCTCTCCACACTTTGGGTGGACAGTCATGTCCTCCGCGGAGTTACAATACCTCCTGCCGCACTAAACACGCGCTCCGATGCCACGCTACTGGCCGGGCATGACAGCCTTTCAAGGGCAAATTCAGCTAGTTGGGGCCAAAGGTCAAGTTTCGTTGCCCAGTAGTCAAGGGGATTGTCTACCTCGGTTGGCAGGGTGCTGTCAAAGTAGGCCCAAGCCTGTTGTTTGAGGTCCTGCTCCAGGTCCACCTGATGCTGCTGCTGCTGCGGCTGGTTAGTAGTTTCCTGACTGCGCTGGTGAAGAAAGCTACTCATCATCGACTGCAGACTGAGGCAGCCGCTGCTGGTGGAGCTGCCACTGCTCCTACCACCCCACCCCTCCCCTGCTGCCATGGCAGCGGAACGCGAGCGCACAGGGCCCACAGTGTCTGAGGATGGACGTTGGCGCAGAAAGGCAGAGACCAACTGACTACATAGGTGGTTTTTATAGTACGTTATTTTGGCCTCCCTCTCAGCAGGTGTGAAAAAGGCCACCATTTTTGAACGGTAGCGAGGGTCCAACAAGGTGGACAGCCAAAAGTCATCCCTCTGTCTGATGGTTATTATTCGGCTGTCGCTACGCAAGCAACCGAGCATGCTATGGGCCATTTGTGCCAAGGAATGCGAGGGACTCCCTGCCTCCATCTCCACAGCATACTGCCACGGTGCGTCTGGGTCCTCTGTCTCCTCCTCCTCCTCTACCAGATGCTCCTGCTCCTCCACTCCTGTCCGCTGAGTGGAAAAACCACCCATTTCACTCAATAATTCCTGAGCACCAATGTCCTCCTCTACCTCCTCCTCTTCTTCCTGTCCTGCCCCCACAGGGGTCATGTGGCGTTGAGATCTGTGCGCCACGTCTACCGCACCCTGACCAGCCATTGTTAACAGCATTTGTTCCAGGACGTGCAACAGAGGAATGACGTCGTTCATCCCATAGTCCTGCCGACTCACGAATAGCGTGGCCTCCTCAAAGGGCCTGAGCAAGCGGCAGGTGTCACGCATGAGCTGCCAATGGCTGACATCTAAGTTACACAGGGGAGTACCTTTATCCGCTTGTAACATCAGGAAATCGGTGATGGCCTTTCGCTGTTCGTAAAGGCGGTCTAACATATGTAGGGTTGAATTCCACCTTGTTGCAACGTCGCAGATCAGGCGATGCTGTGGAATTCCGTTCTGCCGCTGCAGCTCAAGGAGGGTGTGCTTTGCGGTGTAGGAATGGCTGAAATGCATGCAAAGTTTACGTGACATTTTAAGGATGTCTTGCAGTGGGATGGTGGATTTTAGGAACCGCTTGACAACCAGATTGAACACGTGAGCCATGCATGGCGCATGGCACAACCTTCCTTGACGCAGAGCAGACACCATGTTCTTTCCGTTGTCGGTCAACATGGTTCCGATTTTCAGTTTGCGCGGAGACAGCCATCTGTCGATTTCTCTGTTCATTACACTCAGAAGTTCCTCCCCTGTGTGACTACGTTTGCCAAGGCATACCAGGTGCAGCACAGCGTGACACCGTTGCGCCCTGCACATGTGATATGCCGGTTGGGTAATGGGACTTGGCACGGGGGTGGCGGCTGAGGACACGGCGGAAGAAGAGGTGGTAGAGGTGGACATCTTTGCTGGACCAAGGACGTGCAAACGTGGAGGCAAAAGCGGCGTGACCTGTCCAAGTTGCTGGTGCGGCTGTGCCGGCACCACGTTCACCCAGTGGGCCGTAAATGACATGTACTGTCCCTGACCATAGTTACAGCTCCACACGTCGGCGCTGCCGTGCACTTTGGCAGAGACCGACATGCTCAAAGACTGGCCCACCATCTCTTCTACATGTGAATGCAGGGCTGGCACTGCCTTTTTGGCGAAGAAATGCCGGCTTGGCACTCTCCACCGCGGCTCGGCACAAGCCATCATTTCTCGGAAAGGTGCTGAGTCCACCACTTGGAAAGGGAGGGACTGCAGCACCAGCAACTTGGACAGGAGGACGTTCAGCTTCTGCACCGTCGGGTGCGTGCTCGCAAACTGTTGTCTCTTGGAAACGGATTCCAAGAAAGACTGCTGACGGAATCCGTGAAGAGGAGTAGCAGGAGAAGGAGCATCTGAACGAGCGGAAGATGACAATGAGCGACAACTCCCCTCAGCAGAGGTGTTGGAGCCTTGACTGGCTGATAGAGGGCGATTGACGTCGGGTGACGGAGCAAGTAACGGAGCGGGTGATGGAGCGGGGGCTGGGGCAGGCAGAACCGCCGTATCTTTATCACGGTTTTCCCAGGCCACCGAATGGCGACGCTGCATATGCTGACGCAACGCTGTAGTCCCAACATGGGCCCCCTGGCCACGCTTGACTTTCTGGCCACATAGTTGACATACGGCTACGTTTACTTCCTCGGGCGGCTTGACGAAAAATTGCCACACCGCCGAGTAGGAAACTTTGCCCCCGCTACTCTTCACTGGCTGACTGCTACTTCCTCCGTGCACACCGGCACCACTACTGGCCGTGGTGGTAGGCTGCAGTGGAGCTGGTGCTCTACTCCGTGGCCGTTTGCCTCCACTGACACTGCTGCGACCCTGCTGCCTCCTGGGCAACCCACCGACTGCTTTGCTCGCTGCCAAGCTGGCACCCTCTTCTCCTGATGATGCGGAAGCAATAGCCTGATGACGACGAGGCTGCCAAGTGCGATCAGCCTCATCATCATCAATTAGGGTCTCCGCCTCACTACTAGCCCCCTCGGCTGCGTGTGGGTCAGGAGACAGACCTGTCTCTAGACCGGCTACCGAGCCACTCTCCTCGCCAGTACTTCTTCGCCTGGCTGCTGAAGAGGCGGATGTCTCCCCCCGTTCCTGACCGCCCTCTGTTAGCTCTTCCTCACTGTACAGTGGGGCTGAGCCCACAGCATGCGATACTTCGCTTGGTGAGGGAACACCAAAGGACAGGAGCAGGTAGAGGACACGTGATTTCAGTGGGCTTGCTCCCGGGCCATGCCAACTAACGGTTGTGTCTGACGTACCCACCGACCATTGGCTGTAGGTGTCAGAGGTGACCTGGGAAGAGGAAGATGACCGAGCCAACCAATCGATGACGGCAGGGTTGTCGGTGGAGACACGACCGCTGGATGACACCGGGAGCACTGGCCTCTGGCTGCGACTAGTGCTGCCTCGACCCCTTCCTCTGCTGCCACGTCTGCTCGCTCCTGAAACATTGCCTCCTCTGCCACTCCTCTGCGTGTTGTCTGACATACTCTTTAATTCAACGATTCTGTGTCCCTGAGTAACGATTCTGTGTCCCTGAGTAACAATTCTGTGTCCCTGAGTAACGATTCTGTGTCCCTGAGTAACAATTCTGTGTCCCTGAGTAACGATTCTGTGTCCCTCAGTAACGATTCTGTGTCCCTCAGTAACAATTCTGTGTCCCTCAGTAACGATTCTGTGTCCCTCAGTAACAATTCTGTGTCCCTGAGTAACAATTCTGTGTCCCTGAGTAACAATTCTGTGTCCCTGAGTAACGATTCTGTGTCCCTGAGTAACAATTCTGTGTCCCTGAGTAACGATTCTGTGTCCCTGAGTAACGATTCTGTGTCCCTGAGTAACGATTCTGTGTCCCTGAGTAACAATTCTGTGTCCCTCAGTAACGATTCTGTGTCCCTGAGTAACAATTCTGTGTCCCTGAGTAACGATTCTGTGTCCCTGAGTAACGATTCTGTGTCCCTCAGTAACGATTCTGTGTCCCTCAGTAACAATTCTGTGTCCCTGAGTAACAATTCTGTGTCCCTGAGTAACAATTCTGTGTCCCTCAGTAACGATTCTGTGTCCCTCAGTAACGATTCTGTGTCCCTGAGTAACAATTCTGTGTCCCTGAGTAACAATTCTGTGTCTGTCCCTGAGTAACAATTCTGTGTCCCTCAGTAACGATTCTGTGTCCCTCAGTAACGATTCTGTGTCCCTGAGTAACAATTCTGTGTCCCTGAGTAACAATTCTGTGTCTGTCCCTGAGTAACAATTCTGTGTCTGTCCCTGAGTAACAATTCTGTGTCCCTGAGTAACGATTCTGTGTCCCTCAGTAACAATTCTGTGTCCCTGAGTAACAATTCTGTGTCCCTGAGTAACAATTCTGTGTCCCTCAGTAACGATTCTGTGTCCCTCAGTAACAATTCTGTGTCCCTGAGTAACAATTCTGTGTCCCTGAGTAACAATTCTGTGTCTGTCCCTGAGTAACGATTCTGCGTCCCTGAGTAACGATTCTGTGTCCCTGAGTAACAATTCTGTGTCCCTCAGTAACGATTCTGTGTCCCTCAGTAACAATTCTGTGTCCCTGAGTAACAATTCTGCGTCCCTGAGTAACAATTCTGCGTCCCTGAGTAACGATTCTGTGTCCCTGAGTAACAATTCTGTGTCCCTGAGTAACGATTCTGTGTCCCTGAGTAACAATTCTGTGTCCCTGAGTAACGATTCTGTGTCCCTGAGTAACGATTCTGTGTCCCTCAGTAACAATTCTGTGTCCCTGAGTAACGATTCTGTGTCCCTGAGTAACAATTCTGTGTCCCTGAGTAACGATTCTGTGTCCCTCAGTAACAATTCTGTGTCCCTGAGTAACAATTCTGTGTCTGTCCCTGAGTAACGATTCTGTGTCCCTGAGTAACAATTCTGTGTCCCTGAGTAACAATTCTGTGTCCCTGAGTAACGATTCTGTGTCCCTAAGTAACGATTCTGTGTCAATAAGTAACGATTCTGTGGCCCTAAAGTCTCTGTGGCCCTAACTCTGTCCCTAATACACAGAGGTCTGTCTCTCCTGAATGACCGGAGGCTAATGGAGAATTCTAAGATGGCCGCGATTTATAGCTCCACCATTACACAGTGCTGGCTGGCTGGCTGCTGATTGGCTAATGCGATCACATGTCATGAATGAATGCATTATGGGTCAGCGCGCCTTGTCTGCGCGCCTTCCCAGAGATCCCCGCTTCGTCGCCACACATGTCGCCGCCATTTTTGGGAAAATTCGATTCGTGCATCCGAAGTTTGCTAATTTTCGGATTCGGCGCGAATCGAATATTTCCTAATCTTCGAAACGAATTCCACTTCGTCATGTTCGATTCGCTCATCTCTATCGGTAACAGTAGTCAGATGCAGAGTAACAGGTTTCAGATATGCACACGAATGCTGTAGACAAGACAGCACTGAAGCATAGTACATACAGGCTCAGTTTAAATAGCCCACTTCACATCAATGCAAGCAACAGATGCACATGCATGAGCAACAGATGTGCACATTTCCTAAGTGCAGGCAAAGGACCATGAATTAGCCTGTGCCTATCCACAGGACACCGTGCAGGAGAGCCATCCTGTCTGCTGGTATGCCCTTCCTGACAAGGAAAGTCTTGACCTCTTAAAACAATAGCATAGTATACCAAGGTACCATTTACAAGAAACCTTCATCCCACAAGAAAGCAACCCCTGCATGGAAAAAGCTAGACACAAATCAAGTAATAACAGTTACATTTGGTGCAACACTGCTTTACTGTATATTACAACTGAATACAACATATGATCTGGTTAGTATGTCTATGATTCAAACCACTGGTTTTAAAAAGGGTGCCAGGAAGAAATTAAAGGAATATTAGTCATTAGTCAGTCTCATAAAATCACTCATTTTGCTGATGATGTGATATTATACTTTTCCATTCTGGCTTCTTCCGTACTAATGGTACACCAAACATTGTTAACCTTCAGTGCAGTATCCTACTTTAAAATAAATGAAACTAAATAGTATGTGCTGAGAGTAGGAGTGAACCTGTTACTCTGGGTGTCACTTTTACTACTCCGCTCTCCCAATCACGCAAGGAGAATTTTATACCTTTACTATCAAAAATACAAACTGAGCTTGACTGGATCAGAAAGTTACAAATTTCATGGTCAGGCAGACTGGCCTCATTTAAAATGATTGTCCTACCTAAACTATTATGTGACTTGATATTTTAGAGATTTACCATTTCTAATTTCAACAGCATCTTTTTTTACATCTTTAAAACGTATGTTAAGTAAATATACAGTGTATGGCAAAGCAGGATGCTCTGACAAGATTCTAATGAAACATAAACAAGTGGGGGGAATAGGTCTTAGCCTGGGTTCACATATATGCGGTGCAGTATATCGCATGTGATTCGCACAGGAACCGCACAAATCACATGCAATTTGTGTGCGGTGCGATTGGAGCCATACATTTTGTATGGCTCTAATCGCACTGGACTCGCACTAAAAACATGCAGGACCCTTTTTTTGGTCCGCGCTAGAATCGGATCACATGGGTATTCACACCTATGCAATCCGATTCTGCACATCGCACTGCATTTTGCAGACCGCTTTCAGGGTGTTGTTAATATACACACCCGCAGTGGTTCGCATGAACGGGGTGTGATTCTGTTGTGGTGTGGAATTTGCACTGAAAATACTGTGAATTCCGCACCACATCACTGTGAACCAGGTCTTAATGATTTAAAAGGCTACTATTTAGCAATATTATTATGCCATTACCAAGACCCACCACCAAAAGAAAATCCAGCATAAGTTCACCTACTCTTGCTGGAATGAGGATACTACATACAGTACTCCTATGTGTGCATTATGTTTTGTATTGTTTGTACCTGTAAAAGGTTCTAGCTAAACACATTGACATTAGCATTCTCCCTGACACTGCCATAAAAATAACACTTTTTTGGCTGCCTAAAACCCATTAAAGGAGAAGTTCTTTTGGCTGTACTTCTCCTGTGGATCACAGTAGTGCAGTTAGTTCTGCACTCCTATAACTTGCTTTCAGCTGACAGCAGGCTGAAGCCCATTGTCAGCTGACATCACTCAGCAGGTCCAGGCTGGGGAAACATCCCGACTTCAAAGTCGGGATCCACCCCAGAGTCTGGAGCAGCACCTGGCTCAACCTCAGCCCCTCAGCGATTTGTTGAGAGCCTGAGCAAGCCACTCCCTCCCACTCCACATCCCAGCGCTCCAGTGAGCGGGGGGGCAGAGCAACCAGTGGTGACTGACAGTCACTGCTCTCTGCTCACAGTGGCTGTGAAGGTCATGTGATCGCTGAGTTCTCACACTTAGAGCTGACGAGGGACAGGTGCAGAATCAGACCGATACTGCCTCCACCTACGTAGGTAAGTATAATTGGGGAAAAAAACAACCCGCACTTCTTTTTTAACCACTTCAAGTCTTGACACTTTCACCCCCTTCCAGTCCTGGCCAATTTTCAGCTTTCAATGCTATCACACTTTGAATGACAATTGCGCGGTCATGCAACACTGTACCCATATGTCTTTTTTAGCATTTTTTTGAGACAGATAAAACTTTTTTTGGTGGTATTTATTCACCACAGGATTTTTATTTTTTTGATATATAAATGAAAAAGTCTAAAAATTTTGAAAAAAAAGTGTTTTTCTTATAAAATCTTGCAAATAAATAATCTTTCTTTAGAAATCTTGTCCAAAATGTATTCATCTATCTTTTTAGTAAAAAAAAATAAATAACCCAAATTAGTTTATAATCAAAAATTATAATTTTTCAAACTTTTTTTTTTACATTTTAATTTTTTTATATTATTATTTATTTATTTTTTAACATACTGTCACCCTAGCAGTACAGTGTCACTATGGTTTAGCATTCAAACCATATGGCTGGCTTAACTCTAAGGCCCCTTTCAGATGGGGAGGATCCATCAGCGTGATCTCTCTGCTGATCCCCGCTGAGCAGGCGGATGACAGGTCTCTGTCCACTCTGCTGCTGCAGAGTGCACACAGACACTGCTCGCTAATTTCAATTAGACGGTCAGATGGAAATGGACCGCCTGTCCATTTCCACTCGGTTTTCATCTGATCAGATCCACTGGACGGATCTCCATCCATCTGTTTTTGGTATACACGATCAGATCGGATGTCGGCGGGTTTCAGTGGACTATTGTCCGCTGACACCCGCCGGTCCATAGAGGTCTATGGATGGACTGAGTGGGTCCGCCTGAAAACGGACAGGTAAACCCCATCGGTCCGCTCGTGTGAAAGGGACCTAATAGTGATACAAGATTGACCTAGATAAAGCCCTGCTCTAATTATTTTATCTTTATTTTATAATTCAATACACCCTTTTTTTGTTTGTTTACACAAACATCCTCTAGTAAGGAGAAAAAAATACAATGTATTGTTTTCTCCTTACAAAGAGGAAACAGTGCTTGGCAGATTCTAACACTTATCACTTTGATTGGCTATCATCATAATCATATGATCAGGAGTCGGTCTTACCAGCTTTCAATTGTTATTCTGAGACCAGGAGCTGTCAGTGACAGCTTCATTGTTGTGCTGTGGCAGGCAAGTTCCCAGCATAAACACATATCACATACTGTATATAGAGCTCCTTGAACGAAGGCCCACTTCTGTGACTGCATGTCCTCAGCGTGGCAAAGATTGCTTTCACATCTTAAATGGGACAAGGGTCTCTTTCCCACATTCCTGGCCCGGTGGATGTGGAGGTCAGCTGGGTGGGATGTAACTTAATGGAATCTAGAAATTCCCTTTAAAATCAACTCTAGTTACACACTCACAAAAATAGTTACATAGTAAATAAACACACACACACCTTTGAAAAAGTCCGTTATTTAAAAAACAAAAACGTGCCATGAAATCCAATGCAAATCATGTCATCCAGCAATGGAGATCCATCATCAATCATGAAAAACAATGACTCACCCCACCAACATGAAGATAGTGATGGACGACAACATGATTCTCTTCAGAAGATACTCTATTATACTGTATGCCAACCAACTGTAGATCACAGGTGATCTACCATGTATATTCATTACCCTATGTGGTCAACAATGTTAAAGTGATTCTAAAGCCTTACATTTTTTTTTTAAATAACAAACATGTCTATACTTACCTGCCCGGATCTTCCTTTTCTGGTCCTCCCTCCTGTCGGGTGCCCCCACAGCAAGCAGCTTGCTATAGGGGCACCCGCTGCTCCATGTGTCTATTCACACATGGAGCCACAGCCCCTCTCTCTTCTCATTGGATCACTGGCTGTGATTGACAGCAACGGGAACCAATTACTCCTACTGCTGTCTCATCCAGTGAGGAAAGGGAGTACCAGGATAGCCGAGACTCCAGTGCACATCACTGGATTGAGAGGGGGCTTAGGTGAGTAACCCAGCAATCACTACATGTCAGGTAATTTTTGTCACAGGCACAAAGCGAAGCATCGTCATCAGGGGCAGACTGACCATTTGGAAACTCGGGCACTGCCCAAGGGCCCAGGGTCACTATGGGGCCCCATGAGATGCCCCTGGTACCTTTTTCATAGGCTTTTTTGAGTTTGGGCAAGAACACAGGGGCCCCATGATCCCCTATTGCCCGGGGGCCCATGAGTTGTCAGTCTGCCCCTGATCATCATGGCAGCATGTAAACACCTCCATCCACTGCCTTTTGCAGCTTAAGGAGGGGGGGGCACTAGGCATGAAGCAGAAATGTGGCTCAACTGCAAATTTTTTGTGTGCGATCTGTGAAAAAAATAAGTATGAGATTTGGAGAAGAGGATATTATGGAATATCATGTGGCTTAATCTAGGGGTATATGAAAGTGCATGCTAAAACGTTTTTTTTTATTTTGGGTACAGCTTGAAAGGATTAGATATATCTTTTCCTGCTATTGGGTTCCATTAGAGAGATATTCCCACACTTCCTGTCCTTCCGCCAACTTTACCAGACAGGAAGTCAGGGGAGCTCCTATTGACAACAATGTACACAACAGTCTTCACTCACTGCCAGCATATGAAGACACCAGTGGGGTGCGGGGGGCACAGACTGCACCCGGGAAACACCCACCAGAGGGGTGACACCAAGATTGCCAATTGTCTGTAATAAACATGGCAGTGGGACAACTTTGGAACTGCGCATGTGCAGTTCCAAAGATGACTGAGCTCATACATGCTTTGCCATTTTTGGGCGCATGGGCACATGTGCAGTGATACAGTGACATCATGTCGCTGCCTGGCACCATATTTGAATGAACAGCAATACAGCAGCACAACATTCGGCATGCCTCCCGAGTCCCGACCTAGAGCCTGCACCTTCCCACCGCCATGCCACTGTGAGCAGCATGGACATGGAATCCCAGAGACTGGACCCCTGCCTTCCACCATTCATCCATTGCTGCTGGAGACTCCCACCACACCACTGTGAGCATTGCCACATGGAATCCCAGAGACATGGCTGCTGGAGACTCCCACACAACTGTTGATTATGGCAACAATCTCTGGATATCTCTTGTATCATGTCTGCACAGCCTTTGACCATCTCTAGTGTCATGTCCACAGCCTTTAACTATCTCTTGTATCATGTCCACAGTATCTAACCATCTCCTGTATCATGTACACTATCTCTGGCTATCTCTTGTATCATGTCTGCACAGCCTCTGACCATCTCTAGTGTCATGTCCGCAGCCTTTAACCATCTCTTGTATCATTTCCGCAGTCTCTAATCATCTCCTGTATCATGTCCACTGTCTCTGGCTATCTCTTGTATCATGTCCACAGGGGAAGGGTGACACCATGTTTTACCACACCAGGTGACACCAACCCTAGTGCTGCCACTGGAAGACAGTCTTTCTCCCACTGACACCAAATTTAGGACCAGTATGTCATGTACTCCTGATTTGGACACTCTTTAATATGTGCTATACATTACATACTCCTGACCACTGCTATGTTATGTTGTATGCTACATAATTCAGACTGCTACACTCTGTAAGCTGCGCTGTACATTACATATTCCTGATCAAAATGTTCATTTTTTAGCAGTTGAAAGTAACTAAGTAGCTTCTAACTATCTTAAATAAGTTATTCTTAACAGTTGGCTCAAAGTATATTATGTGCAAAAAGGCTTATATAATGTAACGTTGTAGTAAGGTGCATTCAAGGACAGTGGCAAATGTTTGCAATGTATACAGTTAGTAGGCATAGGTTCCTTTTTAACCAACGCTATGAAAGCCACTCTCAATGTTCACCACACCCATCACTCACCTAGATGTTAAGGGCAGGAACCTTGAACTACCTGTATAATGCAGCAAGCCTCCAACCCCCGACCCCTCATTGATTTCTGCCCAATTCTGAAAGACAAATCTCTGACACCTATGGGTATTGACAGAGCTTTTCACTAAGCCCTGTCCTAATGGCCAGTCACTGTGATGGACAGCCTCACTGGCCAACAGGATTGTGCAGGAAGAATAAGGGGCAGGCAAGCTGCATTACTATCAGGATTTGGCCGAAGTGAGAAGGTTTGGAAGACTATTGCAGGTATATGGAAGCCCCACTAGGTGCCTACACTTGTTTAAATTCTTATGACAGATTTGAAAATCACAAAAGCAAAGCAATTATTTTCATTCTAAATGTATTCTAACCTCCAGCAGAAGAAGAAGATGGGGAAGATGGGGAAGATGTATAATGTGATAGGGAATCTATCTACATCCTAGGGGTCCTTGCACATTGGGCATAAAAAATGTTGCCTATGCAGACATTTTGCATTTTTCAATTCAGCCTGTAGAATCAGCTCTACTGTATGTTAGCCTATGTGTCCATGTACATTACAGGCATATTTTTAGAGGAGCATTTAGAGGCAGAAAAATAAAAACCTTCAGAATCAGGGTTTTGAAAGGAGCTTTTGAACAGAAAAAATGCTTGATGCTCATAAATGTGTATAAATGCAGAGTTTAGGAGAGTTCAATGTTTTCAAATGTACACTGAAAAATTAGCAGAGGGGAGTGTTTTAGAAAAAGATCTTATAAAAGCAAATTCCCATAAACTGTCATAAACTCTTACAAATGCAATACGAGACACTATGAGCATTTTTTTTCTGCCACTTTTTTCTGCCAGAGGTTTTGCAATTTTTTCTGCCCCTAGTGTGCATGAACCCTAATTGTGTTAGTGTTATGGGTGTACATACTTCATATATTACTTCATGACTCTCACAATTGAGAACATATGCATGACTGTGTACCACTTCTCACACAATAAAGGGAACAGCTCTGGTTCACTGAAACACCAGGAGTTTACATATGACCCTCGTTCCTCTCTTCAAGCACTCAGTTACAAATGGCGCACAGCACACAGTTAACCCTTTCATCGCTCCACATGTTAACCCCTTCCAGCCTAGTGCCATTAGTACAGTGTCAGTGCTTTTTATTAGCATTGATCACTGTATTGGTGTCACTGGGGATGTCAGTGGCAGTTAGTCAGTTCCCCCCAGTGTCAAAATGCCCGCCGCAGTCTCGCTATAAGTCTCTGATCATCGCCATTACTAGTAAAAAAAAAAAAAATCCCAGTATATATACCGCCATTTGTAAATGCTATAACGTTTACGTAAACCAATTAATTTACATGTATTGGGATTTTTTTTAGCAAAGACATGTAGCAGAATTTTTTTTGGTCTAAATTTATGACAAATTTAGATTTTGTTAAAAAAAATTTACTGAACATGTTTAATAGCAAAAAGTCAAAAATATAGTTTTTTTCTCAAAATTGGCAGTCTTTTTTTTTTTTTTACAAAAAAACCACACAGGGGATCCTATACCACCAAAAGAAAGCTCTATTTTTGGGAAAAAAGGATGTAAATTTCACCTGGGTGCAGCGTTGCATGACCGCACAATTGTCAGTTAATGTAACGCAAACAAATGGCCTTGTCAGGAAAAGGGGGTAAATCTTCTGGAGGGAAAGTAGTTAAATCATTTAAATCACTAGTGAAAAGGCTCAATTTAAATCATCATTTTTAAAGAGCAACTGTCATGTCTGTCCCTGCATCGGCTCCTCCTCTGACCTGCTGTTGACTCACCGACAGTCCCATTCACTTTAATGGAATGGCTGGTGATGTGACAGTGACACAACAAGGTGAGGAACATGGTGGTAGCAGGTGAGTGGATGCCCACTAAAAGGCACTGCCATGATGGATCTAAAATGCCAGGTGCCCTTTAAATGTAAGGAATCCAACACATTTTTGCTGGTAGTTAGAATCTTTAATATTTGCAACCCAAATGAAAGTTTCCTTTTTAGAATAATAAGCTGTCTGGTTAGTAAAACAGCGATATCAGAACAAATTTTAGGTTAATAGGTTAATCACACATAGTTGGAGAACTACTCAAATTCTTTTATCTGATGTTTTTTCTCATGGTTACTGTGAAATTGTGTGAATGCATGAATGCAGTACATGTTATCTCAGCTTGCAGAGCTTGGATTCATTGAATGAGTTTACCAAAAATGTAAATATTGCAGAATATACAGCCTCATGCTTCATAACGAAGCTCCATTTCATGCTAAATAAACTAAATTATTATTGTATCTTAAATAAAAAAAAAAATCTTTAGAAAGATTTTTACTCCAAAAGCATTTTAATAAAAATAAATTTGATGAAAATAAAAAAAAAATCTGATTTAAATAAAAAAAATCATCGATTTTTATCCACCTGGGTTCGGGGTCAGGACTGAGTGGTGGTCTGGTGAAAAGGGGTCTGGCTGCTTGGCTGTTGTAGGAAAGTTCCCCTGTGCACATGCCTGGTAACCTTGGTCTCTATGTCTCATGGGCCTCAGGTGTTCAGTGAGATCCAAGTGAACTGGACCTTGATCCAATGGGGTCAGCAAGGCCTTTTGTAAGAGTGCAAGCATAGCTAACATGGCCCTGGATATGACTTAAGTGAAGAGCAATACACATAAAATAAACCAGAGGGATGGTTGCTGAGGGCTTGGACTAACCATCACTCAAATCGTACACTGTAGATCTCCGTGCTGGAACTGGATTACCATCCCACAGCTAGGGTGCACTACCCACTAATTAAAGTCATACTGACCTTGAAAATCTGAACAAGATTAGTGATACAGAAAGGACTCATTCACATGGATGGCTGTTTTTTGTTACAGCTCTGAAAAGCAGTTCACGGTGGATCTCTTTTCAAAGCTGGTTGACAGGCAGCTTTGAGATGATATGCTGCCTCCTGGATGCCTGTCTTTTTGGGAGGGAAAAATCCTGCCACACTGTACCATAACGTAACTGTGTGCATTGGGTGTAGTTGCATCGCAGTTGCAGCGTAGTCCCATTAAGATGAATACGAAGGGTTTGGCTGCAGTACCTCCTGCCAAAAGTGACATGGCAATGTGTAGAGACATCTTTGCTGGCAATGTTACAATGCCAGTGGTGGGTGTGGGGGGCATAAAAATCAACCTCCTGTTTTCTCCACCCCTCTGTTGTCTATGTAAACTAGGCCTGTGATATGATGTATGTGGCTGCAGTGATTTACAGAGGAATGAGGTTAATCTACATCGAGTGAACTTTGCTCTTTAATGTGCTTGAACACAATAGTAGTTCACTGACTCTTTTCACTTGTGGCCTGAAATTGCTCTTTAAGAATCCTTAATACATAATACAAATCCTATACCATTAGGGTTTTTTGCCTTTCCAGACCTTCCAGCTATTGAAGATTTAATTTCCTTTTACATTTCAAGCATATATGAAATCCGTACCCTTTTTCTGAAAGAAAGCAGACAGTGTAATCACTATACAAAGCACAGAGGAGCTATAATAGAGAAAGGCACAATTCAAAGGTTTTATTTTTCAGGTTAAGCTGAAGGAGAAAGTATTGATTTGTTACTTTTGGAAAAGTCAGTTTCTCTTCCAGTACAGTTGTAATCGTTTCAGAAGCCTTAAGACAGGAAAGGAGGCCAACATATCAATCACAAAACCTCAATACTCCTTTTATCTCACAGATCAATAAGGAGATGTGTAGCTAGCACATTATCTTCAATGCTTTTATGAAGCAGCTAAATTTACTCTCCGGGGCCTGTGTCTTTCAACAGCATGGAAGACAAACAGTTTGAGATGTTAATCTGCCAGATATATGGCTTCTAGCTCTGGGTCCACTATAACATCAGTTATAATGATTTAGAACAGATTAGGCCATTTCCCTACTGTGTGATATTAATTGTTTCCTTCATACTCTATCAATTACTAATGTCCTTTTGCCGAGACCGAGACATCAGCTAGTGGGTGTCATTTATGATGACTGGATGCAGTACACCAATGTACATCTTCTTGTGAAGTTGAAGCAAAAAAAACCCCTGCATTATAAAATAAAACCTAAATCAGAAAAAAGAAGAAAGAGAAAACTGTTTCTTAAAAATGTATAAAGGAACTCAGAGGGCCTAATGATCCAAAGACGAAAGACATTTTCATTGGTTCTCATAGTGTTTATGTACCTGGCCTCAGGAGACAGAACACAGGAGACAAGCTTGTTGCATCAACACATAACATAACTAAAAATGCCCTAGCCACACCCTTGAAGAAAACAGTACTGGGAATATATGGAAGCTGCAATTTCTCACCTAATGGTTCCAATATTGTCTGAGGCACCCTTTTGAAAAAGTATGCAGATTGGTAGATTTGACTCCACTTGTACTTTCTACCGTAGGCGTGAAACAGGTTGTAGCTTCTAGAGTGATTGTCATGTCTACACAGTTAGAATAGTATGACTGCAGAATTAAAATTAATGCTTACTGTATGTACGAGGAACTGCACTTTATTTTTCTGTATTTGACTTCCACTTGTTTTTCAAAAGTTATTGTCAAGGCTGGGATCTGCACAAGGGACCAATGTGAGGTCTGGCTGTAGCTCGTATTGCTGTGCCACCTGAAATGCTGGACCTCTTCCTATCTGATCTCTTGGACAACCTTACGTTGCATCTTGTTTCTGGTGAACCTTGAACTCTTTGCTCCTCCTATGAACTTCCTTATTTAAGCCATGTGTCTGCACTTTCTGTTTTCCTGATTATTGTGCTCTCTCCAGATGATATCTTGCTCTTTGCATACTTGCAGCTGTCCTTATCTTTTGCAACCATTTGTTATTGACCTTTGGTTTGTTCCTTGAATATGCTTCCGAATGATCCTAAACTGCAACCACTTGTTACTGCCCTTTGGCATGTTTACTGACTACACATCTGCTTGAGCCCTACCTGCTACATCTGTTACTGGACCATATCTTGCTCACCTCCTGGTGGGTCAGTCCTGAGGACTGCGACCTGGCACTAGCATGCAAGAAAACCCATCTCCACCATCAGAAGCTCTTGAAAACCAGTTACTGTTCACACCCCACACCTTAAGTGAGCCCACATCATCCACCACGGTGACCTGCGCATGTACTTATCCTGCTACTTGGTGTGAACCTCTCTACTGCTATAGCTACTAGTCTCTGAGCCTGACCAATAACTTTGACAGTCTTCATATATCAATTAGCTGTGCAGTCTAGCATTCTACATGCCATACAGGAAAGAATAGTGTATACTCAATGAATTCCACTGTTAGGCTGTGAGCTACAAATGGTCCTATTTTTTGTGAATCTGAATGTGATTCTATTTTGCCTTTTTGTGAATTGTATAATAAATATTGTATTGTTTCACCTTGTTTGAGATGTAATCTTTAATTCACCCTGAATTTATACATTTATAACACAACATTAAGACTTATCACTCACTTTTCTGGGACAACTGGTAACCCAGGACTGCTGTGCAGCTTTATGGTATTCATACATTGTTTTGAAATAGTGCCGTAGTCATTAATGGTTAGAAGAAAAGCCTGGAACAAACTTAGTGACTATTTGCAAAAGCACAGAGGTTGCATAGGAATGCTTCTTCTCATAATGCTATTGATTTTGGATTCATGTAGTGAATTACGTTTTTTAAAGCTCTGTTTAACTCAGTAGAGCTTATATTATTTTAAATCAATATGCGGTGTAGGTTTACCTGACCACACTAAGCAACATCCGGACTAGGGAGAAGACACAAAAGAAAAAAACGTGACAGCAGTCTGTATGCCTTGTAACCTTGTATGCCTTGGAGAGCAGAGCCAGTAATCAGCATCCCTCTGGGGGAACATGTGCACTGATCATCAGGGCACTGATGATCAGTGTGCCCTGATGATCTGTGTAGCCCCAGCAGTGCCCCCTGTCAGTGTCCATCAGTGCCAGCTGTCAGTGCTCATCCATGCCACCTGCCAGTGCCCATCAGTGCCACACCAATGCCACATTTCAGTGCTTACCAGTGCACATCAATGCCACATATCAGCGCCCATCTGAGCTGCCTTTCAGTGTCACAAATCAGTGCCAGTCAGTGCCACCTATCAGTGCCAGTCAGTGCCGCCTATCAGTGTGCATCAGTGCTGCCTATCAGCACCATCTAACAGTGCCAGTCATTGCCGCCTATCAGTGCCAGTAAGTGCCACCTATCAGTGCCAGTCAGTGCCATATGAGTGCTGCCTTTCAATGCCCATCAGTGATGCCTGTCAATGCCCATCAGTGCCACCTACCAGTGCCTCCTCATCAGTGCCCATCAGTGCCACCTATCAGTGTCCATCAGTGCAGCCTATCAGTGCCCATCACTGCAGCCTCATTAGCGCACATCAGTGAAGGAGAAAAATCACTAATTTACAAAATTTTATAACAAAAACTAAGAAAAAACTTTTTTTTTTTCAAAATTTCAGTGGTTTTTGGTTTGTTTAAGAAAATATAAAAAACCCAGAGGTGATTAAATACCACCAAAATAAAGCTCTATCTGTCACAAAAAAAATTATAAAAGTTTCATATGGGTACATTGTTGCATGACCGTGCAATTGTCATTCAAAATGTGACAGCGCTGAAAGCTGGAAATTGGCCTGGGCAGGAAGGGGGTATAAGTGTCCTGTATGCTAGTGGTTAAAGAAGAACTACAATAAAACCAGAAACTGCTGAGACAGAAGATGTTCCTGGTGAACATTGTTGATCGTAAATACCACCTGGTGAATGAAGTTTCCCATTATTGCATATTAGAATTCATCATAGATATAATGCTGCCATTATTCAACATTGCTATTATTGCCCCTGAGAGCAGCCACTGAGTGCAAACCTTGGGTCTGATAGTAAGTAGTTAATAGAAGCTGTTATTAGTAAGTACTGTAATGCTAGCAGGTCTTGAAGCAGCAAAGAAAGTCAGAAGTCAGTGTTATCAGAAGGGAGGTAGCTTAAGTTGCTGGGGTTTCAGTCCCTTCTTACCAACCCCCTTGCAGAGATTTTGCCCTGTGTCTCTTAAATAGGTCACTGTTTGTTCACCTGTTGTCTCCCTGTTCACAGCCTCAATGCTGCAGCTTCCTCTAATGTAAACAGGCAACACAGGATAGTTTGACAACCCAAATGGGCAGCATCCACTGGTGGAAGAGAAACTGAGGGCAAACCTTTGGGCCGCAAGCTGAAACCTTTTGTCCACTGCCATTGTCAGAAATCCCGGCCGCTCGGAGGTGCGCGCATGCACAGATCGCCAACACGCACTAGCCGGCGAGCACTGAGACTTAGGCGATCACGGCGGCGGCCGTGCTCCTGTCACCAATGAGAGCACAGGGCACCCTACTTAAATCAGCCCTGTGCATCTCCAAATCGCCTTATGGTCTTGTTCCCTGTTCCTGTGTTCCTGATTGTTCTGTACTCCTGATTGCCTTGTTGCCGACCCAGCCTGTTCCTGATACTGCTGTCCTCTCCTGCTCTGACCCCTGGCTCGTCCTGACTATTCTCTGTCTGATCCTGATTGCCTGACCTCCTGTTACTGAACCCGGCCTGTGACCTGTTATTCTTCTGCCTGCCGCTCTGTACTGTCTGCTCCGCTGTTACCAACCCGGCCTGTCTGACCACGCATACCTCTTCACATCTGGCTCTCACCTGCTCTACACCATTGGCATCCGCCTCTGAAGCCCACCACTCCACCTGAAGGACAAAACAGTTGTGAAAACGAGACAGCAGTTGGTCCCAGAAGTCAACCCTTCATGTTAATCATCATCCAATCGTGGGAGTTGTTTCTGGAGGATATTGAGTACAGAGTTATCTGGGAGGACATGCACAGTCACTTTAAGCTTGTTTGACTCTTTAGCCATATCAGCAAAGAGTCCATTCCATCTGGACCCCATCGTGGTTACAAAAAATTGACCCTAACATTTGTTCAACCTACTGGAGATGTAATAGCACAAAAGAGGTATTCTCCATTAGAATCAGAGGAATCATATACACCTCTACCAAACCCTTTTTTAGAGTTGAATCAACACCCTGCAGAAGTAAATCAAAACATTGCAGAAAGAGGGGAAACAGAGGAGGAAGAAAACATAAACAAAAAAAGAAGGAGAGTGTAAAAGCCTAAGCAGATAGAGGAGAAAGTCTTAATTGAGAAAAGCTGAAGAAAGGAGGAAGGAGAGAGAGGTTCATGTCATGAACATTGACTTACTACGCAAATCAGATTGATCCATATTACCATCTCTATTCGTATGAACTGAACTATCATTAACCTATCATTAACCTATATAAAATTTTCTTCCAGTATATTTTACTTTATTTATTTTTGACATTTTTCATTTTTTACACTGATTCATAAATATTAATGAAATTTTTTTGATTCACTTTAATCATGGATTTAAGTACTATGTAATTATGGATTTAAGCATTATGGATATAGATTATTATTGAATAATTGGTTATATATAATATTTATTTATTTATTTATTTAGAGCACTTAGAGTTATTAAGTTTGGAGCGCGGTACAATACAGATATATGAAATTAACATTCATACACCTGGAGAGGGTGTAAAAAGTACCTGGCGATCTAAATATTTAATTATTTAATTAAGCACGTTTATTGATTCATTAGTCATTTACTTTATTCATAAATTCAATATTATTAGTATTTTTATACACGGAATTAATTGCTTTATAAGTAAGAAAACTTCTAGTGGCTCACAAGTATTTCATTAATTGGCATCCGCCTCTACCACAGCTGGTGTTTCTCGGGGGTCGCGACCTGGTCTCGGGCTGCTTCAAGTCCATCCCCACCGTCAGGGGCTCTGGTGAACCAGCAGACTGAGGCTTAGACACCGCGCCCTGAGTGACTCTGGCCAGTGGGCCGCTAGAGGCTACCACCAGTCGGCTGCTGACAGCCATTCTCGTAGTCCAGCCACCTTTCCTCCAGTGTGGCTCTGGAATTGTCATCAATCCACAGAACTCAATAAGGTTGATTTGCTAAAACTGGAGAGTGCAAAATCTGGTGCAGCTGTGCATGGTAGCCAACCAGCTTGTAACTTCAAGTGGAGCTCCACCCAAAAGGGGAACTTACGCTTTGAGGCTTTGTCCTCTGCTCCCCGTTAAGGATTGGCACCTTTGGGGAGTGGGGGGAATTTGACAGGTACCTGCTCTCACTTCCATTCGATCACCTAGGCGATTTGAAGAGGAGGTTGTCCTCCCACCCCCTCCCTTCCCGTAGTCTTCTGAGACATGTGACAGGTCTCAGAAGACTACGGGACCATTCACAAAGCGCAGCGCTACTCGCGCATGTTCAGTGGTCACCCAGCTGTGAAGCCGCAAGCTGTCAAAGCCGGGCGCCCACACTGAAGATGCCGGTGCCGGAGAGACAGAACGGTCAGTCAACCCGTGAGGACACTGCAGGATCAAGGGACAGGTGAATGTCCATTTTTTAAAAGTCGGCAGCTACAGCTTTTGTAGCTGCTGACTTTTATTTTTTTTTAACAGCGACTGGACCTCCGCTTGAAGCTTGTTCAGTTAAGCTTTGACAATAAAACCTGGAAGCTGATTTTGCACTCTCCAGTTTTAGTAAATCAACCCCAATGATTAAAAACAGGAGGCTGTCTTTGGCACTGCCTGGCCACAAATTATCATCACTGATGAGTGGAGCTCCTGGGGACTCACTTTTTAATAATTGGGGACACTTTTTATCCAGACATAGGCTCCTGAAAGTGGGGCTGTTTAAATCATCCCTTTAAACCTGAACACATATTAATTACACAGGTTCTGTGGCTGATTAAGGTGGTAATTGAACTTAGTGCCTTTTCTGCATTAAATCAGCCTCAGTGTAAATAATATGTGTTAGGGTTTAAAGAGATGAGGTGGCAACCCTATTCTGGACACCATGAATGTCTGGTCATCTTACCTTTTCACCACTTGACCTCTGAAAGGTTTTATCCCCTTCATAACCAGGGCATTTTTGCTATTTAGCACTGTGCTACTTTAACTGACAAGTGATCATGCAACACTGTACACAAATGGCCAATGGCATTTATATATATATATATATATATATATATATATATATATATATATATATATTCATAAAAATAGAGTATTCTTTTTGGTGGTATTTAATCACCACTGTTTTTTTTTATTTTTTAATATATAAATACCAAACATTAAAAAAAGGGTTTCTCTTTCTGTTTCAGTTATACAATTTTGCAAACAAATAATATTTATTCATACATGTAGGCCAAAATGTTTTCTGCTACTTCCCTTTGGTAAAAATAACCCAAAGCAATGTATATTATTTAGTCTGTGTGAAAGGCATAGAGTCTACAAACTATGGTGTATATATATATATATATATATATATATATATATATATATATATTATTTTTATTTTATTTTTTTAAATCTCATTTCCTAAAATGCCAGGACAGTATAAATACTCCCCAAATTACCGCTTTTTGGAAAGTAGACATTCCAAGGTATTTAGTAAGAGGCATGGCGCGTATTTTGAAGTTGTAATTTTTTGTAACTTTTTTGGAAAATGTAGAAATTAAATAAAATGTGGGGTTTATTGCACAATTTTTTTACATACTGTCACAAGTGCAGTACGGTGTCATCATGTGACTGGTGTGGTGGTGATCACAGATTCTACCTGGTGACAGTATGTAAAAACAAAATTTGTAATGATTTTTTATTCAATTTATATTATTTTTTTCTACAATTTACTTCTTTTTTGACATTTTTTTTTTACATACTGTCATCAGTGTAGTTCAGTGTTACCATAGTGATACTGTACTACACTGGGGGGTGGGGGTCTTGATAAGGGAATTTTTTTTTACGTTGTGATTGTTACAGTGATGATCACTGTAACAGCAATCGTTTGAACTGTCATGAATGGCTTTCATTCATGACCCATTGCTTACTATTGTGATGCTGTGATTGGCCCAAATCTATCACATGGTACAGGGTACTGTGTTTGACCCAGGTACCATGTGATCACTGGTGTTCAATCACAGATCACACACAGTAGTAAACAATGATATCATGAATAGTCAAGCGATCATAAGCAGCCTGATACGGAGCACCGCAATCTGCTGTGTCCAGTGGACACAGCGGTTGCAGAGTACGCCTGGCAGTCAGTAAGTGGTTAAATAATCTAGCTACACACAGTTTTAATGCTCTTTCATATCACCCTATAAACTGCTCTCCCACGTTGACATCTCTCGATTATTATCAGAACAAAAAATTTAGTACGTATTTTCATTTATTATTTGGCATATTCAACTAGAAGTTTTGCATATGTATTTCAGACTTATATAGTATAAACAATAATTCTGAAACTAACATTTACATTGAAAGATTAGTTAAGATTGAAAGCAGTGATTTTTTTGGCTGAAAGACAAGTGAACCTCTTGGACACATATAGGCTGATTTACTAAAGGAGGAGTGAATGTTTACTTAGGAAAGTTTATCCAATCATGTGGAAACTAAATTCCGTTATTTTATTTCTTCTGGACACAATTGGGCATTCAATTGAACACAGATTCAAAAGTATTTACATATAGGCACTTTAGACTTGTGGACAACCCTAACCTAGCACATATGAAGATCTCCTGGGACCAGGGGTGGACTGACCATTTGGAAACTCAGGCACTGCCCGAGGGCCCAGGGTCAGTAGGGGGCCCGTTGAGATGCCCCTGGTACCTTTTTCATAGGCTTTTTTGAGTTTGGGCAAGGACACAGGGGCCCCATGATCCCCTCTTGCCCGGGGGCCCCATGAGATCTCAGTCCGCCCCTGCCTGGGACTCTTCTCTGACTGTTGGTGATTTCTTTTTTTTTAATACAAAATATAATAATTGGTCTTCTCTGCCTTTTCTCTGTTACCCTCTGTCCTTTGTTCCAACAGAGTCTCATTTACACTACTCTGTGATGGAATCTAAAGGTAGTTTCCCTTCTCGAAAATTTGCTGCGATTTCCATAGAGTATATTCCAGCTGACTATTCCTTTTTGGCTGAATTTTAGCTTCAACTCCAGTTTTCATTTCTTTTCTTTTTTTTGTTTTTTGAAAAATGGATGTAAACCCTAACAATAAACTTCTTTTTTGCTCATTTTGGTATGTTAAACGAATAATTGAAAGTGCTCTGTTAGATATGTTCATGAAGTGTTAAAAATACTTGTTGATCCTGACAAAAATCTTGTGAGCATATAATTTCCTGTGCTCTTTGTCTCTGCTCACTTTTATCAATGAGCATGGTTTCCCAGCTATCTCTGTGGACTACAGTATACCTACCCCTATGTTATGGAGAAGAGGAGCAGGGTGGTTTTCTGTAGTTCTGAAATACTGTCTGTGCCAGGATGACAATGCTGCACCTCCATAAACACAGTACAGTATGAGTAAGCATTGTCATTCAAGGATAGGTATGTTAGAGGTAGGTTGCCAGGTGAAACTGAAGTAAAAAAGGCATGAAAAAAGAAAACATGCGGTCACAAAAAAAAAAAGACTGATAAGCTGCAATACAATATATTTTTGTTTTGGGGTTTAACATGATGTTTGAACGAATACGAGTCAGCTATATTGATTGTTTAATATAGTCATGGATGACCGTGCCTTCAATAAAATAAAATTATTATTATTTTACAGGATTTATATAGCGCCAACAGTTTGCTCAGTGCTTTACATTATAAAGGGAGACAGTACAATTACTGTATACTGGGATAGGGAGTTCCAGAGGATGGGAGAGGCTCTGAAGAAGTTTTGAAGGAAAATGTGGGAGGAGGTGATGAGGGAGCTAGAGAGCAAGAGGTCTTGGGAGCAGCGGAGCAGGCAAATTGGATGATATCTGCGGATGAGGTTACTGATGTAGCTAGGGGCAGTGTTGTTGATGGCTTTGTACATTGTGGTTAGTATTTTGAATTTTATGCATTGGGCTAGTGGAAGCCAGTGAAGGGATTGATAGAGAGGGGCAGAAGTTGCTGAATGGTTGGTAAGGTGTATGAATCTAGCAGCAGCATTCATAATAGCTTGAAGGGGGGATAACCTGTGTAGGCCAGTGAAGAGAGAGTTGCAGTAATCGAGGCGGTATATAACCAAGGCGTGGATAAGTTGTTTTGTGGTGTCATTGGTCAGGAAGGGGCGGATTTTGGAAATGTTCCGGAGGTTGAGGCGGCAGGATTTAGCCAGTGATTGGATGTGGGGTCCAAAGGAGAGGTCGGAGTCTAGGATTACGCCTAGCACCCTGGCATGAGGGGAAGGACCAATGGTTTTGCTGGTGACCTTAATGGTAAAATCATGAGTGGGGGATCAGAGAGGAGGAAATATTACAAGCTTGGTTTTGGAAAGATTGAGTTTAAGGGAGTGGTGTGACATCCATACTGATATATCGCTTAGTAGATTTTTGATACGTGAAGAGATTGAGGGGGTGAGCTGGGGATGGAGAGATAGGTCTGGGTGTCATCAGCATAGAGCTGATCTATTAATCTTCAGAGATTAGACTCCTCTCTGATGATGTGCTATGCCTGAAAGGTCTAAGGAGGAGCTGACATAATGTGACGGCATTGCCGCCGGAGCCACGAGGAAGCCCAGTGGCCATCTTTAACATAGTCAGTGCTGCTTAATTCTGCATTAACTCTGCAAATACTGTGCAATACTACCCTGTCTTTTAATTTATTTACTGGAATAAACGTTTTTTGACATACTACACTATGGGCACCTGTTTTATGGCTCCTTTATGGAGCTATTAAACTTGCAGATAACCCCCATCGAATTCAACACCCAGAGGAAGGGAGCCCTGTATCCAGGCTGATCACCCATCCATCCTTAAGGGGACCTCTGGATCCAGCAGATTTCCTTATTATCCCAAGACTTGATGACCGATACATAGAAGGAAGCTCACCATATACCTGACACATTCCGCCTACTTAAGAGATCCTTGGTGGTTATATTTACATATGCACATTACCTATGCGCTTCCGGTGAGTGCGCAATGTTACCATTGGTTCCAGTCACAAGCTTGCTAGAAATCTGCTGCTAAGAGGATTATTAATTTAATGCTATATGAACTTTTTATCTACCTATTATTTATTTCCTACATTGAATGAACTCATATTTTATAACTGATAACTATTTATCAGCGCTGCACTTTATATCTTTTATTCTCACATACATTGCCCTTCGCAGATATTCTTTAAGCACAATAAAATTGGGTGAAAGCACTGACTTTGAAATTTAAAAAAAAAAAAAAAAAAAAAATTAGATTTATTTTTCATGAAGTTACCTAACAAAAACCGTTAATAACAGTGGAATTGATATTGTGACACAGACATTAAGATTATATTAGCAATTGATTTCTAAATGTATCAGCTATGTATATTGGATTATATAAAGTGATTTCCTGTCGTAAATACCCTAATTGTAATAAATTTGGCAGACAATTGACCGACCAGGACCATTAACCCACTGCATCTGAATTAAAGGGGAGTCTGCCTGTAAATTATAGCAAAAATATACTAATCTAATCCCGAGTTGTTAAAGTATCGTGACGGGAATCGCAAATTAACCTACAAAGACTATTGGCAACAGAATGTCAGTTAAACAAATAAAAATCATCTAAAGAATAATATGATATTAGTTACCCTCAGAAGCAAATTGAGTAGATCACTGGTGATGGATTGCCTCAAGATGGCAGTCGAGCAGACCCTCAAAATGGCATTCAATGGATGGAGATAGACCAAGCTTAACCATTTCCCTCCTGGCCTATGGCCGAATGGCGGCCGGCAAAAACCCACACCTTTCTGGGTGGGCACCATATGGCGTCCTTTCGGGCATGCGTAGTTTGCGTGCCTGCAGAACCGCACAGCAGCTCGATCTGTCACCGGCCGTGTACCTCAGACACGGCCGATTACAGATCTGAGTACCGGCCCCGTTGCCGGTACCATGTGACCTGCTGTGACCACCAGGTCACATGACAGTTGTATACAATGGATGGCTTCATTCAAGCCATCCATTGTATACTAGTGTGTCTAGCTGTGAATGGTCACATCGATCATATGCACAAGCTGGGCCAATCACAGCCCAGCTGTGTCATGTGATTAGCCATGGCCAAATCACAGCAAAGCACAAAAAAAAAAAAGAAAACCTGAATGAATCGATGTCATTCAGGTAAATGCTTGCTTATAGCAAAGTAATTCTTTGCTATAAGCAAATTGTGTAAAAAAAAAAAAAAAACTGATCACTTCTCCAAAGTAGTACAATGTTACAATGGTAACATTGTACTACTTTGGTCATAGTGAAATATGAAAAAAAATCTTAAAAAAAAAGAAAACAAAATGTAATAAAAAATTAAAAATAGAAAAAAAAAAAATAAATTATATATTTTTTTATTCATACTGTCACCAGTCAGTGTCCCTGATCACCGCCATGCCAGTTATATGATGATGCTGTACTGCACTGGTGACAGTATGTAAAAAAAAATATAGTGAAAATTATTTTTTTAATTTTTTCATTTTCCAAAAAATTATGACCAAAAAAATACAACTTCAAAAAACTCGCCATGCCTCTTATGAAGTACGTCGGACTGTCTACTTTGCAAAAAGGGGTCATTTGGAGGATATGTGTACTGTTCTGACATTCTTGGACCTCAAGAAATTAGATTGGCTGTCAGTACTTCAGGATTGATCAATATTCAGATATACAGTATACCATAGTTTGTGAACTCTATAGCTTTCCTACAAACTAAAAAATACATCCTAATTTGGGTTATTTTCACTAAAGAAATGTAGCAGAATACATATTGGCCTAAATTTATGAAGAACAATTATTTATTTGCAAAGTTTATAACAAAAACAAAGAAAAACGTGTCTAATTTAGCAAAAAATAAAAACCCCAGTGGTGATTAAATACCACCAAAAGAAAGCTCTAGTTGTGTGAAGAAAATTATAAAATGTTAGTTTGGTACAATGTTGTATGACCGCGCAATTGTCATTCAAAGTGTGAGAGCGCTGAAACCTGAAAAATGGCCTGGGCAGCAAGGGGGTAAAAATGCCCTTTATGGAAGAGGTTAAAATATTAATAATACAACTACTTGTACTTTGAACTATTCCCATTTCACTATTGAGTCTATCAGTATAAAACACACATATCTCTTATGAATATTATTACACACAAACAAAATATGGCATTTAAGAACAAATGCTTTTTAGGTAATCTGATAGTTTGTCATGATTATGTCCTTTCGTATATTATTATTTTTTTTAGAATTACCAATTTTTTTATTGACATTTTCACATTTAAAGTACTTTGTACATAATTCTGCCTAAATCAAGAAAGAAATATACCACACATGTAGATTACTTCTAGGACACTATCTGGAAGCCAAGAAACCATCAACCAGAACAGACAGAGAAAGGGAATTGCTGTAGTTATTATTATGTCTTATCCAAATACATAGACACATTGAAACATTGATGCACCCTTATCTTTCCAAAAGTAGACTCAACAATATCATGATTTTGTCTGATAAAATATTAAAAAGTTACATTGACTTCCATTTAACTCTTCTTTGGATTAATTTATTTTGTAGCCCAGTCTCAGAATGTTTATTCATTAAACATATTTTGGCTTGTTAAACGTTTTGTCCACAAGTGGAACACTGGAGTAAACTACAAGACTTGTCCCCTTCAGTAGATTCAATTAACATTTGTTGGTTTGTAAATATAGACTAGTTTCAGATTAATAAAATGTCCTTCTCTTTGGATCAAAGTATTGTGTGAATAAAAGCTAGCCATTGTTCAGATGAAAAATAAATACCAGCATTTATCCTTGGGCTTGTAAATCTTCTTTATCAGACACCCAGGTAAAAGTTACAGATATCAACAGTGCTGCCATGTTTCAGCCACAAATCACCTTACTCAACAGGGCAGCACTGTTGCATCTGTGACTGTTACCTTGGTGTCTAATAAAAAAGATTGACAAGCCCAAGGATGAGTGCCAGTATTTACTTTTCAGTTGGATGCATAAGGGATCCCTTACTTCAGCACCATCTACTTACTATACAGATATCGGGTCTGGCCAGGTTGAACAAGGTGAGTTCTTTTTATGTGAACCATATTGTTCAGAGATTGGATGTGGCCTTGTTTGGCTAACAAACTATTCAGTATCTGTCTCTCTGGGATAGCTAAAAATTAGTGTGACACTGTATTTTGGCTTACTTGAATTCATCTTCTCACAAGCCTGTTTCATAGTTCCAAATCAAAGAATCATATAATTTTTCATTCAGAGAAGATCCAACAGGTTTAGAAATCCTTTAAGGCTGCTGTTGTATTCGCTGTTGTATTTTTAATTTCAGCCTTCCAATCGTGTGTCTTTGTCTTGCTCTGTCTTGTATCTCATGGTTCCTTTATCCAATCTCTCAGCTTCTTTATGTCTTTTCTAGTTTGCTAGATGTCCTTCCTGCATTAACTTGACTTCATGCAGACTTTCAAATTTTCCAATGATTCAGTACCAGGCTAGTTGCTGCATTTGCTGTACATTCTTGTTAGTTCTGTATCCAAATGATTATCTTATTCTGACCCCAAACTTCACTTACTGTCTGACCTTCTGGCTACTAATTACAGACACCAACCTTTGTATTCCCATTATATTTAACATCATATTTTCCTTAATTCCAGCTCATTCTTTGGTTTTTTATTTATTTTTGGTTTTCCAGTGATGAGATATTCCTGGTAGTCTTACAGACTCTTTCCTTATGAACCCTGCAGTTTTTAAAATATGCTGCCTTGCCCAGTGTTCCCAGGGCCAAGTTTTGCATAGCCAACATTAGTCATTGCTGAGGGAAGCATGACTGCCAGATTTGCAAGGTCATAGCCTTGAAGCTCCATCTTGCATGAAGTTGGGTTCTTGTTCAAACATTTTATTAATAATGTAACAATGTAACAAGGGTAGAGAAACAATACCAGTATGCATTAGGCATTATACTGACAGCAGAACATAAAGAATAAAAGTCACAGTGTCAATGTCTTTAAAATGAGGGGAAAAGAAGAATCAAGGAAACAATGCAGCATTCCTAATGGTATCAAATGAGCAAAGGTTGTTAACACAAGATGAGATAATATCAATAAATTTTACCAGTCGGGGTAATGACTCTCTGGAGCAATGTGAAAGGTTAAGGAAAATCAGAGGGGGGTTGAAAAAAAGGGGGGGGGGGTAAATGAAGAGCGACAGTAATGACTCAATGAATGGTAGGGAAGGGTGTGATAATACCTGTGTATTGTATGAGGTGGTTCAGGGATAGTGCCCAGAGGGTGTAGTTTAAATACCAAGGGAGGAGAAGTGATTCGTCAAAATTTGGCGGGAGAAAACACTCGACCCAGGGGTTCCAAACATTCAAGAATTTAGGGATTGTGTCTAGAATTGTGGCTTCCACTTTTGCATGTATCATGGCTTGTGTTACTCTGGTATTAACAGCAGTAATGTTTAGAGAGGGGGATTTCCAATGAAGTTGGGTTCTGAGATGAAAAGGACCACGCTGAAAGGGCTTTTCTTCATATTGCACAACCCACAATTTATCCTACAATTTATCATAGTTAAGCAACTTTATTTTTGTAAGAAATTTTCAGTATAGATAATGAATAAAAAAAGCACACTATTCTTATAAAAAATTCAAGGAAGACCTATTGTGAAATTTAGAGTACAGACTCTGTCTTCATGAACCTTGTAGTTTTTAAATTTGCTGCTTCACCTGGTGTTCCTGGGAACCAAGTGTTTGCATAGCCAACATTGCCTATTACTTAAGGAAGTGTGACCATGGTGGCATACAGTCACCCTCATATTTTCCATATTTCATATTCAATTTTCATACTCCCAGTAAAACATTTTTTTTCTGGGCTGCCACCCTCCATGCTACTGCAATCTGGCCATGTCCTCTAGCTGTCTCTGCACACTGTGCAATTTTGGTTGTTGAATAATGTACACTGTATTTATAGTTTACCTAATACAGTTTCATACACCTATAGCTAAACTGCTATCACAATAGGGTGACAGTTGGCTACTCCAGGTGCACTGACATAGAGTAGGCAGGCTACCTCTTATAGCATGTTTGTCCCCAGGGTCAGCATGTCTTCTATGGATATGCTTGTTATCTTGATAGTATGAAACTAAATCTATCCATTAGGGTAGCAGGTGGGCATCACAAAGCAACTCACATAGAGAAGAAAAAAAAGTCTTAGGTGTTTCCGCACCTAATGTTGCATTGTAAATATAATATGAGTAAAGAATCCAACAGTGACTGGGAAACTCCTCATGATGCTATGCCAGGTATGCATTTGAAACACATATATGTGGCATTGGAGCTCCCAAAAGGCATAAAAAAGGTGGTATCATTCTTAAACAACTACCAAAAGTTAATGTCTCTTTTTTAGTAGTTTTTAAGTTAAACTAGACATTAAAATTGACATGTATATGACCCTCAGTGTGATTTAATATGTCATGTCTGTCATTGAAGAAAATGAAAACAGAAGCATTTGATAGCATTAGCTATAATTTGGCAGGTTCACATTATGATCAGTGGATTCAACTCATTTACAAGGTCATAGCCTTGAAGCTCCACTCTGCATGAAGTTGGGTCAGAGATGAAAAGGGAACATGCTGAAAGGGCTTTTCTTTATACTGCAGAAACAGCACTTTATCCTACAATTTATCATGGTTAGACAACTTTATTTTTTTGTAAGCAATTTCCAGGATATGTGATGAATTAAAATGCACAGTATTGTTGTAAAAGATTGGCAAATCCAAGATGGACCTATTGTGAAATGTAACGTATAGAGTGATTATATTTTAGCATATGTAGGTTTACAAAAGTAGACAGGCATTATATTAACCCTTTCACTGCCAGGCCCTGTGCTCCACTCTTAAATGTATTAGGCCCTGCAACAGTTGCACAAAAATTTCATCAAATTGCTATTTTCACCTATAATACACTAAAATCATTATTCGTTTATACATACATGACAAAATTTACAAAATTCCAGCTAAATTCCTACTAAATATAGAAGCTAAAACTGTATTGAGTTAATGAATAACAAATATTTGTAAAATTTAAATTCTATCTTTGTGAAATGATGAAAACAGAATGTGTGCAAAACTGTAAACAAAAACAATTTAGTCCTAAAATCTGGAGGTTACCATTTTTACTTACAGCTTCAGAATTTGAAAAGATCCCCGAAATCATACATTTTCTGAAAATACATGACCTATAGAATAATAATAAGTTGTAAAAGAATAATAAGTGCTACTGATTTTTATGGACCCTGCAGTAGTTGTGCAAATGTTCATCAAATCGCTATTTTCTCTAAAAAATAAATAAAACTTATTAGTACACACAAACACAACATAGCTTTTGAAAATTCCTGCTAAATTGCTACTAAAGCCTCGCTCACATTGGGTGTATTAAAGTGTATGCCCATGGAGGGCTATGTTTACACGCATGGAGAATCCCAGGTGTTCCATTCATCCCTGTGCAGGCAGTCCCATTCATGTCAATTGGGGCACAGATGTTACTACCAATCTGACATGCAGACAGTGTGAGTTCAGGGACATGCACCCCGACCCACATAGATATCAAATTGGGAGCAATGACTGTGTTTGTGCAGTTGCTACATCCCAAATGGCATCAATGTGACTGCCTGCAAAGGGGTGCATGGAACACCTGTGCATCCCTGTGCAGGTAAACAGCCTTGCAAGGGCATATGCTGTCTATGCCCTGCGTGAACAAGGCCTATGTTTTTTTTTACAATTTATTTTTTTAATATTTTGTGCTTTTATTTTTCTTGGCTTGGGGGGGGGATGCTTTGGTGAGATATCAGAACAGACCCCTAGGGGTTTATTTGCTAAAGCTGGAGAGTCCAAAATCAGACTCCCTTCTGCATAGAAACCAATCAGCTTCCAGGTTTCATTGCCAAAGCTTCATTGAACAAGCTGAGGTTAGAAGCTGATTGGTTTTTATGCAGAAGGGAGTCTGATTTTGGACTCTCCAGCTTTAGTAAATAAACCCCCTATCGTCTATGTTTTGAGACAGAGAAAGGGACTGAAGACAGGGACTAAGCTGCACATTGCATAAATGAATAAAGAATCTGTATAGAAACTACTATTAATTCACAAATCTGACATATAACAAACACAGTTTACTATGCTCAGTTATCAATGGACACAGGAGTGATCAATAGTGAATGTTGACTGTATCCATTGAAGGACAGGGAGGGGGCAGGTAAACACATTTACCAAGTCTCCCCTCCCCCTGCTCTCCTCCTGACAGCCTCCCCAAATGCCAGAGCAGCAGCTGCAGGCAGTGGGAGGAAGAGGAGGGAATACCGGCCCCAGTAACATGGGAGCGGTGAGTGGGGAACCATTGCAGGATTGGGGGGGCATGTTTCTGTGCCATCAAAGCCCCTGCAGCACCTGAAGCAAGCCGGCGGGAGAGGCAGAGGAGGAAAGCCAGCAACTGCAGGGTAGCTGCAGGGAATCAGGTCTGTGGGTGAGGGAGAGGATCTAGGGGGTGAAGGGGGTGAAAGTAAATGGGGGTGCATTAAATGCAGACTTGGAGGGAGGTGGAGAGGCAGGAGATAGATAAGTGAGGAAAGCAGCGACTTTTGCGTGGGGGGGGTACATTTGAGCTAAGCTTATAAAAAATGCAGGAATGCAGGTCCATATGGCCTACAGACTTCGGACCTGGTCAGCTAGAAGCAGTGCTGTAGGTCCACACGCTGTATGGACCTGGCAGTGAAAGAGTTAATCAGAAATGCTGAATATAAAAATTATCTGCCTCACCAAGAAGCCACTAAATACAAACATGGATTCAGACAAACATGAATTCAGCTATAGCATAAACATGTAACTACTATGGCTAAAAAAACCCATTTAAATAAACATAATTCTTAGCAGGCACCATGCAATACTCTGTTTCCTGGTAATTCTGGGTTTGCTGCAGGCAATATAATGTGGATGTCTCAACAACCAATATTTAATGAGAAAAAAGGATGTCCGATCGGCTGCACTCCAAACAATCCACTTTATTGAACCAAGAACAAACCAATACAGACAGTGGAAATACAGTGGGGGACTGTCAGGTAAACGTGTTTCATGCTAAAGACAGTGCTTATTCATTACCCAGTGGACCCATGTACAAAGTGTTGGTTTTAAGCTCCAGCAACAGCTGTTCCTCCTAATCAACACTGGGTCCACCTCCTGCTACACCAAACTGATGTAAAGGTAAAGACAATCTGCAACTAACAATTTTAACATCCCCAAAGTGCAACACATAAAATCCAACGCACTAACCACAGGATATGAACAAGACTTCCCGCGTCGCACAATGGAGATAGCAAAAATAAAAATAAACATTAAGGCTGTAAAGAATGTTCAAGAAGAAGAAACAAATTAAATTAATGAGCACTGTCTTTAGCGTGAAACGTGTTTACCTGCCAGTACCCCACTGTATTTCCACTGTCTGTATTGGTTTTATCTTGGTTCAATAAAGTGGATTGTTTGGAGTGCAGCCGATCAGACGTCCTTTGTTCTCATCTATGCAGCACACGAGCTGGGCTATCACCTACAGGAGGAGTTGTGCTTAGACATTGGGAGTCTCTCTACCTTGACCAGCGGTAATGCATATAACAAATATTTAATGGTCGGAGTAGAATAACTGGAGAATAGAAGAGAGGAGAGCTGCCATGATTGGAAGTGGAGGATAATGGCCACAGAGGAATCAGTGGAGGGATAGAACAATGCAGATGACAGCACACAACCTGCTGTTAGGAGAAGAAGATACCACAGTGGAACATTAAGATTAAAAACATACAGGTTGCAGCACAAAGCAATGGAGGAGAAGGAGATACATTTGAAGAGTGGAACAGTGCAGATGACAGCACACAACCTGCACCACAGAAGGATTGGCAGTGGAAAAGTGAGGATGAAACTGTTGAGCCTGCAACTCAGAACCAAAAGGATTGTTTCTGATTGGCAGACAATGGCAGACTTTTCTTGGGCAACATAAAATTTGATCCTATCAGTGTTTAAAGTGTGTACAGTGTTTGCTGATGTTAAATGTGATGCGCTGTGCACCAAGCACCCCACTCACAGAACCCATTAGGTCCTAAAAAGTAATTTTTATTTTTAAAAAAACAACAAAACTAACAGAAGCGGAAACATGGTCCAACAGATATGTGCTGGGAAAACTAAACAAAAATACCTTTCAAAAAGAAAACCTCTCAGAGTAGAACTCACTAATTTATATGTGGTTTTCCCACTTAGTGGAATTACTACAGTACACATTTGGGTGGGGCGTACTGGTCCTACATGTGGGAGTACCTCTACTCTTCTGTACATGCTCACTAATGCCCAACACCAGGCAGGGCTGTGTTCATGTGAACTCATAATTAAGGTGGAACCCTGCACTTTGAAATGAGCCATAAACCTTGGCTATGTAACAACTTGAGGATTCCTGCTGTGAAATGCTCTGCCCCATGTTGCTGCACACCTTGTCTCTCAGAATGCAGCATTTAGAGGGGTACTGTCAGGGGCCTGGCCTGCACCCGGATCTCCTGGGTCTTCAGCTACCTGCCGCCAGCTCCAGATCCACCCGGCACTCGTGCCACTCCTGGCTCTGCGCCCACTGTTCCGACTATCAAGGGCTCTGAGCGGGAGTCATAAGAGGACGCCTTCTCTTCACGTCAGGCTCCCCAACCAAGTACGTGACAGGTACATGGCTGAGCTTGTGTCCCACTCCACCAGTTCAACTTTCCTCTGCCACCTCACTACCAGTAGCAGAATGGGATCCCTCTGTGCACTAAGCATGGACCTCATGCATGCATTAGTTAACTTTTCCCACTCTCCAGCGCCTGTGGCTAGGTCCATGGGGTCCCTGTACTGCAGGTTTGATCCCAATTGCACCAGGGGCACCAGCCGCTAGAGAGGGAGTCAGAGTGCCAGTACCACTCTCTTCTGTCTGGCTGCTATTTCATTGCCAACAGTTTATGGTGACCCTTAGCAATTACATACTTCCCTCAAACTCCTCTGCTACGTTAACCCCTTGTGTTGGCCTTCCATTCCTTCCTCTTCATCCACGTGTGTACTTACAGATCCTGTTCTTTTGAAGACATCATAAACCTTGCACCCTTTTAGTAACTTCAGACCAGTCATAAAATGGTTAACTGCTTTACTAAAGAGCAATAGTTCAATACAGCAGCATTGAACAACAAGCCAGTTTATCCCTGAGTGCTCCATTGTTAGCTGAGATCTACATTGTTCTTTTAACCTATTCCAGTTCCCATCCAAGCAATGGCAAAATGCCCTGTTATTAGCGCTTCCCCCTTATTTATAATAACTTGGGGTAGAGAACAGAGCCTAAAAATGTCCGGGAATGAGCTCAGTTTAACACCTTCCCACCTAGGCAGCCTATACTAGCTAACTATAAAATATACAAGACATGGTAAAACCAGAAACAACTTATAAGCTCCTGCCCAGGTTCCCAGCACTACCAAAAACAAGAAGCACAAAAAAAAAATTTAAACCATAAATCCACAACCCAAAAGCTCAACATGTTTCGTCCAAAACAAAAGCTTCATCAGGAAACTGGTGTCATAACTGAAATTACATAGATGTACTCAAACAAATGTAGCAATACCCCCAAAAAATCTGCTTGAGTAATACCTGAGTATTTCCCACTACTATGCTAACAGCCAGTCACAAGGCGTTTTCCCACAGCCAGGTGCATACACTTTTAGCTGATTGGAGTCAAAGACCAGTCTAGGGGTGTTGTTTTGTAGTTTTATTTTAGAGGAACCTGGATAGAGTATGGGTTTGCAGTAGGATACTTTGAAACAAAACTATTCACAACCTTGAGGACACTAGCTGTTCTAAGATGGTGCCTTAGGTAATGTCCCTTGCTGGGAGCAGATGGCAGACTTCTCCTGTAATGGCAGCGTAGCAGTAAAGAAGCTTGAGAAAAGTCTCTTGCAGTATGTGGCACATAGACAGAGCTATTCGGATCACTAGCCAGTAATACCTTTATCTAGGCCCTTAGCTGACTAGAGGAGAGCTGGGAAGGTAACAGCTCCAGGTCCCTCAAATTACACAATGTCTGTACTCACAGGCTCTTGTAGAACAACTGGCAGACTCTCTCAGTGATACCAGATGGATCCTCAGCAGACGCCCACTTAGTCAGTTTTTAGGAGAACAAGGGCCACACATCAGGTTCAGTTTCAAGCCTTCAGGTGGCCCACCTGAAGCTTCTTGGAGCAAACCTGCCTCTACCCAGGCATGATGCAATCCAGAATATAAATACCAGCTCCCAGTATGCAATGAGGCCATCCTCCCCCTGTGATTGGCCAGAGTTGTATCCATAGTCATGCTATTCATTTGCCAAGTTCCCACCTATGTTCTGGAAAGCTCTAGTGGCTTCCAGGAGGCAGAAAGAGCTCAAGGCAAAATCAACAGCACCAGAGCATCATGAGTAGTCCTGACTAATAGATTGCAGCACTGTGTTAAGCACAATGCCAAGGATACATTTTCCTACTAGCTCCCTGTTAGACAGAAGAGCAAATTATTTGTGACATAAATAAGTCCATTTGAGCTATTTTTTGGGTTTATAAATTCCTTAATAATAAGGACAAGTGGGCATGCTTTGCAGTGGCCACCGTGAAAGGAGCCTCATGGTTTCCCTTATCCCCACATTGACCCTTACCTTTGTCCACTAGCCTGTTCAAAGTGACTGTGCATCAAAATATCTTTTAAATGATTCCTTCTACGATATGTAATGAATGGGTCTAGGAGGACTGGTCAAGATTCATGGAGTATAATATAGACTCACAAGCATAGGTGCCCATTAATCTCACTAAATTGTTGTCGTCATAACTCTTATTACTTACCAATAAGGTATGTATTTCTGGCCTTTGAAAAAGGGTACCTTCCATTCATAAATTTTGCAAAGATAGTCTTACTCTCATTAAGAAAGCCGTACTGCGATGAGAAACTGTGTCTTGCAAGCAATAATTGTCCAGTGGGAGTATCACGTTTTAGGGATTTAGGGTAGTGACTGGTCCAATGAAGAAGGCTATTAGTGGCCACTGGTTTCTGAAAGATCTGGCCATTCTCACCTCTACTTATCCTCAGGTCTAAGAAGTTGATGGCATTCTCATGAAACTCACAAGAACAGAAGAACATGCCAATTTCATTGACATTCAGTACTTCCACAAAGGTTTTAAATGCTGAGGGACTACCTTCCAACAAAATGACCACATTGTCTATGAATCCTGCTCACAGCAAGATTCCAGATGTGTGCTCAACCATATCTTCTGTAAATACTATTGTGTATTCCCACCATCCTAAGAAAAACTTGTCATATGTTGGTGCACATGCTGTGCCCAATGCAGTACCAGCTTTCGGCTGGTACTCTGTTCCATTGAACAGAAAGTAATTATGACTGAGAATAAACTGCTCTAGAACAAAAATATTATGTTCCTGAAAATTTCTTCCCCTAGTCTGTGGGAAGATTGACCATTATACTATACAATGCCTCAACATCCAAACTGGTGAAGAGTATGTCCTAATCCAAAGTCAGGCTAATCCAGCTAATTTCCTAACCAGGTCACTAGTATCCTCCATATACAAGGATAACGAATATACATTTGGACGAAGAATCCAGTCCACATATTTACTTACTCTCTGTTAAATTCTGATTGCCCAGTATAATGGGGCAACTAGGTGGATCCTGTTGGTTTTTATGGACCTTTGGACCTTTGGTAGGCCATTAGTTGGATTGTGATTAAAGATGTAACTTTATTCATCCTTTGAAATCAGTTTTTTATCCAAAGCATTTTGAGTAGGTTACCTGCCTGGAGTTTGCATGTTCTCCCTGTGCCTGCGTGGGTTTCTTCTGGGTACTCCAGTTTCCTCCCACACTCCAAAGACATGCTGGTAGGTTAATTGGCTCCTGTCTAAATTGGCCCTAGTATATGTATGTATGAATGTAAGTTAGGGACCTTAGATTGTACACCCCTTGAGGGTTAGGGACTGATGTGAATGTACACTATATATATATGTAAAGCGCTGCGTAAATTGACAGCGCTCTACAAATACCTGAAATAAATAATAAATAATTCCTGCAAATATGATTTAGTCAGATTCGAACATGTGAATGACATATTTTTGAAAAGAAATCGACCCATAGCGGGACACATCTGTATATACATGGTGGTAAACCTCATGGTTTAAAGTTTTGGGTCATTCAGGACATCAACCTGGTACAAAGGAAGGGCATCTGGATAAAATTCTATGGAAGGCCGAAGTCAAATGGATTTTTGGACTGGGTACTAGAGCCCCTTTTGGCCTCAATGAGGATTTTACATTTTTGCTATTTATACAGGATTGGATAGTATTGTGTGAATTTTGACATGATATGCTCCCATTGTATTTAATAGTTTTGTTATACAGTCTTTATTTAAAAGTGGTCAATCTACAGGATGGAGTAGAATTTAATGATGATGGCCATAAATATTGTATAAGAATGGCTTTATGCCTATATACAGAGGAATATGACAAATTCCAGTTACATTATAGTGCAACATGTGAATGATGACCCCTAGTGGTAAACCATTGCTAATTCAGCTGCCATCCATTTGTGTTTTTAGGAATACTGCAATGCGCATGGGGCAACATGACAATGACATTATTGCACTAGTATGCGTGTGATGACATCATCTCGTGGTGTGGATGATATCGCCATCATGCATGCATACAGGCGCCTTTATAAATAGAGTTAGGCTGCTGTTAAACATAAAGAACTCCTTTGCTTGTTTGTTTGAGCACATCTACATTATTTTATTTCAGTTGTGACACCAGTTTCCTGAGGTGCTCTTGTTTTGGGTGAAACGTAAATATTTTGGGTTGTGGGTTTATGATTTAAAATGTGTTGTGCTTCTTATATTTGGGTAGTGCTGGGCTTTTTTATATTTGGACATGTAGCCAGGGGGTGTTAGACCCATAGGAGAGTCGATGTGTTGCGAGCTGTCTTCCCCTCCACGCCCGCTGGCACAATGGCTCTATGACTAAGGTCTGTGAGCGTGCCCTCTCCCTTCTTCTCCCAGCTGTGAACTGAACGAGTGGTGTGGATTCCTGCTTATCCCCCTCTCTCCTGACAGTGGCAGAGCCAACAAGCAGCAAGGGGTTAGTGGACTTGGACTACAATGGCAATGCACACTGGGAAGTGTAGTTCTGGGGAGAATCTGCTGCACTACAAATCCCTAAATGCTTGGGAAGAATGGAGAAGGATTTTTTTACTGTTCTGGAAAATTTCTGGGATTTTATGCCCAGGATCCAGAGGAGTGAAGATCTTTCCACTTGCTCCCTCCCACCATAAGGCCTGGCTGGAGAGGAGACTTGATCCTGCTTTCCTACATTTAGGACACTGAATGAAATGCAATATCATCCACATTGTGGAATCTGCGACCCACACCCAGAGAGGCTGGAGCATCCATCTACCATCCACATACACATCTATTCACTGGAGGCTTCAGGGAGAGAATGAAGGGGCCCCTTCTGCCTTGGACATCACAGCTGTATCCCAGGGACTAGTGAGAAGGCTATACTCCCATACATTACACTGCTAGCAGAGGCTGGGTTGCTGAAAGCAGGACACCAAGTAAACCCAGCTCATACTGCAAACTGCACCTGTACCAAATCCATACTACTGATATATTGAATTGAAGCTACATCTGATGCACCTTTTTCAGGTACTTGTCCCACATCTGCATTGCATCCGCGCAAAGACTATTCTACCCTTACAGACATTCATAACTGAATGCAGGTTCATCAAGACTCATTAAGTGCACCAATGCTTCTTAAAGAGCCCCAACATATAGCTGACAGAAGAAACATCTCAAGGACTGCTCCTGTAATGCAAACTGCATGCAAACCCCCAATATCTCTATACCCATCCCTAACCTCTCGATAACTGCTTACTAGGTGGTTTCAGGTCTAGCATAGCCACCGTATAATGCCAGTGGTTTATAGCATTTTACTACTCACTGCTGCACTTCAGGTGGCGTTGTTACTGTTTATGCTGTTTTGGACTGCAAGTGTCACCATATACCCTATCCGTATTGCTAAATATTCTGTATACTAAGTGTATTATTATTATCCATTTCACCCTTTATCTTTACCTGCCATGACCAACCTTATCTTATGATAATACACTATGTTTGTTTTTACCAATTGGCTTGTTGCAAGCATTCTTTATATTTAGCATTATAGTTGGCTACTAGTGTTACTGTTATGAATTTCTTAGTGATACCTCCTAGATTGTAAGCTCGAAAGGCCCTCAATCCCCTCATGTTTTGCATTGTATTGGTATTGTTCTGTCACATGTTCTGTCCTCCTCTGTAATGTACAGCGCTGAGCAAACTATTGGCGCTTTATAAATACTGTATAATAATAATAATGATACTTTGTGTTTGTATAGATGGCCTGGTGTGTTAGAGAAGCTGAGGTCTTTGTGAAGGTCGAGACCAGAAACAGAGGATCTATCCTAACCAGCGGTTCCTTCTGGGGCAGTGCTACAGTTTGCCTAAAGGGAGTTCTGCCGTGAGAGGTTTTCTTATTGGAAGGTATCTTCCTTTAGTTAAATTTGATAGAGTTCAAATAAAAGGTCTCCTGGATACAGAGGAGCCAATCACAGCAGCAACAGCACTGTGAGCCACACAGAATATCTCACTAAACAATTGTACCTTCCTGTTAAACAAATGTAGCACCCTCCTAGGTAGCTAGGGAGAGCTATTTAATTATTTTTAGTTAGAGGCCAAACAGCAGTCTGTTGAAATAGTCAGAGGGGATCACATTTTGGTTGGAGCTGAGAGGCCCTGCAGACCAGCTCTCTGGAACTTCCCCTGATCTAGAGATGGAAGAAGTCTCTAGAATTTAGGGGGCGGGGGTAAAGAGTGGCTGGTCTGTTCACTTAGGGGATCCTGACCAATCCCCAAGCAGTAGGCTTGTCATGGGGTCAGGACAGCCCTTAAGAGTGGCTGGGCCTGCTCAGCAGCAGATGAGTACGGATGGAAGATGGAGTGAGCAGCATGAAGTGTGGAGCCTGGGAGGGGGTCCATCAGAGCGGCCTACCTACAGGCAGAGGAGCTGGAAGGGAGGATCTCTCAGCCTCACCGTCCCCTGAGAGAGGACAGCCTGGGAAGCAGGGAAGGAATCAGCCCAGCATAAGGCCTAAAGGCAGCCACGAACCCACACGCTTGCCGTAACCCTACACCCCCTGGGCCAGATAAGGGGAATGGGAATTCAGGGGGGAAACCTGACTAGCCCCAATCTGGGTCCACTGACCTTAACCGCTTCACGCCAGCATCTCCCGGCCCTTTAAGGGGTTTCTGATGCCGGGAGGTGGGGCAGGGTTTAGGGTCATGTGACTGCTGTGATTGGCTGTCACCGCAGTCACATGATCGGAAACGTCCTGATCGCAAGGAGAGATCGGGACCTTTTTGTGGTACACCGACATGTGCTGGGAGCACACAGGGCACATGCTTGTTTACAAATTTTACTCAAATATGTGGCCATTCGGCACCAAGGCCTGGCTGCCGAGAGGCCACATATCTGTGTATCGTCGGCGTGAAGGGGTTAAAGCAACAGATTCTGGTACCTCTTGGCCAGGGATTCCCTCAGGCAACTGGAGGAAGAGGATATTTCATCTGGGGTCTAAGGAGGTACTCAGGGAGAAGTTGGCTAGCTCTCCAAGGAAAGAAGAGACTGATAGTTCCAGAAAGTGGTCCTCAGTTTCACAGTTCCTTGGGCATCCCATTTACCCCTCACCCCCATCCAAGTTATCCAAAAAAACAAGTTCGACTGTTTACTGTCTCTGGAGTGAACGTCTGGAAGTAAATGCGTGTGCCTGGCTGTGAAAGACTATGGGGGAACCCAAAACTCTAGCGACTCCTAAGGGGGCAGAGCTGCACGGGGAAGCTGCTATATTTTACCTATCAGTCTCCTGTTAATCAGGAGACCACACTATACTAAACTAGACTATGTACATCCTAGCAACCTACCTAGGGGGGTGCTAGATGATCAAATGTACTATTGTATTTCAAGTCGTAATCAACATCAGTTGGCCTGTGCATGTCTTTTACTCCATGTGTCAGAGCCTGGGTTCGAACCTGGGCCTTCTGCAGTGAGAGGCAATGTTTCTTCTTGCTGAGCTACCTGGAATGCTGGACAGCACCCTTGACAATTCTTTTGATGATCCTGCCTTGGCCCTTGAACCTTGAACCCCTTGCTCCTCCCATGAACTTTCATGCCTCTGCATTTCCTCTTTGCCAGATTATTGTGCCTTCACCAGCCAATGTTCCGCTTGTCTCTCCTGCTGCCGTTTATACCTTCGTTACTGACCTTTGGCTTGTTCCTGGACTACAATTTCGCCTCATCCTCATCTACTACCGTTTGTGACTGACCCTTGGCTTGTTGACTGACTCTGCTTGATCCTTTACTTGTTCGATCTGCTACTGGTTTCCGGCTTGCCCATTTCCTGGTGGGGTGATCCGCGACCTGGTATCAACACGCAGCCAAATCCATCCATCCATTAGGAGCTCTGGTGAAAACTGGTTGGTGCTTAGACCCCGCACCTCAGGTGAGCCTGCGTCCTTTCCCAGGGTGACCTGCCTGTGTACCTATCCTGCTGGTTTCAGGTAAGCCTTAACACTGCTATAGCAACTGGTCTCTGAACCTGACCCTGATTGTGACACCGTGTATATGTTATGACACTTTGCTGGCCACTTGATCTTTCTTGGTGAACGGAGGAGTCTTCATGACGCTTGACCCAGCAACAACAGGCAAGGGCCAGGGTAGCATTCTAGCTGTGTAGCTTAATCATTACATGGTCTAGACTTTATTAAAATCAAGCAAACTGTAAAGATTCTGATTATTTACTATATATTCATCATTGTTTTATTTAGGACACCTCAAAAATAATTTAAATGCATTTGCCGGCAGAGTGGCTGTTGTTATTACCTTATACTATACTGTATTCCTTTGGAAAAGTGCTTTTCTGTTAGTAATAAATATTCTTGTCATGCCGAGAGTACCTTTCTTCCATTTTGTGCTTTCTGCCAGACCAGACAAAAGCACCAAGCAGCGTCTGCTTGCATAGCTATTTCCTAATTTATACCTTTGTGCAGTAAAAATAGAAACCACGTGAATAAGCATAAAAGAAATATTATATGCAGATTTTTTTTGTTCTGTACAAAATCCAAGGTCAGTGTAATTTTTCCTAAAGCCAACCAAAAAGCATCTTAGTTCTTACATCAAGGACAGAGTTATGATTAGAAGACATATAAATGCAATACATGTGGAGAAAGCCTACTTTTTTAAGTCTGTAGCCTTGTTAGGAAACATTCCCTTTACTCCTGTTCCTGATGTCACTAAAAAATAGTTTTTCTTCCATCCAACTTACGAGAAGAGCCTTTGCTGGTTTGATCATTTCCTTGACCAAGGCCATTACTAGAACTGTGAAAGGTCCATGAACTTCCAGGGCACAGGGATATGAACTCCTTGGCACACCAGTGCCCTACAGCAAGTGATAGGCGTTGGGGTATTGTGTGGAACAGTGTGAGTGGCTTTAATTGGGTTGTTTAAAATGAAGTTAAACTCAGTGTTACTTGCCTCCCTTCAACCGTCCAATGTCTCACTGATGCTGGAATCTTCTACCTGGCTTCTTTCGGCTGGTGGGCTGCAACCATTCTCATTAGCTAGCATGTGCAAGAGTGCCGTTTTCCCAGTATACAGGTGCGGTTCCAGAATGTAGATTTAGCTAGGCTTGCCCTGGGCTTGTGCAAATGGTCTGGTAGGGGTTTCTTTTATTGCAGAAGGGACATTGCATGTCTTTTCTGCAATAAAGCGCCTGTCTGCTTGCAGTTTTCAAAAGTGAGACTTTAGTTCCACATTAAATAGAACCTATGCCTATTCACAATATCTATTATACAAGTGCATCAGTCCTCGTTCACACAAAATGATAGTCTTACATTATGTATGCTTTTCTGCAAATAGAATATAGTATTAATAGTTTGAACCTACCCTTAAAAATAACTTTTTTAAAATAGTTGATGACCGCTTATCAAAGACACATAGGCAAATATGTCCAGGTTTACTATGCAGGAGGTTCATGAATCTGTTTGAAATCTGTGAAACCCTAACTTAACAGGAAATTTTACTGAGGTCATTATTAGCTTTGCAACTAGTGACAAACCAACTCATAGAATCAGTCCCTCTTCTATGAATTTATGACCTGTGCTACACCAGAATTGTTGGTTATGTTTTAGAGAAGACACTGGTAGCTTGTGATGAGGCAGAACACTGTTTTACTTGTGTGGCTTAAGTTGCAAACATACAGAACACATTTCAGCAGACATCTAGGTTTTGAAGAGAGGAAGAGAGAAACAGGAAGAGAGAGAACCAACAAGTTTTACACATATGCACAACTGGTAACCTTAGTGTACAGTGCCATCTACTGGTCAAGTGATATTAACACACAATACTATACAGTACATGCTGTTGCATTCCCAACAAGAATCAAGTAGTCCGCTGCCAATATTTTGTCCAGAAGGTCATCCCAGTCCTCTATTAGTATGTGCGATGTTCTGTGTCTGGACCACGCTGTCAGCAGAAGGGTACACATGATCATGGAAACATGGTCCAGCAAGCATGAGCAGGGATGCTGCACATCTTTCATGGCACACTGGTGCAATTGTCTGGTTGCTGGGAAGGATTTAGGGGCATATTGCTGGGGCTACCAAGTTTCTTGTCCAATGGTGACAACGAAGTCACCTGTATCCCCTCCTCCAGATTGGCTTCATGCTATGAATCTTTGGAACAAGCAGTCCCTCCTATACACCCCAGAGCATAAGCAATATTCCAGGCTCCAGGCACCCCAGGCTGCCATGCATGTGTTGCAGCTCATATGCTTTGGGGACAGGAGCCAAGCTGAGCCAGAGCTGCTGATAACTCTCCAGGCCTAGGCTAAGAGGTAGCTAACCCACACCATCTTTAGCCAGGGAAGGTCAAGTGTGGCAGTGGTACCTACCTGCTGGCTGCCCTTCACCTGGGAAAAAATCACACATGCACCTTCCCTGGCACATGTCTTCAACCTGGTGGTACAGCAGTTTATCATGAAGTACCCTAGAAATCATTCAGCGGACCAGAAGGGTTTGTAGCCATTTTAGGCTGTCATAACTTGCAAGTGTTCACCTGGCAGAAATGCAATACCAACATCAACTGCATGTAAACAGTCTGATCATTCATACGTCCATAGCTGCCTTCCATTTCACAACACAGGGAGAAGGACAGGCAGTATCAAATGGAGAGTGGATATCCTACAGTCAGTTAGAAGAGCAGGCAGCAGCAAAAATTGGGTGTAGAATCCTATAGCCACAGACAGTCCACCCTTCTCTAAAAATCAGGACTGTTCTAAAAAAGAAAAACAATCCTGAAAGGAGTGGTAGTGGTGCTTCCTCATGGAGTTGGAAGGTGGTGGTGAGCTTTGCTAATGTGATCTCTTCCGTCTCCTTCTCCTTCTATGTAAATGACAAAATACATAAAAATTTGGAAAAAAAAAACATTTTGTTTTCTTGTTGTTAATCTTTCTTCATAAATGTAGGCCAAAATGTATTCTGCTACATGTTTTGGGTAAAAATAGCCCAAAACAGTATATAATATTTAATCTGTGTGAAAGTTATAGAGTCTACAAACTATTGGATAAATATTTGAAAATTGGTCAGTTTATACCCTAAAATGCTGGATGCTGGTATTGACATATGGCAGTGATCAGGACACTGGTATGGAGTATAGTAGTGATCAGGACGTTGGTATGAGGTATGGCAGTGATCAGGAAGCTGATGTGGTGGTGATCAGGACTCTAGTATGGGGTATGGCAGTGATCATTATGCTTGTATGGGATATGACTGTGATCATGGTGCTTTTATGGGGTATGGTGGTGTTTTTGTGAGCACTGGGACAGGTGACAGGGGCTGGTTGAATTGTTTATTGTTCTAATACTGGGGAAGTGATCATGGACACTGGGGCAGGCTGGCATTGACAGGCTTCTGTACACTCACAGGTTGCAGCAACAGCTCTCTCTGCTCTCACAGTCGATCTCTGTGAGAGCAGAGAGAACCAATCCTTACTTTGGGTTTCTAATGTTTACTATGTGATTGCTGTGTCCAATCACAGCAATCAAATGGTAAAACACCAGGTGATCACCCGGGCACAGCGTTAATGTGATCCCCTGTGTCTGGGTGACACAAAGATCAACGTTCTCCCCGGTGCACGCTCTGTGAGCCACCAATGCAGGCTAAAGTACAGATACATTAGTCCACATCGACACTGCTTCCCTTTCAGTGTTTATAGGGTTTGGGCAGACAGGAAGTGGTTAACAACATTCCCATGCTAGGTTTTTGCTGGAGCAGGAAAACCTCCTTACACCTAGCACCTGTATACTTGCTTGGCACCTCAACTGCTTCCATACCAGCTGCTGAAAATAGCCCCCCTCCTTTAGTTCATGGTTAGGAGAGTCCCACATTAACATTTTCCAACCTACCACAATTTTTTTTTTAATATTATTTACATGTTTTATAAATTTTTTTTAATACTCATAAGGCTGTCCCTACCCTGTTCAAGCAAACAGGGCAAGGCTGTAACTAAAATGCTTACAAGTGAACATACGATGAACCACATGTCAACATTGTACCACGGGCCAGAGGTTGCCCTATATGCATGTAGCAGTACCCCCCTCAAGAGTTGCTAAGTTATTTTCGGGCTCCCTGTTGTTCTGGGCCCCTCTCTGAAAGCCTAACCCCTGCTGACACCACAGGATTCCTTTGGCCAGAGTAAATTGCAACCAGAAAGTAAACTCACACACAGATTAGAGTAAACTACTATGAGGTTTATATTAAACTTGGTCGCACAGTACACACTGGTAATGATTACTCTTAGCAACTTTAAGCAAAGAAGCAGAATCTCAATCAATGTTAGCAGCCCTGCTTTTTAGAAGTTAACCCAATACCTTCAACCTGATGTGATTTCAACCCTAGTGAGGAATAAGAACTAGCAACAATGGGACTAGCTCACTTTGGGTCCTCAGAATCTGATGGCAAGGCCTAAATCTGGGATAAAAGAGCTCTTTGACAAAGGTAGTCAATGTCCCTTTAAATGCAGTTGACTTAAGTATTGTCTCCTTTAATGCACTGAGAAAAGGGCAGCTTTAAGCAAACAAAATGTCAAACAGGTGAATGGGTTTGTTGGCAAAAAGGAAACTCCACTCTGGGATGCAGTAATCAAATGCAATGGTGGTAGAAGTTCCTTTAGGAAGGTAATGGTTAAGGTAGCACTAATGGGATCTGGCCGGCAACTCTGATCATTTGACTGTGCTGCAAATGTGTTCAACAATAGTGGCTAAGGGAACTAGGCCGCAACAAGTGTTATCTGAATGCAATGTCCACAAATGTGTGCAGTAAAGTAGCAGGTATGAGGAGAATGTCAGTGTTCTCTTGCTTAACTTGTGTATGGGACTCTTTCACCTGATCAGTGGCTTCTAGCAGGTCCTGGCTGTCTCTATCTCTGCAGAAGGGGGCTCCCACAGGATCTCTGGCCTCACGTGCAGCATTCTGTCTGGTCACTGCGCTCCGGGTCGACTGCTGTCAGACTGTCTCGCTGAATAATGTGGCAAGGTCAGTCACCGGCTCCTCCTGTCTGCTCGAACATCAAGCCCATCACTACTGTAGACTTTACTGATAAAATCAATACTTTTTTATGGATTTAACTAAGAAAAGACCAAACACTTTTCACTGTTTTGCCTGCTGCTGACATTTCCTCTTTCCCATTGGCCAATAATAAACAAAGCCCCTCAAATTCAACAAAAAATAAAGATTTTGCTGCAGAATGACTCCCAGGTTGCAGCCCTCAGGTGTACTCAAACTACAAGAGAAAATGGACAGAAGCACCTCTAAGAGTATCACTCAAATCAAAATAAGGCTGTAGACATACATTATAGGTTCAGCCCCTGTACTTGCCAGGATCAAACAATATGTGTACCATGGCAGTTACACTTGTATCAAAGTTACAATTCCAGTGTGAACTGGCATCTCTGAATCAACTCCAGACAAGTGGAGAAGGAAAGATCTTTTCCAAGCATATCCACTCGTACAGGTGAGACAATGCATTTGTGAGATGGGGAAACAGCTCTCATTGATTGAACACTGTTTGTGTGCAGTAAATTATTGTGTGGAGTAAATTAAATGTTCAGGACTGACATTCTGTGGTTTAGCCACAAGATGCCACTGTTTTCCTAACACAGCCTCAGACTGCATAAATATTTCTATATTCATGACGAGGTGGGGTTTTCACACAGGGTTTAGAGGACAGGAAGGAGAGAGCAGCCATGTTTAGAGGATGGTGAATGCAGGAGCCGTGTGAGCAGAGAATCTGATGGCATCCAGGTGTGAGAACATCCCTCAGTAACCAGAGCTGAAGCTGGGTGAAGCTGCTCGTGTCCAAGACCCTGATCCTGTTCAGAGAAAGGAAGACTGCTGCCAGGAATGCTGATGAGAGCAGAGGAACAAAGCAATATATACTGCAATACCGCATGCTTGTTGGAGGGACATTTGTTCTATTCAGAGTCACCAGCAGATGCAAAGCAGACCCGGGTCGGTAAGAACATTTCAGTGTTGGCGCCTAGAGACTGAGTCCAGGCCTATAGTTAGTTAGTTAGTTAGGGTCTCTGTTTGTGTCAGGCCACAAGTGTTATTCCTGATCATTGGAAGGACTCCATAACTTAAAGTGACATTTCACATTGGAGAGCTGATAAAATCCTACAAACTCAAGCCACAATGGCGTTTTGCACAGAAAGAATACTCAGGCACGTGCTACAGGACCAGTTATGGGAGGGGGAATACTGTAGATTTGTGTAAGATTGTAAGCTGTTGCGCTGCACCGCAGGCTAGCCCATACCGTATACCCATACACTGATTCCTGCTCTTTTAGGGTAATAACGGGTAAGGTGTGGCAGCTTAGTTGTGCCCGCCAGTAGGTAAATTACTACTCTTTCTACCGTCATCCATCAGAAGGCACCGTGCTGTGCAGCACAAGGGTCTCAGCCTTTGGGCTGGGTATATGTAAATTTATTGTATGTTCCCAGCATTTGTGGTTGTGTTTATTTGCCACATCTAAATAAAATTCTGTTGTGGCAAAAGCTGGTGTTGGGGTTGCTTTCCTCGTTCGTGACTTCACTGTATCCTGGGGAGCCCACCCCGGTACACGGCTTACACATTCACAAGGAAAGTCTCACCATTTAGTAATGTTGGGCATTGAACTTCATGGCAATTAGTGCTCAGCATACAGGCAGAGAGCTCTGCTGTATAATTTCAAAATCCAGACGTGACATCATCATGCACAATTGCTGAGGATCGGTATCTCTCTGACCTACCGTGTTGTATGGATGTTTGCCATTACATTCGTTACTGCCTCCACTTAAATGTAAGTGCACCTATACTTAATAAAGTGGTTTTAATCTTTAATTTGAAAATATGGGCATTGTTTGTTTATTTATGTGTTTGTAAATTTGTTTTTTTTCATTGAAGAGTTGTAAAGATCCTTCATTATATTCAGGTAAACCATTATATTCCGGTAATGGGACAGTGTATTTGTATGCACACTGTGAAACCTTTTGGAGTGGAAGATTTTTAACATCTGGTTCTGCATGTCTAGCACCTTGATTTGCACCATTATAGGTGTCATGCTTCTGTACACATCGATCCGGTGCTGGGTTTTGCCTCCTGTCTAAGTTGCTTGGGTTCCTGCTTATCCTCCTTGAACCTAGGTATTATTAAGCCTTTGCATCTGTGTGTTAGTGTTCAAGCAAGATGTCTTTATGTGGAAGCTGGACCCCTCTAGTTCCGCTTGAGTAATCCCATATTCTGTACGTTGTTTGATTTGTCCTCAGTGTTTTACCTCTGGCTGTGCAGTTATATTCCCCTTGGTTTCTGTCCCTGGATCCATTCAGTCCCTGTTGCTGTGTGTGTCCTTCTCAGCATTGTTTCCTGTTGTAGTTTTCCTTGCAACTCTTTCCAGCTTGCTGATTCTCTCTCTGCACCATTGCTCAGAATCCCTCATTCTCCTGCGCTTTTACACTTGTTCCCTGGGTCCTCTCCCCTGGCGTCCCTTCCTAGTTTGCTGTAGTAGGTTACCTTGGTTCCTCGTATCCTGTGGGTACCCCGTGTCCTTCCAGTATACTATTTGGTTGCACTGTGCCCGCACGGGTGTGTTAGAGAGCCGCAACCTGGGGGCTGCCACGCAGCACAACAACCACACCTCCAATGGCTCTGGTGAAGACCAAGTGGATCCTTAGATCCTGTGACTCTGACACACCGGTGTCAGTCACACTACTCCGGCATCTGCAAAGGCCAGTACCTGGGTACACTTGTTTAGTTTTTTCCACTGGCCTGCTTGATCTTGAGTTTACAGTCCCAGGTGGTCCTATCCTCTAAACTTGACAATAGGAGTCATGGATTGCACCAATGTAAATTGGATGCCAACTGAATAGTGCATGGACTATTTCACTGTTGCTATTTTGTCCGATTTGTCTTAATGGACATTTGGCACTAATTATGCAATGTTGTGCAATTTTGTTTCAATGTCAGCCGAGGACAGTGAGCTCTGGTGAAAACCAGCCAGATCTACAGAGCAGCCGCATCTATCCGAGCGCCAGGCAGTGGAAATTGTTGCTGACCAGATCTGACCAGACCAGTCTGATGACTCCAGAGGTCCGGTGACAGTATATACAAATGCGCATAAAGATTGCGTATCTGGTGAGTGCGCAATCTTTACATTACTTATCACTGGTCTGGTGTCAGAATTTAGTGCCAGCTGTTTTACTATTTAAATATATACACCTGAGCGCAAATTGGATATTTACACATGTAGCACTACCCCCTTAGGAGCTGCTGAGTTTTGGGTCCCCCTATAGCTCTGCACAGCCAGACAACACACATTTTCTTCCACACTTGCACACTAGAAACAGTAAACTGTAATTAAGCTTGTTTTTTGTAGTTTTATTAAAGAGTATTGAACTTGGATGGGGTTGAGGAGTGTATGGGATGCCCAAGGAAATTGTAAACAGGAGGACAAACTCCTTAGCCACTATGTACAAGTCCATAGACAACAAAGTCTCTTCTTGAAGAGCTCTCCAGCCCTCCTGGTTTACCACTTTAGACCCCAGATGAATTCTCCTTTTCAACCAGCTGCCTGAGGGAATGTCTGGGCAAGGGGACCCAGAAGCTGCAAATTTAGTAATGCAGTCCCAGATAAGGAGCTATTTGGGTTGGCCACCTGACTGCCCTCTCCTCTTATCTGGCCAAGGGTGTATGGGATCACTCACTCTGCCTAGTCTGTAAGCTTGTTAGATTGGTGGCTGCCTTCAGGCCTTAAGCTGCGCTAGCTCCTTCCCTGCTTCCCAGGCTGTCTTCTCTCAGGGGACAGTTTGAAGTAGAGAAATCCTCCTGTCCAGCAACTGCCTGTAGGTAGGCCCCTACCTGGGCCCCCTCCCAGGCTCCAGCCTTCTCACTCCATCTTCCACCAGCCACTTCCTGATCAGGCTCTCTCCTACTTAAGGGCCTGGTCCTGATCCTATGCCAAGCCTCCTGCTTGGGGATTGGTCACAGTCCCTTAAGTATGCAGACCAGCCCCTCCTCAACTCCACCCACTGCCTTCTAGAAATGTTTCCAGCTTCTAGAGCAGGGGGAGATATCAGGGAACTAACCTGCAGAGCCCTCAGCCCTGACCTAAGTTAATCAGGCTAACTCATCCCAGGCTACTATTCCGCCTCTATCTAAAAACCTATCTAGCACCCTGTGGCTGACTACAGGGGCACTACACACATAATTCCATCATTCCAAATTATCTAGCAACCATTCATATTATAGATACAATAAAAACATATTTTACAAGACATTAGCACTCATGAATATAAGCACATTTCCTTTTTTTTAAAGACTATGTATAAGTGCATTTGCTGTGGTGCACATATTGTGTGATACTTGCCACTATAGGAGATGAGTTGTGTATTGTTTGCTTACAGAACTTCCCTGTTTATCATCCACCTTTTCATTTCGAAGACAGTTACAATTACACTCTGACTGATATCTTAAAAAAAAAATGAAACTCCTGGTGTATGTATATGCATTTTGTTCTGTTTGAGCAGCTTACATACTGTTCTGTCTCTGATTAATATTTTTTTACAAGTATATTTTATGGACTACACTACATATATTTTATATACTACACACTTGCTTTGTTTGTGTCTGCGCTGTTTGGCCTGTTCTACCTGGATATGGTTAGTTACTACCTTGCTGCTGGTCATTTTTTCTTGAAATTTCTCTGACATAGTACACTTTTATTTATATTGTAACAAAAACACCTGCTTTGTGTCTATGCGTTTCCACTTTTCAATTTGCTTGCAAAATTACCCTGCTGCTGGTTATTTTTTCTTAAAGTGACACTAAATGATATCCCTAATCTCCAAAAATAACATGGACCAACACACATTTTGGTGCTTGAATGTCTGACCTGTGTCTGGGTGTATATGTCCCACTGATAAAAAAAAAATGGCACCAATTTTTCCCTATCAACTCTAGTTTTTCAGATATAGTATAAATGCCATATACTGCTCTTCACTCTGATTGCCCATCAAAAATCAGGATATTTTAATGTGGTGTTTTATTTATTCTCCTTGTAATGTGCAAGATACATATAAAAAAGAAGCCATAACCTCTACGTTGCTTGATCTGCAAAAATGAAACGATATGAGTGACAACATACACACATCTCTTATACGACCATAACTATAATAAAAAGCTTTAGAATCCATTGTTTCTCACTATACCTGCTAACTTTTATGCAAAAACACAAACTAGGTAATAGAATAACAAGTTGATCAGTAAGATCTTTTCAAACTGACTAAAAATTATATAAATACATCCATATCTAAGAAACTAGAGCTGACGCAGGCAAGCAAATGCAATTTTCTGAATCAGCACCCCAACTGGGGTTATTTGGGGTGCTGATTCAGAAAATTGCATTTGCTTGACTGAATAGGTTTAAAAATAGGTCTAAAAAGCAAGGCACCAAGGAGAATTTTTTTTTTTTTTTTGGGCTGTGTAATCCATACACATCTATTACTTAATGGCCCTGTAATCTATTTTCCATGAAATATTTTTTTACTGAAGCTCTCCTTCTCCCCATCACGTCCGTTTGTTTAGAATAGGCAGTTCAGGTTAGTTGCGGTCATGAGCACTGTTCTATGCACACTACAAGTCCCATACTCCATAGTCCCTAGCTCATCTTTGGAATGTGCAAGAGAGGGTGGCTATGTCCCTACATCCAGTGGGACCATAGAGAATGAACATAGTCACCCTCTTACAGGAAGTTGGATCACAGCAGAAAAAAAGGAATTTGGAAATTTGGAGCAGGCTGAAACTAATAGAAAGTACTTTTTTAAAGATTCATGTTAAGACTTGACTACATTTCATTAAAAACTAGTTTAGTGGCACTTTAAGTGTATCTTTGATGATTGTTACGTTACATTTTTACATTTTACATTACATTTTTACATTTTTTTTGATAATTGGGTATATGAGGATAGGGCAGCGAATTGTGGTGCTCCTGGGGTGAGGGATTGCATGTTTTGTTTTTTTCAGTTTTGTACTTTTAAAGCATGCAGAATAGAATAGTCCAATAAAAAGCTGCAAAAAGTCTGATTTTCAATGGACTATTAGCAACAACTGCCTGATGAGTTCCAATCACTGCAAGCTAAAACGTATAATTAAAAAAAAAAGAAAATGAATCGAGAAAATAGCTAATATGTTGACAATTAAATGACTATCAGTCAGTTGTTGTGGACAGATATTGATGTGGGGAAGAAGCCCTTGTCCCCATCAACATGGGGACAAGGTGCTTTGCTTTGGGGGGGTGTCAGGAATGGACTTGCCAATAGTGGTGGGACTCACCTGCCTTGTGGGCTGCAGTACCAGGGCTGGCCAGTGGGTGCTCTCAACAACCAGAGGTTCACTTCAGCAATTAGCCATCACCTGGAGCTGATTGCAGGTGTATTTAAGGGATGGCCAGACCTGCAGTCTGTGCCTTGGTGTGTGTTTTTCTATGGGCCCCTGTACCTTGTAACTTGCATTCCTGTTCCTGTTCCTGCCTGACTTGTTGCCGACCCTGCCTGATCCTGACCTCTGCTGACTTCTCCTGTTTGATTCCTGGCTTGTGACCCTGACCATTCTCTCCGCCTGCTCCTCCTGTACCTACCTGCCCGATAGTTATCCACCCGGCCTGCCTGACTACGTTGTGCTCTATATGTGTATGTACCTGTGTATCTTTATCAGTTTAGGTTTGGGTTTGTTTCACCTTGTTGTATGTATTTGTGTTAGCTTGGGGTTTGGTGCACTGCGTTTATGTTTGTATTGTTAGTCTTAATAAATTGTCTTATTTATACCATATCTGAAGCTTGCGTTTCCCTGTGTCAGTCCACACACTTCTGGTCACACCCGCATCCCTGACAGGGGGAGCCCCTCTGCCCTAAAGCACCCCCACATATTAAGGGCATGTGGCCTGGTATAGTTCAGGAGGGAGGGGCGCTCGCTCATCTCCCCCCTTCCCGCTTCATGCTCAGATAAGGGTCTGGTATGGATTTTGGGGGGAACCCACAGCCATTTATTTAATAAATTTTGGTGTGGAAGGTTACTTTCACAATCCATACCAGACCCAAAGGGCTTGGTATGGATGGGGGGACCCCACTTAGTTTTTTTTTTTTTTTTTAATTGCCGTGCAGTGCCGGCAATTCTTTTTAGTTTCAGATGTCAGCTGAATCATTAAAGAATGTTTCACTACTAAAATAGCACATGACCATTCGGGTGCTCGGGCACTGTCCGAGGGCCCAGGGTCAGTAGGGGGCCCCATGAGATGCCCCTGGTACCTTTTCATAGGTTTTTTTTTGGGTGTGGTTTGAGTGTGGACAAGGACACAGGGGCCCCATGATCCCCTATTGCCCGGGGACCCGATGAGTTGTCTAGTCCCTGACTCCCACAATCTTCTGCCTGTATAGTGAAATGGCTGGCTTATCCAAAAGACTCATTTTTTTACCCTTCTAAGCCAGCTGCCCTACATTCAAAGGCCAGGCGGTGCATTTTTGGTTACAAAGAATTCAGTCTAGTGAATTCAAAAGGATGTTTTCCATTCTCTTGAAATGTAAATAGACAATTATTCTTCCCTGTCTAGTGTCCACTATTAAGCCTACAAACTAACTGAGAAGACATAAAAGATAACAATGAGGGACTAACTAAGACTATACCACCTAGCACAAAGCAAGAGGGGAAAAACAGAGAGAACATACTAAATTCTACATAAACAATTTGCTCTGGGACTAATTTATCACTAGGTGTCAGCATAGATCAGAGCATTAATGATACAAATGTAATATATAGCAGTAGCAGAAAGTAGCATTACAGGTGGGAGACAAAAGAAAGTGAGAGAATTCTGCACCAAGGACAAAGACAGAAATACAAATTTGACAAGGATTCTAGTCGTTTCCTACTCTACTAAAAAAAACAAACATTTTTACTTCTGTTTGTGTTGCTGGTGGAATGTTCCTCTCACTTTCTGTCTGTTGAAATGTTCACAGCAGGACAGAACTCAAACAGAGTCTAAGATAGCAGTTTCCTTGGCTGAAAAGGATAGGAGGGATTATTTCTGCTTTAAATATATAACCAGCACATACAGTAACCCAGGTGCCTTATGCTAGAAACATCCCTGCCTACGGCAGTTATTTTACATCTTCTTGACCGACCACCCACAGTACATTTACTGTGGGCAGCCTGCATGTACAGGCAAATCAACGTACCCATATGTCATTTTGCCTGTACCAACTCTGGGGTACAGCATGCAACCCTCTGCAACCGGCGTGTGTCCACCGGACACAGTGGAACGTGGATCCCACTACTCTGGGCCAGTGATCATGTGATCGCTATGTGATTACATGTTCACAATGTCGACAATGCTGTTATGAATCAATGTGTTTCATAACAGCTTTGCTTCCATTACTAGTGAGCTGTGATTTGCCCACAGCTAACACATGGTACCTGGGCAAATCACAGCACCCTGTACCATGTGATTAGCTTTAGCCAATCACAGATCACTAGTATTCTCAACTAACCCATTCATGACAGTTTAAAGCATTGCTCGTTCAATGATCTTCATTGTACCAGCAATCAAAGTGTAAAAAAAACAAAAAACAGTGAATTAATCTGATGAAAGTATTTAAAAAAAAATTTTAAAATAATGCTGAAAAAATAAGAATAAATATTTAAAAATATACTGCACTGGTGACAGTATGTAAAAAATAAAAAGTGGAAAAAATTGTATTTAACCACTTCCATAATGGGCACTTTTACCCCCTTCCTGCCCAGGCCATTTTTTAGGTTTCAGCACTCTCACACTTTGAATGAAAATTGCGCGGTCATACAACACTGTACCCAAACTAAAATTTTATCATTTTCTTCACACAACTAGAGCTTTCTTTTGGTGGTAGTTAATTACCACTGGGGTTTTTATTTTTTGCTAAATTAACAAAAAAATACAAAATTTTGAAAAAAAAAGTTTTTCTTTGTTTTTGTTATAAAAGTTTACAAATAAATAATTGTTCTTCATAAATTTAGGCCAAGATGTATTCTGCTACATGTCTTTGGTGAAAATAACCCAAATTTGGATGTATTATTTAGTTTGTAGGAAAGTTATAGAGTTCACAAACTATGGGATATATCTGAAAATTGATCAATCCTGAAGCACCGACGGCCAATATAATTCCAAGAAGGTCCAAGAATGTGAGAACAGCACAGATATCCCCCAAATGACCCCTTTTTGCAAAGTAGACAATTCAACATATTTCATAAGAGGCATGGCAAGTTTTTTGAAGTTGTAATTTTGTCATAATTTTTTGGAAAATTAAAAAAATTATTTTCACTTTTTTTTTTTTTTACATACTGTCACCAGTGCAGTACAGCGTCATCATATAACTGGCATGGCGGTGATCAGGGACACTGACTGGTGACAGTATGAAAAAAAAAATTGATAATTTTTTATTGTTTTTATTGTTTTATTATTTTTAATTTTGTATTACATTTGCAGTATTACTAATGCAGTGTTAGTAGAATCAGCCTAGTTTACTGCCAGCACTACCTTTTAGACCCTCTGCGCCCCCCCACCCCCCCCACCCAAACAAGAAGTGCAGTGTGATACATAATAATTTTTGGTCACCTGTCATATGTTGCACACAAAAAACTGCAGTGTTTGCAGAATCAGGCCCTATCTCTGTTAGCACTAGCAGTTGAATTTTATTTGTAGCGGTTCAAGCAGTCCCTGACAGCCAGGTGCTCTTTTTCCCATGAGTCGCACTAGCGACCATTGCAGCTGCAGATCAATCAGAGGCTTAGCTGAAAAGGATAGTAGGATTTAGTTCCACTGTAAATTGGGATTAATAATTTTGGGTAACACATTGTGTGTGTATATATAGTATTATTTTATTAACATAGTTTTGTGAAGATTTGCAGTAGTTTCATAGCAAAGACACAATTAGGAATACAAACTTTTAGTTCTCTGCTTTCAGAAAATGTATAATTGGTTGAGGTCTTCAATGAATGTTCTATAATGAGTCTTCAATTCGTACATGTGAAAACTAAAACATTGGCTAGGCCACATGAAGTGAAAAAGGGAACAGCAAAAAAAAAAGGTTAACATGAGTTGTAGACAGTTTTCAGTAACCTGAGCTGGAAATCTTTTGTATACAGTATACTTTAACAGCTAGTGCATACCATTAACATAAGAGCAATTAGACTTGATTAACCTTTAATTACCTAGCTGGCTGTATCAAATTTGTATTGCTTTACACAGATGGAATCCAGAAACGTTAAACTTTGCTCTCAGACACCGTAGAAATGTGTACTAATGCCTCTTGGACATGATTAGTAAGCAATTTTTTGCATTCATTTGGAGCTATGTACACTAGCTCTGTAAGATTAATTGATTTGGGACTGTCATCAGAAAATGTCCTGCTCATAGAGGCCAATATTTTCGACCAAGTCCCATAAGCATTCTGTTTAAATATTATGCTATTTTATATCAATAACCATAGCATCAGGTAAGATAGCAAGCCCACACCAGGATCCATTCACCAGGGTCCATCCAAAGTGGCAATTACAGAATTCTCAGAATGACAACTTTTCTAATATTTTCATGGTGAACAGTATCCAGCTAACATACAGCAAAACATGGAAAAGAAAACAGATCACACTGGATTTCACAGGTCACTTCATTTTCTTCAAGCTTGAGAAAAAAGAATGTTACACAGACTTCAAGCAAGCATTCAGAAAGAAGCACAATACAAATCAGTATTCCTCATCCACAAAACCTGTTATCAAATAGAGTAGAACACATCCAAGAATCCATTGTCCCTATCAGTTCAAATAGACTATTACTCTGCAGCTGTAGGTGCTGCTGTTTTCGCATCTTGGCCTCAGTTCTCTCTATTAATTCATCCACAGAAAAGATAATTATTACTAAGCATTGACCATGCTAATTAGGAGCCTAGAAAAAACATGTACATATGTTAAAAGTCCAACTCGTACTCCACCAAAGACTACTACATGCAGACACAGAGCAGGAAATGCCTTTAAATAATGGGCATATCATTATTAGACTGATTGATGTACTCACACTAGCATGTTTGCAGGAAAAAATTCCAATTGTGTCAGTACCTTATCTGCATGAATACACTGTGCTGTTCTGGAGTGATTGTAAGGTACCATGGCTATGCCTACTGCCTATGAACAAAACATATGGCCTCACTAAAAGCAAAATCTCTAATTCTGTATTAACTCTTCTCTATTGTTCTCATTAACTTTACTACTCTTTAATCTACAATTATCAACCCCAACACCCTTGGTAACCAAGCAGTGTACTGGAATGTTCCTTCAATCCCTTCCAACAGGTACAGTTCATGTAGCCCTTCACTTACAGTGCCTTGAAAAAGTATTCATACCCCTTGAAAGTTTCCACATTTTGCCATGTTACAACCAAAAAAGGAAATGTATTTTATTGGGATTTTAAAATCTAGTGGAACTAATTGCCTTCAGAAGTCACCTAATTAGTAAATTAGAGTCCACGTGTGTGTAATTTCATCTCAGTATAAATACAGCTGTTCTGTGAAGCCCTTGGAGGTTTGTTAGATAATATTATCTACAAACAGCATTATGAAGGCCAGACAGGTCAGTGATACAGTTGTGGAGAAGTTTAAAGCGGGGTTAGGTTATAATAAATATCCCAAGCTTTGAACATCTCATGGAGCTCTGTTCACTCCATCATCCAAAAATGGAAAGAGTATGGCACAATTGCAAACCTACCAAGACATGGTCGTCCACCTAAACTGACAGGCCGGGCAAGGAGAGCATTAATCAGAGAAGCAGCCAAGAGGCCCATGGTAACTCTAGAGGATATGCAGATATCCACAGCTCAGGTGGGATAATCTGTCCATAGGACAGCTATTAGTCATGCACTCCACAAATCTGGCCTTTATGGAAGAGTGGCAAGAAAAAAGCCATTGCTGAAAGAAAGCCATTCGAAGTCCAATTTGCAGTTTGTGAGAAACCATGTGCGGGACACAGCAAACATGTGGAAGAAGGTGCTCTGGTCAGATGAGACCAAAATTGAACTTTTTGGCCTAAAAACAAAATGCTATGTGTGGTGGAAAACTAACACTGCACATCACCCTGGACACACCATCCCCACCGTGAAGCATGGTGGTGGCAGCATCATGTTGTGGTGATGTTTTTCTTCAGCAGAGACAGGGAAGCTGGTCAGAGTTGATGGGAAGATGGATGGAGCTAAATACATGGCAATCTTAGAAGAAAACCTGTTAGAGTCTGCAAAAGACTTGAGACTGGGGCGGAGGTTCACCTTCTACAAGGACAATGACCCTAAACATACAGCTACAGCTACAATGGAATGGTTTAGATCAAAGCATATTTATGTGTTAGAATGGCCTAGTCCAAATCCAGACCTAAATCCAATTGAGAATCTGTGGCAATACTTGAAAATTGCTGTTCACAGACGCTCTCCATCCAATCTGACAGAGCTTGAACTATTTTGCAAAAAAGAATGGAAAAAATGTTACTCTCTAGATGTGCAAAGCTTGTAGAGACATTCCCAAAAAGACTTGCAGCTGTAATTGCAGTGAAAGGTGCTTCTACAAAGTATTGACTTGGGGGGGTGAATACAAATGCACGCCACACTTTACAGATATTTATTTGTAAACAATTTTGAAAAACATTTATCATTTTCCTTCCACTTCACAATTATGTGCCACTTTGTGTTGGTCTATCACATAAAATCCCAATAAAATAAATTTACGTTTTTGTTTGCAACGTGACAAATATTGAAAATTTCAAGGGGTATGAATACTTTTACAAGGCACTGTAGATCTTCCAACCCAGAGGTAATCTGGGGCCATTTTTGCTATTCTAGCAATTGACTGCAGAAATGTCTTCCATGGTCGTTGATGAGTGACTATCCAGCTCTGCAGACCACCTTCCTCCAGGCCTGCTGGCAGTGTCTATTGATAAATATGCATCAGGACTCTCCTTGGGTTCCAGTGGGGAGTGAGCAGAACCATGTATCTCATGATTGCAAGTAAAAACCCTTGTTGCCTTACTTGTACTGTGTACCCCTTTTTTGTTTCCTGGTGGCCGTTGTGTAGCAGAATACATTTGGTATCAATGGTGTACCTAAAACCTATAGCTTCATTAAGCTTAGAAGTTCTTGGTTACAGAGTTGTGGGTTGATATGTTTCATATGCCAGTGCCTTTATTTAATTATAGAGCTTTGAATGTATGGGGGTTTTTTTTTAGTCGGAAAGATAACATTATTCCAGTTATTTACATGTTGCAAAATGATAAGCAGTGCTGGATTACAATACAGGCAGAGTAGGCCCCACACCACTTAAGGGTCCCGCAACGACAGATCAAAATAATATTGATTTAATCTTGAAAATAATTGCAATGAAGCTCTCTTAAATTGTATACAAATTTTAGAAAATGAGTCAACTCAAAGAAACAAAGACTTTACATTAAAGACACTATAGAAAAAATAGTGTTTTGATAGAAAGGAACCAATAACAATGTAAAGTACATAAACCATAGACATCGAGGTCACATTAGTTTGTCTCTTAAACGTCCATCTTTTTTCAGATGTCATTTTTTAAACAACTTGGTGCAACCTGTGTACTTGTAATGTACAGTAGTGATGGTCATCTTCATCTATTGGCCGACGTGCACACTACATAGTTCAATGTTATCCCACTAGAGTGTGCACACATGTAACCTCCAGAAACCTGCAAGGGGGCCTCAAGGTTTTGACTGCCTAGAGGCCTCCACAGAGTTTAATCAGCTACTGCTGATAAGTAATGATGCCTGATGAGTTGTCACAAACACACAATCAAGAACAAGTTATAGAAAACAAATTCATCAGCCAGCAGGGTTTCTAACTCATCTTTTAATTACTGAAACATATGGATTAAACAGGGTGTGTGGCTGATTAGATTTAATTAGGGCACTGACTGAGTCTAATTAACCAAGGAACATGTATAACTTAGATATTTCAGTAATGAAGGAGATGAGTTGGCAGTCTTGGAAGACATCATCGATAGGATTAAGATTTGTTAAAACCAATCATCTTGCATGAGAGCATCTCCAATCAGTGTACTATAATTACATTTTCCAAACTTGGCTCCACCAGAAAACAGGGAAACTGCTTGGAAACCTAATTTACAAACTAACACAACTTTAAAAAACATAAACACATTAAATAGAATGTGTACAAGGAGTATTAATATCTCTACTGTAAATGTATCTAGGATATAAGGACATAAGTGGTGTATCCCAGAATTTTCTCTTGCACCATAAAAATTTTATATTTAATTTAATAAGGTCTGTGATGGGAGTCACTTTGGGTGGGGGGCCCATGGAACCCAGTTCACTTTGGAGAGGTGGGGAGACCCCTGTCTCAGCTCCCCATATCCCTCTTATGTGTAAATCACCCTGTACCTGTTAGGGGTACAGGGTGATCTGTCCTAATATTGTGTGGGCTTTGTCTCAGACTATGTAGACATGTTTATGAGATAGGTGGGGGGGTTGTGGATTGTTTAATGTTATGTGTATTAGCTCAGTGGGAGGTGTCTCCAGCAGCCCTCCCTCCTGATGGGACTGTCTGCTGGTGTGAAGTTTGAATACCTGTGTGTCTCTTGTTACTAAATGTAGATTGCCCCACCCTGTGTCATTATGCAAGGAGAGGGGATTGTCCCATAAGTGTATATATCTTGTATCTGTGTTCAAATAAACTAGTCTACCTCCTGGTTTACTTTAAGACTGGTGTCATCTAGTCTTGTACGGTCGGCTGTGGTGTCTGTAGTCGGTGTTCGGACGGGGAAGCAGTATTTTAACGGAAGTACTCAAGCGCAGTCTGGGTCTAAATAAATCCTTAATCCAAAAATATATTGAAATCAATATAATCAAAATAAATAATAAAGTAAATTGTCCCCAGCAAAAAGTGTCCTTGTATGACTTATCCAATAAATGCAAATTGTGGGAAAAAATATATAAAATGTCCAACACCAAAAATATGTAAAAGTGCTTTTATATCCTATCTGGTTGCGCTGCTTCCACTTCACCTCACGGCCTTCTAAGGTGTGTGTGTGTGGGGGGGGGGTGATGCTACGGTGTCCGGCGGAGAGGGCGAGAGACACGTACTACCCCCCTCTGTCATCCTTCCATGATAACTTAAGTTACGTTTCGTAAAACTCATGTCCCCCCCCCCACCTTCCCTACTCTTCCCTACCCCTCCCTCTTCTCCTCCCCCTCCCATTTTTATTTATTTCTCTCTCTTTTCCCTTTCTTTTGCTGGGACGGTGCTTCCAGCATGCTAAACTGAACATTTTCATACCTGACCTAGAATCACATTATCAATTAACATACCTTAGTGTAATTTCTCCACATTCACCGTTCTCAAAAATGTTCTCTATGGTCAATGATTCCATGTTCTGGTCTATCATGAATCTACGCATGATATTGACAATAGGTTCTTATGACCATAGCTACTCAAAACCTGTTTATTTTTTGTCCTTCTAGATTCACATCCTCCTCATTCTTCTGTGTTCATCTTCCATGCCAAGTTTTTTTTTTTTTTTCCTTTCTTTTTGTCTGACTTACTCTCGTTATAAGGCTAGATGCTTCTAGCAAACTGTTGTATCGATACAACCCATGCTTTTGTCTATGTTTATGTGCATAAATCCACCACAAGATAGATTGAATAAACTCACCAGAGCAAAATGCTGGTCAGATTATAAACCTGCACAAGCGCTTCTGCTCTAGGAACAATGATCTGCAGATGGATAAACAGCGTATATGGGCTAATTCAAAGTGGCACACACCTCTTCTCAATCTTGGAATAAACTCAGGAAGTAAGAGAGGAAAGACTCATAGCGTAACAATGTAGCAAAAATTTTATTCATAAAAATATGATATTCCACTCACATTTACTGGAGTCAGAGCCGACACCAGCATAAACAGCTTCCTCTCCGTGAGGACGTCAGGTGATGAAACGCGTAGGGCAGGGCTTCTGGAGGTGATGTCGCTACATTCAGCGAGCTGCCAACATCTGTGTATGCCAGAGCAGGCTGTTTGTATTTCGCTGTGTACGCTGTTTATGCTGGTGTCAGCTCGGTCTTAAAGTGTGTCCAACAGGACCATGTGGATACAAATTTGGTGAGATGGTCTTGTGTAATGGAGATAAGTTCTTCAATTTCTTCAATATTGTTCAGTTTAGTAAACCATTCCCTGATCGCTGGTAGAATGTCAGTGTACTGGTATACAAAGCCTAGCGGCATTAACGATTTGCGATAAGAGGATATCAGCACAAAGGAATGATGTAAAAGAAACTGTGCTGGTGTATACTCCAGATGTACTGTAGTCACTTGGCTAACAATCTGTTGAACTATCTTCCAAAATGGTTGAAATCGTGCACAAGACCACCATATATGCAACATTGTACCCTCCTCCTCGCCACACCTCCAGCACACACCCGAAATTGAAGGCATAAATTTGTGGAGCAAAGAAGGAACACAGTACCATAGAGTTCTAATTTTGTAACTATTCTCTTGGATAGCAACATTGAGGAAGCCTTTATGAGCAAGTTCATTGATAGTAGACCAGTCATCATTAGGTATCTTTAATTGTAAATCTCTTTCCCAGGCCGAACGGGAAGGGTCTGGTGCAGAATGACTAAATGCAATAGTGAGTAAATGGCTGAAACCAAATGATGTTGAGGTTTCACTTTCCTACAAAGGGATTCATAAGGGATAAAGGATCTTGTCCATGTGTCACCCAAGTGGGAGACAAAAAAAAATGTTTTAGTTGAAGGTATGTCCATGTCGGGAAGGAACCAGACATCACAAGGCTGTTTAACGCTTCAAGACTTAACTGTTTGCCTTTAGAAAAAGAGTGGAATGAGCATAGGTCAGTATGTGACCAAATGGATGTTAGAAAGGATCGGGACATTCCTGGTATGTAATCAAGGTTAAGTTGAATGGGAGTTAAAGGTCTGGGTGACGAAGAGAGTAGGAACCGTCTGCATGCCTTAGAAAAATTCTGGAGAGTTGGACCTATGAGGGGATGTAAGAGAGCAGCTCTGTTCAATCTCTTGATAGACAGCCAAAGTAAAGTGGCCAGTGGCAGTAAATCAGGGCATCTTCTAATTGTACCCAGGCCTTTAGCTTATAATGGACATTCTATTCTATAATTATCATTAAATGGCATGTACTTCCAAAGATCCGTAAGGCCATTGCAGCCAGAGGTGACGTAAGATCTTCTAACTCACCTAGAAAAGAAAGTGAGATTCTGGAAAGTCAGCTAAACACACTGGGATAGCTGTGTGGGGGTAGTGGTCTTAAGAATTCCAGATAGTGGGAAGCAGCATGGACGAGACCCAGCGAAAGTAGAGAAAGCAGAAAGCCAGAGTTAATGAGCATGTAGAGTACAAGCATCTTCATATATGTATAGTTGGCAGAAGCATGAAGCTCCCACCATTTTATGCGTAAACTTAATTAATAACAAGCCAAATAAAACAGATACAAACAAGTAAACAAATGAGCCAAACCAAGTAAAAAAAACCTCCCTAAGCAAGCAGGGAAGACAGCTCATTATCTTCCACAAAATCGGCATGGGGTGCAAGCAGCCACGATCCCCCCCCCGCCAAAGCGGCACGTTAGGTCAGTACTGCTGAATATACTTTTGTAATCAGTAATAATAAACAGGTTATGCGTAATAGCAAAAAACCTGAGCCCTGAAAGTCATATGCAAATTCTAACAGGTTTACCTATGTGAGATCAAGATCTGACCAGACACCCAGGGACTCAAATCTCTCCGTCCGTATACTCCGAGTAATATCCAAATAGACCCACATAGAGTCTGGGGTTTTAAGGCGGTGGAGCATGAGGTGAGACACCCTTTGTGATTGTTTCCAGCGACAAGTAAGGTACATACCGATGGAATGACCAATCATGGTTAACAGCCAAACCATATTGGGATCATGCAGACTTTAAATCAATAAAAATATACAGTCTTCATTTTCTGGACAGAACTCCCCCAACACTCCTCCCCCCACAAAAAAAATTCCCCCCTTTGAGATTGTGATCTGCATATCCCGCAGACCCCCTGAAGAGTAAGAGACCCCCAGCCAAAGCATAGGGCATTATAAATAGTTGTGGCTATTTATCCAGGTGGTCCACAGAAGGGCCAAAGGAAGCTATAAAGGTTAAAAGGCCTAGGCTCTATAGTCCGAGCCAAAGGAGCCTATGTGGCCATTCTCAGGTCATGGGTCTCCCCCTCCCAGGTCATCTCTAGGTGAAGGACCTGGACTGCGGTGTTCCTGTTCTCTGCTCATCTGCAAAGAAACTGAAGAGATCGGGGATAGTGGATCCATCCTGCGGTGGCCAGATCGTTGTCATTGTGCTCTAGGTGAGGGGTTGTGGGAAACAGATTGTCACAGTTCCGGTGGGAAGAAGAAAGTATACCATTCTGGCAAGTCCATATATGGGATGTTTAATTGATTACAAAATGTATGGAGATCTTCAGGTGTGCAAAGTAAAGCTGTTCGACCTCTTGTAGTAGCGGATAAACAAAATTTCCACCTGTATGGAATTTTCTGGTTTCTGCTCACCTATTCTGAAGGGTGATGTGCGACAAATCTTGCAACAATTTGATCTCAATGTCATTATACAGCACACGTGCCCTCTCCCTCACCTTATGCAGTATTTCTTCCTTCAAGGGAAAATTCACAAGGCAGCAAATGACATCTCTAGGTGGTTTAGTATCTCTCGGTCTGGGGCGCAAGACATAGTGAATCTTCTCCAATTCAATTTGGGTATCAGGAGGCCTGGCTAATAAGTCATTGAAGATGGTGCACACCTCTTGCTCTAAAATAGGTTGTTCAATAGCCTCAGGGAGTCCTCGGAGCCTAATTTTGTGTCTCCAGCCTCTCTTATCCAGGTCCTCTATATGTCTGTGCATTTCCAGCAACTGAGATAACTGAGAGTCATATGTCCGTTGCACTTGTTTAATGGCATCCACATGGTTACCTGTACTATGCTCCACTTCACCCAATCTAGTGGCAATAGAATAAATGTCGGTACGAAGTTCAGAAATCGCTAGCGACAGCGTGTTTTTTATATCAGCAGCAACCCCTTGTAGGTCTACAAGGCTAGGGAGCGGGGGTGTGGATGAATGACCGTCTGTTTCCCCTTCTGTGTGGTGCTCAGAGTCACTGCTAGGAGAGGGCTGCATTGAGGCCTGGGAGTCCGCGTGGTCGGCTGAGTGCTGTGTCCGGAACAACATGGGGATATTGCGGTTAACCTGCAAGTCGCCGTCCCACTGTGTCTGGGGGGGGGTATAGACGTGCCTCCCTACCTTGCCCATAGCTTGTTGGGGCGATAGAGTATCTCGCAAAAGGCTGCTTTAGGGTCTCTTTGTGCCAGAGCTCTCAGCTTATGCATCCATCCTGGCGGAAGTCCAAGCCACGCCCCCTGGCAGAGATTTTTAATAACATTAATTTACAAGACAGGCATTTCAAAATGATACATCAGATATGGAGTTACCCTTTAAATGTCTAAATTAGTTCCTGAAAACATCTCAAAAGGAATTTGCCTGACAGGCAAAAGTTTACAATGAGCAAACTATATAAAAACTGAATCCTGTTCCTAACTTTTTTGTTTGAAATTGAAATTCATGGAGATTACTTTTGAATGAAGCTATTGTCATTCATTTAATGGGAACTGGATTTATTTACTTATACAATATACACAGTCTTATATATAGTCTAATACACAAACAGTTTGCTTTAATAATGAATGACTTCCTGATGCAAAAAGCATTTAACTTCAGCCTCAATGCTCTGATATGTACATCCATTTAAAAGTGCAAATGAGCTCAATGCATCTTAAAGGTCAGCTGTTGCTACAAACTAACTTGATACAGAATGAAAGACATACACTTAATATTAATGTACTGTATATGTATTATTATTGTAAATTATTATTATTATTACATCGAGTTTATATAGCGCCAAAGGGTTTGCTCAGCGCTGTACAATAGGGGGGACAATACATGGCACAGTACAACAAAAACAGACAGCGTACAAGGGGTAAGAGGGCCCTACTCTTTCAAGCTTACAATCTAGGAGGGAGGGGGTAGTGGAACAATAGGAAGTGGCTGAGGGGAATGAAGTGGCTGAGGGGGATGAAGTGGTGGGAGGAATGAGGGAGAATGGCCGTTAGGTGAGGGTAGGGTAGGCTTCCCTGAAGAGATGGGTTTTGAGGGAGCGCCTGAATGTGGGGAGGGAAGGCGACAGTCGGATGGATTGGGGCAGTGAGTTCCAGAGGATAGGGGAGGACCTGGAGAAGTCCTGCAGTCGTGCATGGGAGGAGGAGACCAGGGAGCAGGATAGAAGGAGGTCCTGTGAGGAGCGAAGGGTACGGGTAGGGTGGTACTTGGGGATCAGGTTGGTGCGGTAGTCAGGGGCAGTGTTATGAACGGCTTTGTAGGTAAGGATTAGAAGTTTAAATTTAATGCGTTGGGCAATCGAGAGCCAGTGGAGGGAAAGGCAGAGGGGGGTGGCAGAGGTGGAGCGGGTGGTGAGGTGGATGAGTCTGGCCGCTGAGTTCAGGATGGTCTGGGGCAGGGAGAGCCTGCACTTGGGTAGGCCAGTGAGAAGAGAGTTGCAGTAGTCAAGGCGTGAGATGATGAGGGAGTGTACAAGAAGTTTGGTGGTGTCTGGGGTGAGGAAGGCACGTATCTTGGCAATATTGCGGAGATGGAGCCTGCAGGTGTTTGTAAATATATTTATTGATATACATACCGGACCATGGAGCAATGGAAGAAGGTGGCCTGGTCTGATGTATTCAAGAATGGTTTAAGGAGCACAGCAAGTTTTGATGTTTTGACTTGGCCTCAAACTGTGCCACCTGCCACAGGTCTAAATACTGTAGTACTCTCAAGTTCACATATAACATTTCACTTTATGCTGTGTATCAATAGGAGAGATACACCCAGTTCCACTGTGCCATATTTCATTAGGGCACTAGGATAGTTTTTTCAATCCCATGAATACACAGTCCTCCATTCTAGTGCAGGTTTGGTATGTCTGAGGCCACCAAACTTGCATTGACTAAAATTGGTTTTCTGCTACTCAAAGAAGAGACTTTCCTTAATTTCCTACAAGGGGTCAGCCGTCTTTTATAATGGTTTGCTGTCATGAATAACTACTGCATTCCAAAACAAAATCAAAATTAGCCTTTAAAATAAGTTAATGAACTTCCTGGCAATAGTTCCACTCTTTGCTGGGATCATTCATCCTCTTATCAGTGCTAGTCGTCATTTAGTCTTCAAATTCTTCCAATCTTCTGTACAGATGAATTTCCAGTCTGTTAACACTTTTGCCCTTCTTTTCTTATTGTTAACTACCTAATGCTCAGTTGGATTGCTGTTTGGATGAGTTTCCAGTGCAATGCACGAGCCTCAGATATACCATTAATTTGGCCCTTCTTATACCCAACTCTCTCATGAGTGCTGGCCAGATTGATTGCTGTGGCAGATAGCAGCCTCATAATTGTAGGATTCACTGAACTATATCAAGAGAACAACTAGAGAGGTATCAGGGGAAACTGGGTCCATGTCATTGAGTGAACAGCAGCTGTGCGAAAGAAGGCAAGGAGCACTGGAAAATAGAAGGGAATCAAGGGAAGTTGAGAAGAGTGGCTGAGGAAAGATGTCAACATTGACAAGTGATATAAAATATCAAATGGTGCCTGGAGGTGATTTTAACTATAAAAATATGTTGGTAGATTAAAAAAAAAAACCTTGCTAAACATTCAAACTGGAGTTATAATGGTGTTTTCAGAACATAAGTTTATCACCAACAAGCAATATGTTGCAGCAGGATGAAACTCTGGGCGGGAAGTGTTCATAGAATGCATTTGAAGGCTTCTATTTTATTATTCTTACAGCTATAACCATTATATGAACTTTAACTGGGTCACTGACAGAGATTTTTACTTATTTATGGGAATAAGTATAAAATATTACTAACCTATTTGTTCACTTAGAGCAACCTTTTCCTACTCTGATCCTTGGTAGTGGTAAAAAATCATATTCTTATATTACAGTACAGAAACCCATCAGGCAATGTAAGTTATGCGAAACTTAAAGTGTTACTAAACCCACAACAAAATCAGTCTGTATATGCAGTAAAGCATGCTTGTTATACTCACTGTGGAACCTAAGGGGTTAATCCTCTGCATTGTGTAAAAAGGCTATTTGATCCTTTCTTCTCTGCCCCTCTTATTGTTGAAATGACCGCCTGATACAGACTGAACCTGTAGTCACACACATGCTCAGTTTGGTCTGTATTGCTAGAGTTTTTTTGTTTTCTTTGGAGAGTACATGTGAGCAGCACAGGGCCAATCAGCACTGTCCAGACAGAGAGTCAGGGGGTTTCACATCCTCCTAGAGCAGAAAGAACAAGCTACAAGCTTTAACCAGTGCTCTGCTGAAGTCACAAGACTGCTCTAACTGCTGATGAGAAAAGGTATTTAGTAGTTTATATTTACAAAAAAAATTGCATTTCCATGTTCTGTGTATTGTGGGAGACCAGATATAGTGAATGCAGGGTCCTGGGTTTAAATGTGGTTGATCTGTAACATAGCAGTTCGTAGATGTCATCTTGACATCTATTACTTAATCCATTAAATATACTTCTGTTGATGATATTGCTTTTAAACATCTGAGCACAGTTACTGTGTGGTTTAATGCAGTTTCTCTTGATGCTCTTAATCACCAAGGAATTCCTGTATAAGACAATCAATGGAGAGACTGCATGTATATATTCGTGAAGAGGTTGCTCCATATGTTGTTCTTTGTGGAAGACCTCCAGATATACTGTATGTTATCCATTTTTAAAGGAGATCAAATCCACTCACAAGGCTAATGCATAAAACATGTTTGTTAGTTTTATAGTCAGCACATCAGACATTTACAAAATCGGTTTTAAGCAAGTTATGCAGTCTCCATTCTAGATCCAGTCTATATTTTGTATTAGATATATGATTCATAAAGCTATTAAATCCAAACAGGTCAGTATACCCCATGGAAAGATTACAATAAAGTGTAACATAGTAGGTTATCACCCAAAAAATTTAGAACAAGGGATGGAGAGTCTCTGGGTTTACATTAGGGGAGAGGGTAGGCTGGCCCTTATAGCAGTGAGGGACCAATTCCAGCCTTACTGAGAATTAGAATTGTGGATGATAAGACAAGCATCCTAAAATGCTTAATATTCAGAACACTGATATAAAGGTGACATGTTTCTGACCATTTTCAGATGTTTAATATAAATTTCACCCCATTTTCTATTTATCAGTGTAAAATATTCATCTGTTAAATGGCAGCCCACTCCCTTCCTCTCCATGTCCACTAACCAGCTAAACACAATGGGGGTGGGATATTGCATCTTGATTGATGGAGGATTTACCTCCCTGTTATTCTAAGACACAGGCTGGAGGGGTAGGGCTCAGCCTGTGACTGGCAGAAATCCACTCACACCATGTTATTGCCAAAAAATAATAAAGATTTAATTTCAAATATATGTTTATATGAAGATGTAATGTATGAAGATCAGTTTATTGATATTAATGATCTATATTTACTTCATATTTACTTCAAAGACTGTTTTTTTTTTTTTTTTTTTTGAACATGTGACCAGCAGCAGAGGACTAGAAGCTCCTCTTGCCACTGTTTCCCTGCAGACAGGCTGGGAAAGTGCTGGGTCATGTGACAGCTGTATATCGATTAGGAAGATATATTTAGATGTTTTTTTTTTAAATTAGAATAATTACAGTGCCATCTTCCACATAAAGAAAGAGAAGGGATAATGTAAATTAAACAATGCGTGTTTAGCAGCACTGCAAGTCATTTCACTTTGAAACTGTATCTGTTTTGGGGTACCTTTTCCTTATATTTTCTTGCACTATCTTACTTCTCTTTTTATGAAAACAATATTTAAAAGTTGTTAAGCTGAATCTCTGAACACTGTAACTAGAAATTAAAGATCTCTGCCTCTCTAGAGAAGCTTCTGTAGTGTAAAATCTGTTATATTCCAGTCTGTAAAATCTGCTACATTCCAGTCTGGGCATGGCAGTAAGTGATACAGATGTCTTTTTAAGGGCAGAATTGCAAAATCAGATGCTGCAAATGGTGTGTGTTTTACTTAAAGAATATGTAAGCCAACATTTCATATTCCTGATTTGTGCCTGCTGTACAGTGTACTTATATGAAAAAGTATCAAGTTCTCTTTGAATTTTTTTTCTTTGTGTGAAATCCCTAGTGCTACCAGTCCCTCTGCTTTCCTAGTAAAAACTGACCACACTAGCCAGAAGACCACACTGTGGTCATGAACTGAGCCCGCTCTCCTCCAATGATCAGACTTATCCTGACATGCCCCACCCCACAACAGTTTACTGGGATGATCAGTTTGCTGCAGATTCTCCTCCCCTCGCTCTTATGCAGCTGAAAACAGAGGGTATGTGATCACTTATACAACAGGTAAAAAAGTTATTTATAATGTTTTTCATATCTATACACAAATGATTTCCCTTTCATTTCTATTTTAAATTGAATGGGTTGTTTTACAAGGTGAAGGTTTACAACCACTTTAAAAAACATGATGGGTGCTACCGTGTGTCTGTGTGTTTGTATGTGTAAAGGATTAAAGTGGAACTCCTGCTTATACCTAACTAGCCTTAAAATTGCAACCCCCCACTCTTCTAACATCTATGCAAACTGACCTGTGTAAGAAAGAAGTATACACTTACCTACGGTATATTCAGGCTGCTCCGGGATGGTCTTGTGATCTCTTCTGTGTCATTCAGCGGCAGCTGCAGAGGAGAGAACACTCAAACAATGGCTAGTAAAGCCTGGAATGGTGACATCACCCATAGGCTTCAATGGCCCATTCGTTGTCAGCACTCCCTCCCCTCCCCTGAAATCATGCTGACTGACATAATGGAGCCCAATCTTGTGACTGGACCAGAGTGGCCTAAAAATACTAAAGGTAAGTTCTTAGACTGATGTTCCACTAGCTGGAAAATCTGTGGGCAGGGCACAAATGGAATGTCACATTATTCTCAGCTTGGTGGGATTTTTATACTTAAATATTTAACCCTGTACTAAAGGACTGTAACCTCTATGGAAACAGTTCTTGGAGATCAGCCGGTGCATACCTTTTTTTTAAATATATAGACATACAGCAGCAGTTCCCCTCCTATCCTTTGTTTTCTATCCTATCTTTAATTTGCCCTAGTGGATTACAAAAGAATTAGTAAAATGATCTGATAAATGCATGAATGCTTGCCAAGGAAGGTGGAGTGAATCATATGGCAAATCAAACGAGGAACTGATTCCTCTTTTTCATGAGTTAGATATCCAGGCACAGAAGACCCTGAAGAAGCTTTCAGCATTAACAGCTTCCCCTGTCTCAGGATCAAGTGGTTCTGGTACTTTCCAGTAGGGGAATACTGGTGTTGGACTCTTGAAATTGCTTGAACCAACCAAAGCCTAGTGAGGTGAAGGTACAAGGACTGAACATAATGAAACGACTTGGATCCAAACACACCTAGACTCATCTATACACAGGTGTCTGACTGCCACAAGGCTTTACCTAGTGGCTAGAAAAGAGGTAAATCTCAAACAGCAACCTCTACTATACCTGTTAACCAAGTCTACCAAACAATAGCACCTGGAGCTCCAGGTACCAATCAGGGCATCAGCTGATACCTGCAGATGCTTTATTTGTGACAAACTAAAACATTCCAGAAATGGGGATGAGCTCCCAGTTTGGTCTAAACACAGGTTTGGACTAAGCCTTGCTTTTTCGGGCATTCATCTGAATGCTGGACATCAAAGAGAGTAGTGTGTTTGTTTTTCTCATACGCTACCATATGTATACAACAAGTAGAAATGAACAAACCGCACACTGATGCCTTCAAAATCAGCTTTGACCTAATAAGTAGAGGATTCACATATAGACTCATCTGCCCACCTCCCACTCCAACACGTTTCACCCCACAAAGGGTTTAAGTCTCCATGATTAAGCCCTTCGTGGGGTGAAACATGTTGGAGTGGGTGGTGGACAGGAAACAGTATATGTTGTGAATCCTCTACTTAATTTAGTGAAGCTGATTTTACATTGGTGACATCATCAATATGTAGGCCATTCTTTTCCACTTGACAAGTGAAACACCTGGGCGTGCACCTAATGGGAGCAGGAGATACAGGAAACAGGGAAACTTGAACCAGCATAGCTACTATTGATTTCACATACTATATATGACAGTGTCCTTCTTCTGCTGCAACCCCCGCATCCTTAGCAACCAGTGATGCCAACCGATCCCAGGTCTGGTTTGAATTTTAAGAGGAATCCCTTGATGAAAAAAAAAATGGTGTGGGGTGCTCTACAATTTTGGATTTTAAGTGGGAACCTCATGCAAAAATAAGAAACACTTATATGAGCATGTAGTCTGGCACTACAGGAAATGTGGAAGGGGAGTGTACTCTCCCCCACTTCCTAAATCATACCAGGCCACATGCCCCCCCCCCATTTTGATAAGGACAAGATTCTCTTCCCCACAACCCTGGTCTAGTGGTTTTGGGGGTTTATGGGCGAGGGGCTTATAATCTGTATGCCCCTTTTAAAAATAGGGGACATTGAGATACTGCCCCTTCCCCATGTGAATAAGTAGGGGGTGAAAATTCACCCAGTTTTTGACAAAAAAAAGTCCCATAATGTAAATCCATCATCAACACAACATCTTTGATTGGGTTTATGTTCCCCAAGAACAACTTCTATTCCCCAAGTCATTTGTTAGACAATCCCTGAACTATTATTCTAAAAAATGGGCAGACATTATTTTTAGGATGAGGTTCCTATTGACTTTAATGGGGTTCAGATTCAGCACTCAGAATCCTGTAATGTTTGCTAAACCGGCCTTGAAACAAACCCAGGTACTTTAGATTAATTTCAGTAACATCTGTTCTGAGTAGATGAAGTAGACTTCACCTGGCAATCCTACCAGGACCCCTTCCTCTGTGCTGTTCACATTTGGAAAAGAAAGAGGCAGCACTAAAAATCTACAGCTTGTTATTGTGGGTACAGGTTTTGAGACACCAGCACAGATGTCATACTAATTCACCCTGAGTTTGTGAATGTAAAAAAAAAAAATATCCCAGGGAAATTCTTTACTTTCACTGAAGTTAGGAGAACTCATTCATGTGTATATTGTGCATGTCTTTTCATGTATTTGGGGGGCTAAGTGATCGATAATCCCAATATAAAAACTAGGAGGACTAATTAGACAACACAAGAAGTGTTCAGGAGACAAGGGTCAGCTCTGAATTTCTGTCAATATTGTGGGACCTCGCTTCAAGTGGTAGAGCTTCTTCAAAGCACACGGCAACTCGCTTATTTTTTAAGGGCCTGTTTGCCCACTTTTATTTAAATGTCAGTTCAATAACATAAAGGTTTCCCACACAGGGGTATCCACCATCACACGAATTCAAATGAACAGTATTCAGCCTCCTGGCTTGTACGCAGTTTTAAGTCTGCCTCCTGCAGACTCTTCCCAAAGTATGGCACTAGCACACAGCTAGTCCGGCTTCCACCTCTCCTAGGTGTAGCCCACCTGACTCCACGGCAGAGTCCTCCTAACTGCCGGGGTGGAGCCCTCCTGACTCCGTTTGCCGGGGTGGAGCCCAGAATCATGGCCTGGCTTCCCCTAAAAAGGCCTGCACACACCTGTGCAATCAGCACGCTGGCTGCTCCCAAAATATGGGCCCAGGATTGGAGATTTCATCCCTCCCAATTCTCTAAGAAATCTCCAGGCTACAGGTCCCAAAACAGGCTTTACAAACCAAAGAGGAAATGGATAAACCAGTTTCCTCTGCATTATGAGAACTGCCTGGAGCCCCTCAACCTGTATGGTTGAGAATCCTGGGTCACCACTGTGATTTTCACCGTGGCAGGATACCGCACTGCCACAATATCAACAAGTGTGTTTTTTTTTTTTAACCAAACAGATATAACACAGCACTTTCAGTGGTATATTTAACAGACCAAAAAAGAGCAAAGAAGAGAAGTTCATTGTTAGGGTTTACATACACTTTAAGCACACACCTTTAAACTTTAACATTCATCTAGTTTTAGTGTCCACTAGAAGGTATCTCCTAGAAGCCAGAAGGTTCTAGCCATCAGCTTCACCTGGCCCCAGCTGCTGGGCGGGTACTTAAGCCTCTCTCTATCAATACACCTGATATCAGTGTTTTGATTGTCTTGCTTGCTTCCTTATCCTTATGCCTATTTATCCTGCTCCTTAGATAGCCTTGCATCCTGTACCCTGCTGCTTCACTTTGGCTCCCCTTGTTTTCACAAGAAAGCCCAATTACAATATGCCCAACAACACCTTTCCATGCCTCACTGGGCTTTTTCATGACATTGGCACAGTAAAAGTTTCTTTTTGGCAATTCGACCATGCAGCTCAATTTTGTTCAAGTATAGTGGTATTGTGCTCCTTGAAACAACCACACCATCTTTTTCCTGTGTTTCTCCTGAGGTTACCTGTGGGTTTTTCTTTCTATCCCAAACAATCCTTCTGGCTGTTGTAGTTACAATCTTTCTTGGTCTACCTGACCTTGGCTTTGTATCAAGAAATCTCTGAATTTTTCACTTCTTAATAAGGAATTGAACGGTACGGACTGCCATATTCAAGGCTTTGGATATTTTTTTTATATCTTTTTCTTTATAAAGTTCCATTATCTCGTTATGCAGGTCATTTGACTTTTTCTGCTCCACATGGCTCAGTATTAAGCCTGCTCAGTGCATCCACGTGAGGGCTAACAAACTCATTGACTATTTATACACAGACACCAATTGCAATTTAAAAAGACACAGATGTGAGAAATTGACCTTTTTATCTGTGTGTGTCATCTTGTGTGTCTGTACCAAGGCCAGGGCATGTAAACTTTTGATCAGGGCCATTTGGGTGAGGAGCCAAACAACTATGTGATAATAAATGGCTTCATATGATCACTATCCTAATAAAAGACAGTTTTTTGGCATGATCAGTCATATTTTTAATATCAATGCCAAAGTTTCACAATTTCTGCCATGGTATACAAATGAATACAACTGTACTGTATGTATAAAAAGAACAATTTATGGTGTGGGCTATTAATTGAGGGGGTGGGGAATTCAGACAACAAGTGAATTATTCAGTGGGCTACTCATGTTATTCAGTAAACACAACATCCATGGTTAAGTCAGAAAGTTTCTTGCATTTTATCTTTGTGGAAAGGGTTTAGACCTCAGTTCTACAGACCAAATGTTTTAAAGTACTGAAGGCTCCTGTCGAAGCCAATTCGAAATGCAAAAGCCTCAGTAGACAAAAGATGCTTTACCTTCACTGACTGAGGCAAGTCCTTCTTCATTTGTGCCTCACATGCATTCTCTCAGAAACACTGGAGCTCCCAGTAGGAGGGTTCCATCAACAGGCAATCTTGTGAACCAGCAATGATAATGCTGATAGCCACACCCCTACAAGATTTTTTCATCTAACTGTACTGCAAGCAGTTAGACCCTACATGAGAATGGCAACTCTCCTCTAAATTCAGGAGCAGTGCAGCATCGTTACTAGACAGTTACAAGAAGTTGCATTACGTAAACTAAACTTCAAGTTGAGCAATATGAATGAGAGAACTAGTTTCCAAAAGGTTTGGTGAACCCTGCAAACCTTCCCTATTGAAGTCTATGGGAACCAAATTGTATGATTTTTTTCTGTGTTTTTTTAAATATCACTTGCAAGAATGCTTTGGTGGCAGGAAAAACATCATCAGGCAGCAGGTCGTCATTATTGATAATGGATGTATATTGCTGGACTACATAAATGTTGGATTTACATTGGATATTGTTTACATTTTTTTGTTTCAATAAATCATTTTTCCATTGTGTGGGTGTCTATTAAATTTTTATATTGTTTGGAATGAGTAATAGGGTACTAGATTACCCTGCTCGCCATTTCCCTGGGTGAGACAGATAAGGAAGCTTTATATGCCTATAATGACCCCCTCCCCCACCACAAACAAAACCCCTACACTTGCTTGGGAGAACTGGATGTGAAGAAGAGGCTGTTGGCCCCTCAGCTTACCGGACCTTTATCCAGTTGTATAACCTGGGTGTCCAAGAAAAGGAAAGTATAAAGTTTCTGTCCCCCTCCTCCCAAACCATACCAGGCCACATACCATTCAACATTGAGAGAGTACCTTGCAAGAGGGTCCTCCCCACTAGCAATTCACATTGTACCCTAGTTGAGGGACAAGAGCCTCATCCCCACATGTGTGTGTGTGTGGGGGGGTGACTTTGAGTGAGTTTGACCTGAACCACAAGCTCAACCCTACCCAACCGATATAATAAAAGCAAGTCTCAAACCATAAATGACAAATGCCTTGTTGTCTGAGATGTACTGGTTGAAATTTTAAAAAATGTTTATTATAGAGGTGCTAAAACCATAAGACAATGAGGCTCATGATGTTTATTGCCAAGATAGGTATACACATGGCTTAAAAATTGTCCATATAATAAGTTTTATTTGTTGATCCTGTGCAGTTATTGACCATCTGAACAAATCTGTCATCCTGTTTTGCTACCAAAACACACCCTTCACTGTAGAAATATGGCGGCAGGGCGGCACGGCTGGGCAAAAGCACGTTTTAAAACGCGCTTTTGCAAAACAGGTAGGGGGCGCCACCCTACCTGCACCGCCGATCCCGGCCGCGGGTGTCAGTCACCGGGTCACAGCCGGTCATTACCGGCTGTGTCCCGCCGATTAGCTGCAATCACTGACAGAGAGCAGGGCTGCAGTAACTCTGTTTTCTGTCAGTACCCTGACAGCTCCTGACACACTGATTGGGAGAGAAAAGAGTTTATCTCTCCCGATCAGCGTGTCCCCATGCAGTACACACCCCCGCCCTCTAGTAAAACACTCCCCTTGCACAGTTGACTCTTTCAAGTGAATAAAAAAGTTAACCCCTTCCTCCCCAGTGCCATTAGTACAGTGGCAGTGTTTTTTTTTTTGCACTGATCACTGTATTGGTGTCACTGGGGATGTCAGTGACCCCAAGTCAGTTCCCCCCCAGTGTCAGAATGTCCGCCGCAGTCCCGCCATAAGTCGCTGATCACCACCATAAGTCACTGATCGCCACCATAAGTCGCTGATCGCTGCCATTATTAGTATAAAAAAAAATTAAAAATCCGAGTATCTTTACCGCCATTTGTAAACGCTATAACTTTCACGGAAACCAATTAATTTACAAGTATTGTTTTTTTTTTTAGCAAAGAGATGTCGCAGAATGCATTTTGGCCAAAATTTATTACGAAATTTTATTTTTTTATTTTTTTTACTGGACATGTTTTACAGCAAAAAGTCCAAAATATTGTTTTTTTTTCTCAAAATTGTCAACCTTTTTTTTTTTATAGCGCAAAAAATAAACGCACAGGCGATCAAATACCACCGAAAGAAAGCTCTATTTGTGTGAAAAAAGGACATAAATTTCATTTATGTACGATATTGCATGACTGCGCAATTGTCAGTTAAACTAGCGCAGTGCTGTATAGCAAAAAAATGGCATAAATTGCAGTATCTATACCATAGTTTGTAGACGCTATAACTTTCACACAAAGCAATCAATATACACTTATTGGGATTTTTTTACCAATACAGAATAGCAGAATACATTTTGGCCTAAATTTATAACCAACTTTGAGTTTACTATATATTTTTTATAGCTGAAAGTAAAAAATATTGTTTTTCTTTAAAATGTTTGGTCTTTTTTTGTTTTATAGCGTGAAAAATAAAAAGCGCACAGGTGATCAAATACCACCAAAAGAAAGCTCTAATTCTGTGAAAAAAAGGACGTAAATTTCTTTTGGGTGCAGCATTGCATGACCGCGCAATTATCAGTTGAATTAGTGCAGCGCCGAGTAGCAAAAAGAGGCCTAGTCATTAAGGGGGGTAAATCCTCAGGAGGGCAAGTGGTTAAAGCCAGACTCTGACAATTTTACGAATTCTACATTTGCAATACCCCCCCCCCCCCCCCCGCCTTCGTGAACTACAAGGGTTGAATGGTCATTTTGTCTAGAGTGTAGAGGGAGTTACTTACTCAAACCCCTGCCCGCTCAGGCTCCATCAATGTCCTCTTCTTCCTGTGACCCCGGTGTATGGCCAGTCCATGAGCATCATTACATACAATGCAGGGCCCTAAATTGTACATGAAAGAAACAGTAATGTGACCACGGCCAGGTGGAGAGCTGGATGCACTCTACTAGAATGAGGAATAACTTAAATATTACACCATATTTGTCACACTTCCATGCACATTGATCCAGTGCCAGGTTTTACCTCCTATCCAAGTTACTTAGGCTCCTGCCTATCCACCCTGAACCTAGGTATTGTTAAGCCTTTGCACCTGTGTTAGTGTTCAAGCAATGTGTCTTCACGTAGAATCCAGGTCCCTCTGTTCCTGTGGTGTATGCCGCCATTGGAATATTCTCATATTTTGAGTGTGTGTTTTATCCTGTCTTTGTTCTCGGTGTTTTCCCCCTGGCTGTGCAGTTGTTTCCTCTTTGCTCTCTGTCCGTGGATTCCTTCCTTCGCTGTTCCTGTGTGTGTCCTTCTCGGCATTGTTTCATGTTATTTGTTTGCCTTGCAGTTCCCAGCTTGCTGCAGTTGGTTACTTTGGTTCTTCGTATCCTGTGGGTACCCCGTGTCCTTCCAGTGTGCTATTTGGTTGCACTGTGCCCGCACGGGTGTGTGAGAGAGCCGCAACCTGGGGGCTACCACGCAGTGCAACATCCACACCTTTAGTGGCCCTGCTGAAGACCGGGTGGCTCCTTAGAACTTGCAACTCTGACACACCACCGTTTACGTGCGGTCACACTGTTCCTGCAAGGATCGGTACCAAGGTTCACCTGTGTAGTTGTTTACACTGGCCCGCTAGATCTTGAGTTACAGTCCCAGGTGGTCTTACCCTCAGATCGTGACAATATTCATGCACTCCTAGACTTAACAAGCATTTAATACTTGCATTGAGATGGGGCCCCGCTGAAGGGTTTTTTTTTTTGTTGTTGTGTCCATACTTGGGCTTTACAATGTAAAACGCTACCCAATAAGCACAAAAAACTCCATAGATGGTCAGTAGGAGGCCAGGAGGAGTTTACTTCCTGTAAAATGTGATGTGTCACTATCGCTCTGATTCTGATATCATTAATAACATTCAAACATTCAAAAACATTTGGTGTGAAAAGCCTCTCAGCCCAGCACCAATAACGTGTATCATGTGTGCCATGATGCTCAGATTACAAACTGCTGCATTACAATATATCTAGATTGAAAAATGGACAATATAGAAGGAAGATTGTTTTCCCTGTATGCATCTTAAAATGTTTTGTGTGCTGATGTGTACTGTGATGTTTTGTAACACAGCTGCACTCTGGAGTTGCATTGGGGATCCATTTAAATAGACTAGCACTGCAACACACTGCAGCATGCATCTATTGCAACGTGGTGGTATGAATCAGCCCTTAATGTGTTGAAGGTTCTGTGTCCACAAGCTTCCAAGAAATAAATCTGAGTATAATGAGTATATACTGTGTTGGCTGGTGCAGGTGATTAGAGAACACTAAAAAAAAATAAAACAGTTTAGTGAAATTCAGCTCTGTTTACTTGTCTGAACTTTTCCCTGTTTAATCTATTCTATCCTTGCCAACACACACATGTTAAATATTTGAAGATTTGGGGACAGTGGCTGGACTGCAATGGACACATATGCCTGGACAGTGCCCTTTTAATGTTATGACCAACTACCTGGCTTCAAATGGACATTGCTGGGATTGGGCCCCACAGGACATCTTACTCCAAAACCACTCCCCCTTCCCCATTACTTCCATCTCTCTCCCTTTTTCTGATTCTGCCTTTTTCTCTTTTTGGCTACCTTTCTTCCTCCGTTTTCCTCTGTATAGCTTTGCAGTCTTACTCCCAACGAACATACCAATTGCTCGTTTTTTTGGCCCCTTACCAAGCAATAATTACTGCCTAATTGATGAGGTACTCTAAAAGGTCTGGAAGCCGACCACAAGTACCTTTACCAAGTGTATTTATGAACTAATCTTCTTGATAACACTACCTGTATCACTGTTTCTTTAGATTGTCAGAACTTGAACATTCCTCTTCTCATATTATTCTTGCACCTTTTTATAACCTTGTAAGTTTGTTCTACTTGTAGGAAAATCCAATAAACGTTTTGTGAAATAAAAAAAACTTTTCAATTAGTATTCCTAGCTCTCTCAGCCACCTCCAAATCTCCAAATTCCTTGTATTTACTGCTGTGGTCCAACTTCCTGTTAGAAGGTGGCTACATTTGTTCTCTATGATCCACTGTATATAAGAACATAGCCACCCTCTGTTGCTTGCTCCTTTGATGAACAGATAACAATGGACTACGGGATTTGTAGTGTGCATAGCTCAGTGCACATGACCACAGCTAAAGTGCTTTGCTCATTCCAAACAAACAGAAGTGAGGGGCATAAAAAAGAGGTTCAGGAGGATGTAACAAGGAGGCAGAAAAACACAGTAAGAACCAATTTCATTAAAAATAGATTACATGGTCATTACGTAGATATGTATGGATTATTTTAGGAGACTAAAGATATTGTTTAGTGTCACTTTAATTCCAGTATCATAGAATGGGGATCTCAGTCTTTGAGGTAAAACAATCATTTTGCATGAAGACAACATATACAGTTGCAAGAAGAAGTATGTGAACCCCTTGGGATTACGTGGAATTTTGCATGAATTGGGCATAAAATGTGCTCTGAACGTAATCTAAGTCACAACAATAGAAGAACACAGTCTGCTGAACATAATACTACACAAACATTAGATGTTGCCATGGTTTAATTGCACATAACATGTAAACATTCACAGTGCAGGGAGGAAAAAGTACGTGAGGCCCTAGCTTAATGACTTCTCCCAGAGCTAATTGGAGCCAGGAGTGAGCCAACCTTGACTCCAATCAGTGTGATGATATTGGATGTGTTGCTGACAGCTGTCATGCCCTTAAAAAACACACACCTGTTTTGGGTTTACTGGTTTCAAGAAGTACTGTCTGATGTGAACCATGCCTCGCAGAAAAGAGCTCTCAGAAGACCTACGATCCAGAATTGTTGACTTGCATGAAGCTGGAAAGGGTTACAAAAGTATCTCCAAAAGCCTTGATGTTCATGTGTCCACGGTAAAACAGACTGTCTACAAATGGAGAAAGTTTAGCACTGTTGCTACTCTCCCTAGGCGTGGTCGTCCTGTAAAAATGACTGCAAGAGCACAGCGCAGAATGCTGCATGAGGTAAAGAAGAATCCCAGAGTGTCAGCTAAAGACCTACAGAAATCTCTGGCACATGCTAACATTTTTGTTGACACATCTACAATAAGGAAAACATTAAACAAGAATGGAATACATGGGAGGACACCACGGAGGAAGCCATTGCTGTCCAAAAAGAATATAGCAGCACGTTTGAAGTTTGCAAAAGAGCACCTGGATGTTCCACAGCACTACTGGCAAAATATACTGTGGACAGATGAAACCAAGATTGAGTTGTTTGGGAAGAGCACACAACACTATGTGTGGAGAAAAAAAGACACAGCACACTAACATCAAAACCTCATCCCCACTGTAAAACATGGCGGAGGGAGCATCATGGTTTGCTGCCTCAATGCCTGGACGGATTGTTGTCATTGATGGGAAAATGAATTCCAGAGTTTATCAAGACATTTTGCAGGAAAACGTACGACCATCTGTCCGCTATCTGAAGCTCCGCAGAGGATGGGTGATGCAACAGGACAATGACCCAAAGCATACAAGTAATTCAACAAAACAATGGCTGCAACAGCACAGAATACGCCTTCTGGAGTGGCCCAGTCAGAGTCCTGACCTCAACCCGATTGAAATGCTGTGGCATGACCTTAAGAGAGCGATTCACACCAGACATCCCAAGAATATTGCTACACTGAAACAGTTTTGTGAAGAGGAGTGGTCCAAAATTACTCCAGATCGTTGTGCAGGTCTGATCTGCAACTACAGGAAACGTTTGGTTGAGGTTATTGCTGCCAAAGGAGGGTCAACCAGTTATTAAGTCCAAAGGTTCACATACTTTTTCCTCCCTGCACTGTGAATGTTTACATGTTATGCGCAATTAAACCATGGCAACATCTAATGTTTGTGTAGTATTATGTTCAGCCGACTGTGTTCTTCTATTGTTGTGACTTAGATGACGTTCAGAGCACATTTTATGCCCAATTCATGCAAAACTCCACGTAATCCCAAGGGGTTCACATACTTTTTCTTGCAACTGTATACTGAAGGTCTGTTTGCACAGAAAATATTAGTAGTGTAGTTACAGTAGGTTTTGCCTACTATACCATAACTGGCTGATATATGTATTGACTGGTATGTTTTGTGATGAAGACTGCTGCAATTTCTGAAGACCTTTTGAAGTTTCCTTGCTATCTTAATGATCTTCCAGCTTCACTATAATCTTCAAGTACGCAGTACATTCTTGTTTTGGATAAATGACAGCACAAGTATTTTATTCAAGATAGATTCCCTTTTACTATTGGGGATATGTAACTTCTTCAGCTACTTATCTCTAAAAAAAGTTGTGTATTAATACAAAGAACAACAAAACAAATATAAAAAAATAAATGATGAAAGTATAAGTTTTAGAAAGAAGGCTGAATCATTTTTTTAGCCAAACATCATTTCTCAATAACAACAAAAATGTAATTGTTTCTGAATATTATATTTTTATAGGGTAGGAGGAAGCATAACCTTAGCCTCTTTGTTTTAAAACTTTCTCTATCTCTTTTGCTTATCTGTTTGTGTGACTTTTATCTTTGGGAGGTCATGAGGAACAAGGTTATTAATAATACATCTCTCTGTGTGATGTTAATTATTTATTTACAGCTTTTGTGTTCTATCCGTTGACACAATATTTTTTTCCTTCATCACAAATAAGAAACTGTCATTTTTTAATCAGCACTTGCATCAACCTAGAACCAATGGAATTTACAAATAAAACTGAATTCCATATCTTGTGTACTAAGCTGTCAAAATTGTGATAGCATGACATATTCAATGCTTTATGTACAATAGCTTTTTTTTTCTTATTAGAAAGGATTATTTTTCCTTTAGGAAGAACACAGGAAAAACACACACATTCATTTAAAGTAACATTTTTAACTTCATCAAGTAGTTACAGAAGAACATTTTCTTTTCTCAAACTGAGAGGACTTTAATAATATTCATACTAGTGAATGATTTACAGTAAACTAGACAGGCAGAATAATTCATGGCCTTATGGCTGCCCTGCTGTACAATAATTGGAGTCTTTGTGAGCCCAGCTGTGTCAATGGCCACCAACATCACCAACAACACTGACATGCTGACAAAACTAGATTTATATTTTTCCTCTAGTAGGCTAGATACTTTGTAATGCCCCTAACCACACACATTCAAAAGGACTGGGGGCTTTAGGCCTGGGGGACACTTGAGTAACGCTGGCCCTACACTAAGCAAATTTCAAGTAGTTCCTAATGACCCGGACAAAATTCGATCAGTGGGTGGTCCTGTTGGTACCACTCCACTCAACATCCTTTGATTAAAAAATCAAATGGTAGAAAAATTGACAGCCAAACAGAATTTGTATCCAATCATATACAGGCACTGTTCGGGTATTCTGACAGCGGTGTAGAAGAAGCAGTTTGACTACCCTAAGGTGCTCAGAAATACTCAAAACACCAATGAAACCCTGGCAGGAGGACCTTCTATTAGCATCTCAATGAGATTTAGGCCCTGTCACTGGAGCAGTAAGATCATGTCCACCTGTCAGTTTTTCAGGCAGACCTGATAAGAAGTCCAATGTAAGTCTACTGGCAAGTGCTTTTTCTTTTAAGTGTAGTTTTCCAGCTAATTGTTCTGTCATCAGTAGCTCATCAAGCTTTTCAAGTGTATCAGATCTTAGGACCTTCAAGAAAAATTCTAAGTCTTCCACCACCACAGCAAGCAAGTGCTGAAAGAGATGTTCTAGTACAGAGAAAGTTATATTAGCAATAGTTACAATATTAATAATAACATCACAATATTTTATATTGTTATATAGCTGTTAATGCTCCTACTCAAAATTACTCTATATCCCAGATACAAATTTAACACTTTCCCCATTCGGCCACTGTAAAAAAACGTTCAGTTGGGACAAGCACCGTTCTGAGACAACGTACCTGAACATCCCTTCAGACCTGCGCCTCCTGCACACCACAGCGAGCAATACCGAGTGTCTTGGTGAACAGCGATCACATGTCCAGTAGTAAAGATGGCTGCCATTGATTCAGCCATTCAGAACTGTGAGTTGTGTGATTGGTTACAGTGATCACATGGTAAAGGGCCAAGCACCACCTCCCTGTGATACCTGTAGTATCGGACCTTCCATTCACCTCTATGGCACAGTGGCTGTAAACAAACATGTGTCTGTTTGCACCCGTCTACACCTAATCTGTTCTGCTAAAAACAAAGGGATAAGGATCCATTCCCCTCCTTCTGGGTGGATTGAATCAGATGGCAGTTGGGTGTAAACGAACAGGCGGTTCCTTAACATCCCATGACCAATAAAGGAGAGCAGGCTGTGTCTGACACGTGGACCTGTCATCCTTCTGGTCAGTGGGGATCAGCAGACAGATACCCCGCTGAGCAAGCGGATCGTGGGTGGAGTCCACCCCCGAATGAAAGGGGTCTTACATTATGGTAAAATCATACTGCACCACCACACCAATCATTATACCCAATCATTGCCACCCACTCACAGCATCCCAAATCACCGCCATACCAGTCAGTGTCCCAGTTCACCGCCGTACCAGTCATATTGTCCCTGATCACCACCACACCAGTCATATTGTCCCTGATCACCGCCACACCAGCCATATTGTCCCTGATTATGGCCACACCATTCATATTGTCCCTGATCACCGCCACACCAGTTACAATTTCCTTGATCACTGCCACATCAGTTATATTGTCCCTAATCAATGCCACACCACTTAGTGTCCCTGATTGTCGCCATACCAGTCACATTGTTCCTGATCACTGCCACACCAGCCTTACTGTCCTTGACAACCGCCACACCAGTCATATCGTCCCTGATCACCGCCTCACCAGTTACAGTTTTCTTGCAAGTTAGTGTAGCGGGGCCATTGCTGTTTCCCTTTTAAAGAACTGTTTCCCTTTTAGGACTGCATGTTGTCAGAAACGGTTTGATTGGCTCAGCTCTCAGCAGTACTGGAGTGTTTGTGGTAGTTGCAGTTTCATTACAGAGGCAGACAATGTAACTTTATACTGCACACGACTACAGGACCAGAATGCTTTGAAAGGAGAAAGGGGGTGGAGGAGCCACGTGTGCCTTTGCAGAGGACATGTGTGAGCTAGTCTGCAGCCCCTACTGTTGAAGTACACTGACACTGTTTCCAGAGCAGCAGAGGTTGCTAAGGACAACGGTTATCTACAGCAGCTGAAGTCAGCAGCAACTGTGATGATTGGTACCAGTCACCCGTGATGGCAGTTACCAACAGCAACAACATCTCCTACTGCAGAGAGAGGTCAGAGTGTTGGAAATCGCAGAGGAGATGTGTGACCATCCCAGGTGAGGCACCTCAGAGATTGTGCAGCACCGACAATTGATAACAGAAAAAACTAGCCAGAGAGACAGAGCCCCATTCATCATCCCTTCAAGGAGTTAACCCCTGGAGACTGTTCTTTGTAGATATGATGAACAACTGCAAACAGTGACAGGTCAGTCCTAAAGAGTGCTCCACCGATTCACTAACACAGGCCTGTTCAACACATAGACTCACACAGTGTTACAATCCCACAGTATACAAGTGAATTTGGGACTGAGCCTAAAGAGATGTCAGTTTAGCTGGGGACATATTGCTGTTATAGATGCAGGGAGGTAATTCTGATCTATAGCTATACCAGTATATAAATATATACATGAATATTGTGTTTATTGATGTTATTGTGCCAATTCTAGAAGGTTTTTGTATTCAGTACATTTAATTGCTATTTCCAAGTTAATTTGCAGTCTATTTGCAGAGTTTTACGTGTCTTATTAAACCTGTTATAAAACTTCCCACAAGGTGTACTGGTGTGCTGTGGATCCAGTATATATACAGTGGGGATCGAAAGTTTGGGCACCCCAGCTAAAAATTTGTATTAATGTGCACAAAGAAGCCAAGGAAAGATGGAAAAATCTCCAAAAGGCATCAAATTACAGATTAGACGTTCTTATTAGAGATGAGCAAAGTATTCAAAAATTCGATTCGACTGATTCGGCGAATTCGTGGAAAAATTTTGATTCGAGTCGAATATATTCGCTGTGAATTTAACTTAAAAAAGGGTGTTTCTAGGCTTCAGAGAGACTTAATATTAGTGCTGAACACTGTACCTTTAATTTAAATGCCCTTGGAGTCTGCTGGGGAAGAGAAATAATACTGTCAGTCAGTATGACATGCAGATGAGTGCCGTCGATCTTAGAATCACCGCACACTTCACTCATTTGGGCAGTCACGGGGCCAAAACCAGAGTGTGGAGCCACAGTGTGGCGGTGGAGGCAGCAGCAATGGGAGGCCATACAGCACCCTATGACAAAAATGGAAACCACCAGCAGTGTGAGGAGACCTGAAAGTGGCACATGGCAGAGTGTGGCGATAGAGACAGCAGCAATGGGAGGCCGTACAGGGACCCATGACACACTCTGGACCTGGCAGCAGCATGAGGAGGCGGTACAGGGGCCCATGGCAGATTACGGGCCTGGCAGCAGCATGAGGAGTCGGTACGGGGGCCCATGGCAGATTACGGGCCTGGCAGCAGCAATGGGAGGCCGTACAGGGACCCATGACACACTCTGGACCTGGCAGCAGCATGGGGAGGCGGTACAGGGGCCCATGACAGATTACGGGCCTGGCAGCAGCATGAGGAGTCGGTACGGGGGCCCATGACACACTCTGGACCTGGCAGCAGCATGAGGAGGTGGTACAGGGGCGCATGACAGATTACGAGCCTGGCAGCAGCAACTTGGACAGGAGGACGTTCAGCTTCTGCACCGTCTGGTGCGTGCTCGCAAACTGTTGTCTCTTGGAAACGGATTCCAAGAAAGACTGCTGACGGAATCCGTGAAGAGGAGTAGCAGGAGAAGGAGCATCTGAACGAGCGGAATATGCCAACGAGCGACAACAGGGGCCCATGACAGATTACGGGCCTGGCAGCAGCATGAGGAGTCGGTACGGGGGCCCATGGCAGATTAGGGGCCTGGCAGCAGCTATGGGAGGCCCGTAATCTGCCAGCACCCTATGACAAAAAATGGAACCCACCAGCAGTGTGAAGAGACCTGAAAGTGGCACATGGCAGAGTGTGGCGATGGAGACAGCAGCAATGGGAGGCCGTACAGGGACCCATGAGAGACTCTGGACCTGGCAGCAGCATGAGGAGGCGGTATAGGGGCCCATGGCAGATTAGGGGCCTGGCAGCAGCTATGGGAGGCCCGTAATCTGCCAGCACCCTATGACAAAAAATGGAATACACCAGCAGTGTGAGGAGACCTGAAAGTGGCACATGGCAGAGTGTGGCGATGGAGACAGCAGCAATGGGAGGCCGTACAGGGACCCATGAGAGACTCTGGACTTGGCAGCAGCATGAGGAGGCGGTATAGGGGCCCATGGCAGATTAGGGGCCTGGCAGCAGCTATGGGAGGCCCGTAATCTGCCAGCACCCTATGACAAAAAATGTAACACACCAGCAGTGTGAGGAGACCTGAAAGTGGCACATGTTTGGGGCATGATTCATGGCAGATTTAGTCAGTTGTGTCAGGAACTGGTGGTTTGAAATCCAGACTAATCCACGCCTGATTCATTTTCACAAACGTCAGTCTCTCCACACTTTGGGTGGACAGTCGTGTCCTCCGCGGAGTTGCAATACCTCCTGCCGCACTAAACACGCGCTCTGATGCCACGCTACTGGCCGGGCATGACAGCCTTTCAAGGGCAAATTCAGCTAGTTGGGGCCAAAGGTCAAGTTTCGTTGCCCAGTAGTCAAGGGGATTGTCTACCTCGGTTGGCAGGGTGCTGTCCAAGTAGGCCTAAGCCTGTTGTTTGAGGTCCTGCTCCAGGTCCACCTGATGCTGCTGCTGCGGCTGGTTAGTAGTTTCCTCACTGCGCTGGTGAAGAAAGCTACTCATCATCGACTGCAGACTGAGGCAGCCGCTGCTGGTGGAGCTGCCACTGCTCCTACCACCCCACCCCTCCCCTGCTGCCATGGCAGCGGAACGCGAGCGCACAGGGCCCACAGTGTCTGAGGATGGACGTTGGCGCAGACAGGCAGAGACCAGCTGACTACATAGGTGGTTTTTATAGTACGTTATTTTGGCCTCCCTCTCAGCAGGTGTGAAAAAGGCCACCATTTTTGAACGGTAGCGAGGGTCCAACAAGGTGGACAGCCAAAAGTCATCCCTCTGTCTGATGGTTATTATTCGGCTGTCGCTACGCAAGCAACCGAGCATGCTATGGGCCATTTGTGCCAAGGAATGCGAGGGACTCCCTGCCTCCATCTCCACAGCATACTGCCACGGTGCGTCTGGGTCCTCTGTCTCCTCCTCCTCCTCCTCTACCAGATGCTCCTGCTCCTCCACTCCTGTCCGCTGAGTGGAAAAACCACCCATTTCACTCAATAATTCCTGAGCACCAATGTCCTCCTCTACCTCCTCCTCTTCTTCCTGTCCTGCCCCCACAGGGGTCATGTGGCGTTGAGATCTGTGCGCCACGTCTACCGCACCCTGACCAGCCATTGTTAACAGCATTTGTTCCAGGACGTGCAACAGAGGAATGACGTCGTTCATCCCATAGTCCTGCCGACTCACGAATAGCGTGGCCTCCTCAAAGGGCCTGAGCAAGCGCAGGTGTCACGCATGAGCTGCCAATGGCTGACATCTAAGTTACACAGGGAGTACCTTTATCCGCTTTTAACATCAGGAAATCTGTGATGGCCTTTCGCTGTTCGTAAAGGCGGTCTAACATATGTAGGGTTGAATTCCACCTTGTTGCAACGTCACAGCATGAGGAGTCGGTACGGGGGCCCATGGCAGATTACGTGCCTGGCAGCAGCAATGGGAGGCCCGTAATCTGCCAGCACCCTATGTCAAAAAATTCAACACACCAGCAGTGTGAGGAGACCTGAAAGTGGCACATGGCAGAGTGTGGCTATGGAGACAGCAGCAATGGGAGGCCGTACAGGGACCCATGACACACTCTGGACTTGGCAGCAGCATGAGGAGGCGGTATAGGGGCCCATGGCAGATTAGGGGCCTGGCAGCAGCTATGGGAGGCCCGTAATCTGGCAGCACCCTATGTCAAAAAATTCAACACACCAGCAGTGTGAGGAGACCTGAAAGTGGCACATGGCATGAGAGACTGTGGACCTGGCAGCAGCATGAGGAGGCGGTATAGGGGCCCATGGCAGATTAGGGGCCTGGCAGCAGCTATGGGAGGCCCGTAATCTGCCAGCACCCTATGTCAAAAAATTGAACACACCAGCAGTGTGAGGAGACCTGAAAGTGGCACATGGCAGAGTGTGGCGATGGAGACAGCAGCAATGGGAGGCCGTACAGAGACCCATGAGAGACTCTGGACCTGGCAGCAGCATGAGGAGGCGGTATATAGGGGCCCATGGCAGATTAGGGGCCTGGCAGCAGCTATAGGAGGCCCGTAATCTGCCAGCACCCTATGTCAAAAAATTCTACACACCAGCAGTGTGAGGAGACCTGAAAGTGGCACATGGCAGAGTGTGGCGATGGAGACAGCAGCAATGGGAGGCCGTACAGGGACCCATAAGAGACTCTGGACTTGGCAGCAGCATGAGGAGGCGGTATATAGGGGCCCATGGCAGATTAGGGGCCTGGCAGCAGCTATGGGAGGCCCGTAATCTGCCAGCACCCTATGTCAAAAAATTCTACACACCAGCAGTGTGTGAGGAGACCTGAAAGTGGCACATGGCAGAGTGTGGCGATGGAGACAGCAGCAATGGGAGGCCGTACAGGGACCCATGAGAGACTCTGGACCTGGCAGCAGCATGAGGAGGCGGTATATAGGGGCCTATGGCAGATTAGGGGCCTGGCAGCAGCTATAGGAGGCCCGTAATCTGCCAGCACCCTATGTAAAAAAATTCTACACACCAGCAGTGTGAGGAGACCTGAAAGTGGCACATGGCAGAGTGTGGCGATGGAGACAGCAGCAATGGGAGGCCGTACAGGGACCCATGAGAGACTCTGGACCTGGCAGCAGCATGAGGAGGCGGTATAGGGGCCCATGGCAGATTAGGGGCCTGGCAGCAGCTATAGGAGGCCCGTAATCTGCCAGCACCCTATGTCAAAAAATTCTACACACCAGCAGTGTGAGGAGACCTGAAAGTGGCACATGGCAGAGTGTGGCGATGGAGACAGCAGCAATGGGAGGCCGTACAGGGACCCATGAGAGACTCTGGACCTGGCAGCAGCATGAGGAGGCGGTATATAGGGGCCTATGGCAGATTAGGGGCCTGGCAGCAGCTATAGGAGGCCCGTAATCTGCCAGCACCCTATGTCAAAAAATTCTACACACCAGCAGTGTGAGGAGACCTGAAAGTGGCACATGGCAGAGTGTGGCGATGGAGACAGCAGCAATGGGAGGCCGTACAGGGACCCATGAGAGACTCTGGACCTGGCAGCAGCATGAGGAGGCGGTATATAGGGGCCTATGGCAGATTAGGGGCCTGGCAGCAGCTATAGGAGGCCCGTAATCTGCCAGCACCCTATATCAAAAAATTCTACACACCAGCAGTGTGAGGAGACCTGAAAGTGGCACATGGCAGAGTGTGGCGATGGAGACAGCAGCAATGGGAGGCCGTACAGGGACCCATGAGAGACTCTGGACCTGGCAGCAGCATGAGGAGGCGGTATATAGGGGCCTATGGCAGATTAGGGGCCTGGCAGCAGCTATAGGAGGCCCGTAATCTGCCAGCACCCTATGTCAAAAAATTGAACACACCAGCAGTGTGAGGAGACCTGAAAGTGGCACATGGCAGAGTGTGGCGATGGAGACAGCAGCAATGGGAGGCCGTACAGGGACCCATGAGAGACTCTGGACCTGGCAGCAGCATGAGGAGGCGGTATATAGGGGCCTATGGCAGATTAGGGGCCTGGCAGCAGCTATAGGAGGCCCGTAATCTGCCAGCACCCTATGTCAAAAAATTCTACACACCAGCAGTGTGAGGAGACCTGAAAGTGGCACATGGCAGAGTGTGGCGATGGAGACAGCAGCAATGGGAGGCCGTACAGGGACCCATGAGAGACTCTGGACCTGGCAGCAGCATGAGGAGGCGGTATATAGGGGCCTATGGCAGATTAGGGGCCTGGCAGCAGCTATAGGAGGCCCGTAATCTGCCAGCACCCTATGTCAAAAAATTCTACACACCAGCAGTGTGAGGAGACCTGAAAGTGGCACATGGCAGAGTGTGGCGATGGAGACAGCAGCAATGGGAGGCCGTACAGGGACCCATGACAGACTCTGGACCTGGCAGCAGCATGAGGAGGCGGTATATAGGGGCCTATGGCATATTAGGGGCCTGGCAGCAGCTATAGGAGGCCCGTAATCTGCCAGCACCCTATGTCAAAAAATTCTACACACCAGCAGTGTGAGGAGACCTGAAAGTGGCACATGGCAGAGTGTGGCGATGGAGACAGCAGCAATGGGAGGCCGTACAGGGACCCATGACAGACTCTGGACCTGGCAGCAGCATGAGGAGGCGGTATATAGGGGCCCATGGCAGATTAGGGGCCTGGCAGCATCTATGGGAGGCCCGTAATCTGCCAGCACCCTATGTCAAAAAATTCAACACACCAGCAGTGTGTGAGGAGACCTAAAAGTGGCACATGGCAGAGTGTGGCGATGGAGACAGCAGCAATGGGAGGCCGTACAGGGACCCATGAGAGACTCTGGACCTGGCAGCAGCATGAGGAGGCGGTATAGGGGCCCATGGCAGATTAGGGGCCTGGCAGCAGCTATGGGAGGCCCGTAATCTGCCAGCACCCTATGTCAAAAAATTGAACACACCAGCAGTGTGAGGAGACCTGAAAGTGGCACATGGCAGAGTGTGGCGATGGAGACAGCAGCAATGGGAGGCCGTACAGGGACCCATGAGAGACTCTGGACCTGGCAGCAGCATGAGGAGGCGGTATATAGGGGCCCCTGGCAGATTAGGGGCCTGGCAGCATCTATGGGAGGCCCGTAATCTGCCAGCACCCTATGTCAAAAAATTCAACACACCAGCAGTGTGTGAGGAGACCTGAAAGTGGCACATGGCAGAGTGTGGCGATGGAGACAGCAGCAATGGGAGGCCGTACAGGGACCCATGACAGACTCTGGACCTGGCAGCAGCATGAGGAGGCGGTATATAGGGGCCCATGGCAGATTAGGGGCCTGGCAGCATCTATGGGAGGCCCGTAATCTGCCAGCACCCTATGTCAAAAAATTCAACACACCAGCAGTGTGTGAGGAGACCTGAAAGTGGCACATGGCAGAGTGTGGCGATGGAGACAGCAGCAATGGGAGGCCGTACAGGGACCCATGACAGACTCTGGACCTGGCAGCAGCATGAGGAGGCGGTATATAGGGGCCCATGGCAGATTAGGGGCCTGGCAGCATCTATGGGAGGCCCGTAATCTGCCAGCACCCTATGTCAAAAAATTCAACACACCAGCAGTGTGTGAGGAGACCTGAAAGTGGCACATGGCAGAGTGTGGCGATGGAGACAGCAGCAATGGGAGGCCGTACAGGGACCCATGAGAGACTCTGGACCTGGCAGCAGCATGAGGAGGCGGTATAGGGGCCCATGGCAGATTAGGGGCCTGGCAGCAGCTATAGGAGGCCCGTAATCTGCCAGCACCCTATGTCAAAAAATTGAACACACCAGCAGTGTGAGGAGACCTGAAAGTGGCACATGGCAGAGTGTGGCGATGGAGACAGCAGCAATGGGAGGCCGTACAGGGACCCATGACAGACTCTGGACCTGGCAGCAGCATGAGGAGGCGGTATATAGGGGCCCATGGCAGATTAGGGGCCTGGCAGCATCTATGGGAGGCCCGTAATCTGCCAGCACCCTATGTCAAAAAATTCAACACACCAGCAGTGTGTGAGGAGACCTGAAAGTGGCACATGGCAGAGTGTGGCGATGGAGACAGCAGCAATGGGAGGCCGTACAGGGACCCATGACAGACTCTGGACCTGGCAGCAGCATGAGGAGGCGGTATATAGGGGCCCATGGCAGATTAGGGGCCTGGCAGAATCTATGGGAGGCCCGTAATCTGCCAGCACCCTATGTCAAAAAATTCAACACACCAGCAGTGTGTGAGGAGACCTGAAAGTGGCACATGGCAGAGTGTGGCGATGGAGACAGCAGCAATGGGAGGCCGTACAGGGACCCATGAGAGACTCTGGACCTGGCAGCAGCATGAGGAGGCGGTATAGGGGCCCATGGCAGATTAGGGGCCTGGCAGCAGCTATAGGAGGCCCGTAATCTGCCAGCACCCTATGTCAAAAAATTGAACACACCAGCAGTGTGAGGAGACCTGAAAGTGGCACATGGCAGAGTGTGGCGATGGAGACAGCAGCAATGGGAGGCCGTACAGGGACCCATGAGAGACTCTGGACCTGGCAGCAGCATGAGGAGGCGGTATATAGGGGCCCATGGCAGATTAGGGGCCTGGCAGCATCTATGGGAGGCCCGTAATCTGCCAGCACCCTATGTCAAAAAATTCAACACACCAGCAGTGTGTGAGGAGACCTGAAAGTGGCACATGGCAGAGTGTGGCGATGGAGACAGCAGCAATGGGAGGCCGTACAGGGACCCATGACAGACTCTGGACCTGGCAGCAGCATGAGGAGGCGGTATATAGGGGCCCATGGCAGATTAGGGGCCTGGCAGCATCTATGGGAGGCCCGTAATCTGCCAGCACCCTATGTCAAAAAATTCAACACACCAGCAGTGTGTGAGGAGACCTGAAAGTGGCACATGGCAGAGTGTGGCGATGGAGACAGCAGCAATGGGAGGCCGTACAGGGACCCATGACAGACTCTGGACCTGGCAGCAGCATGAGGAGGCGGTATATAGGGGCCCATGGCAGATTAGGGGCCTGGCAGCATCTATGGGAGGCCCGTAATCTGCCAGCACCCTATGTTAAAAAATTCAACACACCAGCAGTGTGTGAGGAGACCTGAAAGTGGCACATGGCAGAGTGTGGCGATGGAGACAGCAGCAATGGGAGGCCGTACAGGGACCCATGAGAGACTCTGGACCTGGCAGCAGCATGAGGATGCGGTATAGGGGCCCATGGCAGATTAGGGGCTTGGCAGCAGCTATAGGAGGCCCGTAATCTGCCAGCACCCTATGTCAAAAAATTGAACACACCAGCAGTGTGAGGAGACCTGAAAGTGGCACATGGCAGAGTGTGGCGATGGAGACAGCAGCAATGGGAGGCCGTACAGGGACCCATGAGAGACTCTGGACTTGGCAGCAGCATGAAGAGGCGGTATATAGGGGACCATGGCAGATTAGGGGCCTGGCAGCAGCTATGGGAGGCCCGTAATCTGCCAGCACCCTATGTCAAAAAATTCTACACACCAGCAGTGTATGAGGAGACCTGAATGTGGCACATGGCAGAGTGTGGCGATGGAGACAGCAGCAATGGGAGGCCGTACAGGGACCCATGAGAGACTCTGGACCTGGCAGCAGCATGAGGAGGCGGTATATAGGGGCCTATGGCAGATTAGGGGCCTGGCAGCAGCTATAGGAGGCCCGTAATCTGCCAGCACCCTATGTCAAAAAATTCTACACACCAGCAGTGTGAGGAGACCTGAAAGTGGCACATGGCAGAGTGTGGCGATGGAGACAGCAGCAATGGGAGGCCGTACATGGACCCATGACAGACTCTGGACCTGGCAGCAGCATGAGGAGGCGGTATATAGGGGCCTATGGCATATTAGGGGCCTGGCAGCAGCTATAGGAGGCCCGTAATCTGCCAGCACCCTATGTCAAAAAATTCTACACACCAGCAGTGTGAGGAGACCTGAAAGTGGCACATGGCAGAGTGTGGCGATGGAGACAGCAGCAATGGGAGGCCGTACAGGGACCCATGACAGACTCTGGACCTGGCAGCAGCATGAGGAGGCGGTATATAGGGGCCCATGGCAGATTAGGGGCCTGGCAGCATCTATGGGAGGCCCGTAATCTGCCAGCACCCTATGTCAAAAAATTCAACACACCAGCAGTGTGTGAGGAGACCTAAAAGTGGCACATGGCAGAGTGTGGCGATGGAGACAGCAGCAATGGGAGGCCGTACAGGGACCCATGAGAGACTCTGGACCTGGCAGCAGCATGAGGAGGCGGTATAGGGGCCCATGGCAGATTAGGGGCCTGGCAGCAGCTATGGGAGGCCCGTAATCTGCCAGCACCCTATGTCAAAAAATTGAACACACCAGCAGTGTGAGGAGACCTGAAAGTGGCACATGGCAGAGTGTGGCGATGGAGACAGCAGCAATGGGAGGCCGTACAGGGACCCATGAGAGACTCTGGACCTGGCAGCAGCATGAGGAGGCGGTATATAGGGGCCCCTGGCAGATTAGGGGCCTGGCAGCATCTATGGGAGGCCCGTAATCTGCCAGCACCCTATGTCAAAAAATTCAACACACCAGCAGTGTGTGAGGAGACCTGAAAGTGGCACATGGCAGAGTGTGGCGATGGAGACAGCAGCAATGGGAGGCCGTACAGGGACCCATGACAGACTCTGGACCTGGCAGCAGCATGAGGAGGCGGTATATAGGGGCCCATGGCAGATTAGGGGCCTGGCAGCATCTATGGGAGGCCCGTAATCTGCCAGCACCCTATGTCAAAAAATTCAACACACCAGCAGTGTGTGAGGAGACCTGAAAGTGGCACATGGCAGAGTGTGGCGATGGAGACAGCAGCAATGGGAGGCCGTACAGGGACCCATGACAGACTCTGGACCTGGCAGCAGCATGAGGAGGCGGTATATAGGGGCCCATGGCAGATTAGGGGCCTGGCAGCATCTATGGGAGGCCCGTAATCTGCCAGCACCCTATGTCAAAAAATTCAACACACCAGCAGTGTGTGAGGAGACCTGAAAGTGGCACATGGCAGAGTGTGGCGATGGAGACAGCAGCAATGGGAGGCCGTACAGGGACCCATGAGAGACTCTGGACCTGGCAGCAGCATGAGGAGGCGGTATAGGGGCCCATGGCAGATTAGGGGCCTGGCAGCAGCTATAGGAGGCCCGTAATCTGCCAGCACCCTATGTCAAAAAATTGAACACACCAGCAGTGTGAGGAGACCTGAAAGTGGCACATGGCAGAGTGTGGCGATGGAGACAGCAGCAATGGGAGGCCGTACAGGGACCCATGACAGACTCTGGACCTGGCAGCAGCATGAGGAGGCGGTATATAGGGGCCCATGGCAGATTAGGGGCCTGGCAGCATCTATGGGAGGCCCGTAATCTGCCAGCACCCTATGTCAAAAAATTCAACACACCAGCAGTGTGTGAGGAGACCTGAAAGTGGCACATGGCAGAGTGTGGCGATGGAGACAGCAGCAATGGGAGGCCGTACAGGGACCCATGACAGACTCTGGACCTGGCAGCAGCATGAGGAGGCGGTATATAGGGGCCCATGGCAGATTAGGGGCCTGGCAGAATCTATGGGAGGCCCGTAATCTGCCAGCACCCTATGTCAAAAAATTCAACACACCAGCAGTGTGTGAGGAGACCTGAAAGTGGCACATGGCAGAGTGTGGCGATGGAGACAGCAGCAATGGGAGGCCGTACAGGGACCCATGAGAGACTCTGGACCTGGCAGCAGCATGAGGAGGCGGTATAGGGGCCCATGGCAGATTAGGGGCCTGGCAGCAGCTATAGGAGGCCCGTAATCTGCCAGCACCCTATGTCAAAAAATTGAACACACCAGCAGTGTGAGGAGACCTGAAAGTGGCACATGGCAGAGTGTGGCGATGGAGACAGCAGCAATGGGAGGCCGTACAGGGACCCATGAGAGACTCTGGACCTGGCAGCAGCATGAGGAGGCGGTATATAGGGGCCCATGGCAGATTAGGGGCCTGGCAGCATCTATGGGAGGCCCGTAATCTGCCAGCACCCTATGTCAAAAAATTCAACACACCAGCAGTGTGTGAGGAGACCTGAAAGTGGCACATGGCAGAGTGTGGCGATGGAGACAGCAGCAATGGGAGGCCGTACAGGGACCCATGACAGACTCTGGACCTGGCAGCAGCATGAGGAGGCGGTATATAGGGGCCCATGGCAGATTAGGGGCCTGGCAGCATCTATGGGAGGCCCGTAATCTGCCAGCACCCTATGTCAAAAAATTCAACACACCAGCAGTGTGTGAGGAGACCTGAAAGTGGCACATGGCAGAGTGTGGCGATGGAGACAGCAGCAATGGGAGGCCGTACAGGGACCCATGACAGACTCTGGACCTGGCAGCAGCATGAGGAGGCGGTATATAGGGGCCCATGGCAGATTAGGGGCCTGGCAGCATCTATGGGAGGCCCGTAATCTGCCAGCACCCTATGTTAAAAAATTCAACACACCAGCAGTGTGTGAGGAGACCTGAAAGTGGCACATGGCAGAGTGTGGCGATGGAGACAGCAGCAATGGGAGGCCGTACAGGGACCCATGAGAGACTCTGGACCTGGCAGCAGCATGAGGAGGCGGTATAGGGGCCCATGGCAGATTAGGGGCTTGGCAGCAGCTATAGGAGGCCCGTAATCTGCCAGCACCCTATGTCAAAAAATTGAACACACCAGCAGTGTGAGGAGACCTGAAAGTGGCACATGGCAGAGTGTGGCGATGGAGACAGCAGCAATGGGAGGCCGTACAGGGACCCATGAGAGACTCTGGACTTGGCAGCAGCATGAAGAGGCGGTATATAGGGGACCATGGCAGATTAGGGGCCTGGCAGCAGCTATGGGAGGCCCGTAATCTGCCAGCACCCTATGTCAAAAAATTCTACACACCAGCAGTGTATGAGGAGACCTGAATGTGGCACATGGCAGAGTGTGGCGATGGAGACAGCAGCAATGGGAGGCCGTACAGGGACCCATGAGAGACTCTGGACCTGGCAGCAGCATGAGGAGGCGGTATATAGGGGCCTATGGCAGATTAGGGGCCTGGCAGCAGCTATAGGAGGCCCGTAATCTGCCAGCACCCTATGTCAAAAAATTCTACACACCAGCAGTGTGAGGAGACCTGAAAGTGGCACATGGCAGAGTGTGGCGATGGAGACAGCAGCAATGGGAGGCCGTACATGGACCCATGACAGACTCTGGACCTGGCAGCAGCATGAGGAGGCGGTATATAGGGGCCTATGGCATATTAGGGGCCTGGCAGCAGCTATAGGAGGCCCGTAATCTGCCAGCACCCTATGTCAAAAAATTCTACACACCAGCAGTGTGAGGAGACCTGAAAGTGGCACATGGCAGAGTGTGGCGATGGAGACAGCAGCAATGGGAGGCCGTACAGGGACCCATGACAGACTCTGGACCTGGCAGCAGCATGAGGAGGCGGTATATAGGGGCCCATGGCAGATTAGGGGCCTGGCAGCATCTATGGGAGGCCCGTAATCTGCCAGCACCCTATGTCAAAAAATTCAACACACCAGCAGTGTGTGAGGAGACCTAAAAGTGGCACATGGCAGAGTGTGGCGATGGAGACAGCAGCAATGAGAGGCCGTACAGGGACCCATGAGAGACTCTGGACCTGGCAGCAGCATGAGGAGGCGGTATAGGGGCCCATGGCAGATTAGGGGCCTGGCAGCAGCTATGGGAGGCCCGTAATCTGCCAGCACCCTATGTCAAAAAATTGAACACACCAGCAGTGTGAGGAGACCTGAAAGTGGCACATGGCAGAGTGTGGCGATGGAGACAGCAGCAATGGGAGGCCGTACAGGGACCCATGAGAGACTCTGGACCTGGCAGCAGCATGAGGAGGCGGTATATAGGGGCCCCTGGCAGATTAGGGGCCTGGCAGCATCTATGGGAGGCCCGTAATCTGCCAGCACCCTATGTCAAAAAATTCAACACACCAGCAGTGTGTGAGGAGACCTGAAAGTGGCACATGGCAGAGTGTGGCGATGGAGACAGCAGCAATGGGAGGCCGTACAGGGACCCATGACAGACTCTGGACCTGGCAGCAGCATGAGGAGGCGGTATATAGGGGCCCATGGCAGATTAGGGGCCTGGCAGCATCTATGGGAGGCCCGTAATCTGCCAGCACCCTATGTCAAAAAATTCAACACACCAGCAGTGTGTGAGGAGACCTGAAAGTGGCACATGGCAGAGTGTGGCGATGGAGACAGCAGCAATGGGAGGCCGTACAGGGACCCATGACAGACTCTGGACCTGGCAGCAGCATGAGGAGGCGGTATATAGGGGCCCATGGCAGATTAGGGGCCTGGCAGCATCTATGGGAGGCCCGTAATCTGCCAGCACCCTATGTCAAAAAATTCAACACACCAGCAGTGTGTGAGGAGACCTGAAAGTGGCACATGGCAGAGTGTGGCGATGGAGACAGCAGCAATGGGAGGCCGTACAGGGACCCATGAGAGACTCTGGACCTGGCAGCAGCATGAGGAGGCCGTATAGGGGCCCATGGCAGATTAGGGGCCTGGCAGCAGCTATAGGAGGCCCGTAATCTGCCAGCACCCTATGTCAAAAAATTGAACACACCAGCAGTGTGAGGAGACCTGAAAGTGGCACATGGCAGAGTGTGGCGATGGAGACAGCAGCAATGGGAGGCCGTACAGGGACCCATGACAGACTCTGGACCTGGCAGCAGCATGAGGAGGCGGTATATAGGGGCCCATGGCAGATTAGGGGCCTGGCAGCATCTATGGGAGGCCCGTAATCTGCCAGCACCCTATGTCAAAAAATTCAACACACCAGCAGTGTGTGAGGAGACCTGAAAGTGGCACATGGCAGAGTGTGGCGATGGAGACAGCAGCAATGGGAGGCCGTACAGGGACCCATGACAGACTCTGGACCTGGCAGCAGCATGAGGAGGCGGTATATAGGGGCCCATGGCAGATTAGGGGCCTGGCAGAATCTATGGGAGGCCCGTAATCTGCCAGCACCCTATGTCAAAAAATTCAACACACCAGCAGTGTGTGAGGAGACCTGAAAGTGGCACATGGCAGAGTGTGGCGATGGAGACAGCAGCAATGGGAGGCCGTACAGGGACCCATGAGAGACTCTGGACCTGGCAGCAGCATGAGGAGGCGGTATAGGGGCCCATGGCAGATTAGGGGCCTGGCAGCAGCTATAGGAGGCCCGTAATCTGCCAGCACCCTATGTCAAAAAATTGAACACACCAGCAGTGTGAGGAGACCTGAAAGTGGCACATGGCAGAGTGTGGCGATGGAGACAGCAGCAATGGGAGGCCGTACAGGGACCCATGAGAGACTCTGGACCTGGCAGCAGCATGAGGAGGCGGTATATAGGGGCCCATGGCAGATTAGGGGCCTGGCAGCATCTATGGGAGGCCCGTAATCTGCCAGCACCCTATGTCAAAAAATTCAACACACCAGCAGTGTGTGAGGAGACCTGAAAGTGGCACATGGCAGAGTGTGGCGATGGAGACAGCAGCAATGGGAGGCCGTACAGGGACCCATGACAGACTCTGGACCTGGCAGCAGCATGAGGAGGCGGTATATAGGGGCCCATGGCAGATTAGGGGCCTGGCAGCATCTATGGGAGGCCCGTAATCTGCCAGCACCCTATGTCAAAAAATTCAACACACCAGCAGTGTGTGAGGAGACCTGAAAGTGGCACATGGCAGAGTGTGGCGATGGAGACAGCAGCAATGGGAGGCCGTACAGGGACCCATGACAGACTCTGGACCTGGCAGCAGCATGAGGAGGCGGTATATAGGGGCCCATGGCAGATTAGGGGCCTGGCAGCATCTATGGGAGGCCCGTAATCTGCCAGCACCCTATGTTAAAAAATTCAACACACCAGCAGTGTGTGAGGAGACCTGAAAGTGGCACATGGCAGAGTGTGGCGATGGAGACAGCAGCAATGGGAGGCCGTACAGGGACCCATGAGAGACTCTGGACCTGGCAGCAGCATGAGGAGGCGGTATAGGGGCCCATGGCAGATTAGGGGCTTGGCAGCAGCTATAGGAGGCCCGTAATCTGCCAGCACCCTATGTCAAAAAATTGAACACACCAGCAGTGTGAGGAGACCTGAAAGTGGCACATGGCAGAGTGTGGCGATGGAGACAGCAGCAATGGGAGGCCGTACAGGGACCCATGAGAGACTCTGGACTTGGCAGCAGCATGAAGAGGCGGTATATAGGGGACCATGGCAGATTAGGGGCCTGGCAGCAGCTATGGGAGGCCCGTAATCTGCCAGCACCCTATGTCAAAAAATTCTACACACCAGCAGTGTATGAGGAGACCTGAATGTGGCACATGGCAGAGTGTGGCGATGGAGACAGCAGCAATGGGAGGCCGTACAGGGACCCATGAGAGACTCTGGACCTGGCAGCAGCATGAGGAGGCGGTATATAGGGGCCTATGGCAGATTAGGGGCCTGGCAGCAGCTATAGGAGGCCCGTAATCTGCCAGCACCCTATGTCAAAAAATTCTACACACCAGCAGTGTGAGGAGACCTGAAAGTGGCACATGGCAGAGTGTGGCGATGGAGACAGCAGCAATGGGAGGTCGTACAGGGACCCATGAGAGACTCTGGACCTGGCAGCAGCATGAGGAGGCGGTATATAGGGGCCTATGGCAGATTAGGGGCCTGGCAGCAGCTATAGGAGGCCCGTAATCTGCCAGCACCCTATGTCAAAAAATTCAACACACCAGCAGTGTGAGGAGACCTGAAAGTGGCACATGGCAGAGTGTGGCTATGGAGACAGCAGCAATGGGAGGCCGTACAGGGACCCATGACACACTCTGGACTTGGCAGCAGCATGAGGAGGCGGTATAGGGGCCCATGGCAGATTAGGGGCCTGGCAGCAGCTATGGGAGGCCCGTAATCTGCCAGCACCCTATGTCAAAAAATTGAACACACCAGCAGTGTGAGGAGACCTGAAAGTGGCACATGGCAGAGTGTGGCGATGGAGACAGCAGCAATGGGAGGCCGTACAGGGACCCATGAGAGACTCTGGACCTGGCAGCAGCATGAGGAGGCGGTATATAGGGGCCCATGGCAGATTAGGGGCCTGGCAGCAGCTATAGGAGGCCCGTAATCTGCCAGCACCCTATGTCAAAAAATTCTACACACCAGCAGTGTGAGGAGACCTGAAAGTGGCACATGGCAGAGTGTGGCGATGGAGACAGCAGCAATGGGAGGCCGTACAGGGACCCATGAGAGACTCTGGACTTGGCAGCAGCATGAGGAGGCGGTATATAGGGGCCCATGGCAGATTAGGGGCCTGGCAGCAGCTATGGGAGGCCCGTAATCTGCCAGCACCCTATATCAAAAAATTCTACACACCAGCAGTGTGTGAGGAGACCTGAAAGTGGCACATGGCAGAGTGTGGCGATGGAGACAGCAGCAATGGGAGGCCGTACAGGGACCCATGAGAGACTCTGGACCTGGCAGCAGCATGAGGAGGTGGTATATAGGGGCCTATGGCAGATTAGGGGCCTGGCAGCAGCTATAGGAGGCCCGTAATCTGCCAGCACCCTATGTCAAAAAATTCTACACACCAGCAGTGTGAGGAGACCTGAAAGTGGCACATGGCAGAGTGTGGCGATGGAGACAGCAGCAATGGGAGGCCGTACAGGGACCCATGAGAGACTCTGGACCTGGCAGCAGCATGAGGAGGCGGTATATAGGGGCCCATGGCAGATTAGGGGCCTGGCAGCAGCTATAGGAGGCCCGTAATCTGCCAGCACCCTATGTCAAAAAATTCTACACACCAGCAGTGTGAGGAGACCTGAAAGTGGCACATGGCAGAGTGTGGCGATGGAGACAGCAGCAATGGGAGGCCGTACAGGGACCCATGAGAGACTCTGGACTTGGCAGCAGCATGAGGAGGCGGTATATAGGGGCCCATGGCAGATTAGGGGCCTGGCAGCAGCTATGGGAGGCCCGTAATCTGCCAGCACCCTATATCAAAAAATTCTACACACCAGCAGTGTGTGAGGAGACCTGAAAGTGGCACATGGCAGAGTGTGGCGATGGAGACAGCAGCAATGGGAGGCCGTACAGGGACCCATGAGAGACTCTGGACCTGGCAGCAGCATGAGGAGGTGGTATATAGGGGCCTATGGCAGATTAGGGGCCTGGCAGCAGCTATAGGAGGCCCGTAATCTGCCAGCACCCTATGTCAAAAAATTCTACACACCAGCAGTGTGAGGAGACCTGAAAGTGGCACATGGCAGAGTGTGGCGATGGAGACAGCAGCAATGGGAGGCCGTACAGGGACCCATGAGAGACTCTGGACCTGGCAGCAGCATGAGGAGGCGGTATATAGGGGCCTATAGCAGATTAGGGGCCTGGCAGCAGCTATAGGAGGCCCGTAATCTGCCAGCACCCTATGTCAAAAAATTCTACACACCAGCAGTGTGAGGAGACCTGAAAGTGGCACATGGCAGAGTGTGGCGATGGAGACAGCAGCAATGGGAGGCCGTACAGGGACCCATGACAGACTCTGGACCTGGCAGCAGCATGAGGAGGCGGTATATAGGGGCCCATGGCAGATTAGGGGCCTGGCAGCATCTATGGGAGGCCCGTAATCTGCCAGCACCCTATGTCAAAAAATTCAACACACCAGCAGTGTGTGAGGAGACCTGAAAGTGGCACATGGCAGAGTGTGGCGATGGAGACAGCAGCAATGGGAGGCCGTACAGGGACCCATGACAGACTCTGGACCTGGCAGCAGCATGAGGAGGCGGTATATAGGGGCCCATGGCAGATTAGGGGCCTGGCAGCATCTATGGGAGGCCCGTAATCTGCCAGCACCCTATGTCAAAAAATTCAACACACCAGCAGTGTGTGAGGAGACCTGAAAGTGGCACATGGCAGAGTGTGGCGATGGAGACAGCAGCAATGGGAGGCCGTACAGGGACCCATGAGAGACTCTGGACCTGGCAGCAGCATGAGGAGGCGGTATAGGGGCCCATGGCAGATTAGGGGCCTGGCAGCAGCTATAGGAGGCCCGTAATCTGCCAGCACCCTATGTCAAAAAATTGAACACACCAGCAGTGTGAGGAGACCTGAAAGTGGCACATGGCAGAGTGTGGCGATGGAGACAGCAGCAATGGGAGGCCGTACAGGGACCCATGAGAGACTCTGGACCTGGCAGCAGCATGAGGAGGCGGTATATAGGGGCCCATGGCAGATTAGGGGCCTGGCAGCATCTATGGGAGGCCCGTAATCTGCCAGCACCCTATGTTAAAAAATTCAACACACCAACAGTGTGTGAGGAGACCTGAAAGTGGCACATGGCAGAGTGTGGCGATGGAGACAGCAGCAATGGGAGGCCGTACAGGGACCCATGAGAGACTCTGGACCTGGCAGCAGCATGAGGAGGCGGTATATAGGGGCCCATGGCAGATTAGGGGCCTGGCAGCATCTATGGGAGACCCGTAATCTGCCAGCACCCTATGTCAAAAAATTCAACACACCAGCAGTGTGTGAGGAGACCTGAAAGTGGCACATGGCAGAGTGTGGCGATGGAGACAGCAGCAATGGGAGGCCGTACAGGGACCCATGACAGACTCTGGACCTGGCAGCAGCATGAGGAGGCGGTATATAGGGGCCCATGGCAGATTAGGGGCCTGGCAGCATCTATGGGAGGCCCGTAATCTGCCAGCACCCTATGTCAAAAAATTCAACACACCAGCAGTGTGTGAGGAGACCTGAAAGTGGCACATGGCAGAGTGTGGCGATGGAGACAGCAGCAATGGGAGGCCGTACAGGGACCCATGAGAGACTCTGGACCTGGCAGCAGCATGAGGAGGCGGTATAGGGGCCCATGGCAGATTAGGGGCCTGGCAGCAGCTATAGGAGGCCCGTAATCTGCCAGCACCCTATGTCAAAAAATTGAACACACCAGCAGTGTGAGGAGACCTGAAAGTGGCACATGGCAGAGTGTGGCGATGGAGACAGCAGCAATGGGAGGCCGTACAGGGACCCATGAGAGACTCTGGACTTGGCAGCAGCATGAAGAGGCGGTATATAGGGGCCCATGGCAGATTAGGGGCCTGGCAGCAGCTATTGGAGGCCCGTAATCTGCCAGCACCCTATGTCAAAAAATTCTACACACCAGCAGTGTGTGAGGAGACCTGAAAGTGGCACATGGCAGAGTGTGGCGATGGAGACAGCAGCAATGGGAGGCCGTACAGGGACCCATGAGAGACTCTGGACCTGGCAGCAGCATGAGGAGGCAGTATATAGGGGCCTATGGCAGATTAGGGGCCTGGCAGCAGCTATAGGAGGCCCGTAATCTGCCAGCACCCTATGTCAAAAAATTCTACACACCAGCAGTGTGAGGAGACCTGAAAGTGGCACATGGCAGAGTGTGGCGATGGAGACAGCAGCAATGGGAGGCCGTACAGGGACCCATGAGAGACTCTGGACCTGGCAGCAGCATGAGGAGGCGGTATATAGGGGCCTATGGCAGATTAGGGGCCTGGCAGCAGCTATAGGAGGCCCGTAATCTGCCAGCACCCTATGTCAAAAAATTCAACACACCAGCAGTGTGAGGAGACCTGAAAGTGGCACATGGCAGAGTGTGGCTATAGAGACAGCAGCAATGGGAGGCCGTACAGGGACCCATGACACACTCTGGACTTGGCAGCAGCATGAGGAGGCGGTATAGGGGCCCATGGCAGATTAGGGGCCTGGCAGCAGCTATGGGAGGCCCGTAATCTGCCAGCACCCTATGTCAAAAAATTCAACACACCAGGAGTGTGAGGAGACCTGAAAGTGGCACATGGCATGAGAGACTGTGGACCTGGCAGCAGCATGAGGAGGCGGTATAGGGGCCCATGGCAGATTAGGGGCCTGGCAGCAGCTATGGGAGGCCCGTAATCTGCCAGCACCCTATGTCAAAAAATTCTACACACCAGCAGTGTGAGGAGACCTGAAAGTGGCACATGGCAGAGTGTGGCGATGGAGACAGCAGCAATGGGAGGCCGTACAGGGACCCATGAGAGACTCTGGACTTGGCAGCAGCATGAGGAGGCGGTATATAGGGGCCCATGGCAGATTAGGGGCCTGGCAGCAGCTATGGGAGGCCCGTAATCTGCCAGCACCCTATATCAAAAAATTCTACACACCAGCAGTGTGTGAGGAGACCTGAAAGTGGCACATGGCAGAGTGTGGCGATGGAGACAGGAGCAATGGGAGGCCGTACAGGGACCCATGAGAGACACTGCACCTGGCAGCAGCATGAGGAGGCGGTATATAGGGGCCCATGGCAGATTAGGGGCCTGGCAGCATCTATGGGAGGCCCGTAATCTGCCAGCACCCTATGTCAAAAAATTCAACACACCAGCAGTGTGTGAGGAGACCTGAAAGTGGCACATGGCAGAGTGTGGCGATGGAGACAGCAGCAATGGGAGGCCGTACAGGGACCCATGACAGACTCTGGACCTGGCAGCAGCATGAGGAGGCGGTATATAGGGGCCCATGGCAGATTAGGGGCCTGGCAGCATCTATGGGAGGCCCGTAATCTGCCAGCACCCTATGTCAAAAAATTCAACACACCAGCAGTGTGTGAGGAGACCTGAAAGTGGCACATGGCAGAGTGTGGCGATGGAGACAGCAGCAATGGGAGGCCGTACAGGGACCCATGACAGACTCTGGACCTGGCAGCAGCATGAGGAGGCGGTATATAGGGGCCCATGGCAGATTAGGGGCCTGGCAGCATCTATGGGAGGCCCATAATCTGCCAGCACCCTATGTCAAAAAATTCAACACACCAGCAGTGTGTGAGGAGACCTGAAAGTGGCACATGGCAGAGTGTGGCGATGGAGACAGCAGCAATGGGAGGCCGTACAGGGACCCATGAGAGACTCTGGACCTGGCAGCAGCATGAGGAGGCGGTATAGGGGCCCATGGCAGATTAGGGGCCTGGCAGCAGCTATAGGAGGCCCGTAATCTGCCAGCACCCTATGTCAAAAAATTGAACACACCAGCAGTGTGAGGAGACCTGAAAGTGGCACATGGCAGAGTGTGGCGAAGGAGACAGCAGCAATGGGAGGCCGTACAGGGACCCATGACAGACTCTGGACCTGGCAGCAGCATGAGGAGGCGGTATATAGGGGCCCATGGCAGATTAGGGGCCTGGCAGCATCTTTGGGAGGCCCGTAATCTGCCAGCACCCTATGTCAAAAAATTCAACACACCAGCAGTGTGTGAGGAGACCTGAAAGTGGCACATGGCAGAGTGTGGCGATGGAGACAGCAGCAATGGGAGGCCGTACAGGGACCCATGAGAGACTCTGGACCTGGCAGCAGCATGAGGAGGCGGTATAGGGGCCCATGGCAGATTAGGGGCCTGGCAGCAGCTATAGGAGGCCCGTAATCTGCCAGCACCCTATGTCAAAAAATTGAACACACCAGCAGTGTGAGGAGACCTGAAAGTGGCACATGGCAGAGTGTGGCGATGGAGACAGCAGCAATGGGAGGCTGTACAGGGACCCATGAGAGACTCTGGACTTGGCAGCAGCATGAAGAGGCGGTATATAGGGGCCCATGGCAGATTAGGGGCCTGGCAGCAGCTATGGGAGGCCCGTAATCTGCCAGCACCCTATGTCAAAAAATTCTACACACCAGCAGTGTGTGAGGAGACCTGAAAGTGGCACATGGCAGAGTGTGGCGATGGAGACAGCAGCAATGGGAGGCCGTACAGGGACCCATGAGAGACTCTGGACCTGGCAGCAGCATGAGGAGGCAGTATATAGGGGCCTATGGCAGATTAGGGGCCTGGCAGCAGCTATAGGAGGCCCGTAATCTGCCAGCACCCTATGTCAAAAAATTCTACACACCAGCAGTGTGAGGAGACCTGAAAGTGGCACATGGCAGAGTGTGGCGATGGAGACAGCAGCAATGGGAGGCCGTACAGGGACCCATGAGAGACTCTGGACCTGGCAGCAGCATGAGGAGGCGGTATATAGGGGCCTATGGCAGATTAGGGGCCTGGCAGCAGCTATAGGAGGCCCGTAATCTGCCAGCACCCTATGTCAAAAAATTGAACACACCAGCAGTGTGAGGAGACCTGAAAGTGGCACATGGCAGAGTGTGGCTATGGAGACAGCAGCAATGGGAGGCCGTACAGGGACCCATGACACACTCTGGACTTGGCAGCAGCATGAGGAGGCGGTATAGGGGCCCATGGCAGATTAGGGGCCTGGCAGCAGCTATGGGAGGCCCGTAATCTGCCAGCACCCTATGTCAAAAAATTCAACACACCAGGAGTGTGAGGAGACCTGAAAGTGGCACATGGCATGAGAGACTGTGGACCTGGCAGCAGCATGAGGAGGCGGTATAGGGGCCCATGGCAGATTAGGGGCCTGGCAGCAGCTATGGGAGGCCCGTAATCTGCCAGCACCCTATGTCAAAAAATTCTACACACCAGCAGTGTGAGGAGACCTGAAAGTGGCACATGGCAGAGTGTGGCGATGGAGACAGCAGCAATGGGAGGCCGTACAGGGACCCATGAGAGACTCTGGACTTGGCAGCAGCATGAGGAGGCGGTATATAGGGGCCCATGGCAGATTAGGGGCCTGGCAGCAGCTATGGGAGGCCCGTAATCTGCCAGCACCCTATATCAAAAAATTCTACACACCAGCAGTGTGTGAGGAGACCTGAAAGTGGCACATGGCAGAGTGTGGCGATGGAGACAGCAGCAATGGGAGGCCGTACAGGGACCCATGAGAGACTCTGGACCTGGCAGCAGCATGAGGAGGTGGTATATAGGGGCCTATGGCAGATTAGGGGCCTGGCAGCAGCTATAGGAGGCCCGTAATCTGCCAGCACCCTATGTCAAAAAATTCTACACACCAGCAGTGTGAGGAGACCTGAAAGTGGCACATGGCAGAGTGTGGCGATGGAGACAGCAGCAATGGGAGGCCGTACAGGGACCCATGAGAGACTCTGGACCTGGCAGCAGCATGAGGAGGCGGTATATAGGGGCCTATGGCAGATTAGGGGCCTGGCAGCAGCTATAGGAGGCCCGTAATCTGCCAGCACCCTATGTCAAAAAATTCTACACACCAGCAGTGTGAGGAGACCTGAAAGTGGCACATGGCAGAGTGTGGCGATGGAGACAGCAGCAATGGGAGGCCGTACAGGGACCCATGACAGACTCTGGACCTGGCAGCAGCATGAGGAGGCGGTATATAGGGGCCCATGGCAGATTAGGGGCCTGGCAGCATCTATGGGAGGCCCGTAATCTGCCAGCACCCTATGTCAAAAAATTCAACACACCAGCAGTGTGTGAGGAGACCTGAAAGTGGCACATGACAGAGTGTGGCGATGGAGACAGCAGCAATGGGAGGCCGTACAGGGACCCATGAGAGACTCTGGACCTGGCAGCAGCATGAGGAGGCGGTATATAGGGGCCCATGGCAGATTAGGGGCCTGGCAGCATCTATGGGAGGCCCGTAATCTGCCAGCACCCTATGTTAAAAAATTCAACACACCAGCAGTGTGTGAGGAGACCTGAAAGTGGCACATGGCAGAGTGTGGCGATGGAGACAGCAGCAATGGGAGGCCGTACAGGGACCCATGACAGACTCTGGACCTGGCAGCAGCATGAGGAGGCGGTATATAGGGGCCCATGGCAGATTAGGGGCCTGGCAGCATCTATGGGAGGCCCGTAATCTGCCAGCACCCTATGTCAAAAAATTCAACACACCAGCAGTGTGTGAGGAGACCTGAAAGTGGCACATGGCAGAGTGTGGCGATGGAGACAGCAGCAATGGGAGGCCGTACAGGGACCCATGAGAGACACTGGACCTGGCAGCAGCATGAGGAGGCGGTATATAGGGGCCCATGGCAGATTAGGGGCCTGGCAGCATCTATGGGAGGCCCGTAATCTGCCAGCACCCTATGTCAAAAAATTCAACACACCAGCAGTGTGTGAGGAGACCTGAAAGTGGCACATGGCAGAGTGTGGCGATGGAGGCAGCAGCAATGGGAGGCCGTACAGGGACCCATGACAGACTCTGGACCTGGCAGCAGCATGAGGAGGCGGTATATAGGGGCCCATGGCAGATTAGGGGCCTGGCAGCATCTATGGGAGGCCCGTAATCTGCCAGCACCCTATGTCAAAAAATTCAACACACCAGCAGTGTGTGAGGAGACCTGAAAGTGGCACATGGCAGAGTGTGGCGATGGAGACAGCAGCAATGGGAGGCCGTACAGGGACCCATGACAGACTCTGGACCTGGCAGCAGCATGAGGAGGCGGTATATAGGGGCCCATGGCAGATTAGGGGCCTGGCAGCATCTATGGGAGGCCCATAATCTGCCAGCACCCTATGTCAAAAAATTCAACACACCAGCAGTGTGTGAGGAGACCTGAAAGTGGCACATGGCAGAGTGTGGCGATGGAGACAGCAGCAATGGGAGGCCGTACAGGGACCCATGAGAGACTCTGGACCTGGCAGCAGCATGAGGAGGCGGTATAGGGGCCCATGGCAGATTAGGGGCCTGGCAGCAGCTATAGGAGGCCCGTAATCTGCCAGCACCCTATGTCAAAAAATTGAACACACCAGCAGTGTGAGGAGACCTGAAAGTGGCACATGGCAGAGTGTGGCGATGGAGACAGCAGCAATGGGAGGCCGTACAGGGACCCATGACAGACTCTGGACCTGGCAGCAGCATGAGGAGGCGGTATATAGGGGCCCATGGCAGATTAGGGGCCTGGCAGCATCTTTGGGAGGCCCGTAATCTGCCAGCACCCTATGTCAAAAAATTCAACACACCAGCAGTGTGTGAGGAGACCTGAAAGTGGCACATGGCAGAGTGTGGCGATGGAGACAGCAGCAATGGGAGGCCGTACAGGGACCCATGAGAGACTCTGGACCTGGCAGCAGCATGAGGAGGCGGTATAGGGGCCCATGGCAGATTAGGGGCCTGGCAGCAGCTATAGGAGGCCCGTAATCTGCCAGCACCCTATGTCAAAAAATTGAACACACCAGCAGTGTGAGGAGACCTGAAAGTGGCACATGGCAGAGTGTGGCGATGGAGACAGCAGCAATGGGAGGCCGTACAGGGACCCATGACAGACTCTGGACCTGGCAGCAGCATGAGGAGGCGGTATATAGGGGCCCATGGCAGATTAGGGGCCTGGCAGCAGCTATGGGAGGCCCGTAATCTGCCAGCACCCTATGTCAAAAAATTCAACACACCAGCAGTGTGTGAGGAGACCTGAAAGTGGCACATGGCAGAGTGTGGCGATGGAGACAACCCACCGACTGTTTTGCTCGCTGCCAAGCTGCCACCCTCTTCTCCTGATGATGCGGAAGCAATAGCCTGATGACGACGAGGCTGCCAAGTGCGATCAGCCTCATCATCATCAATTAGGGTCTCCGCCTCACTACTAGCCCCCTCAGCTGCGTGTGGGTCAGGAGACAGACCTGTCTCTAGACCGGCTACCGAGCCACTCTCCTCGCCACTACTTCTTCGCCTGGCTGCTGAAGAGGCGGATGTCTCCCCCCGTTCCTGACCGCCCTCTGTTAGCTCTTCCTCACTGTACTGGATGACACCGGGAGCACTAGCCTCTGGCTGCGAATAGTGCTGCCTCGACCCCTTCCTCTGCTGCCACGTCTGCTCGCTCCTAAAACATTGCCTCCTCTGCCACTCCTCTGCATGTTGTCTGACATACTCTTTAATTAAACGATTCTGTGTCCCTGAGTAACAATTCTTTGTCCCTGAGTAACGTTTCTGTGGCCCTAAGTAACATTTCTGTGGCCCTCAGTAACAATTCTGTCTGTCCCTGAGTAACAATTCTGTGTCTGTCCCTGAGTAACAATTCTGTGTCCCTCAGTAACAATTCTGTGTCCCTCAGTAAAAATTCTGTGTCCCTCAGTAACAATTCTGTGTCTGTGCGAGTAACAATTCTGTGGCCCTAAGTAACAGTTCTGTGGCCCTCAGTAACAATTCTGTGTCTGTGCGAGTAACAATTCTGTGTCTGTGCGAGTAACAATTCTGTGGCCCTAAGTAACAATTCTGTGGCCCTCAGTAACAATTCTGTGTCCCTGTGTAACAATTCTGTGTCTGTGCGAGTAACAATTCTATGTCCCTCAGTAACAATTCTGTGTCCCTCAGTAAAAATTCTGTGTCCCTCAGTAACAATTCTGTGTCTGTGCGAGTAACAATTCTGTGGCCCTAAGTAACAGTTCTGTGGCCCTCAGTAACAATTCTGTGTCTGTGCGAGTAACAATTCTGTGTCTGTGCGAGTAACAATTCTGTGGCCCTAAGTAACAGTTCTGTGGCCCTCAGTAACAATTCTGTGTCTGTGCGAGTAACAATTCTGTGTCTGTGCGAGTAACAATTCTGTGGCCCTAAGTAACAGTTCTGTGGCCCTCAGTAACAGTTCTGTGTCCCTGAGTAACAATTCTGTGTCTGTGCGAGTAACAATTCTGTGGCCCTAAGTAACAGTTCTGTGGCCCTCAGTAACAGTTCTGTGTCCCTGAGTAACAATTCTGTGTCTGTGCGAGTAACAATTCTGTGGCCCTAAGTAACAGTTCTGTGGCCCTCAGTAACAATTCTGTGTCCCTGATTAACGTTTCTGTGGCCCCAAGTAACAGTTCTGTGGCCCTCAGTAACAATTCTGTGTCTGTGCGAGTAACAATTCTGTGGCCCTAAGTAACAGTTCTGTGGCCCTCAGTAACAATTCTGTGTCCCTGATTAACGTTTCTGTGGCCCCAAGTAACAGTTCTGTGGCCCTCAGTAACAATTCTGTGTCTGTGCGAGTAACAATTCTGTGTCTGTGCGAGTAACAATTCTGTGGCCCTAACTAACAGTTCTGTGGCCCATAAGTAACAGTTCTGTGTCCCTCAGTAACAATTCTGTGTCTGTGCGAGTAAGAATTCTGTGTCTGTGCGAGCAACAATTCTGTGGCCCTAAGTAACAGTTCTGTGGCCCTCAGTAACAGTTCTGTGTCCCTGAGTAACAATTCTGTGTCTGTGCGAGTAACAATTCTGTGTCTGTGCGAGTAACAATTCTGTGTCTGTGCGAGTAACAATTCTGTGTCTGTGCGAGTAACAATTCTGTGGCCCTAAGTAACAGTTCTGTGGCCCTCAGTAACAGTTCTGTGTCCCTGTGTAACAATTCTGTGTCTGTGCGAGTAACAATTCTGTGGCCCTAAGTAACAGTTCTGTGGCCCTCAGTAACAATTCTGTGTCTGTGCGAGTAACAATTCTGTGTCTGTGCGAGTAACAATTCTGTGGCCCTAAGTAACAGTTCTGTGGCCCTCAGTAACAATTCTGTGTCCCTGATTAACGTTTCTGTGGCCCCAAGTAACAGTTCTGTGGCCCTCAGTAACAATTCTGTGTCTGTGCGAGTAACAATTCTGTGTCTGTGCGAGTAACAATTCTGTGGCCCTAACAGTTCTGTGGCCCTCAGTAACAATTCTGTGTCCCTGATTAACGTTTCTGTGGCCCCAAGTAACGGTTCTGTGGCCCTCAGTAACAATTCTGTGTCTGTGCGAGTAACAATTCTGTGTCTGTGCGAGTAACAATTCTGTGGCCCTAACTAACAGTTCTGTGGCCCTAAGTAACAGTTCTGTGTCCCTGAGTAACAATTCTGTGTCTGTGCGAGTAAGAATTCTGTGTCTGTGCGAGCAACAATTCTGTGGCCCTAAGTAACAGTTCTGTGGCCCTCAGTAACAGTTCTGTGTCCCTGAGTAACAATTCTGTGTCTGTGCGAGTAACAATTCTGTGTCTGTGCGAGTAACAATTCTGTGTCTGTGCGAGTAACAATTCTGTGTCTGTGCGAGTAACAATTCTGTGGCCCTAAGTAACGGTTCTGTGGCCCTCAGTAACAGTTCTGTGTCCCTGTGTAACAATTCTGTGTCTGTGCGAGTAACAATTCTGTGGCCCTAAGTAACAGTTCTGTGGCCCTCAGTAACAATTCTGTGTCCCTGATTAACGTTTCTGTGGCCCCAAGTAACAGTTCTGTGGCCCTCAGTAACAATTCTGTGTCTGTGCGAGTAACAATTCTGTGTCTGTGCGAGTAACAATTCTGTGGCCCTAACAGTTCTGTGGCCCTCAGTAACAATTCTGTGTCTGTGCGAGTAACAATTCTGTGTCTGTGCGAGTAACAATTCTGTGTCTGTGCGAGTAACAATTCTGTGGCCCTAAGTAACGGTTCTGTGGCCCTCAGTAACAGTTCTGTGTCCCTGTGTAACAATTCTGTGTCTGTGCGAGTAACAATTCTGTGGCCCTAAGTAACAGTTCTGTGGCCCTCAGTAACAATTCTGTGTCTGTGCGAGTAACAATTCTGTGTCTGTGCGAGTAACAATTCTGTGGCCCTAAGTAACAGTTCTGTGGCCCTCAGTAACAATTCTGTGTCTGTCCCTGAGTAACAATTCTGTGGCCCTAACTAAAGTTTCTGTGGCCCTAAGTAACAATTCTCTGGCACTCAGTAACAATTCTGTCTGTCCCTGAGTAACAATTCTGTGGCTCTAATAACGTTTCTGTGACCCTAAGTAACAATTATCTGGCACTCAGTAACAATTCTGTCTGTCCCTGAGTAACAATTCTGTGGCCCTAATAACGTTTCTGTGGCCCTAAGTAACAATTCTCTGGCACTCAGTAACAATTCTGTCTGTCCCTGAGTAACAATTCTGTGGCCCTAATAACGTTTCTGTGGCCCTAAGTAACAATTCTCTGGCACTCAGTAACAATTCTGTCTGTCCCTGAGTATGAATTCTGTGGCCCTAACTAGCGTTTCTTTGTCCCTAAGTAACGATTCTGTGGCCCTAATTAACAATTCTGTGTCCCTGAGTAATAGTTCTCTGTCCCTAAGTATCGTTTCTCTGTCCCCAAGTATCGTTTCTGTGGCCCTAACTCTGTCCCTAATACAGAGCGGTCTGCCTCTGTTCAATGACTGCAGGCAAATGAAGAATTCCAAAATGGCCGCTATTTATAGCTCGACCATTACACAGTGCTAGCTGGCTGGCTGCTGATTGGCTGATGCGATCACATGTCGTTGAGGAATGCATTATGGGTCAGCGCGCCTTGTCTGCGCGCCTTCCCAGACATCCCCGCTCCGTCGCCGCACATGTCAGCCGCCATTTTCGGAAAAATTTCGATTCGCGCGTCCGAATTAGGCTATTTTTCGGATTCGGCGCGAATCGAAATTTTTCCGATATTCGACTCGAATTCCACTTCGGCTACTTCGATTCGCTCATCTCTAGTTCTTATAATATGTCAACAAAAGTTAGATTTTATTTCCATCATTTACACTTTCAAAATAACAGAAAACAAAAAAATGGCATCTGCAAAAGTTTGGGCACCCTGCAGAGTTAATATCTTGTACTGCCCCCTTTGGCAAGTATCACAGCTTGTAAACGCTTTTTGTAGCCAGCCAAGAGTCTTTCAATTCTTGTTTGAGGTATCTTTGCCCATTCTTCCTTACAAAAGTCTTCCAGTTCTTTGAGATTTCTGGTCTGTCTGTCACGCACTGCTCTTTTAAGATCTATCCATAGATTTTCAATTATGTTGAGGTCAGGAGATTGTGAAGGCCATGGTAAAACCTTCAGTTTACGCCTCTTGACGTAATCCCGAGGTGTGTTTAGGATCATTATCCATTTGTAGAAGCCATCCTCTCTTTAACTTCAGCTTTTTCACAGATGGCATCAAGTTACCATCCAAAATTTGCTGAAATTTTATTGAATCCATTTTTCCTTCTACTCGTGAGATGTTCCCTGTGCCACTGGCTGCAACACAACCCCAAAGCATGATTGATCCAACCCCATGCTTAACAGTTGGACAGAGGTTCTTTTCATTAAATTCTGTGCCCCTTCTTCTCCAAACGTACCTTTGCTCATTCTGGCCAAAAAGTTCAATTTTAACCTCATTGGTCCACAGAACTTGTTTCCAAAATACATCAGGCTTGTCTATATGTTCATTTGCAAAGTTCAAACAATGATTTTTGTGGTGAGGACGTAGAAGAGGTTTTCTTCTGATGACTCTTTCATGAAGACCATATTTGTACAAGTATCTCTTTACAGTGGAATAGTGTACCACAACTCCAGTGTCTGCCAGATCTTTCTGGAGGGATTGTGCAGTCAAACATGGGTTTTTAATTGTTTTTCTCACAATCCTGCGAGCTGTTCTGTCTGATATTTTTCTTGGTCTTCCAGATCTTGCTTTAACTTCCACTGTTCCTGATGACTGCCATTTCTTAATTACATTCCAAACAGAGGATATTAACATCTGAAAACGCTTTGCTATCTTCTTATAGCCTTCTCCAGCTTTGTGAGCGTCAACTATTTTCAGTTTTAGTTTTCTAGACAACTGCTTAGAAGAACCCATGGTGCTGATTGTTGGGGCAAGGTCAGATGAGTCTGGGCATTTAAAACCTTTAAGATTGACATCACCTGGTCTTCCCAGACGATGATTGAGAACAATCCATGACACTGGCAGGTCTCAGCTTGGCAAAGGGGGCAGTGCATGCTATAAATTCTGCAGGGTGCCCAAACTTTTGCAGACGCCATTTTTTTGTTTTCTGTTATTTTGAAAGTGTAAATGATGGAAATAAAATCTAACTTTTGTTGACATATTATAAGAATGTCTAATCTGTAATTTGATGCCTTTTGGAGATTTTTCCATCTTTCCTTGGCTTCTTTGTGCACATTAATACAAATTTTTAGCTGGGGTGCCCAAACTTTCGATCCCCACTGTATGGTTCATCACTGAAGTAAGGACAGAAGTGCCCATTAATTCCAGCAGCTACTTCGGGGGGTGAGCGCTACACTAGCAACAGTGTCCCTGATTGTCGCCACACCAGTCCCAGTGTCATCTGACCAGTAGAAGTCAACAGCAGTGCTCCTGATTACTCCCACACTAGTCTCCAGTATCACCACACCAGTGCAGGCAGAAACAATGTTCCTGATCATCGCCACACCAATGCAGTGTTGCCTCTGCCTGCCACCTGTTATGACCCTGGCCTGTTTATTGACCACATTTCTGCCTGGTGCCTGGACCATTTTTTGCCTGTTTTTTCTGACCATGTCTCTGCCTGTAGCCTGACCTGACCCATCTGCATGTCTGATTTACTATGTTCCTGTGAGACACCAGTTCCAGACATTCCCTGGGACTGCTAGGTGATGCAACATTAAGCTATATTCCCTGACCACTCATATAGAGGCAATCATTACAGTACATTTTTTTATACAATTGGTTGATTTGTGTGATACACAATATAAAACGTCTAGTATATAATCAGACCAGACAGTGAAAAAGTCTCACACGTGTGATATTATTATTATTATACAGGATTTATATAGCACCAACAGTTTGCACAGCACTTTACAATATAAAGGGAGACAGTACAATTACAATACATTTCAGTACAGAAGGAATAGGAGGGCCCTGCTCGTGGAGCTTACAATCTAAAGAAAGGGGGAGGTGGTACAAAAGGTGTTAGCTTTGGTGATGGCCATACTCAGAAAGAGTAGCAGAATGTGTTTGGGGGTGCAATTTTAAGTATGTCCATGCTGTGTGTGAGAAATATGTTATTAAATTTAAAACTTTGTGCAAAAAATTAATTATAATTTTATTTTTGAATTTTCCAAAAAGTTTTCAAAAGACTTACCATGGCACCTAAAAAATATTTTTGGGTGTTTGCTTTCCAAAATGTGGTCATTTTGTGGGTGTTCCTGCTGTCCTGGTGTTCCAAGGACTCCAAAAATGTGATAGGTAATCAGAAAATGAGATACACAATTTATCCCCTTAGAACACCTGAAGGTGCTCCTTGGATTATCGGCCCCTCTATGTGGCTAGGCTGTGAAAAAGTCTCACACATGTGATATTGCCATACACTGGAGCAGTGACAGAATGTGTTTTGGGGTGTAAATCTAAGTATGCCTATGCTGTGTGTAAGTAAAATCTTATTAATTGACAACTTTGAATAAAAAAATATAAATAAATACATGTCCATTTTCTTTTCTGCATTTTTAAAAAAACTTTTGGCAAAACATGACTCACTATGCCTTTCTGAAAATTCCTTAGTGTTTTCTCTCCAAAATGGGGTAATTTTTTGGTTGTTTCCACTGTCCTGGTGCTGCGAAGCCTCCAAATTGTGATAGGTAGTCAGGAAATTAGATGCGTAATTTATGCTCCTTGAAAGACTAAACATGTTCCTTGGTTTTTGGACCCCTCAATGCATCTAGGCTGTAAAAAAAAAGTATAACACAAGCGGTATCCCTATACTCAGGTGACATAGCAGAATGTGTTTTGGGGCGTAATTATATATATACTTATGCTGTGCAATGCCAACTTTGTGGAAAAAAAAACTAATTTTACTTTATTTCTTAATTTTCCAAAAAGTTCTGACACAAAAATTAAACCTTCAATAAACTTGCCATACCTCTTACTAAATATCCTGGACTGTCTACAGAAAAGGGTAATTTGGGGGGTATTTGTACTGTCCTGCCTTTTTAGGGCCTCATGAAATGAGATAGGCAGTCAGTACATCAGGACTGATCAATGTTAAAAATATATATACTATGGTTTGTATAACTTTCACACAGACTAAATAATATACACTGATTGGGTTATTTTTACCAAAGAAATGAATACTTTTTTACCCACATTTATGAAGAAGTATTATTTATTTTCAAAATGTTATAACAGAAACTGAGAACAAGTTTTTTTTTTTAATTTTCAGTAATTTATTTGCTTATCTCACAAAAAAACCATAAAAAAAATGGTGAGTAAATACCACCAAAAGAAAGCTCTATTTGTCTCAAAAACATGATAATTGTCATTCAAAGTGTGACAACACTAAAAGCTGAAACTTGGCCTGGGCAGGATGGGGGTAAAAGAGTCCAGCATTGAGGTGGTTAAACGCTGCAATTTTTGCCAAACTGCAGATATCTTATCAGGTTTTAGCTGAAGAGACACTTTGGGGTTTTTAACTGCATTAGGTATTCATGATTATTTCAGAGTGGTCGGACTGTATTTGAAGGTCTGAGGGCATAAATCTACACTGCAAAGATACCTTAACAAATGTTCTATACTTCACTGTACATTATACAGTTTAATTTGCCCAACAGCCTACCTAATGGGGACACTTCCTACCCAAGACTCCAAAGCAGTTATATGGACTGTTTTAGTTACACCACTAGTTAGTAAAAATGCAAAAAAGGATTAAATGCCATAACTGAAATGAGTAAGTTTTATTGCACTAAGGGCTCGTTCACACTTGGCTGTTTTACCAACGCTTGCCAAACGCCCCTATAGCGTTTGGCAAGCGTTGGTCCGGCGTTTGTGGGGCGTTATTAACGCTCGGCAAACGCTCCGCAAACGCCGCATGCGCGGTTTAGTGGCGGTTGCTAGGCGTTTGCCGAGCGTTAATAACGCCCCACAAACGCCTATAATAGAGTTTGAGTGGTGTTACCGCTCCGCAAACGCCCCGCAACCGCACCGCAAACGCTGGCCGGGCGTTTGCGGAGCGGCACCATAGACCAGAATAGGAGGCTTCAAAGCCTCCTGACTCGACCAGAGGCGTCCGTTTTGCCGCGACGCAACGCGACGCGACGCAAACGCTCCCGTTAGAACAGCACCATGTGCTGTAATGTGCAGAATTGGCAGAGGCGTTTGGGAAGCGGTAAAAACGCTTCCCAAACGCCTCTCTGCCGCCTGCACACAAGGCTAGTGTGAACGTAGCCTTAGACAGAAATAAATTTTGGATACACCTTGCTTGTAGGATCACTAGTTATGACTTAAATAAAAGTTGAAAATATAAATAAAAAGGTAAACATTTGGAATTATAAGAACATATGAGACTTTTTGGTTGAAATGTTTGGGTTTAGATACATTTTAAAGTATTAGATTTTAGAGTTGTGTGTATTAATTCACAACCAATTGGGTTCTCCTTTTCTCTGTTCTCCAGCTGTCATTTCCAGCTTCAGATTTGAATAGAGCAGATAGTTTGTATTGCAGACATTAATATAAATAGTCTGATGGTATGTGTAAAAATGTTTTAATCCCAAACAAATATCAACTAATATGCTCATTCGACAGTGTGCTGTCAGATCTAATCTTGTACAATGCAAATAAAATTTAGATAAATATGGCAATATAAAATTTAACAAATAACATGCTAAAAATACCATCCAAATTTGTCCTAAGCGCTCCTATATATACATATATAGAGCTCTCATTTATGTTGAATAATAATTTTACATGGTACAGTGATTTCAGTCATGAGAATTGAGTGCACCATTTGCTATGATGAGCTAGTAACTTAACAAATGGCCTCATTCTTCATCAAGGCTGCCTGCAGAGTTCCATTATTAGCAAATAAACCAAAATTGCACCTTCAAGCAAATTTAAGAGGAGCAACAATACTTTTATGTGTACTGTAGCAGCCCTACAGCTTGTGCCTATGTAGTATCCAATAACCCTTTCTCTGCTATAATTATACTTGCCTGATCTACCTCTTGTAGTTGAATGTTTCACATCAATTAATAGGACATGCATTACAAACTTTAAAATTCTCAAAAGTCCCCCAAAACTATATATTTTCTGACAGCAGGGACCTTATAAATTAGGCTTCTACCCATGATGTCCTACAAAACTTTACAAATGTTTGCCACACCTGTGTTTAAATAAAAGTTATTACATGATTTATTGAAAATAATATACAAAACTGCTACTAACAAAAGTACAAAATATAAAAAGCTAAATTTCTACCATTTTTCACAGATTAAAGCAGTATTGACCCCAAAAGAAAATATTTATTATATGGCAGCTTACCATATCTTAGATGTGGTGGCTGCATTAATTTTCTTTTTTTAGGCTTTCTTTCTTTTATTTTCACCTGGGTATCCTGCCCTTGTAGCAAGTAAATTAATAAACCTCCCAGTAATGCTATTACTAGGCTGCCACTAGAGGGAACTCTAAAGATATGTAGTGTGACTTCAGGAGACTAACAACCAACAAGCTCACATTAAACTCAGAATGAGCATGTTAGCACATGTATTCTGTCTCCTCTTTAAATACGTTAGTCATGTTCGGTTTATGCTATCTTTGTTCAGTTTTGTGGTGTTTTGACATTCACTTTCTCTGTTTAGCATCCTATATGTTAGTAATTGTAACTCTCCAACACAAATTGATGCGCTTTTCCATGTGGCCTGTGCTGCCACTATGAAGAAAGTAATTATCTGTATAATGTGAATAATTTCTGTTTGTGACATTAAACTCAGAATGAGCAAGTGAGCATATGTGTTTTCAGTTTTCAGATACTGCAGGCTGCATCTTGGTCATACCTCACACTCAGATCATCGATAATTATGTAACACCAGTAATAGTGTTGTTTTTCAACAGAACAAGCTGTTCTGCACATGTAGCAGTCAAAGGGTTGATATAAACCATTTACTACTGGCAGGGGTGCTTACAATGATCTACTTTTTTTTTGGTTATGTAAAAACTTTATCCCCCCCAAAGAACTGTTGCTTTAACTGCCTGTAAAGTGTTAGCAGGGATTTGTCTTCAGTTTGTTAGTGTATCTAAATATATTAGTATATCTAACACTCCCCTCTCCCCCAGACTGACAATGCTGCTTTCCAAGGGTGCCTCTTGTTTTTCTTCATCTAGAGTGTAGGCACCCTGGAAAATGTATTACTGGCCAGATCTCCAAGTGAAAACAGAAGGAAAAAGTCTAAAAAAAGAAAACTAATACAGCCACCACATCTAATGATTGGTAAGCTGCAATTTATTAAATTTTTGGTTTTGTGTTTAACTGCCTATAAAATGTTAGCAGGGATTTGGCTTCAGTTTGTTAGTGTATCTAAATATATTAGTACATCTAACACTCCCCTTCCCCCAGACTGACAATGCTGCTCTCCAAGGGTGCCCCTTGTATTTCTTCATCCAGAGTGTAGGCACTCTGGCAAATGTATTACTGGCCAGATCTCCAAGTGAAAACAGAAGGAAAAAGTCTAAAAAAAGAAAACTAATACAGCCACCACATATAATGATTGGCAAGCTGCAATTTATTAAATTTTTGGTTTTGTGTTTAATACCACTTTAAACTGTGCCAATTGAATAAATACCACATACATTTAAAATAAAAAATTCCAGTACTTTGAGAAACAGCAATAAAAACATGAATACATTTTAAGTGTAAAAATGTCTACTATTAAACTTGCATTATGCCACTAAATGTAGTTTACACTCTAATGGATATATGGATGCTTGTAATAGGTGAGGAAGCTTCTTCCTTTCTGACTAATGGAAGTGATTGGCAGGGATCCCAGTGGTTAGATTGGTTGCAAGCTCAATGCAAATGTGAGCTTGCAATAAAAAAAAAACAAGCCAAGAACTTAATTCTCATTTATTAGTAGAAATGAGGCTCCATTACCCTGCATCCAAAGGGAATCCTGCAGCTTTGAGGTTTGGGTTTGCAGTCCGGGCAAATATATGTGTAGATTCACCCTGCAGATTTTAATCCACACTGCACTACATGTCCTTTGAACTATAGCAAGAAAAATAGAAGGGTCAAGAAAAGGCTTTTGGATAAGCTATCCCCTCACTTTATAAGTGGGAGAGGCACACAAAAGCCAAAGTGTCAGTGTATTGTAAGCTGTTAGGGTAAGGGAAAAAAAAAACTGGCAAACTCTGATAGGGAAGGATTAAGGTCAGTTTGGAAGCTAATGTGTAGGGAATACACTTACTAAAACATGATTAATTGTCATACAGCAATAGTTACATAGGGCAAAAAATTGACTCTGTGGGTCAGCAGCAGGACAAGTCTATCCGTGGATGTGGAGGCGCACAACATACTGAACACCATTTTTTTCCCTCAACATTCTACAAACAATTCCCCATAAGGACAACATGAAAGAATTTTGCTTTGAAGTCTTTGCAATTTATTAAAAATTAAAAAAAAACAAAAAACATGTACATAAGTATTCACAACCTTTGCCATAACACTCAAAATTGAGCTCTGGTGCATCCTGTTCCCACTGTTCATCTTTGAGATGTTTCCACAACTTGATTGGAGTCCACCTGTGGGAAATTAAGTTGATTGGACATGATTAGGAAAGGCATAAACCTGTCTATATAACGTCCACAGTTAACAGTGCATGTCAGAGCACAAACCAAGCCATGAAATTGTCCGTAGACCTCCGAGACAGGATTGTATCAAGGCACAGATCTTTGGAAGGGTACAGAAAAATGTTTGCAGCATTGAAGGTCCCAATGAGCACAGTGGTTTCCATCATCCATAATGGAAGAAGTTTGGTACCACCAGGAATCTTCCTAGAGCAGGCCGCCCGGTCAAAATGAGCGATCAAGGGAGAAGGGCCTTAGCCAGGGAGGTAACCAAGCACCAGATGGTCACTCTGAAAGAGCTCCAGCATTTCTCTGTGGAGAGAGGAGAACCTTCCAAAAGAGGCAGACAGTACAGTTACAATACAATTAAACACAGGAGGAATCGGGGCCCTGATTGTTAGAGCTTGCAATCTAAAGGGAGGGTCAAGTGATACAAAAGATAACAACTGTGGGGAATGAGCAGATGGAAAAAATACAGTTGTTAGGGGGAGGCAGGATAGGCTTCTCTAAAAAGAAGGGTTTTCAGGGATCATCTAAAAGTGGACAGAGTTGGGAATAGTCGGAAATATTGGTGGTAGGGAGTTCCAAAGGATGGGAGAAGCTCTGGAGAAAACCTGGAAGGGAATAGTGGAGAAGGAGACAAGGTAGCTAGAGAGCAGGAGGTCTTGGGAGGAACAAAGAGAACAATTTAGTTGGTATTTTGAGACTAGGTTATTTATGTATCTGGGGTAGAGTTATGGATGACTGTGAGTTGTTAGCATTTTGAATTTAATTTGATAATATTGTTTTATTTGTTAAGCTTTGATCTGTGTATAATGTCAGTTTAAGCAACCTGAAAAGTAAAAAAATAAGATAGGAAAAGACAACCATCATTAATTCTTAGTTTACCCTGGTCAGCCCTAATTAAAGAGTTACAGCTAAAAAAAAAAACTGTAGCTGCTGACTTTTAAAATACAGACACTTACCTGTCTCACGATCCAGCGGTGTCCTCACTACGGCTGGTTTCACTGGCCATCTTCTCTCCCCGGCGCCGGCATCTTCAGTGTGGGCACTCAGCTGTGACAGCTTGTGGCTTCACAGCCGGGTACCCCCTGCGCATGCGCGAGAAGCTCTGCACTTTGTGAATGGCTCTGTAGTCTTCTGGGACCTGTCACGTGTCTCAGAAGACTACGGGGAGAGGTAGGGTGAGGACAGCTTTCTCTTCCGATCACCTAGGTGAATGCAGCAAAAGTGGGAGCTGGTACCTGTCAAAATCAGTGGATGCATTAATAATCCCCAGCATTCATGTCAATGGACACAATAAAATCCCCCAGCAATGATGTCAGTGATAGCAATAATAACACCCAGCACTCATGTCAATGGACGTAATGATTAACCCCAGTATTGGTGTCAATGGACTCAATATTAACTCGACCAACATTGGTGCAAATTAATGCATTAATAACCCCCAACATTGGTGTCAGTGGACGCATTAATAAACCTCAAAATTGGTGTCATTAGATGCAATAATAACCCCAAAATTGGTGTCAATAGATGCAATAATAACACCCAATAGTGGTGCCAGTGAATGCATTAATAACCCCCAAAATTGGTGTCAGTGAATGCAATAATAACCCCAACACTAGTGTCAGTACTATTACCCCACCTCCCCCACATCCCTACATTAGTGGTTAGTGACATTTAAGTTTAAACCCTCTCCATGACCACCAATGCAGGGGGGAGGTGGATTAACTTTCACCACAAATGCAGAAGGGGGGGAAATATGGTGGTTAAAATGTCACTGACATTGTTAGCAATGTGGGGGGGGGGGTAGTAAAAGTTAATCCCCATCTTGCAATGGTGGTCATGGCAGAGAATGTTAACATTTTAACCCACCATCCCCCCTCTTCTGCATGGCTGTGGTCATACAATTAAAGTTAATCCCCCCTTCACATTGTTGGTGTCAGGGATGCCTCTGTGCAGCCGTGCGCCGGCGCCGGATCCCCTCGGGCCGGGGCAGTGCGAGTGTGCATGTGCGGGAGCGTGCAGGCACGCATATACAGGAGCGTGCGAGTGCGCGCATGTGCAATAGTGTACACGTCACCGCAAGGTGGGCTATTTAAACCTGCAATACAGTTTAGTCAATGCTTGACTAAGAAAGAACTCCGCCTGCACCGACTATCCCTGACTATCCACGTGCCTGCTCCCTTGTACTTGATTTGCTCCTTTGATCCTGACCTGGCTTGTCTGACACTGCTGCACCTACTTACCTGTATCTGCACTTGGCTTGTATCCTGATTGCTGCCATACTTACCTGCTGCTGCACCCATGGTCCTGCACCTGGGCTGCATCCTGGTCACCACCATACTTACCTGCTGCTGCACCCATGGTCCTGCACCTGGCCTGCATCCTGGTTACCACCGTACCTGCCTGCTGCTGCATCCATGCTCCTGTGTCCGTTCCCGGTCTGCATCCTGATTGCCGCCATACCTGCCTGCTGCTGCACCCACATTCCTGCATCCACACCTGGCCTGCATCCGGATCTCCTGGGTCTTCACCTGCCTGCTACCAGCTCCAGACCCACCCGGCACTCGTGCCACTCCTGGCTGTGCGCCCTCTGTTCCCACTATCAGGGGCTCTGAGCAGGAGTAGTAAGAGGACGCCTCCTCTCCACGTCAGGCTCCCCAACCAGGTACTTGACAGTTGGTCATGGGGGAGGGTAAATTCCGGTACCACTCAATCCCAGCCCTTTCCCCCCCAGTTGTTGATCACTTACCTGGTCACAGGCTCCTGCGCTTCCCTCTCTCCTTTCAGGCCGGGACTTTGCTTGTACTGTGAACAGAGGTACCTCTGCCCACAGCAGGGGTGGACTGACAACTCATGGGGCCCCCCCGGGCAATAGGGGATCATGGGGCCCCTGTGTCCTTGCTCAAACTCAAAAAAGCCTATAAAAAAGGTACCAGGGGTATCTCATGGGGCCCCCTACTGACCCTGGGCCCTCGGCCCATTGCCTGAGTTTCCAAATGGTCAGTCTGCCCCTGGACCACAGTACAGTGTTCCTTTCCATGCCAGGTGCTGGAATACAAAGAACATTCCAGTGCCCAGCATCCCGCTGCACACTCTGCATGCTATGGACACCAGGGAAGTATGCAGACACTATTGCTGCTGTCCTCATGGCTTGGATCCAAGAACATAGGTCGGGATGCAACCACTTCTGGGACAGCTGGTAAACTTGCTCTCCTTCCTCACAAGGGAAAGACCACGTAGCTGCTGCACTATGGATGGATGCTTTGAGGTAGATTGAACCCCCCCAACCCCCCATCCCCCTCCCCTTATCTATGCCCCTGCTCTTGCAGTAAAATGTCTGCCTGTACTTTTTGTCTCTAGTACATTTTGGCCAATTCACCCTCATATACATCGTCCTTCTGCTGGCCAGTTTTAATTCTTAAAGGATACAGGTAAGTTCACCTTTGGGAGCATGTTAAAGAATTGTGCTCTGTCATTTCAAAGCCATTGTTTCTTATTTTTAGGGACTCTTTAATGACTGGCATCGTACTACTGGATTGGTGTAAGGCCAATGTGGTGCCTATATTTAAAAAGGGATCAAAATCTTTACCAAGTAATTATAGACCTGTTAGTTTAACTTCTATAGTTGGGAAGATACTGGAGAGTTTAATAAAAGACCACATAGATGAGTTCTTGCTGGAAAAAAATATTTTAAGCAACAGACAGCATGGATTCATAAAAGACAGAAGTTGTCAAACAAATCCGATTTTTCTTTTTATGAGGAGGTGAGAAAAACCTTGGACAGAGGGGTGTTTGTAAAATTTCAATTTATATAGCAAAAAAATAAAAAAAAAACAGTGGTATTTAAAGTGTTACTAAACCCACAACAGTAAGCAGTAAAGCTTGTTATACTCACTGTGGAACCTAAGGGGTTAATCCTCGGTATTGTGTAAAAAGGCAATTTGATACTGTCTTTTCTGCTTCTCCTCTTGTTCAAATGTCCATGTCTTATGTCTTATCTCCTGATAACTCAGACTGAGCCCATATCCACATGCATATGCATTGTTTAGTGTGTATTGCTAGAGGGCCAATCAGCACTGTCCACGCAGAGGGTCAGTGGTTTTGCATCCTCCTAGAGCAGAAAGAAAACTCCTCCTACAAGCTTTAACATGTGCTTTGCTGAAGTCACAAGACTGCTCTAACTTCTGATGAGAAAAGGTATTTAGCAGTTTGTATTTACTAAAATAATTGAATTTCCATGTTCTGTGTACTGTGGGAGACCAGATATAGTGAATGCAGGGTCCTGAGTTTAGTAACACTTTAAACACCACCAAAAGAAAGCTCTATCTGTGGTGTTTGCTATTTAGCCACTTAAGCTCCGTAAGGTTTTATCTCCTTAACGACCAGGCCCTTTTTTGCTAATCAGCACTGCATTACTTTAACTGATAATTGCGCGGTCATGCAACACTGTACCCAAATTACATTTTTATCATTTTTTTCTCAAGCCACCCAGTGCAATATATCTGCTCACCTCCAAATGTAGACCCCAATATCATATCAAGGTCATAAAAACATAAATAATCAACACCAAGGGGAGGTCACCTTTAGCATGCTTCTGTATTGCCCTACTCCTGCTCCAGCAGCTCCAGACTCACAATTAAGGATACATGCAAACACAAAATAAAAATAATAGTGTTCTCTGTATACAAGGATATGTTCATGCAGTTGCCAAAAATGCACTCACAATGACAGCCTTAATGTATTATATATAATTGTATATAAATGTATAATCCTTCATCCATAGCCCATGCTGTTCACTGTGCATGCGGCTAATCAGTGCAATTAATCTGCTCAACTCCCACTGTGGACCCCAATATAATCAAGGTCACACTGGCATATGTTATTCGATCCAAGGCAAATGTTATTCCATCCAGGGCAGTATTTCCCCTGCTCCGCATCAACACTCCCCTCCTTCAGCAGCTCCACATTCACAGGCAAGGAAACATGTGAACACAAAAACGGGACTAATAGTGTCCTTCATATAAAACTACACTTTATTAAAACCACCAGTAAAAACACTCACATTCCAAGACTACCCCCAGTGCTATGGTAAGCACTTCACAATGTACATACAATCGTACACATGCAACCTTCACTTACAGCATGTCTCCACTCCTGTACATGTTATGCCTAATAGCAGAGTGTAGGGCAAGGACTGAGGAAGTCCTATCATATGTAGCACAATGGTAATGGACTATTGATCATTAAACGTTGGCAGTGGTGTCCCGAGGCATGTGCGGGGGGTGCGGTCCGCACTGGGTGACACCGACCGCACAGGGTGACACCGGACCTGCTCCACAAAAAGGTAAATGGTAAAGCAAGCCGACGATCCCCGCAGAATGGATCCGATCCACCCTGCGGGGATCAACAGCTTGCTTTACAACTTACCTTTTCTTGGAGCGGGTCCAGTGTCACCCCGTATAGGTTGCGTACCGAAGATCCTCGTCGGCATGCAACCTATACGTGGTGACACCGGGCCCACTCCAAGAAAAGGTAAGTTGTAAAGAAAGCCAACGATCCCCGCAGGATGCATCGGAGCTGCGTATTGAGCATAATGGGTCGGAGTCCGATCCATTATGCTCAATCCGCAGATCCGATCCATTCTGTGGGGATCGTCACAGGGGGTGTCACCAAGTGTTATTGCACCAGGTGACACCTACCCTAGGGACGCCTCTGGATGTTGGTACTTTTTAACCACTTGCCATCCTGAGCATTTACCTCCCTTAATGACCAGGCCTTTTTTTGCTATTCGGTGCTGTACTATTTCAACTGGTAATTGTGCAGTCATGCAATGCTGTACCCAAATGACATTTATGTCCTTGTTTTCACACAAATAGTGCTTTCTTTCAGTCGTATTTGATCACCTGTGCACTTTTTATTTTTTGTGATATAAACAAAAAAAGATAGAAAACCTTGAAAAAAAACAATTTTTTTTAATTTCAGCTATAAAAAATATATAGTAAACTCAAAGTTAGTTATAAATTTAGGCAAAAATGTATTCTGCTACATGTTTTTGGTTAAAAAACTCCCAATAAGTGTATATTGATTGCTTTGTGTGGAAGTTATAGCGTCTACAAACTATGGTATAGATACTGCAATTGATGCCATTTTTTGCTATACAGCACTGCACTAGTTTAACTGACAATTGCGCGGTCATGCAATGCTGTACCCAAATTAAATTTATGTCCTTTCTTTCACACAAATAGAGCTTTCTTTTGGTGGTATTTGATCATCTCTGTGCTTTATTTTTTGTGCTATAAACAAAAAAAGACCGAAAATGTTTTTTAAAAAACAATATTTTTTCATTTCTGTCATAAAAAATATTTCAAAAACTAAAATTTCGTCATAAATTTAGGCCAAAATGTATTCTGCTACATGTTTTTTGTTAAAAAAATCCCAATAAGTGTATATTGATTGCTTTGTGTGAAAGTTATAGTGTCTACAAACTATGGTAAAGATAATGGAATTTACACAGCTTTTACTTTCTGACTGCCCATCACATTTCTTGAGGTGCTAAAATACTAGGATAGTACAAACACACCCAAATGACCCCTTTTCAGAAAGTAGACACCCTAAGCTATCTGCTGAGAGGCATATTGAGTCCATGGAAGATTTTTTTCGCTCGGGGATCAAATTGGGGCACCCGCAGGTTGGTGGGGGCGCATGCACCCCCCTGGCCTGCGTGCACCGCGGGAGCGCGAATCACATATATATACTTGATTTTGCACACAGAGGCCGCCCTGCAGCAGTACTGTGGGTGGGCCGGAGTTTTTATTCTTAATTCCGATACTGGAATTCTTTCTTTAACCCTTAATTCACTTTGTTCCCTGAAGGTACAGATGGATCTTAAAATTGCTCTTTTGGGTATAATTCAAGAAGACACCCTTCCTGTTGAGATGCACTTATCAGGCAACACAGTGGCTAAATGGTTAGCACTTCCACCTGGTAATGCTAGGGTCATTGGTCCCATCCATGGTACCTCCTACCTGGAGTTTGCATGTTCTCCCTGTGGCTGCGTGGGTTTCCTCCGGGTACTCCAGTTTCCTCCCACACTCCAAAGACATGCTGGTAGGTTAATTGGCTCCTGTCTAAATTGGCCCTAGTATGTGTATTAGTATGTGAATGTGAGTTAGGGACCTTAGATTGTACACCTCTTGAGGGTTAGGGACTGATGTGAATGTACAATATATATGTAAAAGCGCTGCGTAAATGGACGGCGCTATATAAGTACCTGAAATAAATAAATATTGTGGACCAGATCTATATATTTAAACTTATCTTCCAAAAATGGATCTCACACACACCACCAACTTGCAATCAGTGGCGTGATGCTCTCAACTTTAACTTACCCCTGGTGTACATCTGTGCGGGTGGTGCCGCTGCGGATCCGCACAAAAATCCGTGCAGCCACACCACCTGCACAGAGGAATGCGGACCCATGGGTGGGTGCCATTAATTCTAATGGCACGCCGCCGGCACTGAAAATCGCAACCGTACTAGGAACCGAGGTTCCCGTGCATGCTGCATTTTCTGAAGAAGTGCAGAGACTTCTTCCCTGCATGTCCCAGGGCACGGGAGTCCATTCAAATGAATGGGCTCTTGTGCCCACGCAAAAATGCGGCCTGCAAAGCGCTGTTGATATTTAGCGTCACTCAAAGATTGCATTTTCAATCACAATGACTGTTATATTCACATTAAGATTAGTATTGTGCTGATTGTTCATTCATATATTTTCAGTGGCTGGGGAGGGACTGAATAAAGGACACTAACATCTCCAGTAACACTAATATAGTGATCAGTATACACTGACACTGTACTAATGACACTGGCTGGTAGACATGTGCAAAATGAAACATTTGTTTTGTTTCGTTGATTCGTTATTTGATTTATTTTGTTTTGTTCGATTAGTTGCGCTCCTGAGGATTTACCCCCCTTCCAGATCAGGCCATTTTTGTGTTATGACACTGTGTTACAATTGCGCGGTCATGCAACGCTGCACCCAAATGAAACTCATGTCCTTTTTTCCCAACAAATAGTGGTGTCTTTCAGTGGTATTTGATTTAATTTTTTGTGCTATAAACAAAAAAAGACCAACAATTTTGAGAAAAAACAATATTTTTGACTTTTTGCTATTAAACATGTCCAGTAAAAAAATTTTAAAAATCAAATTTTGTCATAAATTTAGGTTAAAATGTATTCTGCTGGCGCATGCGCGGCCGGTGGGAAAGACATGTCCCGCTGAGGCTCCGTCTCCCCGTCGGGTGACAGCGCCTTGAAGCAGCGGGTCCCGGCCCGCAATATACCAGGAGGGGACCCGGTCCCTGTGGTGATCCTTCCGGGGTCCGATCCGCCCTCGGCAGCGACGGTTCCTCTGCAGTGAGTCAGAGGAATCCGACAGAGGACTCCGTCCCTGCAGCGAGCCGTCCATAGGCCCGCCCACCACTACCCTCTCACACAGAACCAGGGGAGAGAAGAGAGAGAACAGGGGGGCTGAGATTGGAATAACAGCCCCCCCCCCCCAATATAAGCGGCACTATGGTCAAAGGGGCACCCCGGCACCAGGTCCCCCCATCCACCAAAACTGTTAAGGAGGCCCTGGCAAAGGCCTCCACAAAGATGGCCACCGCCCCAGCACGTGGAAGCAAGCAGGCAGCAGGAGCATATGCAGCCCTGCAGGATCCGCAGCCCAGCCGTCCCTGCACGTCTGAGGGTGAGTCTGACCCTAAACCAGCTGTCCCTACACAAGCCCTGACGCCTGACCTTACACCTCTAGACCTGTTATCACGCTTTGAAAAAATGCTACACAAGGCTTTGAAGCAAACCTCAGACCGCATCACTGCCACACTATCTAGGGAAATCCGTGAACTGGGACAGCGCACTGCGGACCTAGAACAGAGGGTGGATGGTCTTGACGTCTCACTTCAGACACATACAGATGACCTTGATCTCCTGCATGACGAAAACGCAACTTTATTGACACGGCTAGAGGACTTTGAAAACCGAGCACGGCGCTCAAATCTACGTGTCCGGGGCCTTCCGGAAACGATCGTTGATGTACAATCGACAATAACAGCTCTGTTCCAAGAGCTTGCCCCAGCTATCCCAATCGATAGATTGGGATTAGACAGAGTCCACAGGGCGTTAGCACCACGACGCAACGACGGTCCGCCACGTGACATTATAGCCAAGCTTCACTTTTTCCGTACCAAGGAGCAACTTCTACAAGCTGCCCGCAACGCAGAATCTCTACAGTTCCAAGGTCATACCTACCAACTATTCCAGGATCTATGCCCCACAACCATCGCTAAACGCAGGGCTATGAAACCTCACCTACAAGTACTTCAACAACATGCAGTACAATATAGGTGGAGTTTCCCTTTTGCAGTGCGATTCCGACACCAGTCCCGAGATTACACCTGCAAGACGCCTGAGGACCTTATAGACACCCTGCGGACCCTGCAGCTACATCCCCCAGCGATGCCTTCAGAGAGCGCCAAGCGGAGGTCCACATCCAGCTCGCCACGGAAGTCCTTCCCCACGCGTGCAACTGACGGTCAATCCAACTTCCACAAGAGAGGGCGTTTTTCGTCTCCGGGCCTAACCTCACAAGACACCATGGACTGAACTCTGTCCCATGTTTATCCCCTTTTTTTCCCCCCCTTATTTTTTATCGCACACACCATGCGATATACTCTTTTGATTGTCACTACGGTTAGCACCGTTAGTATTCTCTCTCCCTCTACATGTTAAATCCTGGTTGCCTCACAACATGAGGTCTGTTCTGCAACCCCCCCTCCTGGGTTTTATAATAGTTTACATCTGGGAGCCTAGGCTTTGACGGCATGCGATGCCATACCCCTACACCCATGAGGTTTCACTACCACCACTAGTGCCGTCTGAGTCCAGGATTCCCTGATTTTATCGGATGTTTTTCTCTTTTTAATATACCTGTTTTTTCTGCCGGGACCTTGCCACCATTTGGTAATCACATTGCTGTCATCCTTACGGTCCGCGTACCTGCACACTCCACCTTAGCCCCTGTGTTATTGGTTATTTAATAACACTTGGGCTACTATTGCTCCCTAGCCCACCCTGACTCAGGGTGTCCTTGGGAGCCCACCTTTTAGGCCTTAAATGGCCTCTTACACCCTTTCTTTCCTGTTACCTCTCTCCTACCGTACCCCTCTTCCCTCCCTCCAACATGACTCCATGACTTTGCTTAACATACTCCGCAACAATCCTATCCTCTGCAGTAATCGTCAGGCTTCACCCTGGGCGGTGGTGCCATGCTATCCAATCCACTATACGCTTTCCCCATGGGCTCGTTAAATGTCCTTACCCTGAATGTTCAGGGCCTCAATATCCCGCAGAAACGTAATAAGGCTTTCCGAACCTTTGCTACACTTAAAGCCCACGTGGTCTGTCTTCAGGAAACACACTTCACTTCCAACTCCACTCCTAAGTTTTTTGGTCCTCGATATCCTCAGGTCTACACGGCCTCTGCCACAGCCAAACGAAGGGGGGTACTGATCGCCTTCCATCGAACAACACCTTTCGTGCCATGCACCGAAATCAAAGACCCAGAAGGTCGTTACCTCCTGTTAGTAGGGCAACTCCTCGATGTAGATGTCACCATTGTTGCATACTACGCCCCAAACCAAGATCCTTTACCATTCCTTTCACACATACTCTCGGTTATAGACCATCATAAACGCGGAACTTTAATTGTTAGCGGAGACTCTAACAATGTAATATATCCCTTTCTCGACAAATCTCCTCAACTATCTCCTATCCCTGCTTCTAAACAAACCTTCCAATCCATACTACAACGTTATTCTTTGATAGACTCATGGCGAGAACTTAACCCGACGAAACGCCAATACACCTTCTATTCTCACCCCCACCGGTCATTCTCTAGGATAGATCATATTTTTGTCACCACTGCCTCTTCCCCTCGGCTTTTGACCTCTGAAATAATTCCCATTCCCTGGTCTGACCATTGCGCCGTGTTCACATCTATGGCCTCGTTGGCCTCATCCCCCGCTGAATCCTCTTGGATCATTAATGATAACCTGCTTGTAAACCCAGCTCACTGTCTAGAAATAGAAACAGCCCTTAAAGACTACTTCTCTCTCAATCAATCACCTGATATTTCCCCTCTCTTGTTATGGGAAGCACACAAACCAGTATTACGAGGGTTTTGCATTAGCAAAGCATCCTTCTTAAATAAAACCAAAAGGCAGCAACGTCTTCTACTGGAGCAGACTTATGATCGTTCTCATCAAGCCTTCCAGACGGCTCCCACGCCTGCCAATCGTGAAACCCTGGAGCGATCTAGATTAGCCCTAGATCTTTTTCTCACAGACCAAGCGGAACTCTCACTCCGTAGATCTAGGCACAAATACTATACTAGGGCAAATAAACCCAACACATTCCTGGCTCTTTCACTTCGCAGGCTCGACCAGCTCACTAAACCTATCAGGATACGCACCTCCTCTGGTAACCTCACTAGTAACCCAGAACACATCCTACAGACGTTCCATAAACACTTGTCACAACTTTACTCCTCTTCCACACCTTTCGACCCCACACAGGCTGATACCCTTTTAACTTCCATTTCTTTCCCGAAACTCTCAGAGTGCCAGTTAGCGGCACTTGAAAGACCCATCTCCCAAGCCGAAACCTTAGACGCTATTAAAAGTCTAAAGCTACGTAAACGCCCAGGGCCATATGGCTTCTCAGCCACTTACTATAAAAAATTTGCTCATCTTCTTACACCTATCCTCACTAATGCTTTTAATGCTTTACTATCTGGCCAAACCTTCAACCATGAAACAGTGCAAGCGAACATTTCAATGATCCCAAAGCTGAATTCTGATGACACGCAGTGGTCCAACTATAGGCCAATCTCTCTCCTCAACATTGACATCAAACTGCTAGCAAAAGTCCTTTCTTCACGTCTTAACCTGTATATTGGCTCTTTAATTCATAATGACCAAGTGGGCTTTATCCCGACTAGACAAGCGGGAGACAACATCAGACGTGCATCCCTTTTGGCAAACTTAGCAAGATCCCGTAATATTCCCGCATATTTCCTGTCCCTAGATATCCGGAAAGCATTTGATACAGTCTCATGGCCATACCTCGATTATATTTTGCATCGGTGGGGTTTTGGCCCACATTTCTTAACCTGGATCTTCTCGCTGTATCGAGAACCTTCGGCCAGAATTAGGTATCTGGGGCACAGGTCAGCTCAGTTCCCGATCTCCAGAGGCACGAGACAGGGCTGCCCTCTGTCCCCCTTGCTCTTTGCTCTGGCTATAGAGCCCCTAGCCCTCTTAATTAGAGCTAATCCGGATGTCAGGGGACTCGAAATTGGGGGTACACACCATAAGCTATGTCTCTTTGCGGATGACGTCTTGCTCTTTCTCACGTCACCGTTGACTTCTTCACCCTCCCTACTCCGGCTTCTCGAGGCGTTTGGCGCGCTTTCTGGTCTAATAATAAACCCAAATAAATCTACAGCACTTAACATTTCTCTGCCCCCTAAAGAGTTGATGCATCTGAAACAGATTTTACCATTCCCTTGGTCACAGTGTCATATCCCTTTCTTGGGAATCAAACTGACTCCTGGATTATCAGACCTTTACGCAGCTAACTATCTTCCGATGCTAAACCATCTCTCTGCCCTTATGTCCAAATGGTCTTCCCTCCCCCTCGCATGGCTAGGCAGAATAGCAGTTATCAAGATGTCAATCCTACCAAAAATTCTATATCTGTTTAGAGTCCTTCCAGTCCCAGTCCCCCCTCATTACCTCCGCACACTGCAGCGTCGCATCTTCTCCTATGTATGGGGCAATACTCGCCCTCGTATACCTCGCTCCACCCTATACCGCCCTAAGCTTGCTGGAGGTCTAGGATTACCCGACATCAGCAAATATTACCAAGCAGCGCATTTAGCCCAATTACCTAAGTATCATGCAACCTTTGAAATCCCTCAATGGGTTGCGCTTGAATCAATAGAATGCGATCCCCTATCCACTGCTAACCTACTTTGGTTGAGGCCGGTAGACCGCCGCTCTATAACCAACCCCATCACTTCTCATTTTTTATCCTTATGGGATAAATTGAAACCCGTTACCACCTCCAATCACTACATAATCCTATGCTCTCGTTTCTACGAAACTCAGCTTTTCCCCCGGCGTGGCAGACACCCCGTTTATTCAAAGCCTGGTCCTCCGCTAATTTGCTCCGTACGCATCACTTCCTACAGAGGAATAAGTTTAAATCCTTTGCCTCGCTGCGGGAAACGCATAGCCTCCTGGCCTCTGAGATATTTAGATACTTGCAGCTACAACACTTTTACGCCCCATACGCTACAATAACCAATCGGCCAGACACCATGTCTCTCTTTGAACGAGCGTGTTGCAAAGACCTTCACAGACGTGGGCTTATCTCCTGCTTATACTCACTCTTCGCCACTTCGACCACCACGTCCCCCCCTCTATATACCCATAAATGGGAAGTGGATCTAGGTAAGAAATTCGACTTGTCTGATTGGGACCGCATTTGGGCCAACACAAAATCGTCTTCGCAGAACGTTGTAGCATTGGAAACGAATTATAAAGTTCTAACCCGCTGGTACTTGGTCCCAGCAAGAATCGCAAAATTTACCCCTAATTACTCGCCCAACTGTTTCAGAGGCTGTGTGGATCTGGGAACACATTACCATATATGGAGGGAGTGTCCTATAGCCCGAACCTTTTGGGATGAAATTTTTACCATGATATCTACATTTAGCACTATCACTATACAGCCAGACACAACGACAGCCCTACTCAACCAATGCCCTTCTGGCATCTCCAACTCGCAATTTAAGCTGTTTATGCAAGTCACGACAGCGGCTAAACAGGTTATAGCAAAGTCTTGGAAATCCCCTACTCTTAGTGTCGCGGCTGTCAAAACCAGAATAACTCAAGCCATGATACACGCAAAGGTGGAAGCCACAGTTCTTGACACGATCCCTAAATTCCTGCGCATATGGAGCCCTTGGGTAGAGCATTTCCTTCCGTCTAACTTTGATGAATCACTGCTTCTCCCTTGAGTTCAGTACTGTACGACAAGGATATGGTACATAACCCCTCGTGCGTAGCGCGTAGAGGCTGTTGTGAACTTGATGAATATTCATGGAGTCATAGTTGTTGTTCTTTTTCCCCTTCCGCCCCTGTCTGACCCCCTCCAGAATTCCCCCTATTTCTTTAATGCACTTGGGAGACATTACCATGATTGACTGATACCATCTTGCATTCTGTCATTGATTTCTATTTACCTGTTTCCGTTAGAAATGTATAGACGTTAATGCAGGGGTGGGCAAACTTTTTGACTTGAGGGCCGCAATGGGTTCATATATTGGACCCGGGGGCCGGACCAAGAGTAGATGAATTATGTGTATGTGTCATCCATAGTAAGTATAGTAATATTCCCCCATAGTAAGCATAGTAATTCATCCCCCATAGTAATTCATCCCCCATATAGTAATTCATCCTCCATAGTAAGCATAGTAATTCATCCCCCATAGTAATTCATCCCCCATATAGTAATTCATCCCCCATATAGTAATTCATCCCCCATAGTAATTCATCCCTCATATAGTAATTCATCCCCCATATAGTAATTCATCCCCCATATAGTAATTCATCCCTCATATACTAATTCATCCCCCATATAGTAATTCATCCTCCATATAGTAATTCATCCCCCATAGTAATTCATCCCCCCTATAGTAATTCATCCCCCATAGTAATTCATCCCCCATATAGTAATTCATCCCCCATATAGTAATTCATCCCCCATATAGTAATTCATCCCCCATAGTAATTCATCCCTCATAGTAATTCATCCCCCATAGTAATTCATCCCCCATATAGCAATTCATCCCCCATATAGTAATTCATCCCCCATAGTAATTCATCCCCCATATAGTAATTCATCCCCCATAGTAATTCATTCCCCATATTAATTCATCCCCCCTATAGTAATTCATCCCCCATAGTAATTCATCCCCCATATAGTAATTCATCCCCCATATAGTAATTCATCCCCCATAGTAATTCATCCCCCATATAGTAATTCATCCCCCATAGTAATTAATCCCCCATATAGTAATTCATCCCCCATATAGTAATTCATCCCCCATAGTAATTCATCCCCCATATAGTAATTCATCCCTCATAGTAATTCATCCCCCATATAGTAATTCATCCCCCATAGTAATTCATCCCCCATATAGTAATTCATCCCCCATAGTAATTCATCCCCCATATAGTAATTCATCCCCCATAGTAATTCATCCCCCATAGTAATTCATCCCCCATATAGTAATTCATCCCCCATAGTAATTCATCCCCCATATAGTAATTCATCCCCCATAGTAATTCATCCCCCATATAGTAATTCATCCCCCCTATAGTAATTCATTCCCCATATTAATTCATCCCCCATATTAAGTCCCCAAGTCCCCCCTGTGTCAATTCACTTACCTTTGCTCCGCGCGTTCCTCTCGCCGTGTCCCGTGCCGTGACGGCGTAGCATGAAAATCTGTCTCCTATGAGGATCTGTCCCCCTCGACGTATCTGCGCATGTGCCAGTTTCAGGCATTAGCAGCCGATCGGCGATCTCCGGCACATGCACAGATACGTCGAGGCGGACAGATCCTCATAGGAGACAGATTTTCATGCTACACCGGTCTTCGGGGCGGACTGTGAGAGGAGCCTAGCTCCGCAGGCCAGATTAAAAGGTCCGCCGGGCCGTATACGGCCCGCGGGCCGTAGTTTGCCCATTGCTGCGTTAATGCCTTGACCCTCATTCATTTTATTGTATCCTACTGTCACTTCAATGCCTAATATGTATTAACAATGTCTCCTTGTTTGTGTCATCCCCGTTTATTGTTAATAAAATTGTTTGAACAAGAAAATGTATTCTGCTACATGTCTTTGCTAAAAAAAATCCCAATACGTGTAAATTAATTGGTTTACGTGAAAGTTATAGCGTTTACAAATGGCGGTAAAGATACTGGAATTTTTTTTTCCTACTAGTAATGGCAGTGAACAGTGACTTATAGTCAGACTGCAGGACTGTGGCGGGCATTCTGACACTGGGGGGAACTGACTTGGGGTCACTGACATCCCCAGTGACACCAATACAGTGATCAGTGCTAATAAAATGCACTGACATTGTACTAATGGCACTGGGCAGGAAGGGGTTTACGTGTGGGGCGATCAAAGGGTTAACTGTGTGCTGTTTCACAGTATGCTGTGTCTGTGCTTTCCACTGTAAGTACACTGCTTAGTATGGCTCTGCTTTGCAGGCGCAAACAGAGGAGAGATCTGTGTTGTTTATACACAGGTCTCTCCCCCCTCGGAGATACTGAGTAATCACCAGCTGGGACCTGGTGATTGACAGCCAAGGCTGCGAATGGCCTACCCAGAAATGCAAGATCATGTTTATGTACCGTATATACTCGAGTATAAGCCGAGTTTTTCAGCACATTTTTTGTGCTGAAAAACGCCCCCCTCGGCTTATACTCGAGTCAACGTCTGCAGGGGGCTGCTGTCTCTTACCTGGCTCCGGTCCCACGACGATCCGGTCCAGGAAGCGCGGCTGCTCCTTCATTCGGTTCGTCCACTGGATGTTCGCGTGGCTGCTCGGCTCCGCCTTCTCACCGGTGATTGGCCGCCAGAACTGTAGCTCAGGAAAGGCACACAGGCGGCCAATCACCGGCGAGGAGGCGGAGCTGAGCGGCCCCGCGAAAATCGAGTGACGGAGATGCAGGTAAGTGTGCCGTGCTTAGGTGCTGCTGCAACCACATATGCTGGCTGCAGCAGCACCATACTGGAACAGGGGTCAGCAAGTGTCAGTGGGAGGAATAGTGCCCCATCATTGGTGTCACTGATACCAATGATGGGGCATTATTCCTCCCACTGACACCAACGATGGGGCACTTTTCCTCCCCCCCACTGACACCAACGATTGGGCACTATTCCTCCCCCCCCACTGACACCAATGATGGGGCACTATTCCACCCCCCACTGACACCAATCATGGAGCACTATTCCACCCCCCACTGACACCAATCATGGGATACTATTCCTACCCCCCACTGACACCAACGATGGGGCACTTTTCCTCCGCCCCACTGACACCAACGATGGGGCACTATTCCTCCACCCCCCCCACTGACACCAATGATGGGATACTATTCCTCCCACTGACACCAATGTTGGGACACTATTCCTCCCACTGACACCAATGATGGGACACTATTCCTCCCACTGACACCAAAGATGGGGCACTATTCCACTGACACCAATAATGGGGTGCTATTCCCCCCACTGATACTAATGATGGGGCACTATTCCTGCCACTGATACCAATGATGGGGCACTATTCCTCCCACTGACACCAATGATGGGGCGCTATTCCTCCCACTGACACCAATGATGGGGCACTATTCCTCCCACTGATACCAATGATGGGGCACTATTCCTCCCACTGACACCAATGATGGGACACTATTCTTCCCACTGATACCAATGATGGGGCACTATTCCTCCCACTGATACCAATGATGGGGCACTATTCCTCCCACTGATACCAATGATGGGGCACTATTCCTGCCACTGACACTGATGATGGGGCACTATTCCTGCCACTGATACTAATGATGGGGCACTATTCCTCCCACTAATACCAATGATGGGGCACTATTCCTCCCACTGATACCAATGATGGGGCACTATTCCTCCCACTGATACCAATGATGGGGCACTATTCCTCCCACTGACACCAAAGATAGGGCACTATTCCTCCCACTGACACCAATGATGAGGCACGATTCTTCCCACTGGTGTTCCCACCCTCGGCTTATACTCGAGTCAATAGTTTTTCCCAGTTTTTTGTGGTAAAATTAGGTACCTCGACTTATATTCGGGTCGGCTTATACTCGAGTATATACGGTATATTTATATATATATATATATATATAAATGTGATTTTGCTCACCTGTGCCGCCCTGTAGCAGTATTCTGCTATAGGGTGGCGTGGAAGTGGTTAAATTAGTTTAATTCGTTTTTCAGAATTCGTTTTGTTTCTTCGAATTCTGTCTAAATTTCTAACGGATTTGAAAATAATTCTAATGAATTAAAAAACAATACTAACGGATTCAAAAATAATTTCAACGGATTCAAAATAATTCTAACAGATTAGAAAATAATTTGATAATAATTCTAATGTTACAATCCATAATCCACAATCCATATGTGTTTTTGATGGTACATAGGCTATATGAGGAGTTGCGTAACCATATTGGAAATGTCTAATTCAGCAAAATTTTCACAGTGCTTTTGTTCATCACTTCTCACGCCACCAAAGCACAGCTCACAATTTTTTGTAAAGTAGTTTAGTTTTTTCTAATATATTCTATTCTATTAGTTTATATTCTATTGTAATGTATTCTGTTCAAATCCAAATTCATTCTATTTAAAATTCAAATTTCGGAAGGCAGTTATATTCTATTTTATGCTATTCTATTGTTTTTCAATACTATTCTATTCTTTGATTCTCTATTCTAATCTTTTCTATTCTTTTCTATTCTATTCTTTGATTTTCTATTCTAATTGATTTTATTCTATTATGTTTTCTGTTCTATTTTTCTCTGTTTTATTCTATTATTTTCTATTCTAATCTTTTCTATTCTATTCAGATTAATTATTTTCTATTATTTTCTATTCTATTCTTTGATTTTCTGTTCTAATCTTTTCTATTCTATTCTAATGGATTCTATTATTTTCTATTCCTTTATTTTCTAGTCTATTTTGTTCTGTTTTACTCTGTTATTTTCTACTGTTTTCTGTTCTATTTTTTTTTCTATTCTATTCTACTATTTTCTATCTCTATATTTTCTTTTGTATTTTATTGTAGTCTTGTTTTCAAATTCTAATTGTTTTTCAAATTTCGAATGTGTTTTCGAATTCTAATTTCGGCCGAATTTTGTTTCGGTAGTTCAGATTCGTTACTATTGTAATTCAGAATTAGGATACATTTGAATCTCTGAATAATGAAAAATCCGTCCGAATTTCGATTCGGCATAAAACGAACTGCACATGTCTACTGGCTGGGAAGGGGTTAACATTTAGGGGATATCAAATGGTTGACTGTGTGCCTACCAATGTTTACTGGGTGTACTATGTGCTGTTTTACCAAGCAATGTGCCACTTTTTACTTTTGAAAAGATGACTCATCGCTGTTGCCTGTAGAGCCCTGTATTGTTTAGCAACACAGGGCTCTCTTCTGTCATTTGCTCAGCTGATCAGTGAGTTCTGGCCATAAATCATTGACTTATTGGCATGTGCTGTAGTGAATGACAACACAGCCAGGGCAGCGGCTACCCCCTACCCAGAGGAGTCAGATCATGTACATGAATGTGATCCAGTGCAACAGGGCCACTCTGCCACAGTATATCTGTGGTAGGCTATCCAGAACTGGTTAAAGTAGCACATTTGGCCTCTATGGCTCATGTCGTGCTATGTACATCAAGGTTGCTTCCACGTGACACTCATGGGCAGCCATTTCGCTGCTGCTTACTGCCGTCCCTGCTCCCCACCCCCTTCTTTTTTCTTTTTTCTCCTTCAATACCATTTACACTGCCCCCCTTTCTTTTTCATTCTGGTTCCACCTCCCCCCTTTTTTCTCTCTCTCTCTCTCTCTCTCTCTCTCTCTCTCTCTCACTTTCTTCTCTTCTTTTTTCTTCTTCCTTTTCTCTTTCTACTCAGTTACAATTTACCATCTTGGTTATGCCGAGTTCTTTCACATTGGTCCATGTACCGTGCCAGGGGATACCCCCCTGGCAATTTGTTATGTTATACCTCCATGATATCGGTTATTGATCCTTTCCTCACGCTGTTATATTGCACTATTTTTATTTCTCCCCATGGATCATAACTACCTCTCTGCTGTTTTTCTTGTGATACTGGATTTGTACTTGTTTTTTATTTTTCCTGTGCTCTGCTTGTTAAATTTATACAAAACAATACAGCCAAATTTGCCTTAAAGTAGCACAGGGCTGAATAGAAAAAAATGCGTCATGAAGGCTATTAAACCTTCCAGAGGTCAACTGGTTAATACTTTTGTAAGTATTTTTATGAATTTTATTAATCAATTGGTGTATTGCACTAGGGCAGTAACTTCTTTTCTTTTTTCGTCAGTATATATGCCAAAGTCATGTGACTGTGCTCTCTTCTAATTAAAGAGTTCCTTCTGCAGGGAAAGGAGAATCCATGGGACTCTATGGGTTCTACACTGTGGCTGGTATTTCATGAATGTGAAGACCACAGTGTGGAGCACAGAGAAAATAGCAGGGAAAATCTGCTTCCTGCTATAAAGAGTCCTCATAATGTCCTTTTGACCATTTTCTCTCTACATAAGAGCACTCCAGTCACAACAATACAGTAATTTTGAGTCAATAGTAGTCACTAGTGGTTGAGGGGTAGTAAAGATATGTAGTAGAACCATATTTTTACCCCCCCCCCAACTTCTCCCCCATTAGCTGCAAAGGCAACGGCTGGGGGTGTACATATGCTGCAAAAGGAATGATATCCTCTGTTGCGTTTGGTTGGTACAACCTCCCGCTGAATGCGACCCATTCAATGCACACAGTTGAGGTACAGTAAATCAGCATTTAGAGGATTAAAACAGGCAGCGAGGAGGCGACATGCCATCTACTTACGGTCTGTCAAATGCCCTCTGAAAAGTGTTCTGAGTGTACTGTTAGTGTAAGCAAGCCCCTACTTATGTTTTCTTACCTGCTTAAGTGCTTTTGGGCCAAAAAAACGCATTCTGGGCTGTTATGTTCTGCAAAAATAGATTGTTTCACAAATCTGCCATCTATCATCTATCAGCATCTTTAGGCTCCTTGCCTAAGTTCCCTTGGCAGAAAAAAAAAATGCTGATATAGAGCATTTTTGTATACCGTTTAGGCAAGTTTAGGAATGTTTAGAGTTTTTTCTGCCAGAAAGCTCCAGACAAAAATGAAAACCAGAAGGGTTTTATTACTACTTCTAAATGTTGAGCTTAAAATATGCCTCTAATCGCCCTATGTGCATGGACACATAGGATAAAATTGAGCTGCTTCTACAGGCAAAAGACAAAACTCCTGTAGAAGCTGCGATTTTGAAGTCAGTGTGCATGGAGCTTTACACCTTTAGACTCCGTGCACACTGGGCATTTTAATAACGGTGGTAACGTTAGCTGTGTAAAGTCGTGTTAAAAATGTGAGTTTTTTAGCGTTTTTGCATTAGTGTTTAGCAGCATTTAGCAACACAATTTTTTACAAGAACAAAATAAATGAAATTTATGCGAAAAAAATTCCGGTTTGCCACGTTTTGCTGCGTTTTAGCGCGTTTTTCCGTGTTTACCAGCGTTAGAGCATTTCAACAGCTACAAAACTGCTCTAGAAACCCTCTAGTTCTGGGGGGTTTTTCTAGCCAAAAAACGCTGATTAACCAATTCAATACCGGGCAATTTTACACCTTCCTGCCCAGGCCAGTTTTCAGGTTTCAGCGCTCTCACACTTTGAATGACAATTGCGCGGTCATACAACATTGTACCCAAACTAAAATTTTATCATTTTCTTCACACAACTAGAGCTTTCTTTTGGTGGTATTTAATCACCGCTGGGGTTTTTATTTTTTGCTAAATTAACAAAAAAGTCCAAAAATTTTGAAAAAAAAAAAGTTTTTGTTTCTGTTATAAAAGTTTGCAAATAAATAATTGTTCTTTATAAATTTAGACCGAGATGTATTCTGCTACATGTCTTTGGTGAAAATAACCCAAATTAGGATGTATTTTTTAGTTTGTAGGAAAGTTAGAGTTCACAAACTATGGTATAGATCTGAATACTGATCAATCCCGAAGTGCTGACAGCCAATCTAATTTCTTGAGGTCCAAGAATGTCAGAACAGTACAGACATCCCCCAAATGACCCCTTTTTGCAAAGTAGACAGTCCGACGTACTTCATAAGAGGCATGGCAAGTTTTTTGAAGTTGTATTTTTTTGTCATAATTTTTCGGAAAATGAAAAAATTAAAAAAATTAGTTTCACTATTTTTTTTTTTTTACATATTGTCACCAGTGCAGTACAGCGTCATCATATAACTGGCATGGCGGTGATCAGGGACACTGACTGGTGACAGTATGAAAAAAAAAATATATATATATTTTTTTTTTTTTTATGTTTTTATTATTTTTTATAAAAAAAATTTTTATTTTTTTTAAGATTTTTTTTTCATATTTCACTATGACCAAAGTAGTACAATGTTACCATAGTAACATTGTACTACTTTGGGGAAGTGATCAGTTTTTTTTTTTTTTTTTTACAATTTGCTTATAGCAAAGAATTACTTTTACCTGAATGACATCGATTCATTCAGGGTTTGTTTTTTTTTTTTTTTTTTGTGCTTAGCTGTGATTTGGCCACAGCTAATCACATGACATGTGCATGTGATTAGCTGTGACCATTCACAGCTAGACACTAGTATACAATGGATGGCATGAATGAAGCCATCCATTGTATACAACTGTCATGTGACCTGCTGTGATTGGTCACAGCAGGTCACATGGTACCGGCAACGGGGGCCGGTACTCAGATCTGTCATCGGCCTTGTCCGAGGTACACGGCCGGTGACAGATCGTGCTGCTGCGCCACTCTGCAGGAGCGCAATCTGCGCATGTGTGGGAGGACGCCATATGGAGTCCACCCGGAAGGCTGATGACATTTGCCGCCCGCCATTCGGCCATAGGGCGGGAGGCAAATGGTTAAAGCCTATGTGTGTATGGACACATAGGATAACATGCTGGGGAGTTTAATGGCTGTAGAAAAAAAACGCCAAAAGCCAAAAACAGCAGCTGTAAAAACATGCATTGTGCACGAGGACTTACACTTTCCTGGCTCTTCCCCTGCATAGTCTATTGGTAGTTTTCCACATCAACAGATAACATCTGCAATACTTTTCAGGTGCTTTCAGGTCTGCCTGTGTTATCTATGAATGGTGTTTTCCATTATAAAACTAACTTTTATAAGCTGTAAACTTACAGAGAATAATAGCCAAGCTCATTCCTTGAGCTCAGGGCCCATGCATGTCATTTTAAAAGGCAGCTGGGACCAGAGATTACATGGGGTGAGAAACTCAGCTAAGGAATCGCAAGCGGCAGATAGCTTCATAATGTATTGTCTCCATTTCAGTTCTGTATAATAAACATCTGTTGGAGGAAAGAGTAAGGTCATGTTTGAAAATGTAATAAAAGATGCATTTCCCAATTAAGTGCCTTGAGTTATTTATTGGGAACTTCCTATAAGTGACTAATGCTTTGATATTTTTATTTTTTTTTCAATAAACAATACTATGATAACCAGCTTTGGACTTCAAATGATCGGCAAAGCTGAAGCTGTCAATCAGACAGCTGGGGTTAACAAGCCATTGCTCCATTAGGTAATTTAGTGACACCGTGGCTATGTCAATAAAACCCTGCTTGTATCCTTTAGTTCTCCTTGTCAGCATAATAAAACCATAAATCATTTCCCCTCTCCTAGGAAGAAACGCTGCAAAATTATTTTATTGTTACCAACATAACTCCAATAAAACAGTACATGATAAGATTACATAAGAATTCTTATAATCTCTTCCCTAAATTAGTTGTTTTAATAATTTTACAATGTTGTATTAATTAGTTTTTAACATCACAATATACATCAACAGAATATTACAAATTATGTATTTTTTAAAGTCTTTTGTAATAAAAAAAAAAAGCAATTCATGAGCTTCAGTGTCTTTGCCTAGCCTGGAATCAACCTGCACCAGGGAGGAGGAAACAATTCCTCAGCCTCCTCTCCCTCAGTGATCAGACTGCAACATGATGAGAGACTGTGGCAGGAGCTTTATCTGTGACTTATATTTGTGAACACAACCAAGAACCAGGATTTACAGGGTTGTGCTTTCTCCTGAACCAGTATTTCAGGCCAGAATGCTGACCCAAAATGACACTTGGAACAAAGATGGCTCCTTCCTTCTGAAGAAGACAATGGTTAAGTACTGTGATTTCTGGGATAGGTAATAAACACCTTTATATGTTGAATATACACTTGTCATTAAAATACGTCTGATGTTAGGTCCATTTTTTTTTTTTCCAAAAAAAAAATAGTTTTTTATTGAAATGTAAGCTTTAGGTAAAAATGTTGCACAGTAACAAATAAGTGAAACAGTACAGTCATTACAGCAATTGAAATGTAATGAGACATTCAACACATAAATGCGAGGGGAAAGAAAACACAAAGAAAAACAAATTGTCAATATATTATCAAATGTCTAGGTGAATAGCACCTCCATACACTATTTGACAGTGACATATGGAGTAATATGATTTCATATCCAGCTTCTAGTAACCCTAATGAGTCTAAAGGGAAATCCCTCCTGTTCCTATCCTTTGAAGCTCTCATAACCTAGTGGGGTGGATATACCATCTGATCTGGGCAGTAAGCACGTGAGTACATAAGCAGTTTGGGGAGCTCATATGATTCTGGGCTTAAGGTAGATGCTAAGTCCACTTTAAATATGTTTAAAGAAGCACATCTATTAGATCATTAATGTAGCGCTACCCCCGCAGGGGCCATTTGATAATGCTTGTCCCCAGTGGTTGCCCTGACCTTGCAAGCCTGCAAACAGCTCTGACAATCTGGGTTCAGACCACTCTTTGTCATCAATTACTGCAACTGCTTCAGAGTTGATGTTGGCCTCTTGGTATCCTCTCTGACCAGTTTCCTCCTGGCTTTTTCATCCAATTTAGAGTGACATTCTGATCCAGGGCGGGTCTGTGTTGTACCAAATGCCTTCCAATTTTTAATAATAGACATCACTGTGCCTCTAGGTATTGATAAATCCTTTGACATTTTTTTTGTTGATCTCCTGACTTGTGCCTGTCCACAACTTTATCCTGGAGATCTTTTGCCAGTGCCTTGCTACACATAGTTGATTGTTTACGTCAGCTGCACTACCAGAGATTGAAATGCTCCAGGAAAGTCAAATGGCTTTTTGTGCCATTGAGAAGGTGATTAGCTACACCTGATTGAGTTTGAAAGTCATTTTTAGGAGGGGGTGATCCTTTTTCCAACTCAGTGATTCTGTTTTTGAATTTGTTTCATTTTATTCTGACATATTGGTGTTCTATCTTTCACTAGGATGTTATAAGCTGCACTGAGTAAATACAGCTGTATAAAATAAAAACTGTGTCTGTCTTCATTTCAACCTGCAAAGCAACAAAATGTTCTTGAATTAAAGGGGTGTGGTTCTTTTCTATACCCACTATATATACACTGCTCAACATAAATGTGTACACCCCAGCAGATTTGTCAGAAAACCTTTACTTTACTTTCAGTATCAACATTTTCTAGGGCACGTTATACTACAAAATCTTCCCACAAATTCTGGCCACTGATTACAAACAAATTTTGTTAATTTGCACACACAAAAAAGTATTTTTCCTAACAAATTAATTCAAAGCCATGTTGCAAAATTGAATACACCCCAATGAAAGTCTTAGGAGCAAAGCTAAATTTTAGACAACAAAATCTTAATTAACAAGAATTCAACTACAGATGAGTCTAATTATTCATTAAACAGGTGTCCAGCAGACAGTTGATTATAAAAGGGTGTTACTTAACAAAGAAAACCCCTCCCCATGTCATGCTGTCAGCAATGGCACATGGAAAAGAAATGTTACAAGGTCCAAGAAAGAAAATATATTCTTTACATAAGAACAGCGAAGGCTACAAGAAGATCAGCAAAGTTATACTTATCAGTCAGAATACTGTAGCAAAAGTGATACAAAAATGTAACAAAGATGGAACTGCAACCACCTCACAAAGACATCCGGACCATCCACGAAAGTAAACACCTCAACAGAAGCGTCTTCTGATGAGAAGGGTTGAAGAAAAGTGTCATGCAAGTTCACTGCAGTTAGCTAAAGAAGTAGAAAACCAAACTGGGGTGATTGGTTCCGTGACACAATAGGGCATACATTGCTGTGCAATGGCATGTATGGGTGTCATCCACAAAGGAAGCCTCTCCTAAAGCCCATGCACAAAATAATCAAGCATCGCTTTCCATCCAGCATCCAGGCTCTAAAAGAGGTCGTTCTTGAAGAATGGAGAAAGATAGATGTTGCAATATGTATGCAATATGCAATTTGTTCATTCCATGCCTAGAAAACTTGGTGCTGTCCTGGATCATGGAGGTCATACAAAATGCTAGATGTAGTAGTTTTCATTCTGGAGTGTATTAATTTTTACATCAACTTATTTGAGTAAAAAATGTTTTGTCAACATATTGGAAATTGTTCTTGTGTTCATTGAGATATTGATTAAAATATTACTTTTCAAAATGGGTGTACTCATTTATGCTGTGCATTGTGTGTGTGTATATATATATATATATATATATAGCCAAAAGTATTGGGACACCCCTCTAAATCATTGGATTCAGGTGTTCCAATCACCTCCATGGACACATGTGTATAAAATCAAGCAACTAGGCATGCAGACTGCTTCTACAAACATTTGTGAGAGAATGGGTCCCTCACAGGAGTTCAATGAGTTCAAGCGTGGTACCGTAATAGGTTGCCACCTGTGCAATAAGTCCATCTGTGAATTTTCATTGCTACTAAATATTCCACGGTCAACTGTTAGTGGTATTATAACAAAGTGGAAGCAACTGGGAACAACAGCAACTCAGCCATGAAGTGATAGATTACATAAAATGACAGAGCAGGGTCAGAGCATGCTGAATCGCACAGTACGCAAACGTCACCAACTGTCTGCAGAGTCAATAGCTAAAGACCTTCAAATTTCATGTGGCCTTCAGATTAGCATAACAGCAGTGCGTAGAGAGCTTCATGGAATGGGTCTCCATAAACGAGCAGCTGCATGCAAGCCTTACATCACCAAGTGCAATGCAAAGCGTCAGATGCAATGATGTAAAGCACTCCACCACTGGAGGATAGAGCAGTGGAGACATGTTCTCTGGAGTGCCGAATAACACTTCTCTGTCCGGCAATCCAATGGATGTGTCAGGGTTTGGTGGTGCCAGGAGAATGGTATTTACTTGACTGCATTGTGCCAAGTTTGGTCGAGGGGGGATCATGGTGTGGGGTTGTTTTTCAGGGGTTGTGCTTGGCCCCTTTGTTCCAGTGAAGGGAACTCTTAAGGCGTCAGCATAGCAAGACATTTTAGACAATTTAATGCTCTCAACTTTGTGGGAACAGTTTGGGGATGGCCTCTTCCTGTTCCAACATGACTGTGCACCAGTGCACAAAGCAAGGACTATAAAGACATGGATGAGCGAGTTTGGGGTGGAGAAACTTGACTGGTCTGCACAGAGTCCTGACCTCAACCTGATAGAACACCTTATGGTTGAATAAGAGTGGAGACTGCAAGCCAGGACTTCTCGTCTGACATCAGTGCCTGACCTCACAAATGTGCCTCTGGAAGAATGGTCAAACGTTCCCATAGACACACTCCTAAACCTTGTTGACAGTCTTCCCAGAAGACTTGAAGCTGTTATAGCTGCAAAGGGTGGGCCAACTTAACACTGAATCCTACAGACTAAGACTGGGAAACTATTAAAGTTCATGTGCGTGCAAAAGGCATGCGTCCCAATACTTTTGGCTATATACAGTTGCAAGAAAAAGTATGTGAACTCCTTGGGATTACGTGGAGTTTTGCATGAATTGGGCATAAAATGTGCTCTGAATGTCATCTAAGTCACAACAATAGAAGAACACAGTCTGCTGAACATAATACTACACAAACATTAGATGTTGCCATGGTTTATTTGCACATAACATGTAAACATTCACAGTGCAGGGAGGAAAAAGTATGTGAGGCCCTAACTTAATGACTTCTCCCAGAGCTAATTGGAGCCAGGAGTGAGCCAACCTTGACTCCAATCAGTGTGATGATATTGGATGTGTTGCTGACAGCTGTCCTGCCCTTAAAAAACACACACCTGTTTTGGGTTTACTGGTTTCAAGAAGCACTGTCTGATGTGAACCATGCCTCGCAGAAAAGAGCTCTCAGAAGACCTACGATCAAGAATTGTTGACTTGCATGAAGCTGGAAAGGGTTACAAAAGTATCTCCAAAAGCCTTGATGTTCATGTGTCCACGGTAAGACAGACTGTCTACAAATGGAGAAAGTTTAGCACTGTTGCTACTCTCCCTAGGCGTGGTCGTCCTGTAAAAATGACTGCAAGAGCACAGAGCAGAATGCTGCATGAGGTAAAGAAGAATCCCAGAGTGTCAGCTAAACACCTACAGAAATCTCTGGCACATGCTAACATTTTTGTTGACACATCTACAATAAAAAACATTAAACAAGAATGGAGTACATGGGAGGACACCACGGAGGAAGCCATTGCTGTCCAAAAAGAATATTGCAGCATGTTTGAAGCTTGCAAAACAGCACCTGGATGTTCCACAGCACTACTGACAAAATATACTGTGGACAAATGAAACCAAGATTGAGTTGTTTGGGAAGAACACACAACACTATGTGTGGAGAAAAAAAGGCACAGCACACCAACATCAAAACCTCATCCCCACTGTAAAACATGGCGGAGGGAGCAACATGGTTTGGGGCTGCTTTGCTGCCTCAGGGCCTGGACGGATTGTTGTCATTGATGGGAAAATGAATTCCAGAGTTTATCAAGACATTTTGCAGGAAAACGTACGACCATCTGTCCACCAACTGAAGCTCCGCAGAGGATGGGGGATGCAACAGGACAATGACCCAAAGCATACAAGTAATTCAACAAAACAATGGCTGCAAAAGCACAGAATACGCCTTCTGGAGTGGCCCAGTCAGAGTCCTGACCTCACCCCGATTGAAATGCTGTGGCATGACCTTAAGAGAGCGATTCACATCAGACATCCCAAGAATATTGCTACACTGAAACAGTTTTGTGAAGAGGAGTGGTCCAAAATTACTCCAGATCGTTGTGCAGGTCTGATTTGCAACTACAGGAAACGTTTGGTTGAGGTTATTGCTGCCAAAGGAGGGTCAACCAGTTATTAAGTCCAAAGGTTCACATACTTTTTCCTCCCTGCACTGTGAATGTTTACATGTTATGTGCAATTAAACCATGGCAACATCTAATGTTTGTGTAGTATTATGTTCAGCAGACTGTGTTCTTCTATTGCTGTGACTTAGATGACGTTCAGAGCACATTTTATGCCCAATTCATGCAAAACTCCACGTAATCCCAAGGGGTTCACATACTTTTTCTTGCAGCTGTATATATAGCTATATTCTGGCATAAATGGTATAGACACCCTACCTTAAATAACAATGGCTTAGATGTGAAGAGGTCCCTTTAACTAGAAATAGTAAGTTGAGTTCTGAGATGTTTAAAGTTCCTGATGTGATAGTAGCAGTTGTCTTCTGCTAGCAATGGTGGGGCCCATATACAGCGGGGAGTAATGGTAATTCAATGAATATAACAGGCTTTGGTAAATGCTCAAAGCAAAGATCTCTTGGTACTGAGGTGTAAAGGTGTCTTCATGCAGTGTTTCTAGAGTGTTGTCAGAAAGAGGTTGGGCACACGCCAGCTCACCAATCCCATGGACTGCAGTGCCTCCTAGGAACAGTGTTCTTGCACAGGCTCTTGTCAGAATTACTGCCTGATAGCCTGTCAGAGAAAAAAGCAGAGATGACTGGCTGAAGAGTAGATAGTGACAGTTATGATGCAGAGAGAAGCTGATGAGATCCCAGGTGTGGCAATTTGCGTCACTGCTGTGCTGAACTGGCATACAGAATCCCGCAGTAGTATCCAGCAATCTGTCTCTGGAAGAGAGCAGCAGACCCCCTGTGTTCAGTGCTGCAAGCCAAGTGAGCCAGCTCCTTGCTATAGAATATATGCTTTCCCAGCAACCTTTTGGTTCCCCATCTCTCTGGTAGTTATAGTTCAATCAGCACTGAGAAATACAGTATGTATTGGCTCTAGGACTACAGGACCCAGGATCCTCTGCTGACAAAAGAAATGGATGCACTCTGCTAACAGGAGGTGATGTAGCAGTCCCAGTAATGGGCACTAAGGGGGGAAAGAATTAACCATAGTCTCATCTGTAAATGTCCATGAATAGCATAATGATATACTGTAGCCAGCACCCAAGTTGTGAGATCTAGTGATATGTCTTGGTCTTCCACAAATTGCTCCTAATTGTGACATGATCTTCACCTAATACTGAGCAAAGGCAGCCTTCCTTGTTTTATGTATTTTTTTTCTTTATTATCACATAAAATGGCTTCTAAAATGCGTTCTGGTTTTTAGGTTTTTGTTTAAATATCATATCCATGTTGAACAAAGTGTTGAAAAAAATATATAAATCTATAGTATAATGACATTTGAGAACAATTCAAGTCAGATAATCTGTTCAGTTTGGAATTATTTACTAAAGAAGAAGATTTTTCACTTAGCAAAACGGCACTCACTGTTCCAGGTGGACATCGTATGATGCCCTCTGGGAATGCGCAGTATGTCACAGATAACTGATCAGTGTACCAGCCTCTGCAGGTACTATGTGATCTCTGTGACCAATCACAGCAGATTACATGACAATTGTACACAATGGAAGACTTTCATTCATGCCATACATCCATTCTGTACTATTGTGTTGATCGTTGGATTGGTCACAGTAATCACATGGTACAGACAGGGCCAGTCACCGCCCAAGTGTACCATGTGATTAGCTGTGGTCAATCACAGCTAAGCACAATAGTAAACACTGAATAAATCAATTTAATTTAGTGAAAATGGTTGCTTGTAACAGTAAAATTCAATGATATAGGCAATCATAAAAAATACAAATAAAAAACCTGATCACTATATTGCTCTGGTCACAGTGTGCTAAAAAAAATCCAAAAAAAATAAAATATATAGGATAAAATGAAAAGAAATACATTTTTTTTTCTTTTTACATACTGTCACCAGTCATTGTCTCTGATCACCAGCACACCAGTTATATGATGATGCTGAACTCAGACATGCTATACAAGCTCACAAGTAAACTTTATCCCTCATCAGATCCAAGTCTAGGCTGCTTACTGAGGTATTACAGGCTTCTTTGCGCGATGGTTTAATATCCCACATCTACAAGCTATTACTATCCTCTACCCAGGACCAGGTGAGTTTAAAATCTAGGGCCCAGTGGGTTGCGGATCTGGGGAAGATAGGGGGTGATCGTTGGGATTTCACATTGGAGTCGGTACCTGTATCACCCCTGTCAGCCTCACACAAGTTATCCCAACTATTTATGCTTCACAGGGCATACCAAACACCAGTTAGATTGTTTGAATGGGGTAGAAGAGATACACCTTTGTGCCCAAAGTGTATGACACACAGAGGGGAATTTATTCATGATTTGGAGATGTCCAAAATTAGCAAGATATTGGGAGGATGTTTTGGGGGTTGTGTCTTCCCTCTGCCAGACTTCTGTCCTTTCGGATCCATTAGTGTGTCTATTGGGAGCGCTGGACCCTGAGCTGTACTCTCCGGATATCTATATCATGATTACTCATCTCTTGTATTTAGCAAGAAAACTAATCGCTAGATATTGGCTGTCTAGTACAATACCTTCTAAGAAATGCTGGGTGGAGTATGTTAATTCTCTCCTTTTACTAGACCAAATTACCTATCGTCACCTTAATGCCCTACTTAAATTTGAGCTAATCTGGCAGAACTGGTTAGGTACGCCCGGCTTGGCACCTCCAAGATTGCTAATGAACAGACTTTTACAAATCTGATACATTACGGCTAGTTGATTGTTGAAATGGAACTTGATGGCCCACCTGCAACTGTTCTTATCATTCCTGTTGTGTGTTCTGCTCTTCTTTTCTTTCTTTTCCTTCTCTGCGTTTTGTTTCTTCTACTCAACCTCTACATACTCTGTAAAATTTTCACTGATGTGATTTTTAAACTCTGCAACAAAGGGCTATAAAGATGTAATCCTATTGTGTATGCTGTATATGAACAATGTACATTTTTCTTGTACCCATTTGTATGATTGTCTACTGCCCTGCTCTTTGCACCTGTATTTCCCTTCATTTTTTCAATAAAAAAACAAAAAACAAATGCATGTATATACAGTACACTACCAACAATGAGTCAGCTGCTTGCAAATAGGGATGGGTGGAATAGGGATTCATGGAATAGGGATCTGCATCGATTCAATTTGTAGGAGGTCATTAAATCATGTTTGAAATTCAAGAAGCATAGTAGTAAATCCCATTGAATTCCACAGAGGGGGAAAATCTAACACTAGATTCTGGCCTTTTTTAAGGCTAATAGGCAAACTATTTAAAAAATGGGGAGCTGAACACTGTCATGGGGGTGAAAGGATCTAGATAACTTCCATTTTGTATTATGTACGCCATTTTAAGTATTAAGTTAGCTTTTTGCAGAAATATTAAAAGTTTAATGAAACTGTTTTGGTTGTTCAAGGATGTATCAACAGAAGCTAACATGACCCTGACAATGTCTTTGTCTGGCTGTTTTTCCAGAAAGTTAGCCAAAACAATTTGTACCAAGAAATGTATATGTTATGTTTCATGTAGTTAGCTCATGATGGAAATTTACAAGTTACAGTTTTGAAACTCGCTCCCCCCTCCCTTATTATTATCTGTAGTCTATATAATCTTATTAATGTCTAATAAACTTTGAACATCTCTGAACATAAGCTGTCATGATTTCCGTGTTCAAGGGGTGTTCCCAGAATTCTGCTGATAAGCCAGGAATCTCTCCACAGACCGGGGGTCTCTGAGGGGAAAAGAAAATCATTCCTTTCAGCTGGGGGCTCAGCCCGGGATGACCACCCACCTCACTTGGTAAGTAAACCTTTTGTCTTTTTATGACTAAAAGCTCTTTCTTGCCCTGTGTTGAGGGAAGGTCTTGAATTATTCTGTATTGTCTATATAGACCCGTGATAACCTGTAGCTGCTTTTGGTAAAGCAGACTTAACTCTTTGGTAGAGTTACAAAATAGTGCACTATAAAAATATAAAAAAGGTGTTTTTGGTAAACACAGTTCTCTGGTAGAACACACTGTTTTTGGTAAAACAGTGAAGAGATAACTTTTGGGAAGTTATCAAGAGGTTAATAAGTCTGTGGAGCAGATTCTGGTTTATCTGTCTTTTGCTCTTTCTTTCTGTTGCGTAGAAGTGTAAGATAATCACTGTTCAACAGGTAAAAAGTTTTGGGCATAAAATTAGCTAATCTTACATAATTTTGGGGTGCTGAAAACGAAAATGACCCTAAAAAATGTTGATTGGCTCTAGTTTCCATGATATATTCACCCATCTAATGACGTAAGCCATTCAAAATTATGATGCAACTTCAGCTGCATATTGCGCAATTGATACTGGTGACCAATAGAAAATTGCATGTATACTGAGATGATGCAATATTAGCCTTTAATTGCATCACTTCACTGCATAAAAGCTGCAGTATCTGTAGCTGATTGTAGTTCGACAGCGTCTTTACATTTCGTTTTAGGCTTATATAGGCTACTCAGTAATGCCTCGAACTTGTGTGAATAAAGCAGATAATTTCTGCTATATCTGCGGTGAAATAACTTTTATCTCACAAAAAAGGAGGATAACAGGAATGATTAAGAAAGCCTACAACTTGTATTTTGGCTGCAAGATAGGAGACCAGGACAAGAGCTGGGCACCACATATATGCTGCAATTCTTGTGGGACGGCACTGGAGCAATGGTTGAATGGAAAAAAGGCATCTATGCCTTTCGCTGTGCCAATGATTTGGAGAGAGCCAACAGATCATGTTAGTAATTGTTACTTTTGTATGGTGCCTCCAATTGTAAAAGGGCTAAATAAGAAGAAAAAGTTATCTGTGCACTATCCAAATATTCCATCGGCAATACGTCCAGTTCCTCATGGAGAGGGGCTACCAATTCCTAAAGCACCAGAATCCTTTGTGGTTGAGTCAAGTGAGGAAGAACCTGAAGCGTGTAGTCACGTGCAGTTGTAAGAGATAGCCCTTTCCTCGAATACAAGAGAAAAGCCAAGAGAAGCAAAACCGACACAAACTGAAGACAAAACTAGTGAGAATCCTAAGTATTAAAATGATTCAACTTAGCTTATGGCTATAATTTTTCTTGGTAATCCTATGCAATATATTATGCCATTTAGGCTTTGTTATGTAGTCAATATCACTTGCTTTATATTTGTGGAAAGACATCTATCTATATAATTATTGTGCATTATGTAGTCATTACGCCTATAGTAGAAAACTTTCCGTTTACAGAAAAACTAGAGCCAATTGACAAATTTCATTGTTATATTTGAACTCAGAATGTGAAATTCATTAAGAAATGGATCCTTTTGTTTCCAAAACTGGCAAAAAATAAAAATTTGTTGAACAGTGATTTGTTGTGTGGAACAAAATAAGATTTTAAGCTAAAATTGTTTTATCCACTGTCTAAATATGGGTCAAGGAGGTAGTTACCCACCAGGTCCCCCAGAAAAGGGAGAAAATTGTAAGGATTATGTTGCTAGAGTTTGTGGAACGGACTATTATTTAATAAATCCCTGGGTGGATTGTATGGCAGGCTGGACAGAAGCTATGGGGAGTACAGACCCATTCCCAAGAAAGGGGGCAAATGATCCTTTTCATACAGACATGATTAAGGGATTATGTTTGGGGGACAAACAAGCCTTTCCTTGGTATGAGGGGGACCCACAATGGGACCAAGTTTATATGAAGAAAGGGGGAGAAAACTGGTTAAAATGGTCACCGTATTGGGTTGATAATAGCAAGGGAAAGTTCAATTTGATTTTCTCTTTAAAACAAAAGAGGAAGTTGAAATTGGATACATTAAAAATATGCCAGGAAAAGCATCAATCTGAAAAGACATGCAGACCCAAGATTGGACTGAAAACAGTTCAGACACCAATCCCACCCCCTCCGTATAATATATATCCTTCATTAAGTTGTTTTAAAAATGCTGCTGATGATGATTTTTTGATTAGTTTGGGGATGATTACTCCCCAGCCTAATGCCCCTCCAGCCCCTGCTCCTGTCTCTGCAGCTCCAGCCCCTGCCCCCCCAGTCCCTGCCCCTGTCCCTGCGCCACTTCCCGTCCCGGATCTACAACCAATACAGCCAGGCCCCTCCACTAGACCCAAACAGATTATTAGTATAAAATCACCAGAAGAGGGTAGCCAAGTTCAAGGCATCCTTACAGAGAATAATGACAACGAAGGAGAGTTGGAATACGAAGAACAGGGACAGGTAAATATAATAAAATTACAGAAAAAGGATGGTCAATGGAGAAGAAGTGACACCAGTCATAGAAAGGGCAGAGAGGTGGAGGAATTTAGAATGCAGCTTAGATCCATGGATAAGAAACTAGAGGGAAAAAGAGAAGATGAGGGGGCCGTAGGAGGAAAGGAGTTGGCTATATTGACACTACCTTTTCTCACAGCAGGAGAACTAATTCTAAAAAACCCATAGAATTAGAAGATATTAATAAGATTGTTAAACATTGTCCCAAGCCTACAGTATCTCCTGGAGGTACACTTGCTTTTTTAAAAAAGGCATGTTTAGGAAGAAATTACACGCAGGAAGATATGAGATTGATCATTGATAGTATTCTGGGAAATAATCCAGCTTGGGATTGGATAAATGTAAAAGGCATTAGTCACATAGAACCAAGTAATACACAGGCTACTGCCTATAAACTGAATACCACAGAAGGGAGAGAAACTATGTGGGAGGAGCTTGACACAGAATTAAAAAGGGTTTTCAAGAATAAGGCTTCCCTCCCTATTGCTACAGCATGTAAACAGAAGGTAGGAGAAACTGTTTCTCCTTACAACACACCTATCAATCCTGTTAAGAAGCCGGATGGCTCTTACAGGTTTGTACAAGATTTGAGGGCCATAAATAATTTGGTGGTTCCATTAGCCCCAATAGTGCCTGATGTGCCATCACTCCTTACCTCCATTCCGTCCGATGCAGAATATTTTACAGTGATTGATTTAACAAATGTATTTTTTTCGGTTCCTGTGGACCACCAGACGAGGGCGCTATTTGTATTTATATTCTGAAAATCGCCAGATGAGCTGGTGTAGAATGCTCTAGGGTTTTGTAGATTTGTCTGCAGTCTACTCACTTGCCCTCCAGACCACACTGAGGTCCTGGACCCCTCCCATTGGTTCGGTCCTCATTATATATGTGATGACCTATTGATTTGTAGTTCAAGCCAGGAGGTAAGTCAGGAGGATAGTTGGTCTCTGTTAGAATGGTTGTCAGGGAATGGTCACAAAGCATCTAAAAAGAAATTGCAATGGTGCCAAAAACAGGTTGAATACCTTGGTTTTATTTTAAGTCATGGTGAGAGGAATGTCAGTCACAAAAGAGCTGCGGCTCTCGTGGGCCTGCCCCGCCCACAAACAAAAAAGGACATGCTAACTTTTCTTGGTATGATTGGTTACTGCCGCCAATGGATACCTGATTGTTCATTCTATGATCACACTCTGAGGTCTGCCACACTTTCAGAATCACCTGACATTCTCACATGGTCAAATGAAATGGTTGATGCCTTTGTGTACCTGAAGAATGCTATGGTAACGGCCCCTGGTCTTGGACTACCTGATTATAAGAAAATGTTTTATCTGTATGCTAGGAAAAATTGTACAACCATGGCGGGGGTCCTGGCTCAGGAACATGGAGGCAAGCTCCGCCCTGTAGCTTTTTTTTCCAAAGTAGTGCCAACTCAGGTCAGGGCATGCCTGTTTGTCTGAGAGTTTTTGCATTCTGCGTAATGGTGGTAGAAATGGTTATTTCTTTCACATTGGGACATGAAACTACCCTACACACCACACACCAAGTGTCCTTACTACTGAAAAACATACACACTCAACACATGTCAGCACAAAGGTTGAGCGGATATGAAGTGATTCTTCTATCTGATCCCAACTTGATTATTAAATATTCTTCAGCAAATTCAGGCCCTACTCCAATTTTGAATGCCCTACTGGGGCTAAAGGGGGAACAGGATGAAGTGGCACCAGAACACAATTGTATAACCCACATACAGCAAGACACTTCCCCTAGGTCCGACATGTCAGCTGTGGCTCTTGATGGGGCCCCAGATGTGTTTGTAGATGGCTCATGTTCTAGGCCAAATGATAGTACTTACCATGCAGGAGATGCCATTGTGCAACTTCCTGACAAAATACTCGAGGCAAAGCCAATTCCATATCAGTCAGCCCAAGCAGCCGAACTGATTGCCCTTACAAGAGCATGTCAATTATTTGCAGGACAGGATGTCAACATTTACACAGACTCCAACTACGCCCATGGTGCTGTACATGATTTTGGGGTCATTTGGGAGAGAAGAGGATTCATTGCTGCTGATGGCAAAACCATATCTCACTCTACTTTGATATCTGATCTACTCAAAGCCATACAGTTACCAAAAACATTAGCCATTCTTCATTGCAGGGCACATACAAATCACAGAGATCATATTGCCAAAGGAAATGCATTAGCAGATAAGGTAGCAAAGGAAGCCGCATTACAACAGGTGGCCGGTGAGCAGATGCCTTTGCCCACTTCAGGCATCACAACTACCCCACATGACCAGATGTATGCAGATTTACAAAAATTTGCCATGTCAAGTGCCCCATTGTTCATTGCACAGTACCACGGTCTAGGACATAGAGGATGGAAAACAACATGTGAAACATTATTGCAGGATTTTTACATTACAGGTTTATCTAGGTTGGTGAAAGAATATGTTTCTATATGCATTACATGTATAAGGAACAATCCACAGAACCCAAAGAAATCACAACACCAGCATCTAGTGTACCCAACTACACCTTTCACCCATTTACAAATAGATTTTACCCACATGCCAAAAACAGGACAGAGGCAAGAGTTTTTGTTGGTAATGGTGGATATGTTTAGCAGATGGGTGGAAGCATTTGTCACTAATAAAGAAGATGCACAAACTGTAGTCAGAATTCTCACACAGGAGATAATACCCAGATGGGGATGTCCGCTGCAGATAAATTCTGATAACGGACCAGCTTTTGTGGCCAAGGTATGTCAAGATTTGGTAAAAGTACTTAAGATAGATTGGAAGTTTCATATTCCCTATCATCCTCAAAGTTCGGGTATAGTAGAAAGGATGAACAGGACAATTAAGGAAAAGTTGAGGAAGGCCACTGGAGGAACCTATACCCACTGGAAGAAGATGTTACCTGCAATTCTAGCAGAGGTAAGAATGACACCTAATAAGACTACAGGGTTATCTCCTTTTGAAATATTAATGGGAAGACCTTTCCCCACTCCTTGGGCTAGACAGCCACTTATGTTAGAAAGAGGGGACCTTGACCTGGTACAACAAGAATATGTGAGAAAATTGATTCAGAGTTTAGATAAGGTTGAAAGAAATGTTGCTCGCACTTTTTCTTTATCTTTTCAGGAACCAACACACCTTTTCCAAGTGGGAGATGTCGTAGTGGTCCGCCAACTCGCTAAAGACAAGAAGCAAGGCTACCCCTTTGGACCACCTACTACGGTGATAGCGGTTACCAGAACAGCTGTTCTGGTGGAGAATTCCCAGTCCTGGATCCATGCTAGTCGAGTGAAGAAGGTGAACCAAACACCTGAGAAACATGAGATGGAAAAAGGAGGTGAAGTATGAGAGAAAAATCCTCGAAGAGTGGGTGAAGTAAGTGAAAAAGGCCCTGAAGATGAAATTTTTTACTGCCCCTCATGGTGCTTTGAAACTCTGGGTCCTATTCGGCACACTGACTGTGCTCTTTTTCCTGCCAGTATGGATCCTAACTAACTGTATTTATCACCCTGAGGACTTGGGCCTAATAAAAGGTATCTGTGGTCAAGGACTAGTTTTAAATGAGACCCAGATAACCAAAAGTGAAAGAAAGTCAAAAAGAAAGTTTTGAAGAGAACAATCCTTTTTCAGGAAAAATGTTGATGATGCAGTTTAAATATGCTTATGCTCAAAAGTCAGGTTATGATAAATGTTGGATATGTAGTAAGTTACATCCTAGCACATATGAAATTCCTCTTCTGGCCGCTCCAGTCAAAATATTTTTGTTAATAAAAGGGAATGTAAGTATTGGTTTGACCAATATTACTTCTAATGCCACCATATCTTTTCCAACTCTGGGAGTCACTCAGCTCCCCGATTGGTGTTTTAGACTGGGGAATACTTCCCAAAAGGGAAAGGGAATGTGCTCTCAGTCCATATTAAACATATCTGATCCTGGAAGGAGGGATGGAACTTCTTCTGTTAAACTCTGGCAAGTAAATGGTAAAACCCTGAATGAAAGTTTAGAAGGGATACAAGATAATGTGGGGAAAACTATGTTTGGAAAACTTCTTTTTTATTTTACACTTGTTGTCACCCCTGAATTTCATTCTGCAATACAAAAATTGCCAATCTCCTTGGGAAACAATACCTATATCTGTTGTGGTAAGATCTGTTACCCTTGGATACCGAGTAATGTCCAGGGCTGGTGCTATGTAGCCCAATTAGTGCCAATTATGGCAGCTATAGACCAAAAGGAACACCAGGTAAAAGCCAGTACATACCCAAAATACCAACTAACTGTGAGACAGAGAAGGGAAACCAAACAAGAAAAGGTAGATCTATTCTCTACAGGGGATAAGGTTTGGTCATGGTTTCCTACTTACACTGGATGGGGAATAACACTTATGAACAAAATAAATAATTACACAAACATTATTGATGACATATTGGAGAGGAACTCTAAGGACATAGGGTTGCTAAATACTGAGACCAGAGCTATTAGAAAACAGCTGGAGATGCAAGAATTAGCTATTGAAAGTATGAGTGCTGCTCTGACAGGTCTGTGTGAGATGACAGAGGATTATGAATGTTGTACTTGGATATATAATACCACAATGACTGTTCCAGATTATTATGAAATAATAAAGCAACACAGGGAACAGGTAGATGGTTTGATGGAAGAAGCTAGAGCTATAGGGAAAGATGGATGGACTCCTTTTGATTGGTTAGGATCAGGATTTGGTTCCATCTTTTCATGGATGAAAGGTATCGCTGTAAGCATAGTCATGATATTGTTTTTTGTTTTATCTTTATATCTATGTTTTAAATGCTCATTATATTGCATTGTTAGAGCTACAGAGCTACAGAGCTACAAAGCTGCAAAATACAAATGAAGGTTATCTGGCTATGTAAAGAATTGAGATCATGTTCATGATCTCAGAGGGGATTGAAAGGATCTAGATAACTTCCATTTTGTATTATGTACGCCATTTTAAGTATTAAGTTAGCTTTTTGCAGAAATATTAAAAGTTTAATGAAACTGTTTTGGTTGTTCAAGGATGTATCAACAGAAGCTAACATGACCCTGACAATGTCTTTGTCTGGCTGTTTTTCCAGAAAGTTAGCCAAAACAATTTGTACCAAGAAATGTATATGTTATGTTTCATGTAGTTAGCTCATGATGGAAATTTACAAGTTACAGTTTTGAAACTCGCTCCCCCCTCCCTTATTATTATCTGTAGTCTATATAATCTTATTAATGTCTAATAAACTTTGAACATCTCTGAACATAAGCTGTCGTGATTTCCGTGTTCAAGGGGTGTTCCCAGAATTCTGCTGATAAACCAGGAATCTCTCCACAGACCGGGGGTCTCTGAGGGGAAAAGAAAATCATTCCTTTCAGGGGGTCTTTTTAAATTGGCTCTGTGGGCAACATTGATAAATGCATCAATCCTTTAAAATTACATACTTGGGAGATGCCCTTAAGCTGTTTGTGTTTTTGATATCATATATTTTGGATTTGTAACTGAGTTATTAACCTTTGGCTAATCATTTAACCACCTCCCGCCTACCATATAAGGTAATGACGGGCGCAAGGCGGTTCTCTCATTCTGGGAGGATGTCATATGACGTCGTCCCATTTTAACCGTGCATGCGCGGCTCCGGGAGTGCACAGCGCGGCAATCAGTGGTGCACTGTGTCCCTCGGACACAGCGGATCACCGATCAACGGAAAGAGCTGAAGAAGTCGCTCGCTCGGTCATGTGATCAGCTGTGTCCAATCACAGCTGATCACATGTAAATAGGGAAATGCCGGTTATCGGCATTTCTCTCCTCACGAGCTGTCACGCTGACAGCTGGTGAGGAGAGGAGAGCCGCGAATCGGCATTACTCAGAGGTGACATGTGCACTGATCATCAGGGCACTGATGATCAGTGTGCCCTGATGATCTGTGTAGCCCCAGTAGTGCCACCTGTCAGTGTCCATCAGTACCAGCTGTCAGTGCTCATCAGTGCCACCTGCCAGTGCCCATCAGTGCCACATCAATACCACATATCAGTGCCTACCAGTGCACATCAATGCCACATATCAGTGCCCATCTGAGCTGCCTTTCAGTGTCACCTATCAATGCCAGTCAGTGCTACCTATCAGTACCAGTCAGTGCCGCCCATCAGTGCACATCAGTGCCACCTATCAGTGCCCATCAGAGCTGCCTAGCAGTGCTGCCTAACAGTGCCAGTCAGTGCCACCTAACAGTGCCAGTCAGTGCTGCATATCAGTGCCAGTCAGTGCCACCTATCAGTGCTGCCTATCAGTGCCATATATGAGTGCTGCCTTTCGGTGTCCAACAGTGATGCCTGTCAATGCCCTTCAGTTCCACCTACCAGCGCCTCCACATCAGTGCCCATCAGTGCCACCTATCAGTGTCCATCAGTGCAGCCTATCAGTGCCCATCACTGCAGCCTCATTAGCAAACATCAGTGAAAGAAAAAAAATCACTTATTTACAAAATTTTATAACAAAGAATAAGAAATTTTTTTTTTTTAATTTTTTGGTTTGTTTAGCAAACAATAGAAAAACCCAGAGGTGATCAAATACCACCAAAAGAAAGCTATATCTGTCTCAAAAAAATGATAAAAATGTCATATGGGTACAGTGTTGCATAACCGCGCAATTGTCATTGAAAGTGTGACAGCGCTGAAAGCTGAAAATTGGCCTGGGCAGGAAGGGGGTATAAGGGCCCTGTAGGCTAGTGGTTAAGCTTGGCTTAAAGACAGTAGCAGTACCCCAATCTGATTAAACTCATCTTATAAAAGGCTTATTAGGTATTTTAGCCTGCAAAACCTAATTTTTTAATAAAGCCATAAGAGGTCTGAACTGGCTGGTGGAAGTAGAAGCAACACCAGATCTTAAGGTTACCCTTACAAAATAGAGGTTAAAGCGTAGCTCCACCCAAACGTGGAAGTTCCACTTTAGGGCTTCATCCCCCACTCCCCTTTAAGGATTGGCACCTATGGGGTGCGGGGGTGGTACCCAAAATTGACAGTTACCGCTCCCACTTCCTCTGCGTTTGACTAGGTGATCGGAAGCGGAAGTTGTCCTTTCTCCTCCTTCACTGTAGTCTTCTGGGACACTAAGCAGGTCCCAAAAGACTACAGGACCATTCCCAAAGCGCAGTCCTACTTGCGCATGTGAAGTGGACACCCAGCTATGATGTTGTCACAGCCAGGTGCCCACATTGAAGATGCCGATACCTGGTACACAGGACAGCCAGTGGACCCAGCCAGTGTGAGGACTCCACGAGATTGAGGGACAGGAGAGAGTCAGTTTTTGAAAAGTCAGCAGCTACAGTTTTTGTAGCTGCTGACTTTTATTTTTTTTTATTTTGACTGGACCTCCACTTTAAGCCATTAACTTCACACAATCTGGCCAGTGCCAAGACACTTTAACAGTATATATATTTTTTTCTGGTATGTGTTTGGCAGAAATTGGCTAGCGTCAGGACAGTACGTGAACACTCTAATAGATAGTAAATAGTAAGAGATAAGGCACTTTTATAAAGTGCATTGTCTGAGAGACGATAGCTGCAAATTGTTAATTGACTGGGCAGTATGTTAAAAGCTTGGTTAGGCCACAATTTGGGAGGGAGAAACTAGGCAGTTTTTATATTTCAATAAAAATTAGAGTGTATTATTGGAGAGACAACATTCACAAAAATTGTTCATGCCTGGACAATATATAAGCAGTGTGGTTAGTCCACAATTTAAAAAGAACAGTCAAGGCAGATTTTAGTTTGAAATAAACACTAGCGTGTAGTTTATTAAAATGTGACACGATAGCCACAAATATTGTTCACATGTAGGAGAGCATGTGGGAAAAGTGAGTAGGCTGTAATATAAAAGGCAGAAACAAGGCTTTTTTATCTTGATATATACATTAGAGTGTATGTTTGAATGTCAGAGCACTTTAATGGGCTGAAATTTTCAAGGTGCAACACAAAATTATCCCTAAAGCAAGCATTTGTAAGCACCTTTACAGTACTGATGAATAGAATAGATTAGGCCTGGAAACGTTGAGACACAATGCAGGATTTTCCTAGTAGCAATCATTAGAAATTTGGCAGCTGAGATCCAGCTGAGAAATCATTGCATAGCACCTTTACAGCAATGGAACACCAGAATAGGAAAGGAAAGGTGAGGAGAGGTGGCAGGAGCTGGTAATGGTGGCATGAGTCTATTTTTCCTTGGGGGAATGGATGAACGTTTATTCTGTAGCATTAGCAGCGGGTTTTGTAGTCATTGGTAATCCTAATCATTTTTTAAAAAGCAAGCCAGTCCACACTGTTGGGGAACTAGCAGATTTGCTGAAGAATATTTCAGACAGCATACTGGCTGCAGGGCAAGCCAAAAGCTGCAGCACATAATGTGCAAGCTCCCAGCAGTGATCCACTCTGGGCATCCAGTAGTTCAGGCACTCGCTAAGTGCTGCCTGCAGATAGACCTCTTTGCTGTGGTTCAGAAAAACTCTGAAAAGCAGCACTGAGAAAGCCAGTGCTTTTCATTTCAGGGATAAGAAGGTTAAAGGAATATTGGTCATCAGTTGGAATCCTGCCTCCATGATGAAATATAGCACAGAGGTTCTTATGCAGAACCTCTTCATGATGGCATATTTTGGGCTCCCTCTGTGGTGGTGGTAGTAGACTGGTAATTTTACACTTGCAGCAAGGATCTAATTAGGTGGCCACCTAAAAGTGGCCCCTCGCTTTGATTACCCTAATTATGTGGTCCTGGCACAGGCATTTGAGCATAAAAAACCTCAGTCAACGCAGATTTTCTGTAACAGAGGATCCATAGACCTCAGACTTTCTCAGGACATCAATGTCCACATCAATCACACCCGACCCACATACAAATACTGGCGTTTGAAGGGTGAAACATTCTCTTTTAATTTTTCCCAATTTCCTCCTTCTCATCTCCAGAAAATCAACCATCCTTCTCTTATTCTTCCTCTGCCTCCTACTGCCTATGCCTTATAGGGATGAAGGCTGTGGGCAAAGGATCCAACTGGCCCTAGGACAGCATTAAGTCATCCTCTTCCTCCTGCTGTGCCTCTAGTGCCCAGTCTAACAGGCCACAGAGTTTGTGGTCCAGGAGGAACATAAGAGGGATTGAATCACTGATCCCTGCCTCATTGTGACTCACCATTTTGGTCACCTTTTTAAAAGGTACCGAAATGCTGCACATGTCCTCAATGATGAATTATTGAGATGGATGAAATGAACCCTGGCATTCCTAAGCCTGTTTTTGTACCATTATTGTACAGGTATTCATTGATGGCATGCTTCTGCAGCCTCTAGCCATTGTTGGGATCTGGGGCATTTCTCCACCACCAGATTGAGTTACAGGCAAGGTACATGTGTGATTTTTCACAAGGGGCACCAGCAATTTAGTGGCAGTGTCACACTGTATCTTGCCTGGCTGAAGATGGTTCTTTACCTGGGCCTGTAGAGTTTCCAGCAGCACTGGTCCAATGTGACTTCGTCCCCAAGCATATAAGCTGCAACACAACATGGCAGTATTTAGCCTAGGTTGTTGCAAATGCTCTAGGGCATTTGGAGGGAGGGAGCTGCTGGTTCCAAGGAATCAGAGCATCAGCCAGTGAGGTACAGGTCACTGTGCTCTAACCATCAGCACTGCAAGTTCCAATATGTGCCCTCTTCTGCATCCTGCCCAACTGCCAGAAGATTTTAGTTTCCCTGCTTATTGACAGTATGGTCTAGTGACACAAGCACATTATGGGACATTCACTGGATCCTGGCAAACAGTCTATTGGTGCAACTCTTGCAATGTAGTCCAACGTTCAATCCAAAAAGTTCCAGAAGCAAGCATCCCCCCTCCTCTCAGCTCACAAATCCATCCCCACAGAGGGAAAAGACAATCTCCTCAGGACTCCAGTCTTTTTAACAGCATCCCAGCCACCATTTGGGCATACACCCCCAGGGATTGGCTAGGCCCTGCTTAACATTCAGGCTGGTCATTTGAGTTCTCCCTCCCTAAGCTCTAGAAACCAGAGAAAAACAATCAAACTCAGCCTATGAAGCCCTGAAAAGATCAGATCAAACAATTACTGCTCCTCTGATTACAGAGCAAGGCAAAAAACAAATTTACCTAGCAGCCTAACTAGAAAACTCTGTAACACAACCCCCAAGCCCATCTTTTTGTAGCCTGACAAAAAAATTGGTAAAAACTTTACAATAAATAAATTAAATTTAAAAAAAACTGCAAGGGGGCCCAGTATCTAACACACAAAAAAGGTAATCTTAGTTGTCCTAAAAAGGACTGTTGGATCTGTGAACTGTGAACATGTAGGGGTACACAAATAGATCACATCTCCTGCAGCATTGGGAATGAAGCCTTGAGACTAATTGCCCCCCAAAAATATGCCTAAGGCTGATGAGCTCCAAACTCATAATCTTTTCCTTGCCCTGTATGGGATTCCAGCATGAGGAAGTTATGTGTGATCTATGTACTTTGCTATGCATCTAGAAAAAAATAGGGTAAAAAATATTTGTAAACTCTTTTTATCATTTACAGACAGTGACCTTGAAAGTACATGAAGTAGGTCCTCACGCTCTCTTACTCTAGATCATTAACAATCTACACCAGCTAACTTGTAGTATGGTATAAGTATGGCTTTGGCCTGAAGCGCATTAGCATGGTATTACTGTATTGTACGGCTTTATTGTATCAGAAGATTATTGCTACATTTCAAAGGCATTTTGTCCACAGCAAAAGTTCCCGGTCTCCCAGGTAGAGCATGTTTCTTTGTGGATAGTAGTTGTAATACCTTCCCCTGCACATTGGCAGATTTAATACATATCATTGCAATACTTTGTACAGTGCATTCTTTGTAATCACTATGTTAGGATAATGACAGCTTACCATAGGCCAGTGTGTCCCAAACCTGTCAAGTTCTTCCAAGAGTTCATGCTTCATAGCTTGATATCCACACAGGTAGCTACTGTAAACAGCAAATATTCAAACACTAGTTTCTCCTCACTTGGGAGATTCACTATAGGAGAGCATTGTCCCATTATTATTATTATTATTATACAGGATTTAAATAGCGCCAACAGTTTGCGCAGCGCTTTACAAAATGAAGGTAGATATTACTGTTACAATACAATTTGGTACAAGAGGAAACAGAGGGCCCTGCTCGTTACAGCTTACAATCTAGGAGGAAGGGTTGAGTGGTACAAAAGGTAATAGCTGTGGGGGATGAGCTGATGGAGGAAATAAATGGCGGTTTACTAGGTAGAAGCAGGATAGGCTTTTGTAAAGAGAAAGGTTTTCAGGGATCGTCTAAAGGTGGATTTGATTAGGAGACAGCCGGACAGATTGGGGTAGGGAGTTACCTAGGATGGGAGAAGCTCGGGAGAAGTTCTGGAGCCGAGCATAGGAGGAGGTGACACAGGAACTATAGAGCAGAAGGTCTTGAGAGGATCGAAGAGAGCAGTTTAGTTGATATTTTGAGACCAGGTTGGTGACGTGGCTGGGGGCAGAGTTGTGAATGGCTTTGTAAGTTGTTGTTAGTGTTTTGAATTTTATTCATTGAGCGAGTGGAAGCCAGTGGAGGGATTGGCAGAGAGGGATATCAGACACTGAATGGTTGGTAAGGTGGATGAGCCTGGCAGCAGTATTCATGATGGACTGAAGGGGGGATAGCCTATATAAAGTTATACCAATGAGGAGGGAGTTGCAGTAATCAAGTCGAGAGATGACCAGGTTGTGAATTAGGAGCTTTGTGGTATCATTGGTTAAAAAGGGGCGCATTCTGGAGAAGTGGAGGTTGAGGGGGCATGATTTTGACAGGGATTGGATGTGGGCCTGAAAGGATAGTTCATAATCCAAGTTTACCCCTAGCACCCTGGCATGCAGGGATGGGTTGATAGTGGTGCTATTGATCCTAACCGAGAAATCAGGGGAAGAGGCACGTGGGGGAGGAAATATTATGAGCTCAGTTTTGGATAGATTGAGTTTTAGGAAGTGGTGTGACATCCAATCCAATATGTCTGTTAGTAATTCGGTGATACATGAGGAAACTGATGGAGTGAGCTGAGGAGTAGAGAGATAGATTTGTGTGTCATCAGCATAGAAATGGTATTGGAAACCATGGGAAGCTATCAGCTGACCCAAGGAAGAAGTGTAGATCGAGAATAGGAGAGGTCCAAGGACAGAACTTTGGGGAACCCCAACAGTAAGAGGAGTAGGAGAGGAGGAAGAAGAGTTGTAAGTGACACTGAAGGTGTGGTGAGATAGGTAAGATTCAAACCAATGGAAAGTTGGTCACGGAGACCAAGTAAAAAGAGTTTTTTTTGAGGAGGGGGTGGTCAACTGTGTCAATGGCAAAGGAGAGGTCCAAGAGCAAGAGTACAGAATAGTGACCATTGGTTTTTGCAGTTAGTAAGTCAGTTGTGAGTTTTAGGAGAGCATTTTCTGTGGAGTGTTGTGGGCAAAATCCAGACTGAAGGGGATCGAGAAGGATTTTCAGTAAGGTGGCAGCTCAGCCAGTTGTAGACTAGACGTTCAAGGAGTTTGGAGGCAAAAGGGAGTAAGGAGGTGGGTCTTAGATTGCTAAGATTGGCAGGGTCCAGCGTAGCTTTTTTAGGTATGGGGGTGACTAGCGCATGTTTTAGAGAGTTGGGGAAGATTCCAGTAGAAAGGGAGAGATTGAAGATATGAGTTAAAGAATGAAGGATAGAGCCAGAGGGTGACCATATTATTTGCGAGGGAGCATGAACGGCTAAAAGGGTATTTAGTCTATGTTTGTTGAGATTTCACCTTACGTTCCATTATGTAAAGGTAATTATCCTTGAGAGGACACAGATAGCAAAAAGGCAAAAATAAAACTAAAAAAGTTATTACCATTCAAAAAATTCCCAAGTAAATATAAAAAATAGAAGTTTTTGCTTCTGAAACACTTTTATGACTGTTTAAAAGTAGACACAGATTTCGGTGTTGAAGTATAGTGCACACCTTTTAGTAAACAATACTATGATATGATTCATGTGATTATAATACTGCAGTATTTCATGAATTTTTACCCAAGTCTTTCACAACTTCGACCCAGATGGCAATTCTATAGCGGCATAATGTCACAGAAAAAGTAACAAGTTTCATTTGATTTCAGTAAATATGACATTTAATGTTGTGATAACATGTCAGTTTAAACTGGGATACTAACAGTAAAATGCCATAACAGTAGAAAAACACCCATAAATGTCGTATGTAAGAAAATTATTGCCATACGTTCCAATCCAGTTTATACATTTTAATGTGTTGAATGCAAATGAACAGATGGAGACTTTACAAAAACAATAAGTAGTGTCTAACAAAATAAAGTTTTTCTTCTACTAATGTAATGGAGAATTGATTTAGCATTCACCCAGGTGGCACTAGGCACTTGAGTCAGGCAAAGAAGGTCTTTTAGAAAACTTTTACTAAACTATGGCAACTTGTAGAAGTTGTCAACCTGAACACCAGGTACTGATCTCCCACCTGTTATCCATCTAGAGCCATCCCTATTTTTAAAGGGGCTTCCATATTCCATTAAATCCATGCCCCCACCCACAAACCCCACAACAAAGGTTGTGGGGACCCCCCCTGGTAAGGCATTTTTTCCATATTAAAAGCATGTAGCACGGTATGGTTTGAGAAGGAGGCACGCACTTGCCCCTTTCCTCTTAGTGGCTTGCCAGTCTGCATGCTCAGATAAGGATCAGATAAGATTTGGTATAGATTGTTGGGTGGAGCCCCACACCATATTTTTTTTTGGGGGGGGGGGTTCTCCCTGACATTCATACCAGACCCCCACCAAATTTAAGGGTCAGATATGCAGTTTTAGGGGAAACCCCTTATCTTTTTGTTATGAAGAACTTGTCAAAAAGTGTCAGAGTGCAAAGAGGTTACCATGTACCCTTTACTCCCCCATAAACACCGAGCCAGGGTTGTAGGGAAGAGGACCGTGTCCTCATCAACATAGGTACTAGATGATTTGCCAGGGATGTTTCCACTGGTAAAGTGCCCTCTCCATGGTTAGGCCATGTGGCCTGGTGTGGTTCAGGATGGGGAAGGCTGGATGCTCATCATCACCACTTATGTGGCCAGCTAGGCTGCATGCTTAGAAAAGGGTCTGGTTTTGATTTTAGAGAGAAGGCACATTTTTCTTGTTTTTTTGCAGGGGACCTCCACTCTTAAATCTATACCAAATGCTAGGGTTCTAGTGTGGAATTTGGGGGGAACCCAAACCTTTTTTTTCTCATCCATACCAAACCTTCATCAGGGAGGCATTTTGTTGTTGTTGTTGTTGTTTTGTGTGGTCCCCATAACATCTATACTAGACCCTCTTCTAGGATAAAGGTCTGGAATAGATGAAGGAAATTCCCTGCTCTGCTGTTTACAAACAGAAGAAAACACCTGGCACAGCTTTTTTCCCTTGTAAATGTCAGTTTTTCTGTAGTACATTGTATAGATGCAACACTTCACAGGCAGGTTAGGACATTCCCAGGCATGTCAGGTATGCATTTTGGGGGGACTGTACCAATTTTTCTTTCATTGTTGCTGTAAGATGTGCTACAGCAAAAATGACATTTACAAAATAAGAAAATGACATAGTTTAAATTGCCGGCTAAAAAAAGTTAATTACCGAGACCCTTAGGAATCTGCTATGTATTTTAGGGGACATTTGGGGTCTGTGTGCCTTTTTTTTTAAATAAAGCAAGAAGGGAGATGTCATCTGCCATCAATTTAAAACTTTTTTCCTTTGTAAATGTCTGTGCTTAAATATACATAGATAAAATCATGACTGAATATTGGGAATTCAGTTAATTAACAATGTTAAAATATATGTTGTGCCACATCCCTAATAATGTATATTTATAAATAGAGAAAGACCTGAAAATGGGGACTTTTTAGGCACGGCATCTGTATAAAAACATTATATCAAAATCCAACATATGTGATATCTTCCTATTTCCCATCAACAATACTGATTCATATAAAAAATAAAACGTTTACAACATCAAAGAACAGCACATCTCTTCTCATATAATCCAATTCTTTATAGACTTTGGGCTCATTCTTTTTAGGCTTGATCCACTTCTTCAGGAGCCATCACCATATAAATATTTTTAACTACTAATACAAACAGAAACAAAAGCATACAGTCAGTAATTCAGATTTCTCATTCTGGTTTAATAAAGTATATAATAGGTGCACCAAGGATCAGAGGGAGAAAAACCAGAGCGCCAAACCCTCTACGGACCTGGGACCAGGGGATGGTGGGATCTGAGCCACAGTGTATTTATATAAATCTAAAAAACTGAATATTTAAATTAAACAAACACATTATCTCTAAAAGGAAGTTGGTATACACCAAGTGGTTTAAAAAATTCTAAGATAGTGGTGTAGAGACACTCTAGCCACGAACCTTTGCTTGCTTCATTTAAAGGCAACTATTAGATTTGTAAACTATTGGGAGCAGGACAACAGGTGTCCAAAACCCACCTCTACAGATACACCCACTCCATTTCTATGGCCTTATATTAGAAAACAAATTCTCAAGCAGGCTATATCCCCATGGCTGACTTGTGAACAAAGCAGAAAACTCCCTGTATAGTAGTAATAGCACATGGTAAAAAGCTTTATTAATACTCTGCTCTATATCTAATAAAAGACCCATATTTGTCATAATTAGGATACATCACTAAATTACCTTAATTTGCCAGGATCACTAGCCTCAATGCCAAAGGGACTCCAATAAGACTCCATAAACACAGCCAAACGGTACAGCAGATTTTCAGACAAGCTATATCCCCACGGTAGACCCATGAGTAAAGTTGAGACCCTCCTATATGATAATAATAGCACAGTAAAATACCTTATTTAGACCTATACTCTATACTTGGCAAACAGCCAATATTTGCCATCATTAAAATACATTGCTATATTACCTTAATATGCCTGAATTGCTGGCCCCATGGCCAGAAACACTCCAAAAAGATTCCACAAACACAAACGCAGCTGAGCGGTACAGCATGGTCAGGTGCAATATAAATTCCACACAACAATAAAAAGCAGCATAGCCGGATAACAGCCTCCACCCCCCTTAATAGCCCCCAGGTGGAAATCCAAGGTGGGACTGCCAATCTGCGACCCACACAGTCCCAAAATGGCCACCGGTATGCGAAGCGAGTACCGTGCACGTGCGCCACACATGCCCATATGGCACTGACCCCACCAACAAGATGACAGCCAATGCTGGAAGCATGCAAAGGCACGCAAGCACAGGGCCCGCCCCAGGGACCAAGGAAGCCACCACAGCGACCCCCAGGTGCTGGAGGTGAACATGTAAAATGATGCACGCCTACAACACTGCAGTTCCAAAACAGGATGCAGTGCCCTACTACCCCCAAGAAACAAAGGGGTTCTCAGTTCCGGTGCAATGGGAGTACACTCCTTGGATATCTTCCAAACAACCACACCCGCTGGGGCACCCCAACAGACACCTGCAGAAAACAAATCAAAACAGAACATTTCTATATACAAATAGAATACAAAAAATATATGTGCACACATAGCACCCTCAATAAATGTTTCCTGCCATCAAAAACCATCAGACAGAAGACATACTCCCATAGACACAGCTTATATTAACATAAGCATACAATGTAATGATCTCTATGAGAGTATATGAGTATATAAAATGACACTTTAAGTAACTTATACCCAAACAGTAGTTACAAAAATGATGCAAAACTGATTACATCATTGAGGCCAGGCGGTATTGTAGCCTTAAGACAATGTATCCACCTGGTTTCCAGTTGGAGTACTCTCCTATCAAAATCTACTCCAATAGGATCTTCCAAAATTCTATCCAAAGCCATAGGTAGTAGGCCTATGTGTTGGCCAATCGGAGTATTAACCTTGGGTGTATAATAAACATGATCGTTTATACGTTTATGGAAGGGCCGTTTTGTTTTACTCACATAGAAGTCATCACATACGCAGGTCATCAAATAGACAACCCCCACTGTGGTGCAATCCCTGTGGAACCGTGGTTGAACCCACGTACCATCAGGAAGTGTACATCCTGTACATTTTTTAATAAATGGACATTCCGAGCAGTTACCATATTTAAAGGTACCCCAAAGGGACTCGTTATCAGCAGAAGTGGCGGAACTAGAACTGTGTACCAATTTGTCCCTCAGAGATGGATTACACCTATCATAAGTCAGATAAGTCTAGCAAAACAGCAGTCCATTGACTAAAAAGAAAAACTCTACAAAGAGCAGCACAGGAGCATATGAGCAGCAATCCCAAGTGCTGCCAGATGGGGGCAAGGGACACATCAAGTTGATATTTGCTGGCAATCTTAAGGATAAGTTCACCTTTAAAAAAAAAAAGAAGTGCATTTATTTATTTTTTTTATTGAGAGTCTGTAAAGCATTGCCATGTACAATCAGGTAGTTACACACTGACAGGAAGCATCAATGAACTACCTAGAGCACTCAACAGCGCTCTTAGTTTATTAAGCACTACAAGGTGACTTTTAGTTCTTCCAATGACATAATTCTGAGAATGAATGATGTGGTCAGATGGGCGGAGCCCCACACGGCCTTCTCCTTTTAAATTGTGACAGCAGACTGTCACAGCAGGGACTTGGGTAGGGGGGAATGTTGGACAGGGGCACCTAAATAAAAATGTAGTGCTCACCCTCGTAGGTGCCGCTAGAATTAATGGCACTTCTGTCCTTACTTCAGTGAGGAACCATATATATCTTGGATCCACAGCACACCAGTACACCTTGTGGGAAGTTTTATAACAGGTTTAATAAGACACGTAAAACTCTGCAAATAGACTGCAAATTAACTTGGAAAATAGCAGTTAAATGTACTGAATACAAAAACCTTCTAGAATTGGCACAATAACATCAATAAACACAATATTCATGTATATATGTATATACTGGTATAGCTATAGATCAGAATTAACTCCCTGCAACTATAGCAGCAATATGTCCCCAGCTAAACTGACGTCTCTTTAGGCTCAGTCCCAAATTCACTTGTATACTGTGGGATTGTAACACTGTGTGAGTCTATGTGTTGCACAGGCCTGTGTTAGTGAATCGGTGGAGCACTCTTTAGGACTGACATGTCACTGGTTAGCAGTTGTCATCATATCTAAGAAGAACAGTCTCCAGGAGTTAACTCCTTGAAGGGATGATGAATGGGGTTCTGTCTCTCTGCTAGTTCTTTTCTGCTATCAATTGTCGGTGCTGCACAATCTCTGAGGTGCCTCACCTGGGATGGTCACACACCTCCTCTGTGAATTCCAACACTCTGACTTCTCTCTGCAGTGGAAGATGTTGTTGCTGTTGGTAACTGCTGTCGCGGGTGACTGATACCAATGATCACAGTTGCTGACCTCAGCTGCTGTAAATAACCGTTGTCCTTAGCAACCTCTGCTGCTCTGGAAACAGTGTCAGTGTACTTCAACAGTAGGGGCTGCAGACTAGCTCCCACGTGTCCTCTGCAAAGGCAAACGTGGCTCTCCTCTCCCTCCTCCTTGCAAAGCATCCTGGTCCTGTAGTCATGTGCAGTATAAAGTTACATTGTCTGCCTCTGTAATGAAACTGCAACTACCACAAACACTCCAGTACTGCTGAGAGCTGAGCCAATCAAACCCTTTCTGACAAAATGCAGTCTTAAAAGTGAAACAGTTCTTTAACCACCTCCCGCCCACCATATAGTCCAATGATGGGCGCAAGGTGGTTCTCTCGTTCTGGGAGGATGTCATATGACGTCCTCCCATTCTCACCGTGTATGCGCAGCTCCCTCAGACACAGCGGATCACAGATCACGGAAAGAGCCAAAGATGTCGGCTCAGTCATGTGATCCGTTGTGTCCAATCACAGCTGATCACATGTAAACAGGGAAATGCCGGTTATCGGCATTTCTCTCCTCACGAGCTGTCACGCTGACAGCTCATGAGGAGAGGAGAGCCGATAATCGGCTTTCCGCGGAGGGGACATATACACAGATCATCAGGGCACTGATGATCAGTGTGCCCTGATGATCAGTGTAGCCCCAGCAGCGCCACCTGTCAGTGTCCATCAGTGCCAGCCCTCAGTGCTCATCAGTGCCTCGTGCCAGTGCCCATCAGTGCCACATCAATGCCACATATCAGTGCCTACCAGTGCACATCAATGCCACATATCAGTGCCCATCTGAGCTGCCTTTCAGTGTCACCCTTCAGTGCCAGTCAGTGCCACCTATCAATGCCAATCAGTGCCACCGATCAGTGCTGCCAATCAGTGCGCGTCAGTGCCGCCTATCAGTGCGCGTCAGTGCCGCCTATCAGTGCCAGTCAGTCCCGCCTATCAGTGCCAGTCAGTGCCATATATCAGTGCCATGTATCAGTGCTGCCTTCCAGTGCCCTCAGTGATGCCTGTCAATGCCCATCAGTGTCACCTACCAGTGCCACCTCATCAGTGCCCATCAGTGCCACCTATCAGTGTCCATCAGTGCAGCCTATCAGTGCCCACCACTGCAGCCTCATTAGTGCATATCAGTGAAGGAGAAAAATAACTTATTTACAAAATTTTATAACAAAAACTAAGAAAAAGAAACAGCATTGGCCCTGCTATACAAATATAACATGCAACATGTTATAAAAGGTGAACTTGTCCTTTAATAGGGACAGGGACCAGAATGTTAGCCAGTAGCACTAAGGATGAGTTGCTGACATCTGGGGGTGGTTTTGGGCCACTACAACATGTTTTTGTTTGTGAATTGTGGTTTCTGTCTTTGTCCTCCCCTTTATTTAGTGCTAGTTAGTTTAGTCCTAGCTAGGCCCTCCCTGTTTCTTCCATGTTCCCCCTAGTCAGCGTTAGTTCCTTATAGAGATAAAGCTTAGGAAAGTTATTGTCTTCTTAGACTTTAAAACACTGGAAAAACTACCTCCGTAATGCAACTATCTGAAGTAGAATTGCATTGAATTCAACTTCTGTGTCTTGTTGAAGAACTTAAGAGTAACTCTACTTTTTCAATGTACTGTATATTGCAAGGATTTTAACAAAATTTGTTGCAGATTTCTACCTGTTTCTGCTATGAAGGAATAGCTATTTGTTTGATCACATCTTGTACAAAATGATTCTGAATGGGAGTGACTAGTTCATTATAAGAAGTTGATGCACTTTCAGGGTTCTGAAGAGAAAAGGAGGGGGCACAGCTACTGACCAGTAGTACATGATGGGTGGGAGAGTTAAAAATAATGCCACTGACATCAATGTTGGGGCTATTATTGCTGCCCCTGACATCAATGTTGGGGGTTATTATTGCAGCTCCTGACATCAATGCTGGGGCTATTATTGCAGCTCCTGACATCAATGTTGGGGATTATTATTTCAGTCATTCAGATCATTGCTGATGAATATTATTACAACAACTGACACCATTGTTGGAGGTTATTGTTGCATCCATTGACACCAATGCTGGGAGTTATTATTGCAGACATTAACTCTAATGCTAGGGTTATCATTGTGACCACTGACACAAATCCTGTGGTTATTACTGAGGCAACAGACACTAATTCTGGGAGTTACTATTATCGCCGCCACTAGTACCAAGGATAAGGCTTATTTATTCCCATTTTCTCATCAGTTTTCATTGCAGCGAATAATGTAGCAGGACCAACATTTTTGATGAGTTACAGCCCATTCATTTTTATTGGGCTGCCTAACTCAAAGCAATGCACCTCAACACATGAAAACATACTATTGTGCAGTCCAGTGGGAGTCCTGGGGACCTAACCTGAGGCCTCATATAATTTTCAAGTTGACCACCAGTGAACTAAATACTTACAAGATGTATAACCTTGTTCTTTTGATGATTTATTGTTTAGATGATATCTGGCCATGCTCCCTGAAGAAGATCTAAACTGATGTACAGTATATTGTATGATGAATACACTATATTGCCAAAAGTATTGAGACACCCCCTCCAAATCATTGGATTCAGGTATTCCAATCACCTCCATGGCCAAAGGTGTATAAAATCAAGCACCTAGGCATGCAAACTACCTCTACAAACATTTGTGAAAGAATGGGTCGCTCTCAGGAGCTCAGTGAATTCAAGCATGGTACTGTGATAGGTTGCCACATGTGTAATAAGAGCGTTTTCGCATGTGTGTTCTTGTTGTGTTTTTGGTGCATTCCGATGCATTTTTTTATGCATTTTTGACACGTTTTGGTTAGTTTTTTTTATGTGTTACGGTGCACGTATAGGCAGCACTGATGAGCACTGATATGCAGCACTGATGAGCTGGTACTGATGAGGCGGCACTGATGATGCTACACTGATATACAACAATGATGGGCACTGATGGGCAGCACTGATGGGCACTAATGGGTGGCACTGACTGGTGGCACTGCTGGGCACTGACTGGCGACACTGATGAGCAGCACTGATGGAGGGCGCTGCTAGGCACAGGTGGGTAGCACTACTTGGCACTGATGGGCACAGGTGGGTGGCACTGATGGGCACAGGTAGGTGGCACTGTGGGGCACTTGTTGGCAGCACTGCTGGACACAGGTGGGCGGCACTGCTGGTTGGCACTGCTGGGCACTGATCACCAGAGCGCTGATGATCAGTGCCGATCCGTCCTCTGACAATTGCCGGTTATCGGCAGTACTTTCCTTACGCTGTGACAGCCTGAGGAAAGTGCAGGCGATAACCGGCAACTGCATTTACCGGTGATCTGCTGTGGTTGGCCGTTGTGATTGGCCTTTTACCACATCACGTGATCAGCTGTGTCATATGAAGCCTTTCCAGAACTGGACAACCGCGCTGTAGTTGTCATTCAGCTATAGCGTGGTTGGCAAGTGGTTTAAGCTGTGTTGCATTTTATCATTAAGTTATAGGTTAAGTTAGGTATGAGCTGAATATACTTTGGTTTGGTTCAATACAGGTTCAGCGAGTTAAGATAACTAAACAGAAAAACAGAACTGATTTGCTGAGCGGTATGTATTCCTTTTTTATCTATCATTCTATGTCAGAGGAAAAGAGAATGCAGGTTTCAGCTTGAAGACTTTTTGGTAGTCTGCTGTTTCAGAGGGAGAGAGCAGGCAGATTTCATGTCCAAAAAATAAAAAAAAATGATTGCCTACTTCCTTGGATTGAAGACCATTGTACATTTGCAGCACACCTTTAAAGTGGTTGTAAAGGCTCAAGGTTTTTTACATCCATGCATTCTATGCATGAAGATCAAAAACCATCTGTGTGCAGCAGCCCCCCCCCTCAATACTCACCCAAGCGCCATTGGCTCCTGCCACTGTCAATCACACCAGTGAGCCAAAGAGGAGAGATCAGGGGTGGGGCGGGGGCCAAGCCACTGCTGTATGTGTCTTATGGATGCATAGACTTGGGAGCATATACACACCAGTGCCCCCAGACCCCAAGTGTCTTGCTGTGGGGCCAATGGCTAAAGAGGAGGAGCTAGGATCACCAGCGGGGGATCCAAAAAGAAAAGGATCGAGGCTGCTCTGTGCAAAACCAGTGCACAGACTAGGGGAGTATGACATGTCTGTTAATTTAAAAGAAAAAAACCACAAACCTTTACTATCACTATATGCCTTTTTTGGATTGGCTGCAAGTGCATTGCAACTGGAAATAAAAAATGAATGTCTTTTTCAGAAGGCTGAAAATAGAAAAAGATTACATATCTGCAACACAGATCTTAAACCTGTATGGACAGGCTGTGATTTCTGAGTGACTGAGCAGACATATTGCATCTGGAAATAAAAAAATAATATCATAATTCATAGGCTGAGGGGAAAAAATTCTGGACAGAATGGACAGCCATTCTAGGTTGTAATTTCTTAGGGACTGAGCAGGCATATTGTATCTAGAATTAAAAAAATTGTTTTGGAGACTAAACATGGAAAAAAGGTTACAGACTTTCACCACAGAAATTAAGCCTGTATACGCAGGCTGCAATATCTGAGTGAATGAATTAACATACTGTATTGCATCTGCAAATAAGAAAAAAAATGTCCTTTTGTATTTTTTGAAAATAAAAAAACCTGAGCCAATTTGCATTTGCAATTGGTAGACCATAATTTCTGAGGAAGAGATCTAGCACATTGCATGTGAAAGCAAAAAATTAGTATCTTGTTTTTGAGACAGTAGATGGAAACTGGTTATGGATTTGAACCACAGATATCAAGCGTGTAGTGGTAGGCTGAAATTTCTGAACAACTGTGCATGCATATTGTACTTGGAACCAAAAAAATTAGGTTGTTTATGTGTACAATTGAAAACATAAACATTGAACAGAATTGCACCACACTTTTCAAGCCTTAATCAGAATAAAAATTTGAGGTGGGAGAATAAATTTGAGCCAGAGATTAGGCCTATTTTGTGTGCCAGCTCCTGCATTTAGCCCCCTCCAACAGCAAGTGCAGTGTCAGTAGATCACTGTCACTTGATACATTGCAAACAAAACTGCAGCGTTGGCAAGAACAGGCCTGATCTCTGCTAGCTCTAGCAGGTAAATTTTTTTGTAGCAGTTAAAGCAGCCCGACAGCCAGGTGCTCTTTTTCCCGTGAGTCGCACTAGGTACCTATAATTTAGCGGACAAAATGTCCAACAAAAGGTACTCTAGTGAAGAGGCCTACAGGATTCTAAGTATACCAGATTAGAAAGAAGGGGAAGCATCTCTGACAGAATCAGGCTCAGAATACACCCTGACAAATAGCTAAGATGATGGAGTAGACGTCTCTGCTAAGGTCAGGCGTACCCGACCCCATCCCCAGGTTGCTGAGATGTTAGAATTGCATGATGATTCTCATCTGCAGCAGAGTACAAATACTAGTGCTGCACTACCTTTTGGTGAACTGGCGAGCACCAGCGGCCTAGTACATCCTGGTCTTTTATATACCAGCACTGCAGTATCACTTAGTGATGTGGCAAATTCCATAAGTGCAGTACAAGCTGGTGCGGTGGGTAGCACAAGTAGTGTCCTGAACACAGGTCCGTAGAGCCCAAAACGTCCTTCTGGATGTGCTTGGAAATCCTGATTAGCACCCCACAAATTCTGCTGCACCTGTACTTCCCCCATTCACTGCCCAACCCGGAATTCAGGTGGAAACAGCAAATGTAACTACTCCTCTTGATTTTTTGGAGCTGTTTTTCACAGATGATTTGTATAATTTGATTGTGGACCAAAGCAATTCATACACACAGCAATGTATCGCCCCCAACCCAAATTTAAACCTTGCCAGATCGTTATTATTTCCACATTTAAAGTTTTTTGGGGCCTAACCCTCAACATGGGCATTACTAAAAAGAATAAGTTGTGGTTATATTGGTCAACAGACCCAGTTTACTATATGCCTGTGTTCCCTGCTGCCATGGCCAGGCAAAGATATGAGAATATAATGTGATTTATGCATTTCAACGGCAATACACTTTGTCATCCCTGGGGTGAACCTGAATATGAAAGGCTCCACAAAATTTTGCCCCTAATAAATCACCTTAACCAGAAATTTGCAGATGTGTATACACCCCAGCAAAACATCTGCATTGATGAGTCCCTCATTAATTTTTCTGGCCGCCTTACATTCAGTTTCTCCCCAGCAAGCATGCCACATATGGGGTCAAAATATGTAAGACCTGTGAGAGGGCAACAGGCTATACATGTAATTTTCGGATTTACGAGGGAAAAGTGGAGTTAGGTGGAGCCCCCCAGATGCCCATACTACATGGGGAGCAGTGGCAAGGTAGTTTGAAACTTGGTGTCACACTTTTTCCATATGGGGTACCACTTATATGTGAGCAATTTTTATTCAACCTTGCCACTATTTAGACATTTGTACAATCTTGGAATTGGCTCATGTGGCACCGTGCTTCCCCCAACGCCTTGTAAATACCCCACTTAGAAAGGGGAAGAAAGCCTGCTTTAAAAATTAAGAATTGCTCGCAGTGAAGTGAAAGGACAAATGGGATGTTTTTGTCCTGCCTTCCATTCACGCAGACATGATGGTCCAAATTTCCACGGCAGCTGGTGTTGTTGAAAAGCCCCTCTCTTTTCATGACTATAATCTGTACATGGGAGGGGTAGACTTCAACGAGCAAATGATGATGCTGTACTGTGTTTCCCATAAAGCTAGATGCTGGTACAAAAAAGTGTCTGCATATTTATTTCAATTGGCTATTTTGTATCCAGAATGTGCGATGGCCCAAACCCCCAACCCAGACGCAGTGAGCCAGCTGCATGAGAGGCATTTTCCTGATGCCATTCCTGTATCTCCAACCCAGAAGTCACCCCAAAAAAGATGTTGTGTCTGTAGCAGTCATAGAATTACACGTGACACCTGCTTTTTTGTCCCTCTTGTCCTGGCCAACCTGTTCTCTGCCTCAAGGACTGCTTCCTTTGCTACCACACACTAGTGGAGTATTAGTATAGGGTACAGCATGGCACAGTCTAGAGCACATATTTATAGGGTGTCGAAAAAATGTTAGGTAGTCAGGAGATTGGCTATCTCATTTCGAGAAACAAATTCTCTTTACATATTTTTTAAAAAGTAAAAAAAAGTGAAAAAAAAAAAATAATACATACATTAAAAAAAAAAAAAAGCCAAAAATAGTTGTCATTTTATTGAGTTAATGTTTTGTTTTTAGTGTGCTTTATTGTTAACCATTGTTAATTCACCCCCCCACCCCCACCCCCGCACTCACGCACAACAGCGTACACATTCGTCGGCCTTGCGTTGCTCTGTAAACAGCTGTTGCACCATGCATGTGAGGTATTGCCACGAACGTCAGATTGAGGGCAGTGATAGTAGTGTTGGATCTTTTGTGTAAATCTAAAGTGGGAGCCTGTAAAAGGCTTTTAAAGCATCGCCTATGGATATTAAAAATGTATGTAGTTTGCCACCGTTGCATGGGGCGTGCATGTCATGTTTGGTATCTATTTACTCAGCATAACATCATCTTTTATATTTTACCAAACAATTGGGCAATATATTGTGTTTTCATGCATTAAAATAAAAAAAATAAAAACAATTTGTGTGACATAAAAAAATTGCAACATCCACCATTTTATTATCTAGGGCCTCTGATTTAAAAAAAATATAAAATTTTGGGGGGTTCAAAGTAATTTTTTAGCAAAAATACTAATATTTTTAGGTGAACTCAAGACAAGTAGCAGAATATATTTTGGGTTGTAATTCCACATACTGTATACCCATGGCATGTGTGAGCCATATATCAATTAAGTGACAACTTTGAGTAAAAAAAAAAAACTTTGTCATTTTGCAAAAACTTGTGGTAAAAAATTAAATTTTCCATTGACTCAACATGCCTCTCAGCAAATATTTTAGGGTGTCTGGTTTCATTTGGGGGGGGAAGTTGTGCTATCCTGGCATTTCAGAGCCTTTGAAACTGTGCTAGGTAGTAAGGAAGTGAAATGAGAGGTCATTGGATTTCGGGCTCCTGTACGCAGTTAGGCTCCCAAAAAGTCTCACACATGTGGTATCCTCATACTCGGGAGAAGTAGCAAAATGTATTTTGGGGTGTAATTCCACATATATCCATGGCATGTGTGAGCAATATATCATTTAATTGCCACCTTTGTGTAAAAAATTTTTTTTTGTTATTTTCCAAAAACTTGTGGTAAAAAAAATCTTCCATTGACTCAACATGCCACTCGCCAAATAGTTTGGGGTGTCTAATTTCCAAAAAGGGGTCATTTGGGGGGGTTGTGCTATTCTGGAATTTCAGAGCCTCTGAAACTGTGATAGATAGTGAGGAAGTGAAATGAGGAAATTAAGAACCATCAGGCTTTCAAAGGGATTATTGGATTCGGGCTCCTGTATACAGCTAGGCTCCCAAAAAGTCTCAGACATGTGGTATCCCCATACTTTGGAGAAGTAGTAGAATATATTTTGAAGTGTAATTCCAAATATACCCATGGCATGTGTGAGAAATAAGACAATTTTGTGTACAACTATTTTTTTTTGCCATTTTCCAAAAACTTGTGGAAAAACAAAAATCTTTCATGGACTCAACATGCCTCTCAGCAATAGCTTAGGGTGTCTACTTTCTGAAAATGGGTTATTTGGGGGGGGTTGTACTGCCATGGCATTTTTGCACCTCAAGAAATGTGATAGGCAGTCAGAAAGTAAAAGCTGCGTAAATTCCAGTATCTAAATCATAGTTTGTAGATGCTATAACATTCACATAAACTAATTAATATACACTTATTGGGATTTTATTTAGCAAAGATATGTAGCAGAATATATTTTGGCCTAAATTTATGACAAACCTTGAGTTTATTGGATACTTTTGATAACAGAAAGTAGAAAATGTATTTTTTTTTTTCAAAATATTTGGTCTTTTTTCAATAATATCACAAAAAATAAAAATCCCATTAGTGATCAAATACCACCAAAAGGAAGCTCTATTTATGTGAAAAAAGGACAGAAATTTTGTTGGGGTACCACATTGTATGACGGTCAAGAAGGGGGGTAAATCTTCTGGAGGGCAAGTGGTTAAGCCAGAAATAGGAATAAGAAGTATATTTATATTTAGAAACATGCTATATGAAAGCTGTATGGATTAGCTAAAAAGAATCTAATCTATTTAATGGGGATTGGTATTGGAGACAGGGAAAAAAAATTAAAGTGTATTTGCAGAAACGTATCCTTTTCTATTGGAGACAATTTGGGAAACAGAAAGGTGGCATATTTCAACAATAAATACTAAATAAAACTATACTTCTTGCAAAAATATTTGATGAATTACTGTATACTGAATTATTTGCTCAACTTAATTGTGATGGGGATTTGGAGCATATCTCACTCTGAAATAATAAGTGAAACTTTTATTTTTCTGGAGATACTATATAAACATTGAACATGTTTGAGCTTCAGAATCTCATCCTGTTTAATAGGATGCAATTTGGAAGGAAGAAATCAGGCAGTTATCAGGCAAAGATATGTAATGAAAATTTAGGTACTCAAATATTATATAAAAATTGAAAAGACTTGATGTTTGGAATCACATCTTTTTTAATCCTAAGAAATTTTGAAAACAGAGAGAAGTAAAATTTTAGCCAGAAATAAGCAATAAGGCCATTATTTTTCAAAGACACTATTTTATAGTGAAACTGATGTGCTGCACTGATGCTGGCTAAAGAAAAGCCCAGCAGCCCATTTGCTTACTGGGAAAGCTCTGTTCAGTGGTCTATTCTTGTTACCTAATAATTAAGAGGAAGGGTGTCAACATCTGCTCTTGACCCCACTTACTCACTGTAAGGGAATTCCCGTGAGACGGCTGGCGAATAGTCGTGCGCATACGCACAGAAATCGTGCATGCGTACGTGCACATGCACGGCGAAGATTGGCCCCAGACGGACTATTTAAAAGGTGCCTCTGCCTGTGCTGACTTCTGACTGGTCTTCAACTGTTCCCCATTTCCTGCTCATTCCTGTGTGATTTCCTTGTTGCTGACCCGGCTTGTTCCTGACCTGACTCTGATTACTCTCCTGCTTGATACTTGTTCCTGACTTCGGCTTTGCTCCTGACTTTGGCTTGCTTATTATTTGGTACCTCGCTGTCCGCCCGTTGATGACCCCAGATATTCCTATGACACTGCTCCTGTCTCTCACCCCCGCTGCCTGCCTTGCTCTGGTGCACACCTGGTGACCTACCATATCAGCTCTGTATATCACTACTGATCCTGAATCAGAGGTTCATCAGTCTTCCAAAGTTTCCAACTGCAAGAGCTGCAAACAACATCTGTTGGCGCTCTTGTCCCCCTGGTCCCTAGACACCCTCTCTTCCACTTCCAGCGGGGTCAGGGCTAGTGACACAAGTGAGGCCGACCTCGTCATTTCAGTCTCCAATCAGGTACGTGACACTCACCCATCATATGATGCAGCTGCTCCTGACACCTGCTGGCAGCAGACAGCCCAGGGAAGAGAAAAATGTTTCAAATGCCTGGCTTAGACAACCTCCCCCACTGCTGCTACTCTTTTTAATGACAGCAGGCTCTAAGTCAAGTTGTCCGTGAGACATTATGCTTCCAGCTTCTGGAAAGGAGGTAACTGGTTCCTCCACAACACTTCATCCAGGTGTTTCATCTTTTACCCCTCTGCAAGGGCAGGATGCGCTCTTAAACTTTCTTCTTGTAACATGATTCCAGGATGGATGCCAACCAGTACCATTCTCTGTCCTTGATGCCAGAAATTCTAAAGTCTTTTTGCAAGCTCTGAAGCAAGAATGAACCCATCTGCCGCAACTTACCAGAGGCAAAGAAACCCAAATCCTTAAGTCGCTGAGGATGACATTGTACTAAGTTACTTTCCCCAATCCACATACAATTCCTAGGGTTTTTGAGAGATAAAAGCCACCACTGGATGCCTGCCCCATGTCCTCCTCTTGAAGGCTGCGACAGCAACCACACTCCTCCTCCTTCTCCTCTTGTCCCTGCTGATGCCTCAAAGGGATGGTGTCAAGTGGCTTTGACACCAGAAAGCCCTTCCCTTCTTTCTGCTACTGTGCTTTCAGTGACCTGGCTATAATGCGATGCAGTGTCTTCTCAAGCAGGAAGACTACATAAATTGTGTCTCTGCTGCCCTTCTTGGATCACCATTATTGGTTGCCTCCTGAAATGGTGACAATACATTTCATGCATTCTGTATGAGGATCCACTGATGTGGGGAAAAAAAGAATCCCAGCTCCCCCAAGTGTTTCAAGTCTTTCCTCATGCCCTACTCACACATGTACTCATTTATGGCCTGCTAATGCATGTGGAGCCACTGCAGCATGGTCAAGGTAGAATTTCACCATGTGAACATGTCACATATCAGATAATGTGCTGGCAGCAGAAGTTCCCACAGAATTTGACCTAGGCACACATTGGTTAGGTATGACTGCCTGAAATGACTACAAATTGGAGGGGACTTATGCGAAGCCGACCAGGTCAGACATGCCAGCTTAGAGCTCCATGTCTCAGAGATCCACACAGCCATCCACATCACTTCTCTGGCTGCCTAACTCACACCTGCTGCACCGCACAACAGCGTGACACAGCCGCAAAACAGTGTTGTGTATGGAGACTCCCAACCTAAGCTAAAAGTGAAATCCATCAAGGAGGTGCTCACCCAGGCTTCCTCCAAGATGGTGGCTCTGCCATCTTCTTCTCCCCATGTTGGACCACGCTCTCCCAGGTCGAATCCACCCCCTTCCACAGAGGATGGTGAGTCAGTCACTGAATTGCTAGCCACTCCACTACTTCTGCAGTCAGCTCACCCCCAGCCTGACCTACTCCAACAGTTCAAACCAATGTTACAGAAGACATTGAAGCAAACCCACTGCGCATGCACAAGTAGCGGTGCGCTTCTTAAATGGCCCTGTTGTCTTCTAGGACCTGTCACATGTCCCAGAAGACTATGGGGAGGGAGGGTAGGAGGACAACTTCTGATCACCTAGGCAATAGCAGCGGAAGTGGGAGTGGGTACCTGTCAATTTCGGGTACCCACTCCCAAAAGGTGCCAATCCTTAATGGGGAGCAGGGGACCAATCTTTAAAGCGGATCTTTCATTTTTGGGTGGAACTCCGCTTTAACCTTTAATAAAAATAAAAAATAATAGTGTTCCGATAACTCATAACATAATTATGCAAGTGAAATGATAAATAAGAAAAAATAGAGTCTTTGTAATGTGACAGTTCAAATCCAATAATGTGTTTATTAAGTCCAAAAACGACAGTGCTCCACCGCAACAAAAAGTGCATCTCTACCCATGGATAAGGATGGCCGCTCACCTCATGAAATGGACCTATATGATATTAGAGGTCAACCAAGCATAGTAATTCAATTGAAAGGCTCCATATGGCAACAAAGAGCTGATTGAGCCAACACCATAGATGACCATATACAATCATATGACAAGGATCTCTTCATAACTCCATATCGACATATAAGGAAGAAAAACAGCCTCCCATTGCATAAGAATGTTTTATTTTTAAAAAACACCCACACTATTTTTAAAAAACACAGTATCACTCACATCTTAAAAGATGGCAAAGATCAGTATACAGCATATAACTTCTGGTCCACGAGTCTGTGACTGGAACTGACATCACTAAGTTCCGCCCCATGTGTTACGCCACAAACCACGTGGCTTCATCAGGGATAAAAATAAAACGTTATTATGCAATGCGAGGCTGTTTTTCTTATATGTTGATATGGAAGCTGCTCCCACTCCAGTGACTAGGCAAGCACTCGATAAAGCTAGGCTTGAACTGGATCTTTCCTAATTGATGCTGCAGAAAAGGTCTTACGCAGATCTAAAAATAAAATGTATACTCAGGCGAATAAACCAGACACCTTTCTTGCAGTAGCTCTTTGCAAAATGGACCGCACACCCAAACCCATTCGTTTGAAAGTTTCCATGGATTCTTACTCTAGCAATCCCTTACGTTCTCTGGGTTTTTTGCAAGCAGTTTATACACCTCGAAGGGCCAGTTTGATGAGCCACAAGCCGCCTCCCTCATCTCTAACCTACAACTACCAGTGCTTACCATAACCCAATGATTCGATCTTGAGAAACCAGTTAAACTAATGGAGGTCCTAGCAGTGATCAAATCACTGAAACCCAATACACACCCTGGCTCTGGTGGCTTCTCAGCAACTTACTATAAGAGGTTTACAGACCTCTTGGTGCCACTGTTGGTTGGAGCCTTTAATTCATTCCCGGATAGGCAATCCTTCCACCCAGAAACTCTAACAACCATTATCTCTATGCTTCCCAAGCCTCACACAGATGATTCCTCCTGGGCAAATTATAGGACTATCATATTCCTCAACCCCAACATAAAAATCCTAGCTAAGGTTTTTCCAGTCACCTAAATCAAGTTATTGGTTCCCTGATACATTGGGACCAGGTAGGTTTTATCCCATCTCGACAAGCTGAAGATAATGTTAAAAGGCAATTCTTCTAGCATGCGCCGCCTGCAGTTGTTGCATTCCTACCTGCTTAATATCCTTAGATATTAAAAAGGCCCTTGACATTGTCTCCTGGCCATACCTACATGTATTTTTACGCCATTGGGGCTTTGGCCCACATTTCCTTAGTTGGATAACCTCCCTTTACAATAAACCTTAGGCGTATTTGAAGTATGCAGGTTATACTGTAAATCTGACCCCTTTGATATTTTCAGAGGAACACAGCAAGGGTGCCCTCTTTCCCTACTTCTCTTAGCCTTAGCAATCACCCTTGGCCCATCTGATTCCTGCTAATGACAACATCCAGGGATTGGAACTTGGTGGACTCCACCACAATCTTTGTCTATTTGCAGATGATATCTTAATTTTCATGACCTCACCTGACCTCTTCTCCCAACCTTCTTGCTGTCTTTGACCAGTTTGCAATGGCCTCCAGCCCAGTGGTGAATCCCTATAAGTCCACTGCTCTCAATATTACCTATAACCCACCTCCATCTCTCACCTGAAGGAGGTTTTACCATTTCTCTGGTTTCCTCATCATATCCCCTACTTTGGTTTTAAACTTACATCTGACCCATCGGACCTTTGCTCCTCAAATTACTCCCCACTGCTTGCCCACCTCACCAATCTTTTGCCTTCCTGATCCACCCTACCTTTGGCGAAGATAGGGCAGATAAATGCAGTCAAAATTACTCGATTCCCAAAAGTGTTTTACCTTTTTTTTAAACCTTTCCTAATCCTGTACCCTCCCATTTTCAGAGAATATTACAAAGTCGTGTGGCTTCCTATATCTGGAGTAAGCTTAGATCCCACCTATTCAAACATACTCTCTGCACTCCAAAACTCAAAGGAGGTCTAGGTATGTCCAACTTTACCAAATACTACCAAGCAGCACAGCTAGCACAGCTTCCTAATTATCAAGCTACATCTGAAATACCACTCTGGGTGGACCTCGAGTCTGTCGACTGCTGAACCATTTCAAATCCTGTCACCTGCCATTCTCTATTCCTTTGGGATAGGCTCAATTACTCTTCGGCTCAAATTACTCTTTTGCAATTGGTTGCCGCGAACCTATTCCATGCTTACAAATTTATGACCCCCGACACTTTAAAAATGTTCCCAGCTCTTTGCAAGGTATACTGAGCGCTGAGATTTTCCAATACTAAGAAAATTTTTTTGCTCTTTGCATGTGCACGGACTCCCCTCTCACTTCCATGTAAACAAGACCCACACACAAGGGGCCTAATTTCCACACTTTACACCCAGTTATTAGAACCACCATCCCATGCTTCTCTCCTCTACATATCTAAGTGGGAAAGAGATCTTGGACTTCAATTGGAGACTGCAGGTTGGATCGAAATATGGTCTGCCACCAAATCCTCCACTGAAAACATAGTGGCTCTGGAAACAAACTACAGAGTCTTTAGGATATGGTATCTTGTCCCTGCCTGGATTGCTAAATTTCTCCCCACCTTCCCCTCATCTTGCTTTCGTGGCTGTAAAGACCCACTACCACATTTGGAGGAACTGCTCGATAGTCCAAGATTTTTAGTCAGAGATATTTATAATACTGTCCACCCTACTCAATACTACCTTAAATATAGACCCAGCTGTTGCTGTGCTTAACCAAAAACCACTTTATCTGACCTTTTGCCAGTTTAAACTGCTGTTACATATGAGTGATACAAGCCTTGATTCATGCAAACGTTGAAGCCACCCTATTGGACAAAGTTAATAAGTATGAAAGACTTTGAAATAATTGGATAACACACTATATGCCTTCCAATTTAGTTGAAACATTATTGCTTCATTGATACCTGCACAGCACATGCCTACCTTTAACCCAGCCTTGGGCTTTGAATCCTACCAGATCCCTCCGGGATCCTCCCCTTTCTCCTTCTCTTCTCCTTCTTTTTCATTCCTCACTTCCTATTCCACCGCTACCTTCTTATTTTTCCTTGCTCTCCCTTTGCCACTTCATTATTAAGTGTTCTTGCATGGCAAGACCACTTACTGTTATCTCCAGGGACAGACTGACAATTTGGAAACTCGGACACTGCCTGAGGACCCGGGGTCAGTAGGGGGCCCCATGAGATGCCCCTGGTACCTTTTTCATAGGCTTTTTTGAGTTTGGGCAAGGACACAGGGGCCCCATGATCCCCTTTGCCCGGGGGCCCCATGAGTTGTCAGTCCGCCCCTGGTTATCTCACATATATATTCTTATTATTATAGCCAAATTTACCACCCTAACTCCTCCCACAGTTTTTACACTAAATAGACAGTAATATACCGAAACGTGCAGATTGTTCCCAATTGGTGTGCTATTACTTTGTGGAACGTTTCGCCGAATGGTTCACAAAATATCGGCATTTTTGTGGTGAAAACTAGAGTGGGAGCTGACAAAAGCTAGAGTGTAAGCTGAAAAATCAGGACATGATTTCTAAACTGCCATCACTCCCTCATTGTCAAGCCCACCTACACAAATCTTACCTTGAAAACTTTGAGTTGATCTTGCTTGTTGGAGCATGAGTTACTACTTTGATATTTACTCTATGGAATACTGTTCTAGCACTCTGATACTAGGGATACCCAGGGGAACATTACAGGAAGTGGTGCACCACTAGGTTGAGAATGTGTGTCACGCACATGTGTGAACTTTCCCTGCCAGGGAGAAAACAGCAAGTTGGTGCCATTAAGCACCTCTAGGCCTGCCATTTCGGAGCTGATATAATCTCTGCACTAGTGTGACTACTGTCTGCTAGGTATACCCTGCAAAATGAGTGGCATTGTTTTCCCTGAGCTGTTGCATAGACTTTTTAATGCTTATGGGGTACTTCTGTTGCACCAGCCAACTCATCTAAAGAGGGTATTCAGGAGCAGATAGAGGTGGCTGCAATGTCACCGTCACCATCCGTAAGGATGTGGGGCTGCACAACCAGCTACAGCTCTAATGATGTGCACCTTCCTACATCATTTCTGGGTGCCAGCAGAGTTACCCACTAGGCCATGAAAAATATATCCCATCCCTGCCCTATACTTGCTCAACCATATGTCAGTGGTCAAGCTGACCATCCTGCTGACTGCATGGTTCAATGACATGGAAACATTACTTTCCACATGACAGTCAAGGAGAGGGATGGCCTTATGGGTGAGGAACCTGCCACTCTGCTACAGCACAGGCTGCAAATTCAGAAAAGGACTGACTAAATCAGCTGGAAAGGCAGGAGCTGTAAAGCCAGACATTTTTACAAGCTGGTATTGAGCTGCTGAGGGTCGTATTTCTTATTCCATTTCAGCAGCTGAGGAAGAGAAACGTGCCTGTTGATTTGTACAGCTGGAGATGGCAGAATGGGACGGGACTGGCATTATCACATAAGGCTGTTACGCTATGCTTGCTCATACTTTGCTTGGCACCATGCTGACTCTCTTTCCCACTGGAAGAGCCATAAGATAAACCTCTGACACCAATTGAAAGACTTTTATTCCTATTGCTGAAAGCTGCTGATTGGGAAATCTTGCACTGTGGGAATAGAGGTGTAAAGGAAGGAATTGGATGAAGGAGGAGTTTTTCTAACAAGCTGTGTGGTGAGAAGTTATGTATCTTTGCATACATGTGGTATCCAAATGACCAATGGCATTGCCATGCTTGATATGCTTTAGGCAGAGACTGTAAATGACTATAATGAGGTCTGCAGCAGCGTTGAAAAAGGACCACACAGCTTAGTTCCAAGAAGTGGACTGGGGGATAACATTGTGTGGAGCCTATTGAACTCTGCCATCTGGTGGAAAAGGACAGCTGCTTTCTCCTCTCTTCTGCAACATGTCTGTGGATGACATCCTCCCTTGCTGGTATTGTGCACTCAAGTACAGTCAGAGACCTTATCCACAGCTGCAGAAATTGGCTCTCCCTGCCTGTTGTCACCTGCCATTATTCTCTCATTGCTCTAAATTAATTGCTGTGCTTCCATTGTAGCAAGTGGCTAATACTGTGCCCAAATAACTTAGCTGACTTCTCCATGCCAGTTGGCAGGGCAACAGAAGGGGTAGCAATGGAGTAGAGAGGGCAGAATGGGATTTTTCAGCAGCTGCTGATAATTCCTTGCTACTCTGCACATAAAGACAGAGGAGGTGGATGAAGAAGGCTTGGTTAGCCACTCCGCCACTTCCACTGTCTGCTCTGGGAGTATAGTACACCCACTGTCAGGAAATAAAGGCACACGTGACTTGCCTCTAGATGCTGCACCCTGACCAATGCCTTGGTCTGTAGATATGGATCCTGCTCCCCTCCTGATATCTGCACAGGAACCACTTCTGTCTTCCCCTTTGTGCCTCTCAGACATGATGTTAACATGGAGATTCTTTCCCTACCTTTATTAGCAGCCACAGCAATGACTGTATATGCAGGATGTGGTGTTTGGGTGAACTAGAAACTGTGGTGGTTTTGTGGACTAAACTGCACCAAAATAATATTCAGTGCTCTGCTGCAAACAAAGGACAGCTTTTGTGATGTCAACAATAACTTCACACTACTACTGCTGCTACTGACCCCGTCAAAAATAAACAGCAACCCTAAGGCACTGCAAGCAGAATAAACCTGTTTAATTTTTTTAATTGAAGTAAAAACTAAATGTTAAAGACAAATAAATAGAAAAAAAACTAAATAAATAAAAAATGGGGCAAACCAGCAACACAGCAAGAAGCAGCTGACCTCATAAAAAAGTAGCCCTAAAAAAATGAATGCAGGTGAGCTTACACTCCACTCTCCTTAGCCACACAAACTGTAGTTCACTGTAAAGTAGCAGTGGCAATTTACAGCACTGAATATAGATATATATCATTGTATAGCTGTAGTGTCACTCTACACTGCTAACTCTCTCTCCCTGTAATGCGATCAACTGTTCCTCACACTAAACCCGCACACACTGTCAAAGGGTTTATAGGGCTTTATAGTGTGTGGGCTGAAATTGTGTTAAAAAAACATCATTGGCCAATGTATTTCACTTGACCAGAGGTTTTTGACAGTTTTCGCAATGCTTTGTAGGGAGTTCAGCAGAGCAATTCCCACTGACTGCCCCTAAAGTTTGTATTTAATCCAAACAGCCAGTTTAGTCCAAACTGAGTTTCAGACTGAAATCTCAGCTCATCCCTAGTTATGAATAGGGGGAGGTTAAGTGTTCAATGTATGGGGTCAAGTTAAACATTAAGGAATGAATTTTAAGGTTCAACTAGGGTTTATACAGATAAGTAAAGTGTTAGGGTAAACTTGATAGTTAAATTAGGCATAGGGGATAAAGCATGAACCTCTTCACTAAAAAACTAATCCCAAAAGGAAAAAAAAGCTGATTAATCATTAGGGTCCTATTTTTATTGTTATCTGCAGCTTGGGACCATCCAACACTGTCCTTCTTAAAATATTCTTAAACCATACCAGTAATAATTTATTAGTGATCTATTTTTTAGAGAACATCATGTTCAGAACAGAGATATTTCTGCTGCTTAACAATAAAGACCAGAGGACAGTGTTCTGCTTGAGCTGTCCATGCACCAGGAAATATGCGAACACTGCAAGTAGGTATAAATATAGTGAGAGGTAACATGGAAGTCTGTAACCTGCAGGACATGATGTCTTTATCTTTTAATTTCAATAAATTTAAGCACATATTTGATACATTTAATGAAAAATGGAGAATCTCTTTAAGATATTACATCTTATATATGTGATGTTCTGCTGCAACTGGCACACATAGACAGTATGTACTTTGTGTTAAACTGAATGGTTCAATACAAACAACCATGTCTACATTGATTAGTGCTGCATGATAAATACTAAAGAGCAAAATAAGTAGGTTGAAAAACATGTCAACAAACTTTTTTTCTGTTGAAAACGTTTGCTGTTTTAAAGAAGGCAAAAAAGCACCCCCCCCCCTTTCCCTTGGGTAACTGTGGTGAAAGTTGGGGTAAAATATCTATGCCCCCAAATGGCACCAAAACTACTTCCCTGGATGAAAACATTACTATGCTATCTTTTAGAAAGGACTACTGTGAAAACAATTAGTTGCATGGAAACTATTTAGTCCTTTCCACATGTTGTTCTTAATTTTGCCATTACTATCTCCTTTGGTAGATCATTTCACAATTTAGCCAATAGCTACAGACCACATAAAGAATTCCTTTTGCTCTGATGGTAAAACCTTCTTTGATATTCAAATCTTTCGATATACAGTTCTTGAGATAATCTGATTATTCATCAGATCTTTATACTGACCTTGGATATACTGTATGTGTTCATACTGGTTAAGTTGCCTTTTAAGAAACCAAAGTCATCTGAACTTTCATTACAAGATTTCCCATTCCTTTGGACTATACAATCTCTCTAAGTATTTTAGAACTGCAATGGATATTTACAATGTGACCTTATCATGGAGGTATACATAATGTATACTTTTATCATGCATTTTTCTCTTTGTGTTTATAAATACTATTCTATTCTTAATGCTCCTTAAAAGCAACATTTTGATTACCGGTACATATTTAAGGACATCACATGCAGTAACCCAGAGCAAGCAATCTGAAAACAGCAACACAGTCATTTGCATTCTCTAAAGATTTTAAAGTAAGCGTTACTGGCTTAAAAAATATGGCTGCTGGCATTGGTGACCTCAATCTGAAATTTCTAGTTGCTTGGCTGTTACATCTAACTTCAGTACTTTCTGAATCACTGACGTAAACCAAGTGTGTATATCTGGAATACTGCATACCAGGTCACTTTATATTGGGAAAAAGTGTCAGCATGAGAGCAAGGTAACTAACTGCAGAATGAGAATTAAGCAATGGTAGCCTCTATGTTCTCTCAGCAAGGTTTTCCTATAAAACTGAACTCTAAGGTGTGACATGTTGGTGAAATTGCAACTCTGCCATCTCATATCACTGTTAAGACTGGTACATACGTACTGAAAGTCGCAGAAACTGGCAGACTTTGAGAACATGCTGTCTGTTTAAAAGAAGCCAGTCTAGTGACTCCCCCAGACCTTTTATTATTTTAGTTGCCTGATTCTGGACTCATCCTGTCTTAACAAAATCTGTTTGTAAGTGGTCTCCAGTATTGTACTCTATCGAGGGATTCTAGGTGCATTATTTAACATTTAGAAACATTGAACTGAAGTTTCCACTGCTTTGACCAATCTTCCAGCAATGCCAAATTCTGTTCCATGTTACAGACACCTCCAGTGATATAAACCCCACTGCATACATTTTAGGTCATCAGCAAAAAGACATACCTTACCCATCAAACCTTTAGTTATATCAATTACAAACATATTAAAGAAAACAGGACCTAGCACAGAGCCTTGTGGTACACAACCACACACCAGGAGTGCCGGAAGGAGAATCTCATGGTTCTCTCTGATGCCTGATGACTGTGGGTCAGTTTAAAAACTCTAATAAGAAGATGGATAAAAATATACACTTTCATTCCATTCTGCAATAAATACCACGTGACAACAGAAGATAATTTGTCAAACTGAGCATTTTTATACACAAGCATCAGTAGTATACATTGTCGATTTCATCTGGTAATTACATAAGTTATACTTACAATGGACCAATATGGTGTAAATAAATCTTACATATGGTATGTAAGAATAAAATCATTTGCATGTGTTTACAAATATGTATGCATGTGTATGCAGTCTTGTAGACAGGCATGTATGAGTACACATATTTTCTACAGTTACTAATAAGCTTGCTTCACAATCTAAAAAGAGAAAGCCTCTTTCTTTGTAACATCGTAACATCAATGAGGCAGCTGTTCATTTCCTGGTTGAAGGCTAAAAATATGATCTACAATCAATGTAAACAGATTTGTGTGTATATACAATGTTAAAAAAGTCCAGTGTATTCTGCTAAAGAAAAAGGGATGGTGTCTTGCTTGCATTCAAGTCCTGTTATATTTTAAGAAGGAATGTGGGCAAGTTGTGGTACATATGAAGCGGAAACACCCTTAGATGTTTCACATACCTGCAGCAGCTTCCCAAACCTTCCTGTCATGGGTGAAATCTTAGGCCTTTCTAGCAAGCAAGGCTTTAGGGACCATTCAGATGGGGGATTAGCATCTCCAATCGGCCAATTGAAAAAATTTGCCCCAGCAGAAAGTTTGTTCGAGTGGTTTCATGCAATTAGGGACTTCAGCCCTGGATGCATACAATTTGCATCCAAGAACAGCATTTATGGTTACAGCTAATTACCAGTTTGTATACGGCCATAGCACAGAGCCGCCACATCCAGAAGCAGAGTTAGCCATCCCTGAATGCAGCATCCTCTCCACCCTTATTTAATTGTCTGAATGAAGCCTTAAATCTAGGCTGCCTCTTTCTTCCTAGTGAGAAAAAAAATTTGGCCAATTTGGCCAAAAAAAATTGTACTGAATTTGGGCTCAGCAGCAAGCTTTGTCACTGCAGAAGGCTTTGCCTACCAGAATGGCCCTGCATTCCACCATGACAGGAGGGTTTGGGAGGCTGTTGCAGGCACAGGCCTTTAAGTGCCTGCTCTTCATATCTGCAACAATACCACAGCGGCAGAGTTAGTTTACACTCAGTCATATTTTCAATAGCTGCTACCCAAGATATTGCCTACACCAAGGTAAAAAGACTACATTAGAGTCATATTAATTTACATGGTACATCACCTTTTTTATGTTTACCTTGGAGTTACCCACTCAGCTATTTTAAAGGAAACCAGTCATGAGAAAAAACTGACGGCTCTCATTGCTGGCCTCTCATGCTGAAAATGCTAGTTATCTCATTGCCATGTTGACTCTCTTTTGTTAGTAGTTTGAGTCACTAGCTGTATACAAAAACTATGGCAGCCTTCACATTTCCTAATTACAGGTTTACTTTAAGTGCAATTCCCCTCTAGAGGTAGACACCACAAACGATTACATCTATTAGACCTAACAACCTCTTCCAAATGCATCTATAAGTTCTACTATGTTACTGGGGTCTGGCTTTTGGGCTAATTCTAACCAACCACTGTGACCACTGAAATGCTCTTGCTGAACAGTAGAATGGATGGTGGCCAGGTCACAGCTCAGAAGCTAGGCCTAGTAACAGAGTGAAACTACATGTGAAAGGCGCACAGGAGAGATTTAAATGGCAATAGCATGCAACGTGTGGCATCTGCAGTCGGCAATGGCTGCCAAGTTGATCAATGGTCACTCCAAAGGCATACATTGTATTCTAATGATTAATTCTACTCAGTCATAAAGATCATTTTCCACTTCCCAGGCTGCTAAACCCAAATTAGGATCTGATTCAGAGCTAGTGTGCATTTGAAGAATTGGACAATGTTTGGAACCATAAGAAAATGCAATTTACCTCAGTGATAGGTCTACTCGTTTGTTACAAACTGGCTTTAAATAAACAATGGTAAAGACTGGACATAAGGATTAAAAAAGATCTAAGGGGGTATGCACAGTGAGTTTGTTCCAAGTTATCGTATGTAAAATGATGTCCTACATTGTCATTTTCATATGAACATATGAACATATTATCATTATTTATATATATATATATATATATATATATATATATATATATATTTATATATATATATATATAAAATTAGAATGTTATAAAAATGAAATATCAATACTGAAACGTTTTTGGAGAGATGCACAAAGGCACTTTATGAATACCAGAGTTTTATTTGTGTTAAATCCTGTTCCCTTAAAAGAAGCCAAACTCTACTCTGCAAGAACATTGCACTGAACCCAGTGGGGAGAGCAGACATGTCCATGTACAAAGGAGTTTAGTGTCAGAGCTATAAATGAAAAAAAAAGAATATAATTGTGCTTCTTTGTTGGGACTTTTTTCTTTGTTTGGACTGCGCTGGGTACCCTTGCCTTGCACAGTCCCAACACAAGACAAGGCAAAAGGTTTTGTTCCCTATTAGGCCAGTTCACATTAACATGCTGCAGTGATTTCTGCTGACAAAAAGTATGGCACACAGTACTTTTGTTTCAGTGCAGTATGGTGGGACACTATCTACCACATCACGCCACACTGTGGCTATTAGAACCTAGTGAAATGTCACTTAAAGCCCAACTCCAGCCAAATAAAACATTACCCCGTGCAGTGGAGAGCAGTACCCACAGCTTCTGCACCCCTCTAGCAGTCTAGAGTCCAGATGTCCTGAAGACCAGAGCAGGGTCCAGAGCTCTGTTCTGGAAATAAGGACACCAAAGGACAGTCCACTGCCAGATCATTGGGGAGCACTGTATTTGGGAAGAACAGAGAATCAGGTAAGTAAAATGGTTTTTCCACACCAATAGACAAAATGAGATTCTATACTTTGCAGAGTGAGCCCACTGCAAAATATAATTTTTATTTGCCTTGAGTTGGGCTCTAATGATGTTCACACCTGAATGGCACTACTTCCTTCACACTGCACACCAGTGGCTGCATTTTAATGTAGTTACTGATGTGAACAGGCCCTAAGATTAAACAAAGCAAAAGGGCGATTCAAACTGTTGTGGTGAGTAACTGCACACACATTAACATGTGGAATTAAATGGATAAACATGCATTGTGTTAAGACAGATAATTCAATTAGGATGGGCTGCCAACAAAACCAAACTTATATTTGAATGGACATGCAGAAATTTTTACACTGCAACGCATCACAATGTGCAGATGGTTCATATCTGTGTGTTACATTGCAATGCATTGTGTTGTGTTACCTAAGTGCATTGGGGAGTCATTCAAAATTAATGGTAATGCTCTGTTTCACACTCTATCATGCATTGCAGTAATGGCACATTTTACCACATATTACCACAACTCAATAGTGTCAATGAGCCCTAAAGAGCAGTTAAAGAGCACTTACAGACATGATTAGGATTTATTCATACATTTGTGTGTGCATTAACAGCATCACAACTAACCAAAAAACATAGTCGACCCATTTATTGCCAATACCGCAATGCATCTATATTTATGTGTGGTGTGTTAAAGGGTCAGGTGTGTTTTTCCTGCATTGATATGCTCTGAGGGTCCATCAAAAATGAAGGGGATAGTTCCCAAATAATGCATGTTACTGTGTGTGTCAATTAACTTGGCAATGTAGATCAACATTCATGGAAAGGCACCCACATAAGCAGGAATTCAGACAAATAACACTACAAGCAGCACTGGGCAATGCTGACTTCTGTAAAGCAAACAGTGTCCACAAGGTGATATTGTTTTCCTTAAAATGTTTTTAGTAAATGTATCTTTTTACAAGTACCTAGATTAATAAAGCTAATTTTCAGGCAAAAATAAGAAAATTGTGATTTTAGGTAAAGATACACCAAGTTGAAAGTACATTGAACACTGTAGCAGACTTAATAGGAACATATAAGGTAGCATCAATTGAAAATATACCCTTCTACAAGGCCATGCATGTCATCATTTTACAAAAATAAGACAAAATGTATAAATGTTACATATTAAAAAAAATTATAAATATTGCATCATTGTCTTACTATTTTTCAAGTTAAAAACTAGGTGATTCTCTTTTGCATCAGCTAGGGTGGTATTTTTATCTATATATTATAGTCCTGGCTTCATAATAACATAAGAGTTGGTTGAGCATGGCATGTAAGTGGTACCCACTGCCAAGCACACTGGCACTCAGGCTCAAAGCAAGACAAGAAACAGTTGGGCTAATACATCAAATTGTAATTTAAGTTAGCCATATGTAGGCCATTTACACTACCTGGCATAATTAATGGATAAATATCCAGTTTAACAAAAAAAAGATGAGAAGGTTTGGCCATCGGTGAGACAATATTTGGATACACAAAATGAAAAGCCATGTACCTTTTTTTGTAAGACTAAAGCATTGATGACAAATGACTATGAGAAAATGTAAAACTTTATCAAGCTATCATCCGTTGTTGTGATGGAAAGCTTGTGTCATTTAAGACCCCACAATCAGTAAAGCTTTGAAGGTAAAGGGGCAGACAGATTGACAGACTTGAACTCTTCATATTAGCTGCAAAGTACTTTGCAAAGGAATTGTCCGTTACCTTAGTGAATAATGGAAAGCTGTGTTGACCTCTATTCTTTAATTACGTGCACGCAAAAATCTTTTTTTTTTTCTTGCACATGTTTTGGTATTTGGTATTTTTAGCACATCGCCTAAGGTAAGTGAAAATTCCCTTTCAAAGGGAACAAGCTTTAAAATGAGACTTGGAAATCACTCAAAGTGAAAGAAATAGCACTTTTTATTAACTGTTACTTATTTGGAGAATGAGAAATATTTTCTTTTCCATCATATTTATATTTATTAAGGATCTGAAGCCGTTATGCCGGTTGCTTTTTATGTAGAGCACGCTAATTTGGTTTATGGAATAATATCCATAAAGTTACTATACTATATCTAGAATGAAAGCCATAAAGATCGGAGCATATTTTCTAGCACACAGCTGACATCTTGTCCAGTCATCGCATATAAAAATATCCCTGACTGTCACTTCTAAGACTTCCTTGGCTAAAAATGGGTGCTAGCACAGAGCCATAGATTCATTTTTCATTTTTGTACAGGTATGGTAGCTTCCGGTCTTTATCTGTGACTGTTAACACTTCTTAATGTCAATTTTTGCTTTTTGTTTAGGTTTAGGTGGCTCTTTTCATGTGTTGCTCAGAACTGCAGATGTAAAGGAATAAAACATTAATCCATTCCTTAATAACAATGAAAAATAATAAATGCCAAGGATAAACAGAAGACTAAAAAAAAAAAAAGGTCCTATATGAAAATGACTCTATTAGCTTTAATTTTTCAGGGCAATTTCTTTGATGTATACAGTAGGTATACTTTGTAGTCATATCATAATTCAAAGCAATGCAGCTTTTTACATACCTGTTAACTACATCACTGCTGTAATGTATATACTTTCCAAACACAGTACTGTCAAATCAAAAGAGACATTAGGACTAACCTGTATACAATACTACAGGCGACATTTGCATATATCTAAAAATGGTAAAGCTTGGCAGTGTTTTTCCTTTTTTGGAGATTCATAGCTGTCAATAGATTGTGCCAAATCTCTATTTTTTATGTTTATACATTATTATGTTTTATCTGCTTGAAGTTAAAATATGAGCCAATTAGTTTATCTTAAACAAGAACCCATTGTCTGTGTAGATTATATTTGTTATCACACTGTGCTTAATATATGCAAAATACAAACATCAATATTGATATTAATATCTAATGCTACCGGAATTATTTCTCAGAATAAATGTATTGATCCTAATGCACCATTAGATACTGTAACTATTGGTATGTAGTTGCATGTGACTGTTACATAAATATATACTTGAACATACATGCATGCATGAACAGATACAGATATTCATGTATCTCTCATACATATATAATTATAATACTCTAATCAGCTGATATCTCATTGCAAAGGTAATACAATTCTGACCATTTTTCAAACTGAAAATATCATAAAAATCACCCATTTGTCTTTGCTATAATATGTATGCATAGCACATTTTGTTTTGCCATAGAACCATGCCAACTTTAAGGAGGTGTTAACAATTGTTGGCCTGTTTTTTGGAATATGAGTGCATTTGTGTGTTTGTCAATGTCCTCGAAAATCCATGCACACATATACACATATGTATGCACATTTAAATATAGAAATATACAGCTATATACAAAAACTTCTATACATTGTGCAATGCTTAGGCAGCCACGTACATCTCTGGCCAATCAGATCACACGTCAATGGCTGCCATTTTTTTTAATATATTTTTTAACATACTTCCTTTTGTCTTTTACTTGGACAGTTTTACTTTACTAATCTGTAATAATTTTTATGTTATTACTCATTATGTTAGTAGAGCACGTATACTTTCAAGCATAAGTTTCCCTGAAATGTATGTACAATCCTTGGTGCAAGCATAATTTACCTATGGAACCGTTTACATTATAAAATGTACAATCATTGTGTCCCCTTTTTTATGGATTTCATTCTCCTATTCCTATAAGGAAATTATCAGGATAATGTCATTCAAGAATAACTATCATAAACACTAATACAGCTACACAGATAGCTGGATTTCATGTGTGTGCACGTGTGTGTATGTGCTAGTGTATGTGTGTGTGGGCATGTGCATTGATATAAATAGATAGATAGTGTGTGCATGCAATTTTCGTCCATGCATTAATCTTATTTCACAGTTATTTTTTTAAAAATGGAATGTAGGTAAGAGTATTATAGTGTGACAGGATATTAGAAATTCTAACGTAACACCTTTAACACTAGAGGAGGCCTGTAACATATTAACCTTCAATGCATACTTCTCCAATGACCTGATGTGATCCAATTACAAAGTGTTAAATCATGGGCGCTCCACCAGTCTCAGATATACAGGTCTATAGTAGCAAAATATTAAGGCAGACATTATCCACTTTACAGACAGAACACTGCTGTCAGACCAGATTGTTAGGTACATATAAAGAACATTAGCATGCAGTTATTTTACATACAGTTTGAATGGTATTATATTACCCTTATTAAACCATGGCCTTATTGCAGTCACATCTGAGCAGGTTAACAACAGACTCTTCTATCTATTTAAAAATAGATTGGTTATATATAACCTTTGAACCCTGTGCAGCATGACGCCTTGACATAAAAACGATGAAGGTTCCTTTTAAGCTTTTACACATCTATGGTTTAACCCCACCCCTGTTCTTGACATCTAACCTTGATCAATAATGAAGTGATACCCATAGTAGCTAAGGAGCAGTGGACCATGGTGCTTACATTTCCATTCCAATGAGGAAGGTTTCAATGGCTATATATTCAATGTCTGCAGATCACAGTACACATTAAATTCCTTTTAATGATGTATTAAATATTGCAGCACAGACACACTGCAGTGGCAGCTAAGCAGCTCTCTAGATTATTTAAAAAATAAAACCCAAGTATCTGTGGCTTTGATATACAAATAACAGAATCCTAACACAAAAATATATGTTCCTCATTAAAATATGGAAGGCCTTTTTCTTTAAAACAGCTATTTAATTCTTAAAGCATGAAATGTTGGGCTGTATATATGTGCATTGATCTTTTAAGTGCAATTGAACTTCAATATAGGATAAGCAGGGCGTACCCAACAGAATACGAATAAATTCTAATACTACTTTGCAAAATACTTTCTAGTTATGGTAATATCTGTGATTTGATTGCAAAGTACATTTCTTTGGAAAACACGATTTCCATGAAGCCTAATGAGTCCTTTCTCAAAGCCATTATTATTTGGGTCAAGAAACCTTTCTGGCAGTGAAACCTCTGGCTGCTGCAGAACCTCTTTTAAAGAGTTACCATCAATAGTGTCTAATTATTTGGACACAAAGCTCAGCATTGATGTGACACTTATGTATCCCAAGAGGTTGTACAGCTGAGTATTTTTAGTGTTAGGAACTATCCAGGGTGATGGGCCTAATGCCAAATAAGGCCTTCTGATTTTTTCGTACCTAGAGCATTTTCATTCCTATACACTCTGCTCAGAAATGCTACCACATTTCTCTGGCCTATCAGTGGTATCAGTAGATGTTCCATGAGTTTGAATTTAGTTGCAGATGCAATAAAACATCACTTGTACAACTATTGCTTTCCATGCAGAATTGACACATCTAGAAAAAATTACCTAGCAGATTATTGCATTACACAAATTCTGCAGCTGCCCCCATACAATCTTGCACGGGGCAGGTAAGTCAAACGTCAGTCAGCATTTTGGTTATATTTACATAGTTTGTATTTCCTAAGGTGCAGTTTGCAGTTTTTAAGTTCTTGTCCCTAAAATCTTCATTACTATGATTAACTCCTTCTTGAATCTCCATGTAGTCAGATTTACTGAGAGTGGAGGCACTTCTACTTTTTTGAAGGTCAGGGGAAGATGGGATCTTTGGACAGCTGGTTACTTGCAAATACTGTGCTTGCTCCTCACCCTCTGTCTCTCTGTGATAGAAGTAATTGAAGTTGGAGACTATGACAGGAACTGGTAAGGCAATGGTTAACACGCCTGCAATTGCACAAAGAGATCCTACTATTTTGCCACCTATTGTTGTAGGGACCATGTCTCCATATCCTACTGTTGTCATGGAAACCACGGCCCACCAGAAGGCATCTGGGATACTGGGAAACTGAGATTCTCTCTCATCAGCTTCTGCAAAATATACAGCACTGGAGAAAAGAATTACACCAATGAAGAGAAAAAATATAAGAAGGCCTAGCTCCCTCATACTAGCTTTCAGTGTCTGACCCAAAATCTGAAGGCCTTTTGAATGTCTAGAAAGTTTGAAGATCCTAAATACTCGAACCAGTCGTATTACCCTAAGAATTGCTAAAGACATTGCTTGCTGACCCTGCTGTCCGTCTTCTGTTTTTTCAGCCAGTTCTGTACCCAGTGTTATAAAGTAAGGGATTATAGCCACTATGTCAATAATGTTCATAATGTTAGTAAAAAATCCAGCTTTGCTTGGACAGGCAAAAAAACGAACCAAAAACTCAAAGGAGAACCATATGATGCAAAGTGTCTCAACAATAAAGAAAGGGTCTGTGAAGGTGTTTGATTGTTGGTATCGATGTGTGCTGTTCGGGTATGGGTAATAATCTACAGGTCTCATAGACATATCCTCACTTTCATCTCTAAAAACAGGCAGTGTTTCAAGGCAAAAACTCACAATAGAGATTAATATCACCATAACTGATATAATTGCAATAATCCTGGCTGGACCAGAACTTTCTGGATATTCAAAGAGCAGCCAGACCTGCTTCTGGAACTCATTGTCTGGCAAAGGGCGTTCCTCTTCTTTAATAAATCCTTCATCTTCCCTAAAGATCTCCATGGCTTCCTCACCAAGTTCATAGAAACGTATTTCCTCTGAGAAGATATCCAAGGGCACGTTTACAGGTCTTCTTAACCTGCCTCCAGACTGGTAATAGTACAAGATGGCATCAAAACTTGGTCTGTTTCTGTCAAAAAAATATTCATTTCTTAAGGGATCAAAATATCTCATCCTCTTTTTAGGATCCCCCAATAATGTTTCGGGGAACTGAGATAAGGTTTTCAACTGAGTTTCAAACCGCAATCCTGAAATGTTAATAACAACTCTCTCACAACATTCATGATCGGGTTCAGGGTCATAACTGTCTTGGGGGTGACCTGGCAAAGCTGAAGCTTCATCTGTGGGATCTCCAGTGGCAACTGTCATAGTTATGGGCCAATTAGGTGCACAGCCTTTTTCTCCTGGTTGGCTGCTGGAAAGTGATCACAATGAAGCACTGTAGAAATGCGTGCACTCAGAATAGGAAATATTTTCTGGAAATGAGAGGCATATAACCTCTCACCTATAAAAGAGGAGAAAATAGTTAGAGTATGGGTCATAGCTTTTCAAACCAACAGACCTGAGATGTTACTAGATTTGTTTTGAACAAAATTTCCCAGAAAGAAACCATGAGCATGGAGAAGGTTAAGATGCTGAAATGTTCCATAGATCAATGCACCCTGGGGTGTTGTATGGATTAAAGGTATGCGTCCTGTGTTACAGAAAAATATGTAGTATTTTAGGGATGGATCTTAATGTTCTTCAGTTGCGGTAAACTAAAATGAGATCCCATGGGCATTAGAAGTAATCTACATTACAAGGACATAGAAGTAATGACAAGAATGCTTCCTGTATGCAGCACTGTATTTAAGCAGTGTTCACTCTTCTCTCACACACACATCAAGTTCTTCGGTCATTTAATAAAGTCTGTATTGTCAAAGATAAAACCATGCATCATGGTATAGCAATTAAATAAATGTTGAAATTAATTATTACAATATGGAATCTTAATATAGAGAGCAAAATCATATTCAAAACCACTATATGATCGTGTAATGAATGTTTTCAATAGGAAATCTTTAAAACACAGCATGTAATTGCAGGCATTTAAACATTCAAGAAAATATTCAAGGTTTAGAATAATCAATTTCTTTAACAGGTGCATTTGCATTGTGAATCAAGCAACAGGAAACATGCAGCAAATGCCTGTAGATCTAGACAGAGACCAAACATGCAACATGCTGATTAAAACAAGATGCTTAAATGCGATCATCAAATTATGTCAGCATTTTCAGTGTCATTCAGAACCTGTATGAAAGCACTGAAACAAGACATTACCTTGAGAAACAATCCTCCAGGTTTCTTAGTAACCAGGCAATGTAGACTCTGCCCTCTGGAGAATACAATGAAGAAAAACAGATTTTCTGGCATCCTATAAATTTGTTTGTCCTAAGAATCCAAAATATGAAATCAGCTGATGCAAAAATGGGGGATTCCTGGGTAAAAGCAGCTCATTCTTCTTGAAGCGAAAGGACAACATTGGTCTGGCAGGTTCCCTTGCTTGAAATCCTCTGTTAAAGCATATAATGTGATAGATGGAAGATGCAAAGCTCAGCAAAAAAAAAGGAAAAAAAAAAAAGTCTGGTGCCCTCAGGAGGAGTGACGTTGCCTGGTGGTAAGAAATAAAAAAACAGGAGCTAGGTAAAGCTGGTACATCATGAAACATCTGCAGAGACCCAGTTTCCAGATGCAGTAGTCACACAGCCGTCCCCCTTGTCAGCCTGCGTTATGATGCTTCGCTATTCTGCACTGCAACAAAACAAGAGGCAGTATTCACAGCACATCCCACGTTTCAGGGAGAGCTGAACAGAGGAAACGTAGGAATTTACAGAGCATACAGCATCTCAGAGAGCAGGCACATAGAAACAGAGCACCCTGGCTACATATGTGTTTGAATATGCACACACTGTGTCAACTGCACTGTTGATTCATCATTATTTTAGTTAGATTACAATAACTGCTATGATATTGACCTGGGGATCATAAAATGCCCCTGGACAAATAGTTCTGAGCACAAATAATGGTCCTCAGGTGGTTCACAAAAGCAATAGGAAATTGACCTCTTGCATGCGGTTACGAAACAAAAAGAAACATGTCAAAGATGCAGAATAGAGTACTCAATGTGTATCATTAACCATTTACTTACTAGAATGTAAAAAAATTGAATGAAATAAAGATAAACTGCAGTGTGCTTGTATAATGCCCTTCATCAGTCATCATAAGTAATCTGTGTAGTACATGAAGCCATATGAATATTACATGTGGGTATCACCAGAGCAGTTTCCATTATAAAAGGGGAAAGCACACTGCAGTTGTCTCTGAAGCATCCCAATTGAAGGGGCAATGCTTGCCCTCTATATAATCAGCCAAAGTTCTCAGAAGATGCTGTGGATCACCACCCTTTAGGGCAATAAAGCAGGCTTTTTGTCTCTTGCCCAGGTCACACAGCTCACAGAAAAGACAAATGAAATGTGTATTCAAGTGTATTCTGCATAACAAATGAGCTGCCTGGGTACTGAGCCTTGAATCAATTGGATAGGTTTACTGACAGCAGACAGTAAGCTGACATTTGATCTATTGCAAAAGCAATCTTAGCAAATCTAATACTCTGCCTACTGAACATCTAAGATACATTCTACTGAAAAATGTGTTGTTTCTTATAGCACTACCTTTACCCTGCACCAGATAAATTAAATAATAATAATCATAATAATATTATACTCTATGTATAGACCATTGTTATCATTTTTTCATAACAGGAGACTCATTGCTGACGTTGGAATGGGGAGATCCCAAGTTCATCCCCCTTTTCTCTACCATTTCACTGCTGGGGACTGCCAGTCTATGCCATAATCCGACACATAATGAGAGCATGCCACTGATTTTTCTTAGACAATGCAGACTTGCCGTAGCTGAAGGGTTAAAGAAAATCCCTCTAGTCCTCTACCTACAGCAGCCACACTGCTATTTCTTCACAGCAACAGGGATTAGAGAATTAGTCTGGGGACAGGTGGGGCTCCGTATGATTTCTTTAGACTTTATGTTCAGAAATAGTCCTGGCCTTTTATTCTGAACATTACGGGAGCCTAGATTTGGGTTATAGTCATGGATAACACAATTGGGCATTGTCTCGCTATTCAAAAGGCATCACAGCAGTCCATTTTTCCTATCCATCGCCTCCCTTCCCTCAACATCAGAGAGATAGTACATTCCTTACAGTTCTCTGCACAGGAGGCTGGAATTCCCCTATTAAGTATAGGCTACAGATTCCATTAATGATCCATGTTCTTATGTTATATTAAACCACCAGATTAGGATCAAAAACTCACATTGGCAGTGGCGCTCCCAAAACATGGTTAAAATAATCTTTTGTTAAAATTAATGGCATTAAATAATGGAAATACAGAGCATATGCATATGCTTATTCCATGATCCAGAAGGAAAAAAAAGCTTTACTGTCTTCAAGCCAAATTTAAAATATGCTTACCTTTTACAGACCATCACATTACTAAGGGTGGTGTCTTTAAAAACCATACACATGTAATCATGGTTTCTTTTGTTGACATCCCTTTGCTTGCAAGTAGTAAAGACTTTACACATTAACCAGCTACACAAAAACGATCCTTGTAGACGTAATTTGGCTTCTTCTATGCAAGTGGCCTTAATTGGTGTTTCATCACAGCAGCATGCACAGTGTTGATGATAATGAGCCACATTGCAGGCAGTTGGCATCCTATATTACACATGCTATTTACAAATTCTCTCTCATAGATTAGAACAGGTCACAATCTGCATGCAATGAGGTAATTGGCATGTTTGATTTACCCTTTTCATTGGAAATCTGAAGCATCCATTTACCCAGTTTGTGGTAAACCTTTACTTAATGGGGGAAAGACAGAAGCTTACAATTGGTTCTGCAGTAAGGCATGCAGTGCATACATAAAGACTTCACTGCACTGTAGTATCTCATCCCTACCTGACAGCACTTTGACTAAATGAAAGCAGCTTTCATATCAATACATGTAGCCTTAAGCTTTTTACACTGGAAAGTAATGTAATGTTGCTTTGTTAGCATATATGTTGGACTACGTTGCAGGGAAATCCTCGATAAACAAATAAGATGCTATAGAAAATCTTAGAGAATCAATTAGCAATTGTGCCAGCATTTAACTTTATGACAATATAGACATGATTACAGAATATAAGCATTTATAATTGAACTGACTCATTTAAATAGATTTTTAAATTAATGTTACTAATTCTATTAACATTCTTTTCAGGTATATATTCCTAACTCAAAAGGTACCTTCTATAGCTCTTAGGCTTCTCCAAATCTCCAAATTCCTTTTTGTTTTGCTGCTGTGATCCAACTTCCTGCTAGAGGGTGGCAACGTTCACTCTCCATAGTCCCACTGTCTGCAGGAAAGTAGCCACCCTCCCCCCCAGAAGTGCCAGAAGTGTCAGATTCTTCTAATCTTTCCCCTGCCACTCTGCCATCACTCTGCAGTTTATGAATAGAATTCATATCTAGAGCGGGCAATAATAATTACAAACAACACTACATTAAAATCCATTTTCAGGAAAAAAACCTTTTCCAGGGATTCCTAGCTATTCAATATTAAACAAAGAAAATTCTAAGACATGATTTTACTTGCTTAAATCCACTGTTATTTTATGAATTCCATTGACACTTCTAGTAGTAAAGATTGATGAACAGAAGCTGTAATTTAGGCCCATCTACTGGTCTTGTTACTGTCCTTCACGGCATATCAATTTCACTTAAAGTCCACAAGAACCTGTGAGGGTCTCTATATTGAACTCTTCTAAAAGCCAATAACAAGCAAAAAATTCCGGGCCCGGCCTGTAATGTAGGAGTGAAGATTATGGGTGCAAACAGTTCTATGTCCCAAGGAAATTGGCCATGCAAGATTACAGAATGGCACAGGTGTAGTTCAAAGACACTAGTGCAGCACCTCTTGAGAAATTGAAGATTCTCTAAAGCAACAGACATGGACAGCAGAAAGTGCATTTGAGTGCAGTGGTTATTAAAAATATTTATTTAAGTTGACAATTAGCAACTTACATGGTACACATAGCGATAACTGGCATGAAACTGTAAACACACGTGAGCCCTGGGGGTGAATCTTCTCTCATCAGGACACGCTTCCTTAAAAGAATTCCAGCATTTGTGTTTGTGGTAACATAGATGAGTCAGCCTCACACTGGTCCACCAGTCACTCAGCTCCTCCAGAAAACAGGAAGCCCAGCCTAACTAGTGGGTAGTGAGATGGGAAAGGGTAGTAAGCTTTTTTTCCATGGATACCAGTTTGAAAGTAGTTAGCTAGTAAGTTGAAAAAGAATATAATTTGTTCTGGTGACAGGGCCACTTTAAATTCATAGAGGTCTTACCTCCCATGACCACTCTAACGGAATATTGCACAGTGTAAAACAAATGTGCATAATCATTAAAACAAAACAACAGTCTAATACAATGTTTCTCAACCTTTATACAGTCAAGGCACCTTTTAAAGTTCTGCATAATCTCGAGGCACCCCATTCTAAAATGTAAAAAATTAAAGTAATAGTTGTACATAACACATCAACATCCACATAAGTGGACACCCAACATTGGAGGTGATTTATTCTTCCAAAGCAAATACTCCTTTGCACACTGGTACTGACTAGCATTTCAATATTTCTCTCCCTCACTAAGCTAATGTTACCCCAGTGCTGATGAAGAGGGGCAGGTGAGGAGCAAACAAGGATGCTGTGGAGGTGCCCTATGTCCTCCTTATTAACCAATTAAGTCATTGATTGTTAGGATGCCAGTGTCTAGAAGTTTGTAATGCACAATGAAAATCTGTGGCTTTGCATAACTAAAAGGCAGGAGTGATCTACTCGCTGGCTTTATACAATTTTTGGGAAATTTTTATGCACTTTTCCAAGGCACCCCTGAAGAAACCTGAAGGCACCTGGGCACCCTGGTTGAAAAAAGCTGGTCTAATAACTGCAATAAAAGACCCAAGCAGACAGCATTAGTACTGGGATAGGTTCGTCCAGCACCTAAGGCCCAGATCCTGAATTGGGCTCCCTTTTCCCAATGCTAATGCATGCCATAAAATAAGTAAACCACTCTGCGCCCATTCTCTACTCCCTTGCTCTGGCTGCCCCTTATTGGCATGGAGTAAGCAATGCACACGTGTGGTTATTTGCTTGCTATCTAGCTGCTAGAGCAGCCACTCTCAACCTCCAGAGGATGCTAGGGATTCCTTGAGCTGTTGTTGATGGACCACCTATTTGATGGTGCCTACACAGTCCAAGTGCCAGCACCACAGCAAAGCCAACAGCATGACACCAATTATAATTTTAGCTGTCTTTAAGGGTAGCAGCTTCACAGTCGGTTTCCTTCTATGCTAGCTTGAAGCGCACTGCACTTTTTGAATGGTCACGCAGTCTTCTGGGAACTGTGAAGTGTCCAAGAAGGCTGCAGGGGAAGAAGGGGGGGCCGAATGTCCAGCTCAGATCTGCAATCTGACCTGGAAGTGGGAGCGGATACCTGTCAAAACTAGGTACCTGCTCCCCGTCCCCTCCAAAAAGTGCCAAATGTGACTGTGGAGGGGGGGAGGATACAATCAAGCGGAACTTCCTCTTTTGGGTGAAGTTCTGCTTTAAGGGGCTATACTATATGATTTACATAACAAGGATTGTATAGATCTGGATATGAAATTTAAGAAGCAATTGTGAAGTTAAAACTAAACAGCAGCCATACTTTCAGTCTTGCACATTTGTATAAGCTCCTAAGCTGTACTGAAATTGCTTGCTCTGATTTCCCTGCATACTGTGAGCTTCTCACAGTCACAGTGTATATTAGCTGCTTCAGTAAAAGTGATAGAGCTCACCTTAGTTTCTGGCTGAAGGACATCTAGCATCATCTAGCTCGTCCCTCCTCAGTTTAACTGTCCATGACCTAACCTTTCTTTTATTAGATATCAGTTATTTCAATCATGTAGGCTCAGCATCACAGGTTGGCGTTACTTAGGGCATTCTTCATGCAAATACAGCCTGCCTATGAATGCCTACTACGCCAGCCTGACATCCAGCTATCAAGGCGTTTTGATAGTTGCATAGCTCCTCCTAGTAGCCAGCCCACTTCTTGCATCAGGGCTGAGGCCTCATCAGTAAAGTACTGAGGCAGGGTGTTAGGATATTTTCAAGGAACTATGTACAGCACTGTGCTGTTCCCTCCCACCAGCCATGATCAGCCTGCTTTGCATTGAGTGGCACAGAGGTCCAGTAATAACATCACTGTGTCTAAAATGAGGTATGTAATGAAAATGTAAAAGTTTTATTAAGAAATTTAATTAGCATGTTGTTGGGGGGTGGGGGAGAAGAAATTAGAGAGAAAAATATAAGCAATTTAAGCTCCAGCTTTAAATAATCAGTTTGAGTGAAATTAAATGAAATGAATAAATAAAAGTTCAGCCATTTAAATAGTTATTGCAATGGTTTGCAGTTCCTTTTAAAGTTCAGTTTAAGCTGTTGTGATCCATTCAACAGCATACAAAAGAGAATGCAACTTAAGCAAATTAGAAAACAAGGATAAATGACTGTGTAAAAGCAACCTTGCTGTTAGATCAATAACCCAACACCTTTTAAAGATAGGAAACCATTACCAGTGTTAGAACAGTTGCCATGGCAGTCCGGGAAGCTGGGATGGGGAAGGGCAGTAAATAAATCCTCCTCCCAGTGCCTGTGATAATCATTTCAGTGAAGGTGTTGCCTGCAGCGTGTACAGTATATGTTCAAATGAACCGTGTAGAGACACCATAAGTGCTTCAAGAAAGCAGCGGGCAGTATATTCAGTGCCCCAAATACTATGAGCATTTTTTAGCATTCCAAGTCTATTTCCTCCATACTAAAGTAAGTTTGGAGGTGCATGGCCAACATTTTGCTCCTGGCATGCATGTCATGGCTTTTAAAGCAACCTTGACAACTTACTGAAAAAAAAAAAGTAAACTGGCAGTATTCTGTAAAAAGTGCACCTTGATATTCACCTTTCTGGTGGTTGGTTTGTTCTTAAATTACACAGGTCTGCAACTAAAAAGCTGTTTGATTATTTTCATCTAATTTCCATGTATTTTGGTGTGCTGAAAACAAATAAAATATTGAAAAAACTCCTAGACGTCATGATTTGCCACAAAATGCAAAATTGTCTTCAAATGTATCAATTTAAAAATTACATTTTTGGTATTTTTTTTCTATTATGGGTTTTTAACCAAATGTAAAGTCCAAATTATTAATAATTAATTCACATAAGTGCATTTAAGATATAAAATGCCAAAAAAACCTTAAAGGGGTTGTCCGACTTAAGTAAAAAAAAATATAGCACTGTAAATCTGATGGACAGCAATATATACATAAGCTAAGCAAGTTTTAGTGAAAAAAATTCTATTTCCTCATTTCCCTAGTTCTTTTCTGGCCCTTTGTTGTTATTTGCAGGTAAACAATCTCTGCCCCTCCCCCTTGCAAAGGGGGTGAATACAAGTGCTGCTCTGAGTGACATGTCTGACTACTGGGATACTCAGCAGCATGCTGTATGTGTAAGCCTCAGCCCTGAGTCTGGGCTTCTAATGGTAGAAGGGGTTAATCTTTCCTGAAGAACCCAGTGGGAGGGAGACACAGGGCAGATAGCAGCAGCTCCGGTCAGTGTAGGGAGCGTGGCCAGCACTGTGACATCTCGTGTACAGACACAGAGCTGCTCTCTCCTGCAGTCCACACTTGTGCACAAATCATCATCAGGTTCTTGGTTCTAGGCTGTTCACACTTTTTCATCGCAGTTCGTGTTAGCTCGTCATTCTTCAACCGTTATGTTATGGCTCCGCAAAAGTGTATTAATTCGCCAGACAGTTTCTGTTTCATCTGTGGTGAATATACAGTGTTGAAGCAACAGCAGAATATTACAGACTTTGTGAAAAAAGTATACCTTGCATACTTTGGACTAAAAATTGGAGATCAAGATAAAGTTTGGGCACCTCATAAAGTGTGCAAACGGTGTGTTGAGGACCTCTGAAACTGGTTCAAGGGTAAGAAAAAATCTTTCCGTTTTTGGGATTCCTATGGTATGGCGAGAGCAAAAGAACCATAGTGACGATTGTTACTTTTGTTCATGCGATGTGAAAGGGTTTAATTCCAAATGGAAGCATTCCATTTCATACCCCAATCTTCACTCTGCAATTCGTCCCATCCCCCATGGCACAGATACACCAGTACCCAAGCCCCCTGCTACCTTGGAAGAGATACCTAGCTCCGATGAAGGTGAAGTCATACCTGAACCAGATGACAAATCAAGTTCTGACTTTGAAGATGATACAAGACCAAAATTGTTTTCTCAGGGGGAGATGAATGATTTGGTAAGAGACTTGAATCAACCCAAAGATGCCGCTGAGTTACTCGGATCAAGGCAAAAGCAGGAATTTATTGTTGCCAGGAGTGTCATCTTCATGGTTCAGACATCGTGAAAAGGAGTTCGTTCCTTACTTCGCCCAGGAAGACAAGTTGGTTTATTGCATCGATATCGAAGGTCTGATGGGTAAATTTAAAATCCAGTATGATTCAGAGCAATGGCGTCTTTTTATAGATTCTTCAAAAAGAAGTCTAAAAGCAGTTTTACTTCACAACGGTGGTTTTTACGCTTCCATACCTGTAGGTCATTCCGTACACTTGAAGGAAACCTACGAGAACTTGGAATTGGTTCTTTGTAAACTTAAATATGAAGACCATGGTTGGCAAGTGTGTGGGGACTTGAAGGTCTTGTGTATGCTGCTCGGGCAACAAGCTGGGTATACCAAATACCCTTGTTTTCTGTGTCTATGGAACAGTCAAGACCAACAAAATCACTGGAGCAAGAAGAGTTGGCAGCCGAGGGTGCTAACAGTCGGTGAAAAAAATGTCCTCTGAGAAATTTTGATACCTTCCCATAAAGTTCTTCTACCACCTCTCCACATAACATTGGGATTGATGAAGCAATTCGTAAAAATCACTTCCAAGAGATGGAGAATGCTTCAAATACTTGGTCACCAAGTTTCCAGGCCTGTCGGAGGCAAAATTGAAGGAAGGTGTGTTAGTCGGACTAGACATTAGAAGACTTATAGTTGATCAAGAGTTTGTCAATACCATGACGGATCCTCAATAAGAAGGGTGGATTGCATTTAAAGAAGTCATACAGAAATTTTTAGGCAATAACAAAGATCCTCACTACAAAAAGATCGTCGGACGAATGCTGAAAGCATTTCAAGCTTTAGGTTGCCTGATGAGTTTGAAAGTGCATTTCCTCCAGTCCCACCTTGACTGCTTTCCTGAAAATTTGGGAGCTGTGAGTGAGGAACAAGGTGAATGATCCCACAAAGACATTAAAGAGATTGAAAGGAGATACCAGGGAAAATGGAGCATTACAATGATGGCAGACTACTGTTGGATGCTTCAGAGAGACATTCCAGATGCTACTCACAAGCGTAAATGCACCAAGGGGAGCATCACAGGGAAGAAGAATCAAGTTTAGTGTGTGTAGGTGAGCTCATTTCAGTTCAAAAAAGGATTTTCATGAAAAAATTGTAATAAAACTTTAATTTTATAAGTCTATTTCCATTTATTTTGAGGTATTGCCTTATTTAACATAATTACCTAAATTGTCAGGAAACGTGATGTCCTATGACAAAATGGAGGTCATTTTCACCAAAAAACATAAAGATTATGTGGAATAACCAAAACAGCTCTTGAAAAAAATTTTTTTGCAGACCTGTGTTATTTGAAGAAGCAGTGGTTATCTGACATTTATGGGTGTCTCAGATTGTGTGGCCACCCACATACTGGCCACGTGGCCACCCACCAGCCACTATGTCACTGCTGTGTCCTGTAGAGCTATAAAGTTGGTGGGAAAAAACCACAGCATCCAGCAGGGGACATATTATCTGACACACCCATAAGTGTATCCCAGAGCAAAACAAAATTATTGAAAGACCACCTGATGGAAAGACGAGTATTAGGGGGGCTTCTTTTATGGGTGCTTGCACAGGAGAGTGGATACGTCTTCTATCCCCTCTTTCTGCTTTTGGTCATATGACAAACACATCACATGACAAGAAACCTGCAAGGCATGTCTGGGGCAGGAAACATCTTCAAGCTGTATAGGTGGCATCCACAGAACAAGGAGAAAAAATCTAAGCCACTGCACACCATACAATTGTGTAATAGTAGCCTCAGCCTAACTACATCCAGGCCATGCCCCCCAACATGTTTCACCCCACCCATGGGACTTAGTGACAGAGGTAAGCATAAGTAAATATGGGTGGTATGCTGATCAGAGTTCTCAACCAGAGGAGGAGGAAGAGTTGCCACTGATCTGAGGTCTGGTATGACATTTATGCACAGCATGAATCCCCAATGCCAAGGGACACTTTTTCTGTCACTGGTGCCAGGGTATTTTTTCTCTGACTGATTCCTTCCCATTGATGTCAGGGCAATTCCCCCTTCCACTGATGCCAGGGCATTTTCCCCTTCCATTGACACCAATGAATTGTTCCCTCCCATTGTCGTTGAGACTATTCCCATTAACTGTCATTTACTAGTGCCAATTATCCTTCCAGTGCTGCAGAAGAACTTGATGTTTTCTTCTATGTGGTACTTTTAGTTTGCTGAAGCATCACACAGGTTAGATAAAAGGCTGGGCTCCCATAACTGTAAGATTTATTGGGCATTGTGCTTTAGGTAAACTGAGGCCATGCTAGCAAATGTAGTTTCCTGAAGCAGACAAACATACATATTCTCCAGCACACCATGGATCTCCAAATATGGTACAAAGAAGTTTTATATTGCACAAGTATCCCATCACAGAAAAAAGTGCAACGTTTTGAAGCCATGCGCGACCCCTTCGTCAGGCATGTAATAAGAGTGCAACAATACCGAATATAAATACATAAATCACCAATCCTGTAGCAGGCATACTATCAGTAAATGAACTAGGGAAAGTACATGTCTCAGCATGATCTTAGTTTACGTGTAAGAAAAAAACACTGCTAACCGCACCATTCTGCATGCTGTACTATATCCTACTGACCCCTGATAGCTCCATTGTTTTTTTGTGTACTGTTTGTTACTTAAAGTGGTTGTAAAGGCTGAAGGTTTTTTACCTTCATGCATTCTATGCATGAAGGTAAAAAAACCTTCTGTGTGCTGCTCCCCCCCTAATACTTACCTAAAGCCCATTTCCATCCAGTGCTGTGCATGGGAGCAGCAGATTTCCCAGGTAAGTTCCTCCTCATTGGCTGAGACACAGCAGCGTGAGCCATTGGCTCCCACTGCTGTCAATCACAGCCAGTGAAGAGGAAGTGGGGGCAGGACTTAGCTACGCTCTGTGTGTCTTATAGACACATAGAACGGTTCTTGGGAACACACACACATGAGTGCCCCCAGAGCAAACAGCTTCTCTGGGGGTACTCAGCATGGGGTAGGAACCAGGAGTGCCTGCGGGGAAGAGGAAGATCAGGGCTGCTCTGCGCAAAATTATTGTATAGAGCAGGTAAGTATGACATGTTTGTTATTTAATAAGAACTGAGCCTTTAGTGTTACTTTATTCCAAACCATTCCACTTTGTAAGCTGTACTGTACTTTTCATACTCCTGACCACACCACTTTATAGTCCTTATTTTATGCTACATACTTCTGAAAACATTACACTGTGCACAGCACTGTACATGGACCATTGTGAATGTTTCATGCTGTACCCTGCATTGTAGGATACATACTACTGACCACACCACACTACACGCTGTACTGTATGTTACATACTAGTGACCTCCCAATCTGTAAAGTGTGCATCCTCACATTATTAAAATGGACTGCAAGCTCAAAGAAGTCTACTAAAACAGTGCCAGAGAGTCTAATCAATGTGTTTCAGGGGCCAATTGTGATATTATCTTTGTGTGACTAAATTTTAATAGCAATAAAACATAATGGGCTTTTAGGATGACCATCTGGTAGTCTTTTTTGTCGGTTTCACATGCATTTGTCAGTGGGGACCATCTCCCTGCTTTGTTGTAGAGCTGCTTAGTTCTAGATATCAAGCCCAAGCTTCAGTCCTAAACATCAGTTCTGGATATCAAGTCTAGCACCTCATACCCACTTCCTCTTGAATTCTCGAAGAGTTTCCTCAGAGTGAAAATACACTGCAAGAAAACCCCTTGTTAGTGAGAGTGTCTTGGGTGAGAAATAGAACCTCATCTGATATCCTTATTAGACGCCCTCTGGCTCTGAACATGACACCAAAGTTCTACTACCACAAGTAAAAGTAAGGCGCTGAATATAGATTTTCAATGGGTCCATCAAATAATCACTGGGCGCACTGGCTACAGTTCAGCTGCACTCCACAAAACATGGAGACCCATTAGAAAGAAGAATCCATGTAAATAACTTCCAATAAAAGTGCCAAACAAGTTCCCAAGAGTCCATTGATAAACTTGGTTAATAGCAGAAAAAAAATCCAAAGCTTTCTTGGATCAAACAGTATCCCTCATCATCAAAGCTCAGGAATTTTGACTGTTTGTTTAAATGGACTCAGATGCGCAGTTACAAGGCAAATCTGTACATTGGTTTTCTGCTTGAAATTGTTTCAGAAGGTAGGTTATGTTTGTGTTAGCAGGTGCTTAATATGGTTAGGCCAGTGTTACAAGTAACAAAGGCTGTACTGCACTTGTTAACACTAACATAACCTGCCTTCTGAAACTATTTTCAGCAGAAAATCAGAGGACCGATTTCTCTGGTATCTGCATATCTGAGTTAATTCAATATTCCTAATCCTTGCTGAAGGCTCTTGGACATTTGTCTGGTGCTCCTGTACTGTACTGGACTTTGGACCAAAAGTCTTCTGGCAGAGCCAGGTAACTCAGAGTAGGACTAGCAGATAAAATGTGATCTTCCCTATGCAGTTCTGCATGTAAGAATTGTTTTGAAAGGCTTGTTAGGTCACCCCAGTAATTATGAGAATCTCCCTACTATGAATCAAATGGCTGGATGATGGAGTATAAATTATAGGCGATTCCCAGAATCTTTGGATGACTTGGTTTGTCTGTTATATTTGCATAATTCTGTCCAGGCAACAACATGACCTCGTTACTGTCTGTAAACTTGTACAGAAGGCAGCTTTAGTGACATCACTCTGATTCTCACAATATGTGATTAGTGCTTTAGCATAGTAGTCAAATGAGTCATATGGCCTGTTTACAACACAGAATGATTAAATGGTAAATGTTCTAGAGCCATGGGAAACTCAGTAGTAAATCACAATTGTATTCTAATGAAATAACCTCTTTTCCAGACAGTAATGTAAGATGGAGTACCATTTTGCAGTGGACATTAGTCTGACCTAACATGCAGCTGCGGGCCTGTTGTGGCTCAGACTTTCATCTTTTGAAGGGAAAAAAAAATTGCAGCAGCTGTTTGTACATAGTTAAAACATAGCTTGCCTTACATTGTAAGGTTCGAATGCACATTCCTGGAAGCATGCCCAGCCTCTAGCAGTTTCCTCTATAACTTGGGTACCAGTTTGGCCTGCATCTTGTGCAGTGCTTGCATCACTATGGCTTAAAGAAGCATGTTCTTCAGGGTGACATACAGCTAACCACACATCATGTTGCCGTCAGTAATTTCTTATTACTGTATAATAAACATATACAATACAAAAAGTACCCTAGGAAAGTTACCAGCTAGTCAGCACAAAAATAAAGACTAAACTGTTTAAAAAAATTTGCTTTTCTTTACGTACTTTTGCAAGTATAATATGCAAGAAATAAATATATGAATCTACACTGCCACAAAAGGCCCCTCTGCAAAGTGTGGTCCCTAACTCTCATCAAACAATGCTGCCAACCTGTTACATATATAGCAATTAATAAAGTTAGAGCATATATGCCTTGGACGTATCCCCCTCCCTAAATGTGCAAGAACACACCAGAAGCTCACAAGATTGCTCAATGGCATCTGAAGACCTCTTGTGTGTATCTGTGCCAAATCCACCAAAAATGTGTAGCACTACCCCCTTAGGAGTTGCTGAAGATTTGGGTCCCCCTATAGTCCAGCACAGCCAGACACACACTTTCATTCATATTTGCATCCAGGAGACAACAACCAGTCCTTGAGCTTGTGTTGATGTTTTATTAGGGGATTATAAAGTTGGATGGGGTCAGGGGTGTACAGGATGCCCAATGGAACCGGATCCTCTTCTGAAGAGCTAGCCAGCCTCTCCTGATGTACCACCCCAGACCCCAGATTCTCCTTAATCCAGCAGCTCTGGATGAATCCCTGGGCAGAGGATCCAGTAACTGTGCCTTTAAATAATGAAACAGTCCTGGGTAGCAGCTAACCCAGTTTCCCACCAGAGTGTTCCTTTCTCTATGTGGCCCAGGGGGTGCAGGTCTACTCACTGTGCTGCCGGTGGGTCGGTGGCTGCTACCAGGCCTTCTAGGTAAGCCGCTCCTTCCCTGCCACACAGTTAGTCCTCAGGGGACCAGTGAAGTCCCAAGCTTTCAGCCTCCCAAGGTCCTCTGCCTGTAGGTGAGCCCCTCTCCATCTGGGCCCACTCACAGGCTCCTGTCTTTCTTCCTATCTCACATCTCCAACCACCACTCCTCTCTTCCTCCTGCTGAGCAGGCTCAGTTACACTTAAAGGTTGTCCTGGCCCCTTACCAAGCATCTTGTTGGGGATTGGCCACAATTCTCTAAGAGTACAAACCAGCCACTCCTCAGATGCACCCACTACTTCTAGACCTTTCTCCAAAGTTCTAGAGCAGGGGGAAATTCCAGAGGGCTGATCTGCAGAGCCTCTCAGCTCTGACCAAATTTTGACCTTTGCTAGCTATCGCACCCAGGCTACTACTCAGCCCTAGGTAACATCTGGAGTCTAGCTCCCCCTAGCTAACTAGGAGGGTGCTAAAAAAGTGGAAATGGCACTCAATTTAATACATTTATTACTAGCATAGGTAAGATGCACAAAGGCAAGACAGTTCATAGAACAATACAAGCAAAAAGTTCCCCAGCACATATTTCAGGTACTCAGAGCAAAAACTAGTAATCTAAGTGGATGACACACACAGTTGGAGAAATTTGGTGGTGGAACATATTACTGCCCACCACTCTGGTTAGGTATACATAGACTTGAATTGCTTGTTGTCTGGGATCCACTAAAATGGATTCAAGGAAAATCATTTGCATTCACACTGGTCCCAGTGATTTTATTTGCAGATTTGCCCTAGAAATGTTTAAACCACAACACACTGTATGGCCTTTGAACTATGGCCAGCAGACTTAGAAGGGTCAATAGGGACCTTTTAAAAAGCAAGGCCCCCACTATAAAAGGAAGGGCACAGGGCAGCTTTAGTGTCAGGGTATTGGAAGTTGCTCTAGGGAAAGGATACGGAAGGCTGGACTGCAAACTGCACAGGGAGAAATTAGGGTCAGCTAAGAAACTGTATATTATTCTGAGTGCTAGCTACTTGAACATTTAACCTCCTTGAACCTCCTTGATGCCTTCTTTTGTTGCTGTTACTATTTGTGGCCTTTTTGTTTAGTTTTGTTTTGTGGTTGATTTAGGTCAGCGCCCATTTTAGTTGCTGTCCTACCCATACCAACCTTTTTTTTTCTTTTAAATGGGCTTTTACTTAAGTGAGCAGTATTTTTGGGTTTTCTTTATTTTGGGGCCAAAATGATTTTATTGTATGTTGTTGGGGCCTTTATTTTTGGTTAAACAGATTTTTTTTTCTATAACAAGGCTTCCCTTTAAAAATTGGGCTTTTAATTCAGGGGTTGTTATTTTGAGGTTTTCATTTATTTTGAGGGTATATTGGCTTTTATTGTGTGTTGATTGTGCTTTTTAGTTTGAACTGCTTTATTGCTGGAAGTTTTTTCTTTCTTTTCAGGATTTTTATTTTTATTTTACAACATTGTCCTGTACATTGAGCTTTTCTTAAGTTTGGGGTGCTCAAAAACCAGCATTCACTTGTTATTGAGCTGCCTTTTGTTTGAAGCATGCCTATGCATGGTTTGAAAGACTAAGAGCAAAAAACTGTTTGCCCTTAAATCACCAAAATATATCAGTCACATTCACCACACCCCCATTCCCAAAGTAGAAGTAAAAGTTAGGCATACACAGGTTAGGCCCATTATCCCCGATTAAACCTGTCCTGCTGTTGGCCAATTTTACACTGTGGTTTATTACTTTTTATAGTAAAATACCTGCCTTTACCCTCTGTAACGGAACCGGACCCAGACTGCACTAGGGTATTTCCGTTAGACTCCCGATTCCCTGTCCGAACACAGATCCATGGACACCACCGCTGACCAAACAAGAAGAGACAGCACTAGACTTGAAGGATTCCAGGAGATAGACTGCTTTATTTAAACTCAGACACAAGATATATACACAGGGCGGGTCAATACATTTAGTAACAAGAGACACACAGCAGACACCCCTCATCAAGCCAATACACAAACACATATATCCCATAATAGTTTGCTTCCAAGCAAGACACACAATAGAACAATGGGATAACCACATGGCATTAAACAATGAACAACCCCCACCTATACATGTCTACACAATAGCAGGACATTTCACCCTGCACCCCTAACAGGCACAGGGTGACTTACACAGAAGAGGGATATGGGGAGCTGAGCCTAATCTTTGGTAAAACCTCTGCCTATACTGTTTGTCTTAGTACATTTTGGTTTATTCTTGCTATTTAAAATGGTCATGCTGCTCCCCAATTTTACACTGCTGAATTATCAGTCTTTTAATTCCTTTTGTATCAGCGAGAACAGGCACAGTCCCAGAGAATTACTGACCAGTATCTTTCTACTTATTAAAGTAGGCCTATTACCACTTGAATTGAGGTTTGTGTTTGGTGGTACCATGGGTTCATAGCAATCCAGGGTGTTAGATGTTTGTGGATCCAGCAAAAATAATGTGAGTATGCACCACAGTAGGCATAATAACTGCCTGGCCTTTGAATTTAGGTCAGCTGGCCTAGAAGGGCCAATAAGGGACTTTTGGATAAGTCAGTTTCCTCACTATAAAAGGTTGAGCCATATTGACAATGTGTGTTAGCTGTTATAGGGGAAGAATGTTAGTGTTGATGATAAAGTGAAAAGGGAGAGTTTAGTGTAGGGCTTGTTGGCACTGGCAGGTCTGGTTCACACCTATGGGGTTGATTTACTAAAGGCAAACAGATCTTGCACTTTGCAAAGTGCAGTTGCACTCTGCAAGTGCAGTTGCTCCAGAACTTATAAATGAGGTACAGCTTCACTTTGCAGAGAATAGCCAATCACATGCAGGGAAAATTAAAAATACAGCATTTTTGCTTGCATGTTATTGGATGATGGAAGTCAGCAGAGCTTTTGCTCATTTACTAAGCTCTGGAGCAACTGCTCTTGCAGAGTGCAATTGCACTTTGCAAAGTGCACAGTCTATTTGCCTTTAGTAGATCAACCCCTATATGTTTATAGTGCTTTTTGATTTTTGCAGAAACTCACTACAGTCCATTTAGTATGGTTTCCTATGAGATACATTCACATCTATGCATTTTCAGCCACTGCATTTTTGGAATGGGTCAGGGACTTTTTTTTCCACTGCAGATTGCAACGCGTATAGGTGTAAACCAGGCCTGAATGTCCTGTAGGTAGAAAAATTATCTGTATCTAGGAGAATTTGGGAGTAGGGGAGAGAAGGGTTTTTTGTTTTTTCACTGTTGCATTCTAATGCTGCTGTTGTCATGCAGCCTCTTTAAATAATATCCCTGTTCGCATGCATTACAGTGATAATAGGATGCATGTGTTTTTGATAACAGGCTGCATGTGTTCTTTCAAGTACCATAATTCCCTGTTGCCAGCTGCAACTGTTTTTTCACAGGCCCTTTTTTTTTTAAAGAAATGCAACAAAGTAGTTAGCACACAGCATCTCCTCAAAGTGGGCTTCCTCTGGGATGGTGGCGATAGATAAGCCATTTTACCCTCTTACATTGCAACCTACCAAAGCTCCTTACATACTGTCCATCCACTGAACAATATTTGTGACTATTGCTTCTCAGATAATACACACCGCTGTTTTACAGTATAAAACAGTATAAAACGTGCCTGGTCTCTTTCTATATGCTGCCCATTTACATGCTTGCACACTGTCCTGATGCTGACCAATTTCTACCAAACACATACCTGAAGTCTGTATGTTATCTGAGGGCATGAGAAGAGATTTTAGTGAATGTGGGGTTGTAGTTTTTAAGTTTTTTTTTTTTGCACTATTTTGACATTTTAGTACATTTTTCTATAGATCTGTAGTCACTGCATACACTTTCATTTTATAAGATCAGCACTGTAATAGCAATACAAACAATGGCTATTTTTTCAATCCAATATAAAATTACTTTAAAAATCTACTCTTACTGTATGTTGTGATTTCTGCTGGCCATCTCTTTCAGTGTATTTCCTTGATTGTCTGCATACTTTGAAGTTTCTTTCCTACTTATTCCTTGGTTTATTTTCTACGTCTAAGAACTATGTATCCTATAATACCTTATTGCCTTTAATCAGTGATGATGCTGTATGCTTCCCTTTACTGACTCCGTCTCCTCCAGCACCTCCTCTCAACACCTCTGTAGTTCAGAAGGCAGGTTTCAGGAAATGTGTGACCCAGCAGTGCATATTCAGGTACTATACTACTAAATTATTTTGCCACTGGTGAATTTGTATGAAGTTGATGACGTTATCTTTTCTTTAATGTGATTCGCGCTCCCGGGGTTTTCACGGACAGACTCGCAGGTGTCATGATTTGAACCCTGAGGGATCAATAATCCGATTTAGGCCAGTGATGGTCAGCCTAAGTCAGATGATCAATCCCTGTCCTATCACGGATCTTCCTGTACCTGTGTTTACAGTTACACAGGTACATGAAATGATGACATCTTCTTTCTCTGGGCACATTCCGTCCCAGAGAGAGAAAAATCAAGACACAGCAAGTAAAACAGCACACTTACACACTTAGAACACTTTAGGACCAGGGGCGGACTGACAACTCATGGGGCCCCCCAGGCAATAGGGGATTATGGGGCCCCTGTGTCCTTGCCCACACTCAAAGCACACCCAAAAAAGCTTATAAAAGGTACCAGGGGCATTTCATGGGGCCCCCAACTGACTCTGGGTCCTCAGGCAGTGCCCGAGTGCTTGAATGGTCAGTCCACTCCTGTTTAGGACACATTTAACCCCTTGATTGAGCCCCCCAGTTAATCCCTTCACTGCCCTGTCACCAGTGTCATTAGTACAGTATACAGAATTTTTGCTGATCACTGTATTAGTGTCGCCGGCAAATTCAGATAGCGTTAGCCTCAGTTAGCGCCCCTCCCAGATAGCATCAGATTGCCCGTCAGTACACCAGTAATCACATTTAGCCCCTTGATTGCCAGGAACATGCTCACATACACAACCTCCATTGCTAGTATAGTGTCTGAACAGATCAATATCTTTGATCAGATCAGCACTATACCAACATTCACATTAGTATAGCGTCCCCAAAAATACGGCGTTAGTGGGATCAGCACTTGCCAGCACCTGCATTTAATCCCTACGCTTACCCCCCCCCTTCTCTCCCAGCAACTGCAGTGTCAGTAGATCTCTGTCACTTGATACATTGCACACAAAACCACAGTGCTCGCAGAATCAGACCTGATCTCTGTTAGCACTTGCCGGTAAATTTTTTGTAGCGGTTCAAGTAGTCCCTGGCAACCAGGTGCTCTTTTTCCCGTGAGTTGCACTAGGTAGCTATAAATTTAGTGGCCAAAATGTCAATGGAAAGGTACTCTAGTGAAGAGGCCTACAGGATTCTGAGCATATCAGATGAGAGTGAAGGGGATGTCTCACTGACACAATCAGCCTCAGAATTTGAACCTGTAGACAGCAGCGGCACCCTGACAGATAGCTCAGATGATGAATAAGAGGTCCCTGCTAAGATCAGGCGTACCCAACCCCGTTTCCAGGTTACTGAGATGTTACAATCGCAGGATGACTTTCATATGCAGCAGAGTGCCACTACTAGTGCCGCTCTACCTTTTGGTGAACTGGCGAGCACCAGCAGCCTAGTACATCCTGGTCTTTCACATACCAGCACTGCAGTCTCACTTGCTGACTTGGCAAGTCTTATAAGTGCAGTACAAGCTGGTGCGGTGGTGAGCACAAGTAGTGTCCCGCAGCCACCAAGAATTCGTACACAGGCCTGTAGAGCCCCGTGGTATCCTTCCAGATGTGCTTGCAAATCCCGATTGGTAGCCCACAAATTCTGCAGCACCCATATTTCCCCAATTCACTGCCCAACCTGGAAAATGGGTGGAAACAGCAAATTTAACTACTCCCTTTGATTTTTTGGAGCTGCTTTTCGTGGAAGATCTGTATGCATTGATTGTGGATCAAAGCAATTTATATGCACAACAGTTTATTGCCGCCAACCCACATTCAAACCTTGGCAGACCATTCGCATGGAAACTCATTATGGTTTCCAAATTTAAAGGTTTTTTTGGGCCTAACCCTCAACAAGGGCATTACTAAAAAAATTAATTGCGTTTGTATTGGTCAACAGACCTGATTGATAATATGCCTGAGTTCTCTGCTGCCATGGCCAGGCATAGATAGGAGAGTATAATGTGTTTTAGGCAATTCAGTGACAACACACTGTCGTCCTCAAGGTGACCCTGAATTTGACCGGCTCCACAAAATTCGGCCCCTCGTAAATCACCTTAACCAAAAATTTGCAGATGTCTATACTCCCCAGCAAAACATCTGCGTTGATGAGTACCTCATTAATTTTTCTGCATTCAAACAATTTCTCCCCAGCAAGCGTGCCAGACATGGGGATAAGACCTGTGAGAGGGCAACAGGCTATACATATAAGTTTCGGATTTATGAGGGAAAATATAGTCACATAGAGCCCCCCTGATGCCCGGACCACATGGGGAGCAGTGGCAAGATAGTTTGGGACTTGTTGTCATCCTTTTTCCATATGGGGTACCGCTTATACGTGGACATTTTTTATTCAAGCGTGCCACTATTTAGACATTTGTACAATCTTGGAATTGGCGTATGTGGCACAGTGCATCCTAATCACCTGGGCTTCCCCCAACGGCTTTTAAATTTCCACCTTGGAAAGGAGGAAAAGCCTGCTTGAGAAATGAGGATGTAATTCAGCTGCAGCACTGACTTTTTTATTCTGACAGCAACAGGGTCTTGCTCTCAGAATATACATAAGCAGGTGTGTGCAATGCTATTGGATGAGATTTTTCATCCGCAGTTAAAAAAAGAGCATATGCGCCGAAGCATGGGGGCCTGGGGTGGCCAGTGGGTGGATGGTCCCTACGCTTCGGCTGGCGATCGGCTTTAATGCAAAAGCAATCCTAGTGGCTTTTACAAGCAGTGGGAGAAGATGCCCCCCCAGCTGCCTTCCACGGCTTTCTCGGACAGTGCCATACCATTGGGAGAACCCGAGAATGGAACCAGTGTTTCTGCCAGCTGACCATAGAGCTGATTGGCGACCAGAATTGGAGAATGGTGCAAATCATCTCTATAGTCTAAGAAATCGGAAGCTACAAGCATATCATCACTTAATTTTCGCAGGATATAAACAGCGCCATTTGTAAATTGGGAAAGCATCTGATCACACCGATCTTGGTGAGATTAGATAATGTAAGGGTAGAGGAGATATCTAGAGTTTGATAGACCCCAGATTTCTCAAAAAAGAATATATGACAATTCCCATTGAAGTTATAGGGGATATTTGCATTCCCTGTGATAGCATCAAAAGTGATAAAAAAAATTGAAAGGGACAGTGTAAAAAAAATTTTAAAAATTAAAATAACTTAATAAAAAAAAAACCCTGCATGCGCGAGTGTTGACCCTGTGCCAGTATGTAAACAGTGGTTGCACCATGCATGTGAGGTATCGCCGCAAACTCAGATCAAGGGAAGTAATTATAGCAATAGACCTCCTCTGTAAATCTAAAATGGTAGCTTGTAAAGGCTTTTAAAGCAATGCCTATAGATATTAAAAATGTATGCCGTTTGTCGTCATTGCACGGGGCATGGTAAAGCAGGTAATGGTTGGTATCTATTTACTCAGCATACCATCATCTTTTATAGTTTTCTAAATAATTGGCCAATATATTGTGTTTTTCTGCATTAAAAGTAAAAAAAGTGTATTTTGTTTAAAAATTTTGCGTTTGAAAAATCGCTGCGTGAGTACTATGTGACATAAAAAATTTCAGCACCCGCCATTTTATTCACTAGGGTGTCTGGTTTAAAAAAATATAAATGTTTGGGGGTTTAAAGTAGTTTCCTAGCAAAAAATAAAAAAAATTTTCATGTGAACAAAAAGTGTCAGAAAAGGCTTGGTCTTTAGGTGGTTAGAAGAGTGATGTGTGGCATAAACCTCTAATGCTGGGCATAAAATGCCTTCACCCCCCAAAACGACCCCTTTTTGGAAGATTAGATCTGCAAAATACTCATGCCATTTTTTTAATTCCTTGGGGTGTCTACTTTCCAAAAAAGGGTCATTTGGGGGGGGGGGGGGTTGGTGCTATCCTGGCATTTCAGGGCCTCTGAAACTGTGATAGGTAGCGAGGAAGTGAAATGAGGAAGTTACGCACCTTCAGGATTTCAAAGTGGTCATTCAGGCTGGATTTCAGGCTCAAGTGGATTTCAGGCTCCTGTATGTGGCTAGGCTCTCAAAAAGTCCCACACATGTGGTATCCTCATATACTGTAGAAGTAGCAGAATGTGTTTTGGGGTGTAATTCCACATATACCTATGGCTTGTGTGAGTGATACATATTTTAAGTGACAACTCTGTGTAAAAAAAAAATGTGTTTGTCATTTTCCAAAAACTTGTGTAAAAAAAAAAAGAAATCTTCCATGGACTCAATATGCCTCTCGGCAGATAGCTTAGGGTATCTACTTTCCAAAAAGGGGTCATTTGGGGGTGTTTGTACTATCTAGGTATTTTAGCACCTAAAGAAATGTGATGGGCAGTCAGAAGGTAAAAGCTGTGTAAATTCCATTATCTATGCCATAGTTTGTAGATGGTCAGGGGTGGACTGACAATTCATGGGGCCCCCGGGCTATAGGGGATCATGGGGCCCCTGTGTCCTTGCCCAAACTCAAAAAAGCCTATGAAAAAGGTACCAGGGGCATCTCATGGGGCCCCCTACTGACCCTCGGCCCTCAGGCAGTGCCCGGGTTTCCAAATGGTCAGTCCGCCCCTGTAGATGGTATAACTTTCACACAAAGCAATAGATATACACTTATTTGATTTTTTAACCAAAAAAATCTAAACCTAAAGTTATGACAAAATTTTAGTTTTTTGGATATTTTTATGATAGAAATGAGAAAATAGTTTTTTTTCAACATTTTCAGTCTTTTTTTGTTTACAGAGCGAAAAATAAAAAGTGCACAGGTGATCAAATACCACCGAAAGAAAGCTCTATTTGTGTGAAAAAAGAACATAATATTAATTTATGTATATGACCGTGCAATTGTTAGTTAAACTCGTGCAGCGCTGTATAGCAAAAAATGGTGTAAATTGCAGTATCTATGCCATAGTTTATAGACGCTATAACTAGAGATGAGCGAATCGAACATGACGAAGTGGAATTCGTTCCGAAGATTTGGAAAAATTCTATTCGCGACGAATCCGAAGATTAGCAAACTTCGGATGCACGAATCGAATTTTCCCAAAAATGGCGGCGACATGTGTGGCGACAGGAGAAAATGGACAGAGAAGATGGGGCGGGGATCTCTGGGAAGGCGCGCAGACAAGGCGCGCTGACCCATAATGCATTCATGAGTCATGAATCATGACATGTGATCGCATTAGCCAATCAGCAGCCAGCCAGCCAGCACTGTGTAATGGTGGAGCTATAAATCGCGGCCATCTTAGAATTCTCCATTAGCCTCCGGTCATTCAAGAGAGACAGACCTCTGTGTATTGAGGGACAGAGTTAGGGCCACAGAGACTTTAGGGCCACAGAATCGTTACTCAGGGACACAGAATTGTTACTCAGGGACACAGAATTGTTACTCAGGGACACAGAATCGTTACTCAGGGACACAGAATCGTTACTCAGGGACACAGAATCGTTACTCAGGGACACAGAATCGTTACTCAGGAACACAGAATCGTTACTCAGGGACACAGAATCGTTACTTAGGGCCACAGCTATCAAAGAATCGAAAATTTAAAGTGACATACACCATTTTTTTTTTTGGTGGCTGTCGTGCACAGTTGGTGCTGCAGTTTGCCGATTGTGTACAATAAACTGACTTTCTGCTTCACAACCACTATTGTACGTTCAAAGAGTTAAATCCATTTACACGCCGGCTGGCGGTAATATTTTTTGGGTGATTAGTGCATTCCAGTGACAGAAACGTACAGTTTCACAACCACTATTGTACGTTGAAAGAGTTAAATCCATTTACACGCCGGCTGGCGGTAATATTTTTTGGGTGATTAGTGCATTCCAGTGACAGAAACGTACAGTTTCCAGCCAACGGCAAGCTGCAATTGACCGATTGTGTACAATAAACTGACTTTCTGCTTCACAACCACTATTGTACGTTCAAAGAGTTAGATCCATTTACACGCCGGGTGGCGGTAATATTTTTTGGGTGATTAGTGCATTCCAGTGACATAAACGTACAGTTTCCAGCCAACGGCAAGCTGCAATTGACCGATTCTGCTAAATAAACTGACTTTCTGCTTCACAACCACTATTGTACGTTCAAAGAGTTAGATCCATTTACACGCCGGGTGGCAGTAATATTTTTTGGGTGATTAGTGCATTCCAGTGACATAAACGTACAGTTTCCAGCCAACGGCAAGCTGCAATTGACCGATTGTGCTAAATAAACTGACTTTCTGCTTCACAACCACTATTGTACGTTCAAAGAGTTAAATCCATATACACGCCGGGTGGCGGTAATATTTTTTGTGTGATTAGTGCATTCCAGTGACATAAACGTACAGTTTCCAGCCAACGGCAAGCTGCAATTGACCGATTGTGCTAAATAAACTGACTTTCTGCTTCACAACCACTATTGTACGTTCAAAGAGTTAGATCCATTTACACACCGGCTGGCGGTAATATTTTTTGGGTGATTAGTGCATTCCAGTGACAGAAACGTACAGTTTCCAGCCAACGGCAAGCTGCAATTGACCGATTGTGCTAAATAAACTGACTTTCTGCTTCGCAACCACTATTGTACGTTCAAAGAGTTAAATCCATTTACACGCCGGCTGGCGGTAATATTTTTTGGGTGATTAGTGCATTCCAGTGACATAAACGTACAGTTTAAAGCCAACGGCAAGCTGCAATTGACCGATTGTGCTAAATAAACTGACTTTCTGCTTCACAACCACTATTGTTTGTTCAAAGAGTTAAATCCATATACACGCCGGGTGGCGGTAATATTTTTTGGGTGATTAGTGCATTCCAGTGACATAAACGTACAGTTTCCAGCCAACGGCAAGCTGCAATTGACCGATTGTGCTAAATAAACTGACTTTCTGCTTCACAACCACTATTGTACATTCAAAGAGTTAGATCCATTTACACGCCGGCTGGCGGTAATATTTTTTGGGTGATTAGTGCATTCCAGTGACATAAACGTACAGTTTCCAGCCAACGGCAAGCTGCAATTGACCGATTGTGTACAATAAACTGACTTTCTGCTTCACAACCACTATTGTACGTTCAAAGAGTTAGATCCATTTACACGCCGGGTGGCGGTAATATTTTTTGGGTGATTAGTGCTTTTCAGTGACATAAACGTACAGTTTCCAGCCAACGGCAAGCTGCAATTGACCGATTGTGCTAAATAAACTGACTTTCTGCTTCACAACCACTATTGTACGTTCAAAGAGTTAAATCCGGTTTTATTTTTGGGGTGCTTATTGAATTAAAGAGTATGTCAGACAACACGCAGAGGAGTGGCAGAGGAGGCAATGTTTCAGGAGCGAGCAGACGTGGCAACAGAGGAAGGGGTCTAGGCAGCACTAGTCGCAGCCAGAGGCCAGTGCTCCCGGTGTCATCCAGCGGTCGTGTCTCCACCGACAACCCTGCCGTCATCGATTGGTTGACTCGGTCGTCTTCCTCTTCCCAGGTCACCTCTGACACCTACAGCCAACGGTCGGTGGGTACGTCAGACACAACCGTTAGTTGGCATGGCCCGGGAGCAAGTCCACTGAAATCACGTGTCCTCGACCTGCCCCTGTCCTTTGCTGTTCCCTCACCAAGCGAAGTATCGCATGCTGTGGGCTCAGCCCCACTGTACAGTGAGGAAGAGCTAACAGAGGGCGGTCAGGAACGGGGGGAGACATCCGCCTCTTCAGCAGCCAGGCGAAGAAGTAGTGGCGAGGAGAGTGGCTCGGTAGCCGGTCTAGAGACAGGTCTGTCTCCTGACCCACACGCAGCCGAGGGGGCTAGTAGTGACGCTGAGACCCTAATTGATGATGATGAGGCTGATTGCACTTGGCAGCCTCGTCGTCATCAGGCTATTGCTTCCGCATCATCAGGAGAAGAGGGTGCCAGCTTGCCAGCGAGCAAAACAGTCGGTGGGTTGCCCAGGAGGCAGCAGGGTCGCAGCAGTGTCAGTGGAGCCAAACGGCCACGGAGTAGAGCACCAGCTCCACTGCAGCCTACCACCACGGCCAGTAGTGGTGCCGGTGTGCACGGAGGAAGTAGCAGTCAGCCAGTGAGGAGTATCGGGGGCAAAGTTTCCTACTCGGCGGTGTGGCAATTTTTCGTCAAGACGCCCGAGGAAGTAAACGTAGCCGTATGTCGACTATGTGGCCAGAAAGTCAAGCGTGGCCAGGGGGCCAATGTTGGGACTACAGCGTTGCGTCAGCATATGCAGCGTCGCCATTCGGTGGCCTAGGAAAACCGTGATAAAGATACGGCGGTTCTGCCTGCCCCAGCCCCTGCTCCATCACCCGCTCCGTTACTTGCTCCGTCACCCGACGTCAATCGCCCTCTATCAGCCAGTCAAGGCTCCAACACCTCTGCTGAGGGGAGTTGTCGCTCGTTGGCATCTTCCGCTCGTTCAGATGCTCCTTCTCCTGCTACTCCTCTTCACGGATTCCGTCAGCAGTCTTTCTTCGAATCCGTTTCCAAGAGACAACAGTTTGCGAGCACGCACCCGACGGTGCAGAAGCTGAACGTCCTCCTGTCCAAGTTGCTGGTGCTGCAGTCCCTCCCTTTCCAAGTGGTGGACTCAGCACCTTTCCGAGAAATGATGGCTTGTGCCGAGCCGCGGTGGAGAGTGCCAAGCCGGCATTTCTTCACCAAAAAGGCAGTGCCAGCCCTGCATTCACATGTAGAAGAGATGGTGGGCCAGTCTTTGAGCATGTCGGTCTCTGCCAAAGTGCACGGCAGCGCCGACGTGTGGAGCTGTAACTACGGTCAGGGACAGTACATGTCATTTACGGCCCACTGGGTGAACGTGGTGCCGGCACAGCCGCACCAGCAACTTGGACAGGTCACGCCGCTTTTGCCTCCACGTTTGCACGTCCTTGGTCCAGCAAAGATGTCCGCCTCTACCACCTCTTCTTCCGCCGTGTCCTCAGCCTCCACCCCCGTGCCAAGTCCCATTACCCGACATGTGCAGGGCGCAACGGTGTCACGCTGTGCTGCACCTGGTATGCCTTGGCGAACGTAGTCACACAGGGGAGGAACTTCTGAGTGTAATGAACAGAGAAATTGACAGATGGCTGTCTCCGTGCAAACTGAAAATCGGAACCATGTTGACCGACAACGGAAAGAACATGGTGTCTGCTCTGCGTCAAGGAAGGTTGTGCCATGCGCCATGCATGGCTCACGTGTTCAATCTGGTTGTCAAGCGGTTCCTAAAATCCACCATCCCACTGCAAGACATCCTTAAAATGTCACGTAAACTTTGCATGCATTTCAGCCATTCCTACACCGCAAAGCACACCCTCCTTGAGCTGCAGCGGCAGAACGGAATTCCACAGCATCGCCTGATCTGCGACGTTGCAACAAGGTGGAATTCAACCCTACATATGTTAGACCGCCTTTACGAACAGCGAAAGGCCATCACCGATTTCCTGATGTTACAAGCGGATAAAGGTACTCCCCTGTGTAACTTAGATGTCAGCCATTGGCAGCTCATGCGTGACACCTGCCGCTTGCACAGGCCCTTTGAGGAGGCCACGCTATTCGTGAGTCGGCAGGACTATGGGATGAACGACGTCATTCCTCTGTTGCACGTCCTGGAACAAATGCTGTTAACAATGGCTGGTCAGGGTGCGGTAGACGTGGCGCACAGATCTCAACGCCACATGACCCCTGTGGGGGCAGGACAGGAAGAAGAGGAGGAGGTAGAGGAGGACATTGGTGCTCAGGAATTATTGAGTGAAATGGGTGGTTTTTCCACTCAGCGGACAGGAGTGGAGGAGCAGGAGCATCTGGTAGAGGAGGAGGAGGAGACAGAGGACCCAGACGCACCGCGGCAGTATGCTGTGGAGATGGAGGCAGGGAGTCCCTCGCATTCCTTGGCACAAATGGCCCATAGCATGCTCGGTTGCTTGCGTAGCTACAGCCGAATAATAACCATCAGACAGAGGGATGACTTTTGGCTGTCCACCTTGTTGGACCCTCGCTACCGTTCAAAAATGGTGGCCTTTTTCACACCTGCTGAGAGGGAGGCCAAAATAAAGTACTATAAAAACCACCTATGTAGTCAGTTGGTCTCTGCCTTTGTGCGCCAACGTCCATCCTCAGACACTGTGGGCCCTGTGCGCTCGCGTTCCTCTGCCATGGCAGCAGGGGAGGGGTGGGGTGGTAGGAGCAGTGGCAGCTCCACCAGCAGCGGCTGCCTCAGTCTGCAGTCGATGATGAGTAGCTTTCTTCACCAGCGCAGTGAGGAAACTAGTAACCAGCCGCAGCAGCAGAAGCATCAGGTGGACCTGGAGCAGGACCTCAAACAACAGGCTTGGGCCTACTTGGACAGCACCCTGACAACCGAGGTAGACAATCCCCTTGACTACTGGGCAACGAAACTTGACCTTTGGCCCCAACTAGCTGAATTTGCCCTTGAAAGGCTGTCATGCCCGGCCAGTAGCGTGGCATCGGAGCGCGTGTTTAGTGCGGCAGGAGGTATTGTAACTCCGCGGAGGACACGACTGTCCACCCAAAGTGTGGAGAGACTCACTTTTGTAAAAATTAATCAGGCGTGGATTAGTCTGGATTTCAAACCACCAGTTCCTGACACAACTGACTAAATCCGCCATGAATCATGCCTCAAACATGTGCCACTTTCAGGTCTCCTCACACTGCTGGTGTGTTCCATTTTTTGTCATAGGGTGCTGGCAGATTACGGGCCTCCCATAGCTGCTGCCAGGCCCCTAATCTGCCATGGGCCCCTGTACCGCCTCCTCTTGCTGCTGCCAGGTCCACAGTGTCTCATGCCATGTGCCACTTTCAGGTCTCCTCACACTGCTGGTGTGTTCCATTTTTTGTCATAGGGTGCTGGCAGATTACGGGCCTCCCATAGCTGCTGCCAGTTCCCTAATCTGCCATGGGCCCCTGTACCGCCTCCTCATGCTGCTGCCAGGTCCACAGTGTCTCATGCCATGTGCCACTTTCAGGTCTCCTCACACTGCTGGTGTGTTCCATTTTTTGTCATAGGGTGCTGGCAGATTATGGGCCCCCCATAGCTGCTGCCAGGCCCCTAATCTGCCATGGGCCCCTATACCGCCTCCTCATGCTGCTGCCAGGTCCAGAGTCTCTCATGGGTCCCTGTACGGCCTCCCATTGCTGCTGTCTCCATCGCCACACTCTGCCATGTGCCACTTTCAGGTCTCCTCACACTGCTGGTGTGTTCCATTTTTTGTCATAGGGTGCTGGCAGATTACGGGCCTCCCATAGCTGCTGCCAGGCCCCTAATCTGCCATGGGCCCCTAAACCGCCTCCTCATGCTGCTGCCAGGTCCAGAGTTTCTCATGGGTCCCTGTACGGCCTCCCATTGCTGCTGTCTCCATCGCCACACTCTGCCATGTGCCACTTTCAGGTCTCCTCACACTGCTGGTGTGTTCCATTTTTTGTCATAGGGTGCTGGCAGATTACGGGCCTCCCATAGCTGCTGCCAGGCCCCTAAACTGCCATGGGCCCCTGTACCGCCTCCTCATGCTGCTGCCAGGTCCACAGTGTCTCATGCCATGTGCCACTTTCAGGTCTCCTCACACTGCTGGTGTGTTCCATTTTTTGTCATAGGGTGCTGGCAGATTACGGGCCTCCCATAGCTGCTGCCAGGCCCCTAATCTGCCATGGGCCCCTGTACCGCCTCCTCATGCTGCTGCCAGGTCCACAGTGTCTCATGCCATGTGCCACTTTCAGGTCTTCTCACACTGCTGGTGTGTTCCATTTTTTGTCATAGGGTGCTGGCAGATTACGGGCCTCCCATAGCTGCTGCCAGGCCCCTAATCTGCCATGGGCCCCTATACCGCCTCCTCATGCTGCTGCCAGGTCCAGAGTCTCTCATGGGTCCCTGTACGGCCTCCCATTGCTGCTGTCTCCATCGCCACACTCTGCCATGTGCCACTTTCAGGTCTCCTCACACTGCTGGTGTATTCCATTTTTTGTCATAGGGTGCTGGCAGATTACGGGCCTCCCATAGCTGCTGCCAGGCCCCTAATCTGCCATGGGCCCCTAAACCGCCTCCTCATGCTGCTGCCAGGTCCAGAGTTTCTCATGGGTCCCTGTACGGCCTCCCATTGCTGCTGTCTCCATCGCCACACTCTGCCATGTGCCACTTTCAGGTCTCCTCACACTGCTGGTGTGTTCCATTTTTTGTCATAGGGTGCTGGCAGATTACGGGCCTCCCATAGCTGCTGCCAGGCCCCTAAACTGCCATGGGCCCCTGTACCGCCTCCTCATGCTGCTGCCAGGTCCACAGTGTCTCATGCCATGTGCCACTTTCAGGTCTCCTCACACTGCTGGTGTGTTCCATTTTTTGTCATAGGGTGCTGGCAGATTACGGGCCTCCCATAGCTGCTGCCAGGCCCCTAATCTGCCATGGGCCCCTGTACCGCCTCCTCATGCTGCTGCCAGGTCCACAGTGTCTCATGCCATGTGCCACTTTCAGGTCTTCTCACACTGCTGGTGTGTTCCATTTTTTGTCATAGGGTGCTGGCAGATTACGGGCCTCCCATAGCTGCTGCCAGGCCCCTAATCTGCCATGGGCCCCTATACCGCCTCCTCATGCTGCTGCCAGGTCCAGAGTCTCTCATGGGTCCCTGTACGGCCTCCCATTGCTGCTGTCTCCATCGCCACACTCTGCCATGTGCCACTTTCAGGTCTCCTCACACTGCTGGTGTGTTCCATTTTTTGTCATAGGGTGCTGGCAGATTACGGGCCTCCCATAGCTGCTGCCAGGCCCCTAATCTGCCATGGGCCCCTGTACCGCCTCCTCATGCTACTGCCAGGTCCACAGTGTCTCATGCCATGTGCCACTTTCAGGTCTCCTCACACTGCTGGTGTGTTCCATTTTTTGTCATAGGGTGCTGGCAGATTACGGGCCTCCCATTGCTGCTGCCAGGCCCCTAATCTGCCATGGGCCCCTATACCGCCTCCTCATGCTGCTGCCAGGTCCAGAGTCTCTCATGGGTCCCTGTACGGCCTCCCATTGCTGCTGTCTCCATCGCCACACTCTGCCATGTGCCACTTTCAGGTCTCCTCACACTGCTGGTGTGTTCCATTTTTTGTCATAGGGTGCTGGCAGAATACGGGCCTCCCATAGCTGCTGCCAGGCCCCTAATCTGCCATGGGCCCCTATACTGCCTCCTCATGCTGCTGCCAGGTCCAGAGTCTCTCATGGGTCCCTGTACGGCCTCCCATTGCTGCTGTCTCCATCGCCACACTCTGCCATGTGCCACTTTCAGGTCTCCTCACACTGCTGGTGTGTTCCATTTTTTGTCATAGGGTGCTGGCAGATTACGGGCCTCCCATAGCTGCTGCCAGGCCCCTAATCTGCCATGGGCCCATATACCGCCTCCTCATGCTGCTGCCAGGTCCAGAGTCTCTCATGGGTCCCTGTACGGCCTCCCATTGCTGCTGTCTCCATCGCCACACTCTGCCATGTGCCACTTTCAGGTCTCCTCACACTGCTGGTGTGTTCCATTTTTTGTCATAGGGTGCTGGCAGATTACGGGCCTCCCATAGCTGCTGCCAGGCCCCTAATCTGCCATGGGCCCCTGTACCGCCTCCTCATGCTGCTGCCAGGTCCACAGTGTCTCATGCCATGTGCCACTTTCAGGTCTCCTCACACTGCTGTTGTGTTCCATTTTTTGTCATAGGGTGCTGGCAGATTACGGGCCTCCCATTGCTGCTGCCAGGCCCGTAATCTGCCATGGGCCCCTGTACCACCTCCTCATGCTGCTGCCAGGTCCAGAGTCTCTCATGGGTCCCTGTACGGCCTCCCATTGCTGCTGTCTCCATCGCCACACTCTGCCATGTGCCACTTTCAGGTCTCCTCACACACTGCTGGTGTGTTCCATTTTTTGTCATAGGGTGCTGGCAGATTACGGGCCTCCCATAGCTGCTGCCAGGCCCCTAATCTGCCATGGGCCCCTGTACCGCCTCCTCATGCTGCTGCCAGGTCCACAGTGTCTCATGCCATGTGCCACTTTCAGGTCTCCTCACACTGCTGGTGTGTTCCATTTTTTGTCATAGGGTGCTGGCAGATTACGGGCCTCCCATTGCTGCTGCCAGGCCCCTAATCTGCCATGGGCCCCTGTACCGCCTCTTCATGCTGCTGCCAGGTCCAGAGTGTGTCATGGGTCCCTGTACGGCCTCCCATTGCTGCTGCCAGGAGGCAGCAGGGTCGCAGCAGTGTCAGTGGAGGCAAACGGCCACGGAGTAGAGCACCAGCTCCACTGCAGCCTACCACCACGGCCAGTAGTGGTGCCGGTGTGCACGGAGGAAGTAGCAGTCAGCCAATGAGGAGTAGCGGGGGAAAAGTTTCCTACTCGGCGGTGTGGCAATTTTTCGTCAAGCCGCCCGAGGATGTAAACGTAGCCGTATGTCGACTATGTGGCCAGAAAGTCAAGCGTGGCCAGGGGGCCCATGTTGGGACTACAGCGTTGCGTCAGCATATGCAGCGTCGCCATTCGGTGGCCTGGGAAAACCGTGATAAAGATACGGCGGTTCTGCCTGCCCCAGCCCAGGGTTCCATTTTGTCATAGGGTGCTGGCAGATTACGGGCCTCCCATTGCTGCTGCCAGGCCTTAATATGCCATGGGCCCCTGTACCGCCTCCTCATGCTGCTGCCAGGTCCACAGTGTCTCATGGGTCCCTGAACCGCCTCCCATTGCTGCTGTCTCCATCGCCACACTCTGCCATGTGCCACTTTCAGGTCTCCTCACACTGCTGGTGTGTTCCATTTTTTGTCATAGGGTGCTGGCAGATTACGGGCCTCTCATTGCTGCTGCCAGGCCTGTAATCTGCCATGGGCCCCAGTACCGCCTCCTCATGCTACTGCCAGGTCCACAGTCTCTCATGGGTCCCTGTACGGCCTCCCATTGCTGCTGTCTCCATCGCCACACTCTGCCATGTGCCACTTTCAGGTCTCCTCACACTGCTGGTGTGTTCCATTTTTTGTCATAGGGTGCTGGCAGATTACGGGCATCCCATAGCTGCTGCCAGGCCCCTAATCTGCCATGGGCCCCAGTACTGCCTCCTCATGCTGCTGCCAGGTCCAGAGTCTCTCATGGGTCCCTGTACGGCCTCCCATTGCTGCTGTCTCCATCGCCACACTCTGCCATGTGCCACTTTCAGGTCTCCTCACACTGCTGGTGTGTTCCATTTTTTGTCATAGGGTGCTGGCAGATTACAGGCCTCCCATAGCTGCTGCCAGGCCCCTAATCTGCCATGGGCCCCTGTACCGCCTCCTCATGCTGCTGCCAGGTCCAGAGTCTCTCATGGGTTCCTGTACGGCCTCCCATTGCTGCTGTCTCCATTGCCACACTCTGCCATGTGCCACTTTCAGGTCTCCTCACACACTGCTGGTGTGTTCCATTTTTTGTCATAGGGTGCTGGCAGATTACGGGCCTCCCATAGCTGCTGCCAGGCCCCTAATCTGCCATGGGCCCCTGTACCGCCTCCTCATGCTGCTGCCAGGTCCACAGTGTCTCATGCCATGTGCCACTTTCAGGTCTTCTCACACTGCTGGTGTGTTCCATTTTTTGTCATAGGGTGCTGGCAGATTACGGGCCTCCCATTGCTGCTGCCAGGCCCGTAATCTGCCATGGGCCCCCGTACCGACTCCTCATGCTGCTGCCAGGCCCGTAATCTGTCATGGGCCCCTGTTGTCGCTTGTTGGCATATTCCGCTCGTTCAGATGCTCCTTCTCCTGCTACTCCTCTTCACGGATTCCGTCAGCAGTCTCTTGGAATCCGTTTCCAAGAGACAACAGTTTGCGAGCACGCACCCGACGGTGCAGAAACTGAGCGTCCTCCTGTCCAAGTTGCTGCTGCCAGGCTCGTAATCTGTCATGCGCCCCTGTACCGCCTCCTCATGCTGCTGCCAGGTCCAGAGTGTGTCATGGGCCCCCGTACCGACTCCTCATGCTGCTGCCAGGCCCGTAATCTGTCATGGGCCCCTGTACCGCCTCCTCATGCTGCTGCCAGGTCCAGAGTGTGTCATGGGTCCCTGTACGGCCTCCCATTGCTGCTGCCAGGCCCGTAATCTGCCATGGGCCCCCGTACCTACTCCTCATGCTGCTGCCAGGCCCGTAATCTGTCATGGGCCCCTGTACCGCCTCCTCATGCTGCTGCCAGGTCCAGAGTGTGTCATGGGTCCCTGTACGGCCTCCCATTGCTGCTGTCTCCATCGCCACACTCTGCCATGTGCCACTTTCAGGTCTCCTCACACTGCTGGTGGTTTCCATTTTTGTCATAGGGTGCTGTATGGCCTCCCATTGCTGCTGCCTCCACCGCCACACTGTGGCTCCACACTCTGGTTTTGGCCCCGTGACTGCCCAAATGAGTGAAGTGTGCGGTGATTCTAAGATCGACGGCACTCATCTGCATGTCATACTGACTGTCAGTGTTATTTCTCTTCCCCAGCAGACTCCAAGGGCATTTAAATTAAAGGTACAGTGTTCTGCACTAATATAAAGGCTCTCTGAAGCCTAGAAACACCCTTTTATAAGTTAAATTCGCAGCGAATATATTCGACTCGAATCGAAATTTTTTCACGAATTCGCCGAATCAGTCGAATCAAATTTTTGAATAATTCGCTCATCTCTAGTTATAGTGTGTATAGCCTTATAGGCCGCTGTCTTTACAACTTTATAATTCCATGCAGTATATAGCCCTATCGGCCACTTTCTGGCATCCAGTTGCTGTAGCCCCCATCACCACACTGTGCCACGGGCCCCTGTACCGCCTTCTCATACTGCTGCCAGATCCATCCTCTGCCATGTGTGTCTTTGTCGTCTGCTCACGCTGCTGGGTTCCAGTTTTAAACCTAGGCCTGTGTATGGCTTCCGAATACTGCTGCCTCCACCGCCACCCTGCGCCATGTGCCACTTTCAGGTCTCCTTACACTGTTGGTGGGTTCCATTTTGTGATAGGGTGCTGTATGGCCTTCCATTGCTGCTGCCTCCACCGCCACCCTGCGCCATGTGCCTCTGTCGTCTGCTCACGCTGCTGACGGCTTCCACTTTTTAACCGAGGCCTGTGTTTGGCTTTCGAATACTGCTGCATCCACCGCCACCCTGCGCCATGTGTCTCTGTCGTCTGCTCACGCTGCTGACGGCTTCCACTTTTTAACCGAGGCCTGTGTATGGCTTCGGAATACTGCTGCCTCCACCGCCACCCTGCGCCATGTGCCTCTGTCGTCTGCTCACGCTGCTGACGGCTTCCGCTTTTTAACCGAGGCGTGTGTTTGGCTTCCGAATACTGCTGCATCCACCGCCACCCTGCGCCATGTGTCTCTGTCGTCTGCTCACGCTGCTGACGGCTTCCGCTTTTTAACCGAGGCCTGTGTTTGGCTTCCGAATACTGCTGCATCCACCGCCACCCTGCGCCATGTGTCTCTGTCGTCTGCTCACACTGCTGACGGCTTCCGCTTTTTAACCTAGGCCTGTTTATGGCTTCCGAATACTGCTGCATCCACCGCCACCCTGCGCCATGTGTCTCTGTCGTCTGCTCACGCTGCTGACGGCTTCCGCTTTTTAACCTAGGCCTGTGTATGGCTTCCGAATACTGCTGCCTCCACCGCCACACTGCGCCATGTGCCTCTGTCGTCTGCTCACGCTGCTGACGGCTTCCGCTTTTTAACCGAGGCCTGTGTTTGGCTTCCGAATACTGCTGCATCCACCACCACCCTGCGCCATGTGTCTCTGTCGTCTGCTCACGCTGCTGACGGCTTCCGCTTTTTAACCGAGGCCTGTGTTTGGCTTCCGAATACTGCTGCATCCACCGCCACCCTGCGCCATGTGTCTGTGTCGTCTGCTCACGCTGCTGACGGCTTCCGCTTTTTAACCTAGGCCTGTGTATGGCTTCCGAATACTGCTGCATCCACCGCCACCCTGCGCCATGTGCCACTTTCAGGTCTCCTTACACTGTTGGTGGGTTCCATTTTGTGATAGGGTGCTGTATGGCCTTCCATTGCTGCTGCATCCACCGCCACCCTGCGCCATGTGTCTCTGTCGTCTGCTCACGCTGCTGACGGCTTCCGCTTTTTAACCTAGGCCTGTGTATGGCTTCCGAATGCTGCTGCCTCCACCGCCACCCTGCGCCATGTGCCACTTTCAGGTCTCCTTACACTGTTGGTGGGTTCCATTTTGTGATAGGGTGCTGTTTGGCCTTCCATTGCTGCTGCCTCCACCGCCACCCTGCGCCATGTGCCTCTGTCGTCTGCTCACGCTGCTGACGGCTTCCACTTTTTAACCGAGGCCTGTGTTTGGCTTCCGAATACTGCTGCATCCACCGCCACCCTGCGCCATGTGTCTCTGTCGTCTGCTCACGCTGCTGACGGCTTCCACTTTTTAACCTAGGCCTGTGTATGGCTTCCGAATACTGCTCCCTCCACCGCCACCTTGCGCCATGTGCCACTTTCAGGTCTCCTTACACTGTTGGTGGGTTCCATTTTGTGATAGGGTGCTGTATGGCCTTCCATTGCTGCTGCCTCCACCGCCACCCTGCGCCATGTGCGTCTGTCGTCTGCTCACGCTGCTGACGGCTTCCGCTTTTTAACCGAGGCCTGTGTTTGGCTTCCGAATACTGCTGCATCCACCGCCACCCTGCGCCATGTGTCTCTGTCGTCTGCTCACGCTTCTGACGGCTTCCGCTTTTTAACCTAGGCCTGTGTATGGCTTCCGAATACTGCTGCCTCCACCGCCACCCTGCGCCATGTGCCACTTTCAGGTCTCCTTACACTGTTGGTGGGTTCCATTTTGTGATAGGGTGCTGTTTGGCCTTCCATTGCTGCTGCCTCCACCGCCACCCTGCGCCATGTGCCTCTGTCGTCTGCTCACGCTGCTGACGGCTTCCACTTTTTAACCGAGGCCTGTGTTTGGCTTCCGAATACTGCTGCATCCACCGCCACCCTGCGCCATGTGTCTCTGTCGTCTGCTCACGCTGCTGATGGCTTCCACTTTTTAACCTAGGCCTGTGTATGGCTTCCGAATACTGCTCCATCCACCGCCACCTTGCGCCATGTGCCACTTTCAGGTCTCCTTACACTGTTGGTGGGTTCCATTTTGTGATAGGGTGCTGTATGGCCTTCCATTGCTGCTGCCTCCACCGCCACCCTGCGCCATGTGCCTCTGTCGTCTGCTCACGCTGCTGACGACTTCCGCTTTTTAACCGAGGCCTGTGTTTGGCTTCCGAATACTGCTGCATCCACCGCCACCCTGCGCCATGTGTCTCTGTCGTCTGCTCACGCTGCTGACGGCTTCCGCTTTTTAACCTAGGCCTGTGTATGGCTTCCGAATACTGCTGCCTCCACCGCCACCCTGCGCCATGTGCCACTTTCAGGTCTCCTTACACTGTTGGTGGGTTCCATTTTGTGATAGGGTGCTGTATGGCCTTCCATTGCTGCTGCCTCCACCGCCACCCTGCGCCATGTGCCTCTGTCGTCTGCTCACGCTGCTGACGGCTTCCACTTTTTAACCGAGGCCTGTGTTTGGCTTCCGAATACTGCTGCATCCACCGCCACCCTGCGCCATGTGTCTCTGTCGTCTGCTCACGCTGCTGACGGCTTCCGCTTTTTAACCTAGGCCTGTGTATGGCTTCCGAATACTGCTCCCTCCACCGCCACCCTGCGCCATGTGCCACTTTCAGGTCTCCTTACACTGTTGGTGGGTTCCATTTTGTGATAGGGTGCTGTATGGCCTTCCATTGCTGCTGCCTCCACCGCCACCCTGCGCCATGTGCCTCTGTCGTCTGCTCACGCTGCTGACGGCTGCCGCTTTTTAACCGAGGCCTGTGTTTGGCTTTCGAATACTGCTGCATCCACCGCCACCCTGCGCCATGTGTCTCTGTCGTCTGCTCACGCTGCTGACGGCTTCCGCTTTTTAACCTAGGCCTGTGTATGGCTTCCGAATACTGCTGCCTCCACCGCTACCCTGCGCCATGTGCCACTTTCAGGTCTCCTTACACTGTTGGTGGGTTCCATTTTGTGATAGGGTGCTGTATGGCCTTCCATTGCTGCTGCCTCCACCGCCACCCTGAGCCATGTGCCTCTGTCGTCTGCTCACGCTGCTGACGGCTTCCGCTTTTTAACCGAGGCCTGTGTTTGGCTTCCGAATACTGCTGCATCCACCGCCACCCTGCGCCATGTGTCTCTGTCGTCTGCTCACGCTGCTGACGGCTTCCGCTTTTTAACCTAGGCCTGTGTATGGCTTCCGAATACTGCTGCCTCCACCGCCACCCTGCGCCATGTGCCTCTGTCGTCTGCTCACGCTGCTGACGGCTTCCGCTTTTTAAACTAGTCCTGTGTATGTCTTCCGAATACTGCTGCCTCCACCGCCACCCTGCGCCATGTGCCACTTTCAGGTCTCCTTACACTGTTGGTGGGTTCCATTTTGTGATAGGGTGCTGTATGGCCTTCCATTGCAGCTGCCTCCACCGCCACCCTGCGCCATGTGCCTCTGTCGTCTGCTCACGCTGCTGACGGCTTCCGCTTTTTAACCGAGGCCTGTGTTTGGCTTCCGAATACTGCTGCATCCACCGCCACCCTGCGCCATGTGTCTCTGTCGTCTGCTCACGCTGCTGACGGCTTCCGCTTTTTAACCTAGGCCTGTGTATGGCTTCCAAATACTGCTGCCTCCACCACCACCCTGCGCCATGTGCCTCTGTCGTCTGCTCACGCTGCTGACGGCTTCCGCTTTTTAACCTAGGCCTGTGTATGGCCTTCAATTGAAGCTGCTTCTGCTCCGCCACTCTGCCATTGGACTCTTGATAGTCGTGTCCCCACGCTGCTGCTGGGGGGACTTTTTAACATAGGCCTCTGTATGGCCTTCAATTTTAGCTTCTTACGCTCCGCCACTCTGCCATGGGCCCCTGTACCGCCTCCTCATGCTGCTGCCAGGCCCGTAATCTGCTATGGGCCCCCGTACCGACTCCTCATGCTGCTGCCAGGCCCGTAATCTGTCATGGGCCCCTGTACCGCCTCCTCATGCTGCTGCCAGGTCCAGAGTGTGTCATGGGTCCCTGTACGGCCTCCCATTGCTGCTGTCTCCATCGCCAGACTCTGCCATGTGCCACTTTCAGGTCTCCTCACACTGCTGGTGGGTTCCATTTTGTCATAGGGTGCTGTATGGCCTCCCATTGCTGCTGCCTCCACTGCCACACTGTGGCTCCACACTCTGGTTTTGGCCCCGTGACTGCCCAAATGAGTGAAGTGTGCGGTGATTCTAAGATCGACGGCACTCATCTGCATGTCATACTGACTGACAGTATTATTTCTCTTCCCCAGCAGACTCCAAGGGCATTTAAATTAAAGGTACAGTGTTCTGCACTAATATAAAGGCTCTCTGAAGCCTAGAAACACCCTTTTTATAAGTTAAATTCGCAGCGAATATATTCGGCTCGAAGCAAATTTTTTCCGCGAATTCGGCGAATCAGCCGAACCGAATTTTTGAATAATTAGCTCATCTCTAGCTATAACTTTCACACAAAGCAATCAATATACACTTATTGGGATTTTTTTTACCAAAAACATAGCAGAATAAATTTTGACAGACAAACACAGTGGGGAAAGCTACTAGGTTAAGGTCTGACCACTTATTTTCATAGCAACAGAAATAAGATATACCTGTGCTCAAATCCCAATAGCTTGTACATGTATATAATCTATCAGGTGCTAAAGGGGTGTGACCACATGTTAACACTAGAAATTGTGGATGAACCTTCTGCACACTGATATAGACCTTTTCTAGCAAACATTGCAGGCAAGTGCTACTGTGGACACAATGGCAACATGGAGCAAACAGACACAAAGTGGAGGAGAGCTATGTGTTACCATGTGGTCACACCCCTTTAGCACCTGATTTTATATATATGCACAAGCTATTAAAATTTGAGCACTCCTATTTCCATATAATGTTAAAGACATGTACTGTTCTTGCATAGTTTCAGATGTAGCAGTACTCCCGAAGGAGCTGCATGAATACTGTCCAGTTCTTCCTCACAAGCTTTGCCCGTAGCCAGAAACACAGGCTCATTCACACATTTCTTCAATGACCAGTCTAGGGGTGTTGTTTTTGTTGTTTTTATTGTAAGGAACTCTACCTCTAGCTTAGCTAGACAGGTTTTGTTGTTTTATTTTACTAGGCAGAGACTGAGTAGCAGCCTGGGATGAGTCAACCTGTGAGTGAGCAGGAGTTCACTTCAGGACAGCCTAGGGAGGTTCTAAGGTCAGAGCATCTGGAGCCCTCCCACCTCTCCAAAAACCTGAGAGGTCTCTCTCTCCACTCAGAGCTTAGTCTCAGGTTGATGATAAGGTGTTACATCACACCACAGGTTGCACATTTTACCACTTTCTCCTAGAGCCCTTGTAAGATGCTAAGATACTCTGGCACTTTGTCCCACTCTTTCGCTATAGGGATATGCTACAAGTCAGTCTACACCTTGGTTGCTGCATTCTCCTTCTGTACACAATGGCCCTATATTCCACAACCTACCCAGTGAATATCTTACAGGAAATACTCTTACACATAGTATTGTCAGAAACCAGGTGAAAGGGAGCCATTGCAAAACCGCAGGAAAAAAATTTGCTTTGCCAAAGGCCTATAAAACATTCAATCTCAGAGTGACAATTCACCCCATGCACCAGAGCAGGAGCCAACTCTGCATCCAATTCTAGCTCTTTTTCATTTCTTGAAAAAAATCTTGTTCTTCTGCATTTACTGTATGTCACAAGTCCTTGAAATAATAGCTTCAATACAGCCATATTTGCCCAAGATTCAGAAATGTCATGTCTTCTTGGCTTCCCCTATTTCTCTGCCTGAGTTGTAGCCGATATGCCTGCTCTAGATGAGAAAGACACAGAAGGGAATAAAGAGGACATAGAGGCAGTATTGGAGGAAGCTGAAGAAGATTTTTCTCCCCCAAAATGCTATAATATTGAAGATGGAGCTTCAAACACCATGTTTGCTTAAGTGGAAAGGCTCATTGCTGCTTTGTGCAGATTGATTCTCCTCTGTCTTTTTATTACCTTTTGTGTACAAAGAGACCAACAAAATCTTTCAAAACATCTCATGTTCATGAACATATAGAATGTGCAGTCTATGATGAATGGATCACTCCAGACGTGATTTATACACCCCCAAAAAACATTGCCAAACTCTATTCAGTAGAGAGAGTTCTAAAGAAATTGTCTATTCCTGTGGTTGATTCTGCTGTCTCAGTCTTAAACATACATTTTACTGAAACTATTGAGGATGTTCCTTATTTCAAAGATTGTGCAGTTAAAGAGTTTGAGACTGTTTAAAAGGTTCTCTTTACTCCTGCAGTCCCAGCCCTGCAACCAGCTCTCACTGCAATTTCATGTCAAACTGCAACTAACTGGACCAGGACATTGAACAACCAACATGACTATGTCTTAAAAGAGCAATTACAGCAACTACCATCTGCTTTGCTTTTTTATGGATGTCCTAGAACATGCCATGAGCCAGATTTCCAAAGTTGCTCTAATCTGCATTCACATGCACAGAATCTTATGGCTATAAGCCTGGACTGCTGAAATTGTCTCTTAAAATCACCACACACATATGCCTTTTTATGGCAGTCTCCTGTTTGGAGAGGCACTTGACTAATTAATCAAAGATGTCACAGGAAGGAAAATTGTATCCAAAACCTCCCTCCTCAGGAGTCTATGCATTCTCAACTGTAGAGCACTTAACCAATCTGACCAGGCTACAGCTTTGAAACCTATGTTCAGCCCGTACTTTTTACAAGACTTGGGGCACAAAGCCCTGCAAGTCTTCCTTAAAGTCCTCTTCCCAAGGAGAGAGTGCTCTCACTCCTAAAAAATGGGGGACATCCATTGCAGTTTGCCTCTCTCTAGGTCACAGGTGTCCCACACCTGTGTGTTCAATCGGTGGTTTCAAAGGGGTATAAAATACAGTTAAAAACTCTACCCACTCACTGTTTTCTTATCTCAAATACAGCAAAACCTGCCTGGAAACAGTCAGATTTGTAGAATATCTTGCAACATCTTTTTGTTTCCAGGAAGTAGTCATGCCAGTACTTCCAGAATTTAAAATTAAAAAAAAAATATTTTCCATTGACATATGCCTTCTCCCCTCTTCTCATAACTTTTTTGGCAGTAATTAGCCTTAAAAATGCACCGACTGTATGTACTAACAAGTTTCACCCGCCATAGACTTCAATCGGTTCACTGAATTTCAAACAGGAATTATTAAACCCTTGGTGAATCAAACCTGGACTGTACTTTAGAAGTCATTGCAATCATTTAAAATTGTGCCTGAATGTGGGCAAATAAAGAATCAAACAACAAATCCTCAATTCGAAAACTACACCATTATGTTTGATAATAGTCCTTGCATATATTGAAATGCACAACATGTGTGAAATTCATAGCAACTATAGCCATGTGAAAAAGTAAATACATCCTATAGAAATTTTTGTTTTTTTCAACATAATTGAATGGGCGAACAATAGATCTTTCTTTAAATAGTGCATACAAATAAAGATGATATACTTTAAAAAAACACAAGGTATTTTTGATTTTTCAATTATTTATTCAACAAAAATACCAGTAGATGTAATTGTGTGAACAAGCAAGTTGACCGCGCTCAAATAGCATCAGTCTTCACATAGTTCTATTACTCCAAGACTAGATCACAGAAGAATCTGTCTTAATCAAGCAGACTCTTTTGTGAACTAGTTCTGGATAATTAAAACTTTGTGAAGGCTGAAGTCATTGGATTGCAGCCAACTTGTTTATTCATTCCATGTGGGAGGCATTGATGAGTTTAATCGGATGGAACCTGAAAACACTGTTGGGTGGATTACCCCAAAAAAGTAAGTACACCCTTGGCCTCAGAAGCTAGTGTTGCCCCCTTTTGTATAAGTTACTCCTTGCAGACCTTTAGCATAACTGCCTACCAGGCTGTAAAAGTCAAGGGAGGTGAATGAGTGTGGGAGATGGGGGAGGGGTTATGAAGGTCACAGCCCCTCTGCTCCATCCAAAGTTGAAAAAAAAAAACTATCTTCCCAGTGTTATCCTTCTTTATGAAGAGGTAGATGGGGACTGTACATTGCCAAAAATAGAAACCTGACAAAAATTACTTCCAAAATTACACCAATATAGGTATTATATGTTTGTTTGAATTTCTTACAAATGTAACACCCTGCTATAATACTGGTTGCAGGATGTTAAACAGACACAAGATGGAAAGTCCTTCAGCCCAGTTGTACAGACTCTCTTGAAAAGCTTTGTGGGATTCGTAGGCTGATTGCAGGACTTTTCTGTTTGATAGCAAACTAACAAACAACATTTCCCAGAGGTGCTGGTGTGTGGGCAGAGGCAAATAAATACAGAAGCCTGGGAACCTGAGGACAGGAAGTGGATGGGGAGAGCTGGAGAGCAGGTGTAAGGAGAAGGCTGTGTAGGACACTGGAGGCCATGCCTTAGAGAGTGGAGGAGAAAGGAGAACTTGCTGACAGCTGACACCATGTCTGTTGAACTGCCCTGCGAGCAGGCGGACCGGAGTGCTGTTGTCTGGAGTGATCTCTGAAGGAGGAACCACAATAACACAAGGGCCCCCGTCTCCAGAGAGACTACCTGACCGAGGCCACGAAGTGAGAGAGCTCCATTCTCAAGTCATTTAAGTTGTAAATTACATTACTCAAATCAGCTACTTTCTATTCAGTTTGACTGACACTGTTTTCCCAAGTTACATGTGTTAAGGTTCAGTTCACCTGGCCTACTAGTTATTACACTCTCAGCATATCCAATCACAAGAGCAATTTGCAGTGGCTGCCCTCCACAGGTAAAGCTTTATTATTGCTTCCATCACAGTCAGCCCCCATTTGCCAAGGAGCTCCGCCATTGCCACAGTTGTCACTGTGGTTGAAAGAGAAACTAATCCCTACAGAAGTGTGTTATCCCATTCCCTAATCTCTGCCTAATTCTACATCTCACCATGCGGGTGTTAAAGGGATACCACCAAATTAAATACCATTTAAAGGGGCAGCTCGTTTTTTTTTTTTTGCTCACCCGCTATTAAGGAACTTCTACCTTTGCCTCAAGGATTATCTGAATCCTTCTGTGCAACAACTAGGGTTCTATTGAGCAAGCAGAAGATCAGATACTGCAGTTTAAAGGGATATTGGCCTATTTAATTGAAAAGATCTTCCTTTTCTCAGAATTAAGCCCAGTCATCAGCCCCTGAGAGCCCAAAGTGAGCTAGCCTTTCTGTTTTATAGTTTTTCTTTGCTCTCTGGGGAAGAAATACCTCAGGACTGGGGCTACTGTTTACATTTAAAATTGCAGGACCCCTAGAACTGATTGAGATTGAGCTGTGTTGTGACCCTTATTTGAAGTTATTAAGAGTAATAACTGTTATTTCATGCACATATTTCTTTTGTTGCCTTACTGTGCTTACTTTTGACCTTAAAGCAGAGTTCCACCCAAAAGTGGTCTCCTCCCCCTCTCCACTGCCATATTTGGCACCTTTTGGGGAGAGCAGATACCTGGTTTTGACATACCTGTCAAAACTTCCACTTCCAGCTCAGTTCGCCATGGCGAAGTGAGTCAGAAGTTCGGTCCCCCTCTTTCCTCCCACAGTGTCCTGGGAACATTCACAGGTCCCAGAAGACTGCCAGACCAATCGGAATGCGCAGCACAACTCACGAACACACAGTGGGCACCCGACTGTGAAGCCGCAAGCTGTCACAGCCTGGTGCCCTTAGTTGAGATGTCGGCACCTTGCAGAGAAGAGGGAGAGAAGAGACGGTGCTGGTGAGCATATCGCTGGTCCCTGGCACAGGTAAATGTGTGTTTAATAAAAGTCAGCAGCTACAGTTTTTGTAGCTACTGCCTTTTAATAAACACAAAAATGGCTGGAACTCTGCTTTAATACAACCAAAATATCAGCTCACTCTAAACTATGTATGAGTCTATTTATTGTTGCAGCCACAGGGCTCTTCTGGTCAGAGGTTTAAGATGGTGTCAGCAAGGGTTGGGCTTTCAGAACAGGCTCAGGAAAGACAGGGAACTCAAAAATTACTCAGCAGCCCCTGAGGGGGTAGAGCTACACATATGTAGAAATGCACAACATGCATAGAAATAAAGGCAACTATTATGTTTGTTGCCTCTCTACAATTCTTATTAGTCCTGTACACACATTAGCGCCACGATTCTCAATGATCCATCCAAGGCATGGACGCACATTTGCTACTATCACATATATCTGACCAAAAGAAATAGGTTAGGGAATACTTTTAAAATCTGTGCTATAGAATTTCTCATATGCTTTAAAAGCTAGCTAATCATTAGCATGCTCCAAATACATTAGCCTTCATAGCAAAACATTAAGGAAGAGTTATCATGAAAAATCAATGTGATATAAAGTAAAGAAAACACTTTACTCACATTTACTGGTGTCCTGCTGTCTAAAGTGTTTATTAATACACCATCAGTGAAAATGTGTGCTATTAGCGATTGCAATATATTTCATCTTAGATTATGTGCCTTGGCTCTATTTCTATGTGCCCTGAAGTACAGAGGAAAGAATTTTCAAGCTTTGCATTATCCAACCAATGCCAAACTAAAGTTGATGAAAGTTGGTATTACTTGAGTTGAATTCACATCATGTACGTCGTAGTGTACTTAAGCTGACTTGTAGTGATATCTTTTTTTAATGATTTTTGTTGCTCTGCTGAGCATTTTTATCCACAGCAGAAGCTGAAATAGTTAAAGGATAAGTCCACTTTAAAAAAAAAAAAAAAAATACCAATTTTTTGCAGGTAAAGTAAGGTGCATTTACTATTATTTTTTTGGAGCCTGGAAAGCATCTCACCAGTGCTCAGCAGATTGCTGGTGCCATGCATGACTAATGCAAACCTGTCAGTGTACCTGTGTGCCCATACAGCGTCGTGGTAGTTCATTGAGAACTACAAGCTGACATCTGCAAAGGAGCCCCGCACAGCTGCACTATTTTCAAAAAGTGACAGCTAGTATGGGGAACTTCTCTCCATACTGCTGTCAAAGGGAGTGAGGACAGCGGGCGGCAGCTGCAGCAGTGGGAACATAAACTAAAAACAGGTGGAATATGTAACACGTTCACAAAGGTGAACTTATCCTTTAATTTTGTTTTCCTTAGCATGTTTTGCAACATGCTGTGATGAGTTATTGTGCATTGCAAAGTGTTTAAATGCAGCATATACCATTTCACCCAGTAGCACATTGGTGTTGAACCTATTTGAAACAGAAGATTTTAGCTTGTCATTGCTTTGGAAAAGGGTTGAGCAATACAGCCCAACCAATTTGGTGTGAGTGGGCCCTTAATGTTTGACTGCCTATTAATGAGTTTGTTTGTATTGTTCAAAACGTTAATGCTGCCAGCCATGTAAATAATTAAATCGTGTATAAAGCAAGATACATGTAAGTAGTGACCATAAATGTGAAAATAATATAGTATTGTAGCTACACTATTTTGCCAAAAGTATTGGGACACCTGTCTTTACACACACATGAACTTTAATGGCATCCCAGACGTAATCTGTAGGGTTCAATATTGAGTTGGCCCACCCTTTGCAGCTATAATAGCTTCAACTTTTCTGGGAAGGCTGTCCACAAGGTTTAGGAGTGTGTCTATGGGAATGTTTGACCATTCTTCCAGAAGCGCATTTGTGAGGTCAGGCACTGATGTCGAACGAGAAGGCCTGGCTTGTAGTCTCTGCTCTAATTCATCCCAAAGGTGTTCTATCGAGTAGAGGTCAGGACTCGGGTTGGGGCCATCCCCAAACTGTTCCCACAAAGTTGTGAGCATGAAATTGTTCAAAATGTCTTGGTATGCTGACACCTTAAGAGTTCCCTTCACTGGAACTAAGAGGCCAATCCCAACCCCTGAAAAACAACCACATACCATCATCCCCCCTCCACCAAACTTTACATGTAAAGTGTAAACCCAGACATGTCCATCAGATTGCCAGACAGAGAAGCGTGATTTGTTACTCTAGAGAACACATCTCCACTGCTCTAGAGTCCAGTGGTGGTGTGCTTTACACCACTGCATCCAACGCTTTGCATTGCACTTGGTGATATAAGGCTTGGATTCAACTGCTCAGCCATGAAAACCCATTCAATGAAGCTCTCTAAGCACTGTTGTTGTGCTAATCTGAAGGCCGCACAAAGTTTGCAGGACTTTAGCTATTGACTTTGCAGACAGTTGGCGACTTCTGCGCACTGTGCGCTTCAGCATGCTCTGACCCCGCTCTGTCATTTTACCTGGCCTACCACTTCATGTTTGAGTTGCTGTTGTTCCCAGTTGCTTTCACTTTGTTATAATTAGAGATGAGCGAAGTATTCAAAAATTCGATTCGACTGATTCGGCGAATTCGTGGAAAAATTTCGATTCGAGTCGAATATATTCGCTGTGAATTTAACTTAAAAAAGGGTGTTTCTAGGCTTCAGAGAGACTTAATATTAGTGCTGAACACTGTACCTTTAATTTAAATGCCCTTGGAGTCTGCTGGGGAAGAGAAATAATACTGTCAGGCAGTATGACATGCAGATGAGTGCCGTCGATCTTAGAATCACCGCACACTTCACTCATTTGGCCAGTCACGGGGCCAAAACCAGAGTGTGGAGCCACAGTGTGGCGGTGGAGGCAGCAGCAATGGGAGGCCATACAGCACCCTATGACAAAAATGGAAACCACCAGCAGTGTGAGGAGACCTGAAAGTGGCACATGGCAGAGTGTGGCGATAGAGACAGCAGCAATGGGAGGCCGTACAGGGACCCATGACACACTCTGGACCTGGCAGCAGCATGAGGAGGCGGTACAGGGGCCCATGGCAGATTACGGGCCTGGCAGCAGCATGAGGAGTCGGTACGGGGGCCCATGGCAGATTACAGGCCTGGCAGCAGCAAAGGGAGGCCGTACAGGGACCCATGACACAATCTGGACCTGGCAGCAGCATGGGGAGGCGGTACAGGGGCCCATGACAGATTACGGGCCTGGCAGCAGCATTTGGAGTCGGTACGGGGGCCCATGACACACTCTGGACCTGGCAGCAGCATGAGGAGGCGGTACAGGGGCGCATGACAGATTACGAGCCTGGCAGCAGCAACTTGGACAGGAGGACGTTCAGTTTCTGCACCGTCTGGTGCGTGCTCGCAAACTGTTGTCTCTTGGAAACGGATTCCAAGAAAGACTGCTGACGGAATCCGTGAAGAGGAGTAGCAGGAGAAGGAGCATCTGAACGAGCGGAATATGCCAACAAGCGACAACAGGGGCCCATGACAGATTACGGGCCTGGCAGCAGCATGAGGAGTCGGTACGGGGGCCCATGGCAGATTAGGGGCCTGGCAGCAGCTATGGGAGGCCCGTAATCTGCCAGCACCCTATGACAAAAAATGGAACCCACCAGCAGTGTGAGGAGACCTGAAAGTGGCACATGGCAGAGTGTGGCGATGGAGACAGCAGCAATGGGAGGCCGTACAGGGACCCATGACAGACTCTGGACCTGGCAGCAGCATGAGGAGGCGGTATAGGGGCCCATGGCAGATTAGGGGCCTGGCAGCAGCTATGGGAGGCCCGTAATCTGCCAGCACCCTATGACAAAAAATTGAATACACCAGCAGTGTGAGGAGACCTGAAAGTGGCACATGGCAGAGTGTGGCGATGGAGACAGCAGCAATGGGAGGCCGTACAGGGACCCATGAGAGACTCTGGACTTGGCAGCAGCATGAGGAGGCGGTATAGGGGCCCATGGCAGATTAGGGGCCTGGCAGCAGCTATGGGAGGCCCGTAATCTGCCAGCACCCTATGACAAAAAATGGAACACACCAGCAGTGTGAGGAGACCTGAAAGTGGCACATGTTTGGGGCATGATTCATGGCGGATTTAGTCAGTTGTGTCAGGAACTGGTGGATTGAAATCCAGACTAATCCACGCCTGATTCATTTTCACAAACGTCAGTCTCTCCACACTTTGGGTGGACAGTCGTGTCCTCCGCGGAGTTGCAATACCTCCTGCCGCACTAAACACGCGCTCCGATGCCACGCTACTGGCCGGGCATGACAGCCTTTCAAGGGCAAATTCAGCTAGTTGGGGCCAAAGGTCAAGTTTCGTTGCCCAGTAGTCAAGGGGATTGTCTACCTCGGTTGGCAGGGTGCTGTCCAAGTAGGCCTAAGCCTGTTGTTTGAGGTCCTGCTCCAGGTCCACCTGATGCTGCTGCTGCTGCTGCTGCGGCTGGTTAGTAGTTTCCTCACTGCGCTGGTGAAGAAAGCTACTCATCATCGACTGCAGACTGAGGCAGCCGCTGCTGGTGGAGCTGCCACTGCTCCTACCACCCCACCCCTCCCCTGCTGCCATGGCAGCGGAACGCGAGCGCACAGGGCCCACAGTGTCTGAGGATGGACGTTGGCGCAGACAGGCAGAGACCAGCTGACTACATAGGTGGTTTTTATAGTACGTTATTTTGGCCTCCCTCTCAGCAGGTGTGAAAAAGGCCACCATTTTTGAATGGTAGCGAGGGTCCAACAAGGTGGACAGCCAAAAGTCATCCCTCTGTCTGATGGTTATTATTCGGCTGTCGCTACGCAAGCAAGCGAGCATGCTATGGGCCATTTGTGCCAAGGAATGCGAGGGACTCCCTGCCTCCATCTCCACAGCATACTGCCACGGTGCATCTGGGTCCTCTGTCTCCTCCTCCTCCTCCTCTACCAGATGCTCCTGCTCCTCCACTCCTGTCCGCTGAGTGGAAAAACCACCCATTTCACTCAATAATTCCTGAGCACCAATGTCCTCCTCTACCTCCTCCTCTTCTTCCTGTCCTGCCCCCACAGGGGTCATGTGGCGTTGAGATCTGTGCGCCACGTCTACCGCACCCTGACCAGCCATTGTTAACAGCATTTGTTCCAGGACGTGCAACAGAGGAATGACGTCGTTCATCCCATAGTCCTGGCGACTCACGAATAGCGTGGCCTCCTCAAAGGGCCTGAGCAAGCGCAGGTGTCACGCATGAGCTGCCAATGGCTGACATCTAAGTTACACAGGGAGTACCTTTATCCGCTTTTAACATCAGGAAATCGGTGATGGCCTTTCGCTGTTCGTAAAGGCGGTCTAACATATGTAGGGTTGAATTCCACCTTGTTGCAACGTCACAGCATGAGGAGTCGGTACGGGGGCCCATGGCAGATTACGTGCCTGGCAGCAGCAATGGGAGGCCCGTAATCTGCCAGCACCCTATGTCAGAAAATTCAACACACCAGCAGTGTGAGGAGACCTGAAAGTGGCACATGGCAGAGTGTGGCTATGGAGACAGCAGCAATGGGAGGCCGTACAGGGACCCATGACACACTCTGGACTTGGCAGCAGCATGAGGAGGCGGTATAGGGGCCCATGGCAGATTAGGGGCCTGGCAGCAGCAATGGGAGGCCCGTAATCTGCCAGCACCCTATGTCAAAAAATTCTACACACCAGCAGTGTGTGAGGAGACCTGAAAGTGGCACATGGCAGAGTGTGGCGATGGAGACAGCAGCAATGGGAGGCCGTACAGGGACCCATGACAGACTCTGGACTTGGCAGCAGCATGAGGAGGCGGTATATAGGGGCCTATGGCAGATTAGGGGCCTGGCAGCAGCTATGGGAGGCCCGTAATCTGCCAGCACCCTATGTCAAAAAACTGAACACACCAGCAGTGTGTGAGGAGACCTGAAAGTGGCACATGGCAGAGTGTGGCGAAGGAGACAGCAGCAATGGGAGGCCGTACAGGGACCCATGAGAGACTCTGGACCTGGCAGCAGCATGAGGAGGCGGTATATAGGGGCCTATGGCAGATTAGGGGCCTGGCAGCAGCTATGGGAGGCCCGTAATCTGCCAGCACCCTATGTCAAAAAATTCTACACACCAGCAGTGTGTGAGGAGACCTGAAAGTGGCACATGGCAGAGTGTGGCGATGGAGACAGCAGCAATGGGAGGCCGTACAGGGACCCATGAGAGACTCTGGACCTGGCAGCAGCATGAGGAGGCGGTATATAGGGGCCTATGGCAGATTAGGGGCCTGGCAGCAGCTATGGGAGGCCCGTAATCTGCCAGCACCCTATGTCAAAAAACTGAACACACCAGCAGTGTGTGAGGAGACCTGAAAGTGGCACATGGCAGAGTGTGGCGATGGAGACAGCAGCAATGGGAGGCCGTACAGGGACCCATGACAGACTCTGGACCTGGCAGCAGCATGAGGAGGCGGTATATAGGGGCCTATGGCAGATTAGGGGCCTGGCAGCAGCTATAGGAGGCCCATAATCTGCCAGCACCCTATGTCAAAAAATTCAACACACCAGCAGTGTGAGGAGACCTGAAAGTGGCACATGGCATGAGACACTGTGGACCTGGCAGCAGCATGAGGAGGCGGTATATAGGGGCCCATGGCAGATTAGGGGCCTGGCAGCAGCTATGGGAGGCCCGTAATCTGCCAGCACCCTATGTCAAAAAATTCAACACACCAGCAGTGTGTGAGGAGACCTGAAAGTGGCACATGGCAGAGTGTGGCGATGGAGACAGCAGCAATGGGAGGCCGTACAGGGACCCATGAGAGACTCTGGACCTGGCAGCAGCATGAGGAGGCGGTATATAGGGGCCCATGGCAGATTAGGGGCCTGGCAGCAGCTATGGGAGGCCCGTAATCTGCCAGCACCCTATGTCAAAAAATTCTACACACCAGCAGTGTGTGAGGAGACCTGAAAGTGGCACATGGCAGAGTGTGGCGATGGAGACAGCAGCAATGGGAGGCCGTACAGGGACCCATGACAGACTCTGGACTTGGCAGCAGCATGAGGAGGCGGTATATAGGGGCCTATGGCAGATTAGGGGCCTGGCAGCAGCTATGGGAGGCCCGTAATCTGCCAGCACCCTATGTCAAAAAACTGAACACACCAGCAGTGTGTGAGGAGACCTGAAAGTGGCACATGGCAGAGTGTGGCGATGGAGACAGCAGCAATGGGAGGCCGTACAGGGACCCATGAGAGACTCTGGACCTGGCAGCAGCATGAGGAGGCGGTATATAGGGGCCTATGGCAGATTAGGGGCCTGGCAGCAGCTATGGGAGGCCCGTAATCTGCCAGCACCCTATGTCAAAAAACTGAACACACCAGCAGTGTGTGAGGAGACCTGAAAGTGGCACATGGCAGAGTGTGGCGATGGAGACAGCAGCAATGGGAGGCCGTACAGGGACCCATGACAGACTCTGGACCTGGCAGCAGCATGAGGAGGCGGTATATAGGGGCCTATGGCAGATTAGGGGCCTGGCAGCAGCTATGGGAGGCCCGTAATCTGCCAGCACCCTATGTCAAAAAATTCTACACACCAGCAGTGTGTGAGGAGACCTGAAAGTGGCACATTGCAGAGTGTGGCGATGGAGACAGCAGCAATGGGAGGCCGTACAGGGACCCATGAGAGACTCTGGACCTGGCAGCAGCATGAGGAGGCGGTATATAGGGGCCCATGGCAGATTAGGGGCCTGGCAGCAGCTATGGGAGGCCCGTAATCTGCCAGCACCCTATGTCAAAAAATTCAACACACCAGCAGTGTGTGAGGAGACCTGAAAGTGGCACATGGCAGAGTGTGGCGATGGAGACAGCAGCAATGGGAGGCCGTACAGGGACCCATGACAGACTCTGGACTTGGCAGCAGCATGAGGAGGCGGTATATAGGGGCCTATGGCAGATTAGGGGCCTGGCAGCAGCTATGGGAGGCCCGTAATCTGCCAGCACCCTATGTCAAAAAACTGAACACACCAGCAGTGTGTGAGGAGACCTGAAAGTGGCACATGGCAGAGTGTGGCGATGGAGACAGCAGCAATGGGAGGCCGTACAGGGACCCATGAGAGACTCTGGACCTGGCAGCAGCATGAGGAGGCGGTATATAGGGGCCTATGGCAGATTAGGGGCCTGGCAGCAGCTATGGGAGGCCCGTAATCTGCCAGCACCCTATGTCAAAAAACTGAACACACCAGCAGTGTGTGAGGAGACCTGAAAGTGGCACATGGCAGAGTGTGGCGATGGAGACAGCAGCAATGGGAGGCCGTACAGGGACCCATGACAGACTCTGGACCTGGCAGCAGCATGAGGAGGCGGTATATAGGGGCCTATGGCAGATTAGGGGCCTGGCAGCAGCTATGGGAGGCCCGTAATCTGCCAGCACCCTATGTCAAAAAATTCTACACACCAGCAGTGTGTGAGGAGACCTGAAAGTGGCACATGGCAGAGTGTGGCGATGGAGACAGCAGCAATGGGAGGCCGTACAGGGACCCATGACAGACTCTGGACCTGGCGGCAGCATGAGGAGGCGGTATATAGGGGCCCATGGCAGATTAGGGGCCTGGCAGCAGCTATGGGAGGCCCGTAATCTGCCAGCACCCTATGTCAAAAAATTCAACACACCAGCAGTGTGTGAGGAGACCTGAAAGTGGCACATGGCAGAGTGTGGCGATGGAGACAGCAGCAATGGGAGGCCGTACAGGGACCCATGACAGACTCTGGACTTGGCAGCAGCATGAGGAGGCGGTATATAGGGGCCTATGGCAGATTAGGGGCCTGGCAGCAGCTATGGGAGGCCCGTAATCTGCCAGCACCCTATGTCAAAAAACTGAACACACCAGCAGTGTGTGAGGAGACCTGAAAGTGGCACATGGCAGAGTGTGGCGATGGAGACAGCAGCAATGGGAGGCCGTACAGGGACCCATGAGAGACTCTGGACCTGGCAGCAGCATGAGGAGGCGGTATATAGGGGCCTATGGCAGATTAGGGGCCTGGCAGCAGCTATGGGAGGCCCGTAATCTGCCAGCACCCTATGTCAAAAAATTCTACACACCAGCAGTGTGTGAGGAGACCTGAAAGTGGCACATGGCAGAGTGTGGCGATGGAGACAGCAGCAATGGGAGGCCGTACAGGGACCCATGAGAGACTCTGGACCTGGCAGCAGCATGAGGAGGCGGTATATAGGGGCCCATGGCAGATTAGGGGCCTGGCAGCAGCTATGGGAGGCCCGTAATCTGCCAGCACCCTATGTCAAAAAATTCTACACACCAGCAGTGTGTGAGGAGACCTGAAAGTGGCACATGGCAGAGTGTGGCGATGGAGACAGCAGCAATCGGAGGCCGTACAGGGACCCATGACAGACTCTGGACTTGGCAGCAGCATGAGGAGGCGGTATATAGGGGCCTATGGCAGATTAGGGGCCTGGCAGCAGCTATGGGAGACCCGTAATCTGCCAGCACCCTATGTCAAAAAACTGAACACACCAGCAGTGTGTGAGGAGACCTGAAAGTGGCACATGGCAGAGTGTGGCGATGGAGACAGCAGCAATGGGAGGCCGTACAGGGACCCATGAGAGACTCTGGACCTGGCAGCAGCATGAGGAGGCGGTATATAGGGGCCTATGGCAGATTAGGGGCCTGGCAGCAGCTATGGGAGGCCCGTAATCTGCCAGCACCCTATGTCAAAAAATTCTACACACCAGCAGTGTGTGAGGAGACCTCAAAGTGGCACATGTTTGAGGCATGATTCATGGCGGATTTAGTCAGTTGTGTCAGGAACGGGTGGTTTGAAATCCAGACTAATCCACGCCTGATTCATTTTCACAAACGTGAGTCTCTCCACACTTTGGGTGGACAGTCGTGTCCTCCGCGGAGTTACAATACCTCCTGCCGCACTAAACACGCGCTCCGATGCCACGCTACTGGCCGGGCATGACAGCCTTTCAAGGGCAAATTCAGCTAGTTGGGGCCAAAGGTCAAGTTTCGTTGCCCAGTAGTCAAGGGGATTGTCTACCTCGGTTGGCAGGGTGCTGTCCAAGTAGGCCTAAGCCTGTTGTTTGAGGTCCTGCTCCAGGTCCACCTGATGCTGCTGCTGCTGCTGCTGCTGCGGCTGGTTAGTAGTTTCCTCACTGCGCTGGTGAAGAAAGCTACTCATCATCGACTGCAGACTGAGGCAGCCGCTGCTGGTGGAGCTGCCACTGCTCCTACCACCCCACCCCTCCCCTGCTGCCATGGCAGCGGAACGCGAGCGCACAGGGCCCACAGTGTCTGAGGATGGACGTTGGCGCACAAAGGCAGAGACCAGCTGACTACATAGGTGGTTTTTATAGTACGTTATTTTGGCCTCCCTCTCAGCAGGTGTGAAAAAGGCCACCATTTTGGAACGGTAGCGAGGGTCCAACAAGGTGGACAGCCAAAAGTCATCCCTCTGTCTGATGGTTATTATTCGGCTGTCGCTACGCAAGCAACCGAGCATGCTATGGGCCATTTGTGACAAGGAATGCGAGGGACTCCCTGCCTCCATCTCCACAGCATACTGCCACGGTGCGTCTGGGTCCTCTGTCTCCTCCTCCTCCTCCTCTACCAGATGCTCCTGCTCCTCCACTCCTGTCCGCTGAGTGGAAAAACCACCCATTTCACTCAATAATTCCTGAGCACAAATGTCCTCCTCTACCTCCTCCTCTTCTTCCTGTCCTGCCCCCACAGGGGTCATGTGGCGTTGAGATCTGTGCGCCACGTCTACCGCACCCTGACCAGCCATTGTTAACAGCATTTGTTCAAGGACGTGCAACAGAGGAATGACGTCGTTCATCCCATAGTCCTGCCGACTCACGAATAGCGTGGCCTCCTCAAAGGGCCTGAGCAAGCGGCAGGTGTCACGCATGAGCTGCCAATGGCTGACATCGAAGTTACACAGGGGAGTACCTTTATCCGCTTGTAACATCAGGAAATCGGTGATGGCCTTTCGCTGTTCGTAAAGGCGGTCTAACATGTGTAGGGTTGAATTCCACCTTGTTGCAACGTCGCAGATCAGGCGATGCTGTGGAATTCCGTTCTGCCGCTGCAGCTCAAGGAGGGTGTGCTTTGCGGTGTAGGAATGGCTGAAATGCATGCAAAGTTTACGTGACATTTTAAGGATGTCTTGCAGTGGGATGGTGGATTTTAGGAACCGCTTGACAACCAGATTGAACACGTGAGCCATGCATGGCGTATGGCACAACCTTCCTTGACGCAGAGCAGACACCATGTTCTTTCCGTTGTCGGTCAACATGGTTCCGATTTTCAGTTTGCGCGGAGACAGCCATCTGTCGATTTCTCTGTTCATTACACTCAGAAGTTCCTCCCCTGTGTGACTACGTTCGCCAAGGCATACCAGGTGCAGAACAGCGTGACACCGTTGCGCCCTGCACATGTGATATGCCGGTCGGGTAATGGGACTTGGCACGGGGGTGGCGGCTGAGGACACGGCGGAAGAAGAGGTGGTAGAGGCGGACATCTTTGCCGGACCAAGGACGTGCAAACGTGGAGGCAAAAGCGGCGTGACCTGTCCAAGTTGCTGGTGCGGCTGTGACGGCACCACGTTCACCCAGTGGGCCGTAAATGACATGTACTGTCCCTGACCATAGTTACAGCTCCACACGTCGGCGCTGCCGTGCACTTTGGCAGAGACCGACATGCTCAAAGACTGGCCCACCATCTCTTCTACATGTGAATGCAGGGCTGGCACTGCCTTTTTGGCGAAGAAATGACGGCTTGGCACTCTCCACCGCGGCGCGGCACAAGCCATCATTTCTCGGAAAGGTGCTGAGTCCACCACTTGGAAAGGGAGGGACTGCAGCACCAGCAACTTGGACAGGAGGACGTTCAGCTTTTGCACCGTCGGGTGCGTGCTCGCAAACTGTTGTCTCTTGGAAACGGATTCCAAGAAAGACTGCTGACGGAATCCGTGAAGAGGAGTAGCAGGAGAAGGAGCATCTGAACGAGCGGAAGATGCCAACGAGCGACAGCTCCCCTCAGCAGAGGTGTTGGAGCCTTGACTGGCTGATGGAGGGCGATTGACGTCGGGTGACGGAGCAAGTAACGGAGCGGGTGATGGAGCGGGGGCTGGGGCGGGCAGAACCGCCGTATCTTTATCACGGTTTTCCCAGGCCACCAAATGGCGACGCTGCATATGCTGCCGCAACGCTGTAGTCCCAACATGGGCCCCCTGGCCACGCTTGACTTTCTGGCCACATAGTCGACATACGGCTACGTTTACTTCCTCGGGCGGCTTGACGAAAAATTGCCACACCGCCGAGTAGGAAACTTTGCCCCCGATACTCCTCACTGGTTGACTGCTGCTTCCTCCGTGCACACCGGCACCACTACTGGCCGTGGTGGTAGGCTGCAGTGGAGCTGGTGCTCTACTCCGTGGCCGTTTGGCTCCACTGACACTGCTTCCACTGACACTGCTGTGACCCTGCTGCTGTCTCCTGGGCAACCCACCGACTGTTTCGCTCACTGCCAAGCTGCCACCCTCTTCTCCTGATGATGCGGAAGAAATTGCCTGATGACGACGAGGCTGCCAAGTGCGATCAACCTCCTCATCATCAAGTAGGGTCTCCGCCTCACTACTAGCCCCCTCGGCTGCGTCTGGGTCAGGAGACAGACCTGTCTCTAGACCGGCTACCGGGCCACTCTCCTCGCCACTACTTCTTCGCCTAGCTGCTGAAAAGGCGGATGTCTCCCCCCGTTCCTGACCGCCCTCTGTTAGCTCTTCCTCACTGTACAGTGGGGCTGAGCCCACAGCATACTTCGCTTGGTGAGGGAACACCAAAGGACAGGGGCAGGTAGAGGACACGTGATTTCAGTGGGCTAGGTCCCGGGCCATGCCAACTAACGGTTGTGTCTGACGTACCCACCGACCGTTGGCTGTAGGTGTCAGAGGTGACCTGGGAAGAGGAAGACGACCGAGCCAACCAATCGATGACGGCAGGGTTGTCGGTGGAGACACGACCGCTGAATGACACCGGGAGCACTGGCCTCTGGCTGCGAATAGTGCTGCCTCGACCCCTTCCTCTGCTGCCACGTCTGCTCGCTCCTAAAACATTGCCTCCTCTGCCACTCCTCTGCATGTTGTCTGACATACTCTTTAATTAAACGATTATGTGTCCCTGAGTAACAATTCTGTGTCCCTGAGTAACAATTCTGTGTCTGTGCGAGTAACAATTCTGTGGCCCTAAGTAACAGTTCTGTGGCCCTCAGTAACAATTCTGTGTCCCTGATTAACGTTTCTGTGGCCCCAAGTAACAGTTCTGTGGCCCTCAGTAACAATTCTGTGTCTGTGCGAGTAACAATTCTGTGTCTGTGCGAGAAACAATTCTGTGGCCCTAAGTAACAGTTCTGTGGCCCTCAGTAACAGTTCTGTTTCCCTGAGTAACAATTCTGTGTCTGTGCGAGTAAGAATTCTGTGTCTGTGCGAGTAACAATTCTGTGGCCGTAAGTAACAGTTCTGTGGCCCTAGGTAACAGTTCTGTGTCCCTGAGTAACAATTCTGTGTCTGTGCGAGTAACAATTCTGTGTCTGTGCGAGTAACAATTCTGTCTGTGCGAGTAACAATTCTGTGGCCCTAAGTAACGGTTCTGTGGCCCTCAGTAACAGTTCTGTGTCCCTGTGTAACAATTCTGTGTCTGTGCGAGTAACAATTCTGTGGCCCTAAGTAACAGTTCTGTGGTCCTCAGTAACAATTCTGTGTCTGTGCGAGTAACAATTCTGTGGCCCTAAGTAACAGTTCTGTGGCCCTCAGTAACAAATCTGTGTCTGTCCCTGAGTAACAATTCTGTGGCCCTAACTAAAGTTTCTGTGGCCCTAAGTAACAATTCTCTGGCACTCAGTAACAATTCTGTCTGTCCCTGAGTAACAATTCTGTGGCCCTAATAACGTTTCTGTGGCCCTAAGTAACAATTATCTGGCACTCAGTAACAATTCTGTCTGTCCCTGAGTAACAATTCTCTGGCACTCAGTAACAATTCTGTCTGTCCCTGAGTAAAAATTCTGTGGCCCTAAGTAAAGTTTCTGTGGCCGTGAGTAACAATTCTCTGGCACTCCGTAACAATTCTGTCTGTCCCTGAGTAACAATTCTCTGGCACTCAGTAACAATTCTGTCTGTCCCTGAGTAAAAATTCTGTGGCCCTAAGTAAAGTTTCTGTGGCCCTGAGTAACAATTCTCTGGCACTCCGTAACAATTCTGTCTGTCCCTGAGTAACAATTCTCTGGCACTCAGTAACAATTCTGTCTGTCCCTGAGTAAAAATTCTGTGGCCCTAAGTAAAGTTTCTGTGGCCCTGAGTAACAATTCTCTGGCACTCCGTAACAATTCTGTCTGTCCCTGAGTAACAATTCTCTGGCACTCAGTAACAATTCTGTCTGTCCCTGAGTAAAAATTCTGTGGCCCTAAGTAAAGTTTCTGTGGCCCTGAGTAACAATTCTCTGGCACTCCGTAACAATTCTGTCTGTCCCTGAGTATGAATTCTGTGGCCCTAACTAGCGTTTCTTTGTCCCTAAGTAACAGTTCTGTGGCCCTGAGTAACAATTCTGTGTCTGTGCGAGTAACAATTCTGTGGCCCTAAGTAACAGTTCTGTGGCCCTCAGTAACAGTTCTGTGTCTGTGCGAGTAACAATTCTGTGTCTGTGCGAGTAACAATTCTGTGGCCCTAAGTAAAGTTTCTGTGGCCCTCAGTAACAGTTCTGTGTCTGTGCGAGTAACAATTCTGTGTCTGTGCGAGTAACAATTCTGTGGCCCTAAGTAAAGTTTCTGTGGCCCTAAGTAACAATTCTCTGGCACTCAGTAACAATTCTGTCTGTCCGAGTAACAATTCTCTGGCACTCAGTAACAATTCTGTCTGTCCCTGAGTAAAAATTCTGTGGCCCTAAGTAAAGTTTCTGGGGCCCTGAGTAACAATTATCTGGCACTCAGTAACAATTCTGTCTGTCCCTGAGTAACAATTCTCTGGCACTCAGTAACAATTCTGTCTGTCCCTGAGTAAAAATTCTGTGGCCCTAAGTAAAGTTTCTGTGGCCTTGAGTAACAATTCTCTGGCACTCCGTAACAATTCTGTCTGTCCCTGAGTAACAATTCTCTGGCACTCAGTAACAATTCTGTCTGTCCCTGAGTAAAAATTCTGTGGCCCTAAGTAAAGTTTCTGTGGCCCTGAGTAACAATTCTCTGGCACTCCGTAACAATTCTGTCTGTCCCTGAGTAACAATTCTCTGGCACTCAGTAACAATTCTGTCTGTCCCTGAGTAAAAATTCTGTGGCCCTAATTAAAGTTTCTGTGGCCCTAAGTAACAATTCTCTGGCACTCAGTAACAATTCTGTCTGTCCCTGAGTAACAATTCTCTGGCACTCCGTAACAATTCTGTCTGTCCCTGAGTAACAATTCTCTGGCACTCAGTAACAATTCTGTCTGTCCCTGAGTAAAAATTCTGTGGCCCTAAGTAAAGTTTCTGTGGCCCTGAGTAACAATTCTCTGGCACTCCGTAACAATTCTGTCTGTCCCTGAGTATGAATTCTGTGGCCCTAACTAGCGTTTCTTTGTCCCTAAGTAACAGTTCTGTGGCCCTGAGTAACAATTCTGTGTCTGTGCGAGTAACAATTCTGTGGCCCTAAGTAACAGTTCTGTGGCCCTCAGTAACAGTTCTGTGTCTGTGCGAGTAACAATTCTGTGTCTGTGCGAGTAACAATTCTGTGGCCCTAAGTAAAGTTTCTGTGGCCCTCAGTAACAGTTCTGTGTCTGTGCGAGTAACAATTCTGTGTCTGTGCGAGTAACAATTCTGTGGCCCTAAGTAAAGTTTCTGTGGCCCTAAGTAACAATTATCTGGCACTCAGTAACAATTCTGTCTGTCCCTGAGTAACAATTCTCTGGCACTCAGTAACAATTCTGTCTGTCCCTGAGTAAAAATTCTGTGGCCCTAAGTAAAGTTTCTGTGGCCCTGAGTAACAATTCTCTGGCACTCCGTAACAATTCTGTCTGTCCCTGAGTAACAATTCTCTGGCACTCAGTAACAATTCTGTCTGTCCCTGAGTAAAAATTCTGTGGCCCTAAGTAAAGTTTCTGTGGCCCAGAGTAACAATTCTCTGGCACTCCGTAACAATTCTGTCTGTCCCTGAGTATGAATTCTGTGGCCCTAACTAGCGTTTCTTTGTCCCTAAGTAACAGTTCTGTGGCCCTGAGTAACAATTCTGTGTCTGTGCGAGTAACAATTCTGTGGCCCTAAGTAACAGTTCTGTGGCCCTCAGTAACAGCTCTGTGTCTGTGCGAGTAACAATTCTGTGTCTGTGCGAGTAACAATTCTGTGGCCCTAAGTAACAGTTCTGTGGCCTTCAGTAACAATTCTGTGTCTGTGCGAGTAACAATTCTGTGTCTGTGCGAGTAACAATTCTGTGGCCCTAAGTAAAGTTTCTGTGGCCCTAAGTAACAATTCTCTGGCACTCAGTAACAATTCTGTCTGTCCCTGAGTAACAATTCTCTGGCACTCAGTAACAATTCTGTCTGTCCCTGAGTAAAAATTCTGTGGCCCTAAGTAAAGTTTCTGGGGCCCTGAGTAACAATTATCTGGCACTCAGTAACAATTCTGTCTGTCCCTGAGTAACAATTCTCTGGCACTCAGTAACAATTCTGTCTGTCCCTGAGTAAAAATTCTGTGGCCCTAAGTAAAGTTTCTGTGGCCCTAAGTAACAATTCTCTGGCACTCAGTAACAATTCTGTCTGTCCCTGAGTAACAATTCTCTGGCACTCAGTAACAATTCTGTCTGTCCCTGAGTAAAAATTCTGTGGCCCTAATTAAAGTTTCTGTGGCCCTAAGTAACAATTCTCTGGCACTCAGTAACAATTCTGTCTGTCCCTGAGTAAAAATTCTGTGGCCCTAATAACGTTTCTGTGGCCCTAAGTAACAATTCTCTGGCACTGAGTAACAATTCTGTCTGTCCCTGATTATGAATTCTGTGGCCCTAACTAGCGTTTCTTTGTCCCTAAATAACGATTCTGTGGCCCTCATTAACAAGTCTGTGTCCCTGAGTAATGGTTCTCTGTCCCTAAGTAACTTTTCTCTGTCCCCAATTATCGTTTCTGTGGCCCTAACTCTGTCCCTGTCCCTAGTACAGAGCGGTCTGCCTCTGTTCAATGACTGCAGGCAAATGAAGAATTCCAAAATGGCCGCTATTTATAGCTCGACCATTACACAGTGCTGGCTGGCTGGCTGCTGATTGGCTGATGCGATCACATGTAGTTGAGGAATGCATTATGGGTCAGCGCGCCTTGTCTGCGCGCCTTCCCAGACATCCCCGCTCCGTCGCCGCACATGTCAGCCGCCATTTTCTGAAAAATTTCGATTCGCGCGTCCGAATTAGGCTATTTTTCAGATTCGGCACGAATCGAAATTTTTCCGATATTCGACTCGAATTCCACTTCGGATACTTCGATTCGCTCATCTCTTGTTATAATACCACTAACAGTTGACTGTGAAATATTTAGTAGTAAGGAAATTTCATGGATGGACTTATTGCACAGGTGGCAACCTGTCACGGTACCATGTTTTAATTCACTGAGATCCTAAGAGCAACCCATTTTTTCACAAATATTTGTAGAAGCAGTCTGCATGCCTAGGTGTTTGATTTTATACATCTGTGGGGGTGATTGGAGCACCTGAAACCAAGGATTTAGAGGGGTGTCCCAATACTTTTGGCAATATAGTGTATATTAACCCTTTGAGGACCGTAAGGTTTTGGAACGCCAAAAGAATACATTTTTTTGTTTTTAAAGTTCGTACACTTCAGTTGCTGTAACTAAGCCATTTCATGAAATAATTGGCAAAAAGCTAGATCCATTTGTTGTTTCTTGATAAGAACTAATATTTTGACTCAAACCAAAAAAAAAAAGAGTTTTAAGTTCTTAATCAGATGATACACGCAATTAAAAACATGGGACAAATACGTCCCTTGGTCCTCAAAGGGTTAACCTGAGAAAAAGTAAACTACAAAAATAACATGGTTGATGGGGGATACATACTGTAGTAAGCAAAACTCAGCAAAATCCTATTTTTTATTTGGAGAGTTGGGAAAACAAACAGTCAGTAACACAAATCAGTTCATATCTAGCAAATGAAAGCAAATGAAAGGTGCACATGGGTAGAGAAATACACCGAGCAATGCAAACATTCCCAACTAGTATGCAACAAAAACCCAATAAAATATATTCTACCATTTACATTAAAAAGCGGGGGTTTTTGTTGCCTTCATATATGTAGCTGTGCCACACCTTCCTCTGCAAACTGTGATCCCTAGCTCTAAACCATGTAAGCTTCCAACCTGACATACATACAGTATATTATTATTCAATTAAAAACAACCTTACCTTACAGGTAGCTCCCATCCCTCTTAAAGTCGAAGTTCACCTTTAGAATTTAGGATGGAACATATTACTAAGCAGCAGCCCCCTTCACCGACTTCACCCCCTTGACCCACACCTACACCCCCTTCCGCCCTCAATTTTCCTCTCCATGCCCCTGCTGCCATCTCAGAAGACAATTTTATAGTTTCAGTGGACTGTGAGTGTGCTGATCAGCACTCCTGTGGTCAATTCACTCTTCCTGAAGCTATGAAACTTACAGCCCATACCTAACATAGCACTGATTGGGGGTGCAATGCTCTGCAGGCACTTGAGAAAAAAAGAGAATAAATGCACATTTTTTACCCGCAATAATATGTGCATTTATCATTTTTTTAAAGGTGAACTTATCTTTTAAAGGTTCTACAACATATCTATGTAAAGTGTGTATGTCAATCACATAATTATTATTATTATACAGGATTTATATAGCGCCAAATGTTTGCTCAGCGCTTTACAATATAAAGGGAGACAATACAGCAATGATACAGTTCCATACAAGAGGGATAGGAGGGCCCTGCTCCTTGGAGCTTACAATCTAGGAGATAATTGTGTTAAGGAGTGTAGCCCTAGCCCTAAAGAAGATTGGGTTCCCTGGTTCTTAGTGATAACAACCCTTTAGGCAGTACTGTATCTTCTGAGACACCAAGGCTGAATGAAAAGATGTTTATTTGGGTGGCATGCCTGACAGAGTAAGCCCCGGTTCACACTGGACCTGACTTTAAAATCATGAGACTTCACTTGAGTCTTCACAAACTCTCATGTTAGAGCGACTTCATACCTATGCAAGTCACGCCTGAAATCACAAAAAGTTAGAGTTGCACCAATTTCAACTGTTCCATTGCGGACAATAGGGTACGACTTTGAAACTGTCAAACTGACAAGTTGCACTGGTGTGAACCGGGGCTAAGTGACAACTAATCGTAAATAATAACAAATAGCAGTTGCAAAAGTAAAGATTCACAGACGAGATATTATTTAACCTAATTTCACAGGGTACCCAAAACCAGGCTAAAAGTGGCAAAGTTCGCACCTCCTAGGCCTTGACTTATGGGGGAGCCCTAAATATATATATATATATATATATATATACTGTTTATATAAAGAAAATATATACTGTAAATATACATACGTATAAAAATCACAGTACCACCTTTTTTCCCTCCCCCCTAGTCAGTGGTACATAGAGGGGAGGTACATTGGGTACAAGAGGGGATTCAGGGGGTCTGAACCCCCACAGAGCACCCTGTCCTAATGCCCACTTAGTCTCTCATGCAGCATGGAGTCACGCCACTCAGCAACAGCAAACAGTTCTGTGGAGAATATAGGCTGAGTGGCAGCGGCATCCACGGTCAGCGCTAGTAGTTCCCAGACTTCCCTCTTCTCTTTCTATGAATGCCTGGTCCTGGGGACGGAGCAAGCACATGACTGGTTGCTAGGATATTGGCGGTCAGAAAAGGAGGAGGGCAAGCATGGAAATTCCGCTTCCAGTCCTACCCAGACATGACTGCAGGCAGGAAGTAGGAACACAGGGCAGGCTCTGCACAGAGTTTCCAGGTTTACCAGCGGAACTGAGGGACTCAGGTGAGGTAAATATCCTGCTACCTATAAAATGTCTTCCCACCTCACCCCCCACCACCACCTCACCTCCCTCCCATACAGTCTCTCCTACTCCCTCATACCATTTCACCTACCCTCCATACCTCACCTACTCCCCATACTGTCTCACCTACCCCCCATACCACCTCAGCTACCCCCTCATACCACTTCACCTACTCCCCAGACTTCACTTTATCCCCATACCACCTTATCTACCCACCATATCACCTCACCTTCCCTGGATACCACCTCACCTTCTAGGTATAGCATCTCCCTCCATCCCTTTCTAATCACTGTGCCTCCCTGTTACCAACCTAACCCCCCACCCCCAGGACACAGCATCTTCCACCCACCCCCCCCCCCTTATTCCACCTCCCTCCTACCTACCTTAACCTTTCTCCCTAATTAAAGCACCTTCCATATGCCTCATTCTGCCATGCTCACACTGTAAATGTATGTCTGCTGACCCATTTGGGAACAATGCACTCCAAATGTAGTTGCTAACTTCGTTCATTTGTTCTTAAAATGGTATTCCTGGTATTCTTTTCTCATTAACAAAGCCCTACCCTTTCCCTCCCTATTAGGAACCTTTCCCTACTGCTAGTTGCTGTCCCTGACAAGTGGAGTCTCTCCCTACACAAGCAACTCACAAAATGTGTGCCAAAGATTGGGAGCAGGGACTTAAAAAGACCCTTCTTACCCAAGATGGCCACCATGGGTCACATGGCTGCAGCATAGCCAATCGGAACGCTGACATGGACCCAGGAAACCACAGATAAAACATGTTTCCTTGGACTTCCTCTCCAGGTTGCAATACCACTCGGTTGAGCACCACCTACAGTGGAGCAAACAGACTGCATCTGCCTACATTCAGGCATGAAGACTGTAACAATGTTTGTACCTCTCCTCTTTCCTCACACCAGCTAACTGCAGCAGGGGAGAGGGAGACAAGCGTCAGCAGCAACTGTGTGACAGCCCTAGCTGTGCAACTGCCAGTGACAGCAGCATTGCAGGCAGACTACAGGAGCAATTCAAATCAACAAGTGAAACAAATACGAGAGCTACCAATGCTACACAGCAAACCCTGACACTTCATTACCTTAGAAATTCACTCATTTGATCTTAATCTGAGTACAGCATGCACAATATCTATGTCTAGTCCAACAGTGGATCATTGAGAGCATTCTTCTTGAAGTGTGTGCTGTGTAAAGTTCTCTCTCTCTTTTGTACCTGTGTCATTCTCTCTGTATTATTAATCAATTTCACAGCAGTTTTCAATATGATTGGAAGCTATAAGAAACTTCTTAGTAGTGGCGCTTATTTATTTCTTTCTTTAAAAGGCAGCAAAGACCCTGCCCTGGCCGGCACCTACCAAGATAATTATATAACTAATGACGTATTTTGGGCTAGATGAGCCTTTACGCCTATCTTGCTTTATGTATGTGCTGTTTGACTATAAAATATATTTTAAACTCATACTAATGGAATTTTATTATGTTTCATCCCATAAAATACATACATGCTAATTAGTCAAGATTTCACCTAATTAAATAGTAAAAGTATACGATGCAGGTAAATGTAATCTTCTATAGTCAGCTATCAAATGGCTGAAATAAACAGTCTGCATAAAATTATTATGTTTCCCCAGAGTGCAGAGCTGAGAAAATGAAGTACAATTCAGCAAAATAACAGGTCATAAAAAATTATAGAATTAAACATAAGCCATGATGGAAAACTTTACAGGTAGAAAGATTCATATTAACCCTTTCACTACCAGGTCCATACATTGGACAGACCTGACAGTGGAGGGTTTTACAAACAATCCAGTGGCTGCAGCCACTGGGATTGTGTCTAAAACTGGCAGGCAGACCCTTGCCTGTCAGGTGAAATCAGTTGGGTGGTTGCACTGCAGCCCGATTGCTTCTACAGCCCCTTGTACAGGTGCCCCCTCCCCCATGCGCACACCTGCCATGTATTCCAGGCTCCGTTGGCCATCTGCAGGCCCGGGGAGCGACATGGCGGGTGCCAGGGGGTAGAGAGGAGAGAGGACCCTTTCTATCTGTGACCCAGAAAGCAACATGTATAATGTCACTTCTGGGTCACCATTGTCATATTCTCCAGCCAGGGAGAAATGTATTGCAATGCAATCTGCATTGCAATACACCCAGTGGAGCCCAGAGGAAACATGCAGGGTCTTTTAGAAAAGAGAACCTACAAAAAAAGAGTCACCTACAAATCATCACATAGAGGACATTTTTATTGTTTTATTGCAAAAAATTAAAGTTACATTCAAGCACATAACATCCTCTCAAAAAATATTTGAGGCCCCCAACACATGCGCACGGACACTATGTAAAATGATTTTTTAAACGTGGGCAAAAAATGCAAAAACGGCTCTGACAACGTAAGGGCAGAAGAACATATTAAAGTAAGTACTCAAAATGATAGTAAACTCTTTTGTATACTTTTACCTACAGGTAAGCCTATAATAAGCTTACCTGTAGGTAAAATGAATAACTCCTAAGCGTGCAGGGGATATTTGCTCTTTTTGAAAGCCAGCACATGCGCTCTGAAGGAATGGCATCATGGCTCGGCCAGTCAGATGGCGGTAGCTCACAAACCCAGAAGGAAGACCGGATGAAGATGGAAGCCTCTGCAGCGGTGACTTTTTAGTGTAAGTCCTTCATAATGTGCTAGTATGCAATGAATACTAGCACATTATGACATTACCTTGCAGGGGATTTAATTTTTTTTTTAAGTACAGTTTAGTACGCTTTAAAGCCCAAATGAACCCTAATACTTTATTACTCAAATTTATTTAGGCTGAATATATAATAATTCAGCTATTCTTTTACTTTTTTACACTGTTTACAATTTCATCTTGTAAGTATTCACTATGAGGGCGTTTTAGGCGTAAGGTAGTTTAAAGTGGAAGTCAAGTCTAGAACTAGCTAAGCTTAAAACTGTTCCCACTCTACCTCTAACTCCTATACTAACAACCCTATTCTCAGAGAGCTCTGGTCCGGTCACATGATCTCCTCAGCAACCGAATTCAGGGGAGAGGATAGAGCGGCAAAAAGGAATGCCTGGGTGGTGACATCACCCTAGGCTTACTATGGGGCATTAGTTGTCAGCTGTCCCTCCTCTCCCCTGAAGCTGACCACTGGGAGCTGGCCATGTGACTGGACCAGAGTACCATGAGAATAAGTAAGTATATGCAGCTTCCTTTTACAAGGTAGTAAGTATAGGTGTTAGAAGGGGTGGAGGGAGGTGGGTGGGAGCCATTTTAAGCTTTGTTAGATATAGACTTGAATCCACTTTAAGTTTAATGGTTAAGGGGAAGAGGAGGATTCAGTTAAAGCTCACTGAAGTCACAGAAATAGGGTTGGATAGACGTTGTTACAACAGTTGTGCAGAAGGTCTAAATATAATTGTGCAGCCCGATAAGCACTAGAGTTAGGCTGGCCATACACGTAGTAAATTTGAGCTGCTTTTTGAGGAACCAGCCAAAATTTGAGCCGTGGGTGGTCCTGCTGGGCAGCGAGGTCTTACAAGCCCTCTATGTGGCACCATTGTGCAGGTGACAGGTACTCGTTATGGAGACATCAAAGGTTTTTAGACCCCCAATGCCTCCCCTGCAATGTGCCTAAGCAGACTAAGTTTATAGAGTACTCAATCTGCTTATTTCCTGGCCACAGCCTAAAAGGATCAGACAGCTGTGCAACCAGGAGTACACAGAGCAGAGTGCTTCCAAAACACAGTACTGAGGAGAGATCAGGAATCAGATCTTTCCTCCACTATCCAGCCATCCCAAGACACTTTTTTGTGGTCCCAATGTCCCAGCAGTTGAGATTGAGCTGCAACTCTCATCTGAACAGAAGCAATCTCCCACTAGGAATAACTGTACCATTGGCAAGTCTCAGAGAAGTGATTTCCTACTCAGACTGTGGACATTTTTCTTCTTGCTGAAACTGCATAATATTACAGTAGGTTAAGAAAAATCTCTCCAAGAGGAATACAAACAATAAAAACATGCCTGACATTTTAACCAGTTCATATTATATCCAAAAGTAGAAAAATTGTTTTGCCAGGTGTTCAATTTTAAGAGGTCTATTTATAAAAGATTTGCTTTGTGAATGCCTAATCATTTGCGCAAATGTGTGTTAATTTACCATTGACATTTTTTGTGAATGAGTGGTGGTACTATGTACCCACTCACATAGGGATCAAGCTAATATCTGGGGAACTATTTTTTTTAAATGGACTAACAAATTGTAATGAGCTCAGTGCCTGCAGACCCCCGCAACCACTGAGCCAGGGTTTTGGGGAAGAGGCTCTTGTTCTCATTAACATGGGGACAAGATGCTTTGCCAGGAAGGTTTCCTCCGACAAGGTTGCCTAGCATGGTTTTAGGAGTGGGGGCACATGCTCAGATAAGTATTCGGTAGGGATTATAAGGGGAAAAACCACACAATAAACAGGAAAAAAGATCCTGGTACAAATTTTCAGTTGGACCCCATACTTTTTTCTATACATTGTCCCTTTGGTTCACTTGTCAGATGGGATTCCCAGGTGGACAGCAGAAAGTACCTGGAGGGGATGAGTCATTGGTTGTTAGGATGCTGGTGGGTCTCAGCAGGAGGCTGTCACAATTAGCAGGTGTAATAATGCTGCTGCTAAATGTTTCATTCCCACTGCAATTTGTGGTTCGCATGGCTAAACACCCGTTAATTCAGCCATTCACACAGGAACCTTCAAAGGCTGTACAGGGTACTAAGGTCCCCCTTATATTATTTCCCCTGTTGATTGAATGTTTTTAGCATATAGTGTTAAGCTATTTTCTCTATTGGTAATGTTCTTATCTCTTATGTTTGAATGTTCTTATGGCTATTGTTCTCTTGGGTTTGAATGCTAGAGAATTTTACATTCGCCCAGCAAAAGGCAACAAATAGAAACTGGCGTTACATACATATTAAAATATTACAAACATCACAGGTATTATTCATTACTTTTGCACAAATGATAAGACATTCACAAAGTGAATTTTGTTTAATTTACAGTAGCCACTAAGTATTAGGTTTTAGGTTGAACACAAACCCTAAGATAGAGAAAGTTTGGCAGGACATAGCAAGCATTTGTAGGAGTCTGTATGGAATTCATATTCTGTAATTCAGTGTCCCTGGTGCTCCAAATACATAGGTGCCAGGACATTTAAATATTAATCCAACTTTTTGGATAGAGAGCGAATACAGCTCCCTCCTGCCTCCTAAGCCACACTTTTGGTATATCACTGTAATGGGTGGTCTGTAATGAGGTTTAGGAGTGGGACTAGGAATTTATACCAGGAACCTAGGTCAATTTTGCTAGTCACTTGGCCATTGAATTTGGGGTTCTGGGGGCATGAAATTGGAAAACTAATCTGATATGCAGCTGTCTGTGGGAGTCTTCTAGGAAGTTTATTCTTTTGAAAATAAACTTATTGGAAGTTTATTCTCTACTACTCTTTAGATCTGGGGCTTTTAACCTAGGGTCCATGGACCCCTAAGCAGTCCATCAGTTGGTTTCAGGGGGTCTGTGAGGGCCAGTTAAGAAGACAGAGATACAGAGAGAGAGTAGTAGTAATGGTAGTAAAAAATATAGTAGTATAGTGTTACCCCATAGGAGCTCCTTGGTAATTTGGCTTCTCTGTTCTGCTCCTCGACTCTGCCCCTCTGGCACATCTGGTTGAGTGAAAATTACTGCAAGCACTTATAAGAATACAAGTGTGGATACCTTTATCTTGACTGAATTTGTATCAGGAAATAGACACAAGACCATTTAGTGGTAAATTAACTCAGTTTATTGGTACAGGTTAGAATAAATGGAGGTTTGAGCATAAATGAGCACACAAACGGAAGGTTCAGATACAGTATGCTAGACAGTATAATCACTATGCCAAGGTAACTTAGAATAGAGTTCTGTACTGTTAGACTGGAAGTAACTAATGAATCAGCAAAGTCAACAAAAAGCAGTGCATATAAGCCTTAACTGCAATGTAAATAATAGCACTAAAGTATAACTAGTTTAGAGTGCAGTCGCGGAGTCCCTGCAATATCACTCACCATCTGGTTACACACAGTGATTAGTCCACCTTCTGCTCTGCACCCAGGTGACTCTGTCTGTTGGCACCTCCAAACTCAGCACTTTGGGTCCCACTCAGGCCATCGATATGCAGCAGTGATGGTGCACACCAGATAGCGATGTGCACTCTCCGGTCTCCCTAACAGCAAGAAAAAGCTGTGTCCTGTACAGCCTGAGAAAATGGAGGTCTTTCCCTTTCTCCGTGCAATCTCCCCTCTGGGGAATGTAGTTCAAAAGCTCTTGATTACACAGTAGAGTCTCTCTACTAAGGACTACAGTTCCCACAGTGCAATACTGCCTGAATTAGTCTTGAACACTTCCTGCTCAAAAGCTCCATCATTTTACTGATATAGCTGTCCACAAATGCAGCACTGCAGGGCAACAGCTACAGGGAGCAGCTACAGCCAGAGTTTCTCTCACTCTCATTCGCAGTCAAGTAACTGGCTATACTAGCAGTTGTAGTAGTAGTAGATTTGAGCAGAATTAAAATTTTGTTTAATTTGCACACGATTATATTTCATTTTTGTAATGAGCGGTCATTACTTTTTGCAAATGAAAATGTGTGTTATGTAAATGTTTATATGAGAGGGGACCATAGCTTTGTGCCTAAAGAAAGGTTAGGTACCACTGCTTTAGAGGGAATGTATAATGGTTTTATGTATCTATTTTCATGATTTATTATGTTTAGAACATAAAATGTAAAAGTGTTTCCCATTACATATGGAATATAGCATATGACTATTTTATATTTTCCACTAAATGAAAAGTTTTAATTGGACAAATAGTGATAAAATAAATGCCACTGAACATTATAAAAAGTACACTGTTCAAAAAAATTAAAGGAACACTTTTTAATCAGAGTATAGCATCAAGTCAGTTAAACTTCTGGGATATTGATCTGACCAGTTAAGTAACAGAGGGGGTTGTTAATCAGTTACAGCTGCTTTGGTGTTAATGAAATTAACAACAGGTGCATTAGATGGGCAACAATGAGATGACTCCCAAAACAAGAATGGTTTTACAGGTGGAGGCCACTGACATTATTTCCCTACTCATCTTTTCTATCTGTTTTTTTCTAGTTTTTCATTTGGCTAGGCTCAGTGTCACTACTGGTCGTATTAGTCAAAACCTGAACCTTACAGAACTTGCACAGGCAGTCCAACTCATCCAGGATGGCACATTAATACATGCCATTGGCAGAAGGTTTGCTGTTTCTCCCAGTACAGTCACAAGAACATGGAGAAGATTTCAGGAGATAGGCAGTTATTCTATGAGAGCTGGACAGGGCCTTAGAAGGTCCTTAACCCATCAGTAGGACCGGTATCTGCTCCTTTGTGCAAGGTGCAGGATGAACACTGCCAGAGCCCTACAAAATGACCTCCAACAGGCCACTGGTGTGAATGTCTATGACCAAACAATCAGAAACAGACAGCATGAGGGTGGCCTGTGGGTCCGACCTCCTCTAGTAGGCGCTCTGCTCACTGCTTGGCACCATAGAGCTCGACTGGCATTTGCCATTGAACACCAGAATTGGCAGGTCCACCACTGGCACCCTGTGCTTTCACAGATGAGAGCAGGTTCACCCTGAGCATATGTGACAGACGTGGAAAAGCTGTGGAGAACATTATGCTGCCTGTAACATCGTTCAGTATGACCTTTTTGGTGGTGGGTCAGTGATGGTCTGGGGAGGCATATCCATGTAGGGATGCACAGACCTCTACAGTCTAGACAATGGCACCCTGACTTCCATTAGGTATTGGGATGAAATCCATGGTCCCATTGTCAGACCCTACGCTGATGCAGTGGGTCCTGGGTTCCTCCTGGTGCGCGACAATGCCCGGCCTCATGTGGCGAGAGTATGCAGGCAGTTCCTGGAGGATGAAGGAATTGATACCATTGAATGGCCCCCACGCTCACCTGACCTAAATCCAATAGAACACCTCTGGGATATCATGTTTCGGTCCATCCAACACTGCCAGGTTGCACCTCAGACTGTCCAGGAGTTCAGAGAGGTGTACTGTTTTCTTTCACTGTAAACCTCCATTTAAGAAGGGACAACAAGTTCTCAATAGGTTTTAGGCCAGGTGAGAAAGGGGGCCATGTTATTATTCTTTCATATTTAAGGCCTTTACTTGTTAGCAAAGCATTGTAGTACTTTAATGCATACAATGAATTGTTCTGCATAAATATCATAGCCTTCTTGAAAGATGCACTTTTTCCTGTACCACTAATTGAAGTAAGTGTCTTTTAAAAATTGGCAGGTTTGGGAGTTGATTTTGAGTTCATCTTCAACCTGAAAAGGTCCAACTAGTTCATCTTTAATGCCCAACCAATAGCAAATGATGACTGAGCAGGACTTTCATCGATCCGGGTGGGCGTCATATGACATCCTTCTGGATCGCCGCCTGGCACGCACTTGGGGGCTTCGCTGCGATCTGTCAGCTGATGACCGATATGTGTACCAGCCCGTTGCTGGTACCATGTGTGCACTGTAACCAGTCACAGCAGCTCACATGACAATTGTAAACAATGGATGGCTTCCTTTCATGCTATCCATTGTATATAATTGTGTTGCTAGCTGTGATTAGTCTCAGTGATCACATGGTACAGACTGGGCCAATTGCAGCTCATCTGTGTCATGTGATTAGCTGTGGCTAAAAAACACTGAATTAATTGATTTCATTCAGTTAAATGCTTGCCTATAGCAGTGAAATTCACTGCTATAGGCAATCATAATGTGTAAAAAAAAATAATAATACAGATTTTTTTTCATTTCTATATTTTCCAAAATATTAAAGCAATTACAACTTAAAAAAAATCACCATGCCTTTTACTAAATACTGCAGACCGTCTACTTTCTAAAAAGCGGTAATTTTGGGGATATCTGTAGTGTCCTAAAATTTTAGGCCTCAGGCAATGAGAAAGGCTGATACAGCAAGATTGATCGGTTTTCATAATATATCATAGTTTGTGAACTCTATAACTTCCCTACAGACTAAATAATATATACTAATTTGTGTTACATTCACCAAGCAAATGTAGCAGTATTCATTTTGGCATAAACTTATGAAGAACAATTATTTATTTGCAACATTTTATAACAGAAACAAAGAAAAAAAAAGTTTAAAAAAAAAATTTCGGTCTTTTTTCATTTATTTAACAAAAAATTAAAAACCCAGTGATGATTAAATACCACCAAAGGAAATCTCTAGTTGCATGAAAAAAAGGCTAAAAATATAGTTTGGGTACAGTGTTGCACGACCGTGCAGTTGTCATTCAAACCGTGAGAGTGAAAATTAGCCTGGGCAGGAAGGGGGTAAAGTGCACGGTATTGAAGAGGTTAATGATACCAGTCCATACCAGTACATCACCTCCACCTTCACCTTACTGGCGTCTGAGTCGTAGTGGAGCTCTGTGCCCATTACTGATCCAGCCACAGACCCATCCATCTGGTCCATCAAAAGTCACTCTCATCTCATCAGTCCGTAAAACCTTTAAAAAGCCTGTCTTCAGATATTTCTTGGCCCAGTCTTGACATTTCAACATTCAGTATATGTCTTGTTCAGTGGTGGTCAGGTTTCAGCCATCTTTACCTTGGCCATGTCTCTGAGCATTGAATACCTTTTACTTCTGGGCACTCCAGGTAGGTTGCAGTTCTGGAATATGACAACACTGGAGGATAATGGGTTCCTGGCAGGCTCAAATTTTATTCTTCTCAAAACATTAGCAGGTCATTTGAATCTTTTTTTTCTCAACACGTTTCTTGTGACCCTATGCGACTATTTGCAACAACAAATTTGATGATTCTGTGATTATGGCCCAATATCTTAGCAATTTCAAGAGTGCTGGATCGTTCTGAAAGACTTTACAATTTTTGACTTTGCAGAGTCAGTTAAATTCATTTTTTGGCCCATTTTGCCTGAGGAAAAGAAGTTGCCTAATAATTATGCACAACTTGATATAGGGTGTTGATCTTCTTCGGTCACACCCTCCCTCATTACACAAATACACATCACCTAATATGCTTAAATGCAATAAGAATCCAAATTTATACAGCTTGGAATTGGACAATATGTATAAAAATGATTTGGTCAAAATGCTCACTTGCCTAATTGTGCACACAGTGTAATTGCTACTCAAAACGTGTAGCAATTTAATGTTACAAACATTTTAGTCTGCAGCAACCTGCTGCTCAGCAAATGAATTTCTCTCTGCATACAGGCAGCAAGGTGCCATGGGGTATGTATTTCTTAGAAATTTAAAGTAAAGAGCAGAAGAGAAGCTGTAACAAAGCTTCAGTGACTGTATGCCCTGATGGGACCACATCTGCCTATTTGTTGGAATAGACTTTAGGACACATTTAAGTGCAGTTAAACAAATTTTCTTCTTGCTAAAATTTGCATCCCAAGTCACAAAGGTATATTCTACAATTTTACATAGTAAAAGGTGTAACAAACATAAAATCACTGTGCATGCACAGTGTGTTAATATCCCAAAATACCTTTATCTCATGGGACTGCCCTGAATCACCAAAAATGGGAGTCATTTTCTAATCTCTGAACATAGTTTAGGTATTTCTAAAGTTTGGGGAAATGGACAAGTAGGGTTTGTAGCAAATATCCTAATTGTCGGCATTGTATTCATTTCTTGGAAATTAATACATTGCCATAAGAAAGTCTAGGCAGTGATGGACAAGATTAAAGCATCTGTCTAAGTGAGAATTCTTTCCTGTTGCCAAGGGTACTTTTCTTTTTTAATCAATCCCTTTGTTCACTTTTACAGTGGTAACAAATGTAGATGGCGAGTAACAGGATGCAAATCACTGATCATTGATTTTCAAGTTTCTCTCTGAATAGCAATGTAATTGATCTTTTCTTCTATTTTAAGACATTATGTTATTTTGTAGCTTTCTTTTTTTCCTACACTTTTAAGTAATTATCAGAAAAAGTGGAATGTAATAGTACAGAATTTTATGGTTAAACTGAATTATCAACTATGCGCTTCACTACTGCATTGAATTTTTACTTTATGTTTGCAATGTTCAGAAACCTCCTGATAATATATCCACAATGTACAATAAGGTGCTGTGCATATGAAAAAAAATAAAGCAATTTAAAACCCAGTAGCATTCAAGAAAGATAGTCAACTTGAAGCAACCAATAAAACTTCAGTTTTCTGCAACCATGTCCAGGAAAGCGAAAAGACTATTTTGTTGCTCCCCCTGTATTTTAAATTATCAATCTCTCTCTCTCTCCCTCTCTCCATCTATCTATCTATCTATCTATCTATCTATATACAAAAAGAAGATTACTGTTCTTAAAAAATCTTTAATATAAAAAAATTATATACAAAAGATACAAAATAATCAATACAGTGTTCAGCAAACAGTTTTGGGCTATTCAGTTAACGTCTTTCTTCAGATCAAGACACATGTACAAATGAAAACTAAAACTATACTTAAACAAACTAAATAAATCCCAGCGCCAATCAAAGAAAGTATACAATTATGCAGCTGTGCACCAGTGAAAACCACCAATAATAAATAACACAAAAAACAGCGCAAAAATTAAATAAATAAAAATAATCACAAATAAATAAATGTCCGTGCAAAAATATATATATAATATTTCAAACATAAGTCCTTATTTTCCCAAAAGGATTTTCAAAACAATGTTCCAAAATGTGCTTCCACCCAATCACCACGCGAAAAACAATATTGACCGCACCCACCAGATGGAGGCGAGCAATAAGCCCCACAGGATACAAGGGATCCCACAGCCCCTCAGGAGGAACTCAAATCGCCTCCACCCCGCCCAGACACAGCAATCGACTCCACTCCACCCCTCCACTGAATCCTCAATAGTGTGCAAGGAAAGAAAGGCTACATAGTGTAATAGAAGAAATTTTAGTGAGCGCTACCAAAAGAACAACAAAGAGTATATATATATATATATATGTAGATACATATATACACACATACATACACACATATATGTATATGTATTCAAATAAATAAGCAGGCTGATACACCGAAAGGCAACCAAAAAAAAAAAAAAAAAAACCTCCAATAGTATATATGTATTCAAATATGTTGGTGCAGCGCTAAATAGTAATACATATTAGTAAACATACTGCCATGCAATTTCAAATAAATGTGGATAGGTGATATCACCTTAAGGTGATTAATCGTGATATATAGTTCAAAATAATCGTGTGGATCAATCAGAGATCACAATTCCAAAGTGTGTGGACGTCCTGATCCGGGAGTGACAACAGGTGCAAGCCACACGAATGGATAAAAAACGCACTCACCAGATGTGCGTTTAGAATGCACAATAATAAATCCTGCGTCATCAGGTTATAGAAAGGTCATCAGATCTCGGGTCAGGTTACCATACGAATCACTATCCCAGCTCCACAGAAAAGGTCACCAGAAACCGCTACCAGGTATCACCATCAGGGTCATCTATCCTCCAAAAGGGCACTGTGGATGATGACACTCACACAGAGTGCACAATGAGAGACCACATAGTGTGATATTGCTTAAGGTACCTTTTTATTCAAGGATAGTAGGTGCAGTGGTAAAAACAAATTTTTAAAAAGTTCCAAAAGTTACTGACCATGTATTCAGGGTATGCTGTGTCTAGATGTCCAGTTGCTGTTGGCAACAATATCACACTATGTGGTCTCTCATTGTGCACTCTGTGTGGTCTCTCATTGGGCACTCTGTGTGAGTGTCATCATCCACAGTGCCCTTTTGGAGGATAGATGACCCTGATGGTGATACCTGGTAGCGGTTTCTGGTGACCTTTTCTGTGGAGCTGGGATAGTGATTCGTATGGTAACCTGACCCGAGATCTGATGACCTTTCTATAACCTGATGACGCAGGATTTATTATTGTGCATTCTAAACGCACATCTGGTGAGTGCGTTTTTTATCCATTCGTGTGGCTTGCACCTGTTGTCACTCCCGGATCAGGACGTCCACACACTTTGGAATTGTGATCTCTGATTGATCCACACGATTATTTTGAACTATATATCACGATTAATCACCTTAAGGTGATATCACCTACATAGTGTAATACTGCCACTCAATACCATATAAATCGATAGAATAAGGACACTCACACGTTTCAACAAAACAACAGGCCCTGTTCAATAGCCTCAAAGGCTTCAAAGGAACAAGCCTCCAAACTGCAAACACAGGGATCCCACGCCTCAAGGATCACTGTAGAGGATGACCAGCCCTCCACCTCAAAAATGGCCGCCTGAACCGCAAAAGTCGGCGCGCGCTCCAAATACCGGAAGCGACGTAGGCCAAGAAGACGGCAGACCGGAAGTGCGTCAACGTGCCCCGCCCCACCCACAGGGCGCTCCCAAGACCTGGGTGGAAGCACATTTTGGAACATTGTTTTGAAAATCCTTTTGGGAAAATAAGGACTTATGTTTGAAATATTATATATATATTTTTGCACAGACATTTATTTATTTGTGATTATTTTTATTTATTTAATTTTTGCGCTGTTTTTTGTGTTATTTAAAACTATACTTAATTTATATGTTCAGAAAAGCTGGAATCAATTATACAGGTAACCACAAATTAACCACAAATTAAACAGACATTTTCTAATAGATGTGACTGGAGCGAAAAATCTGTCATAGAAAAATCTTCCATATCACAAGCGTAGAATGCAGATATAGGAAACCTGTTATAAAAAGCACCTATATGCGCCATATAAGCTATCGCATAACAAAAATGAAAAAAAATATATATGAATAAATGCACAATTATGACCATTATTGGTCATTTATATATTTTTACCCTCTTGAGAGCCACTGAGTTTTGAGTCCCCCTTTACTTCTTGCACAGCCAGGCAACACGCATTTTCCAATCTTGCATCATAAGTCAGTGTCCAGTCCATGAGCTTGGTTTTGTTTGTTTTATTAAGGGTTAAACAACTTGGATGGAGTCCAGTGGTATATGGGATGACCAATGGAACTGAAACAACTTGGAGGACAAAACTTCCTATGTACAAAAAGCAAACATAGATCCTGAACTTTCTACTCCCTCTGGAGTGGCTATTGTCTCTTAACAAATCAGCATACAGTCCTTACTACATAGGTCCCAACTGTCCCTGATTTCGAGGGACTGTCCCTCCTTTGTAACAAAATCCCTCTTTTCCTCTTTCTTCATTATTGTCCCTCATTTTGGTCTGATCTATACAGTTGTATATATTTATCTATCTATCAAAAAGTGTTTTACAGTGCTAAACGTTTCATACAACTTCTAAATTGCTGCATCTGAAAATTTCCAAAGTCAATATAAAGGAATAGTAGTTGTCAAAAACTAACTGTGGGTTTAACCAAGACATTTTTTGTATAATTCTCCTTTAAGTGGGGAGTGGCAGGGGTTGTATTCCTACATACGTTTGCTAATAGGTGTCCCTCACTCCCATCACAGAAAGTTTGGAGGTATGTTACTAGGAGCACTCAGTCCCATACAATGAACCCCCTCAGACCCTAGACGAAAATCTCCTCATCCACCTGGCTGTCATGAAAAGTATCCCAGGGTAAGGGATTCCGAGACACGTAAGTATACTGTCCCAGGGAGAACTAGTTGGGTATGGCACCTTACTGCCCTGTCCCTTGTAGGCCCAGGGGGTGTAGCGGTACACACACTGTCCTGTACCTGTAGCTTTAAAGGTGAAACTGCTTTCAGGCCTTATGCTGAGCTGTTTTTTCCCCTGCTGATAGAGTGTCCTCCCCTAGTAGACTGTAGAACAGTGGAGGCCCCTCTATCAAGCTCCTAGACTGTAGGTAGACCCATCTTCTCCAGAGCCCCTTCCCAGGCTCCACACCAGCGTAATTTCCTCAATCCATCTTCCATTTTACTCCCATTCCTGGCTAGGCTCTCTTATATTTAAGGGCTGACCTAGCCAGGCACCATGCCAGGCCTCCTGCCTGGGGATTGACCATATTTCCCTAAATATTCAGATCAGCACCTTCTGGCCTCTGCCTACTGGCTTCTAGAAGCTTTTCCAAGTTTCTAGGGCAGGAGGAGGTACTAGAGGACTGACCTGTAGAGCCCTCCAGCCCTGCCTGAAATAACCTCTCTAACTAACACACACAAACACTGACTCACTCCCAGGCTGCTAGCAAGTAACTATACATTTATACACAACAAATCTACATTAGAGGGCACTATATATATATATATATATATACAGGGCTCAAAATTTCAAATCCTGAGCTACTAGCCAGGATTTAAGAGTTACGCGCCAGCAGTTTCCCCACCCAACCCTTTTCCTTCCCTTAATTCCGCCCCTAACCATGCACTTGTAAATTATCTCATGAAATGGCACTGTTAAATGTTTTATGCAGGATGAAGGAAGGGAAGGGAAGGGAGGAAGGAAGGAAGGAAGGAAGGAAGGAAGGAAGGAAGGAAGGAAGAAAGGAAGGAAGGAAATGGAAAGAAGGGACAAAGGGAGGAAGGGAAGGAGGGGTGGAAGAAAGGGAGAAAGGGGTGGAAGGAAGGGAGGAAGGGGTGGAAAGAAGTGAGGGGTGAAAGGAAGGAAGGCAGGGAGGGGTGGAAGGAATGGAAAGGTGGAAGGGAGGGGAAGAAGGAAGGAAGGAAGGAAGGATGGGAAGAGTGGAAGAAAGGGAGGGGTAGAAGGGAGGGAGGGGTGGGTGGATTGAAGGAACTAATGAAGAAAGGGAAGGGTGGGTGGAAGGAATGAAAGGAGAGGTGGAAGGGAGGGGTGGAAGGAAGGGAGGGTGGAAGGTAGGAAGGAAGGAAGTGATGGGTGGAAGGGAGGGTGGAAGGAAGGAAGAAATTGGTGGGTGGAAGGGAGGGTGGAAGGAAGGAAGAAATGGGTGGGTGGAAGGAAGAAAGGGAGGGGTGGGTTGAAGGAAGGATCGGGTGAAAGGAGGAAAGGGAAGGGTGGAAGGAAGGGAGGTTGGAAGGAAGGGAGGGAGGAGTGGAAAGAAGGGAGGGGTGGAAGGAAGGGAGGGGTGGGTGGAAGGAAGAAAGGGAGGGGTGTGTGGAAAGAAGGAAGGGAGGGGTGGGTGGATGGAAGGAAAGGAGGGATGGGTGGAAGTCAGGGGTGGAAGGAAGGAAAGAAGGAAGGAAGGAAGAAAAAGGAAGGAAGGAAGGAGAGGAGGGTGGAAAGAAGGGGTGGAAGGAAGGGAGGTGTGGGTGGAAGGAAAGAAGGGAGGGGTGTGTGGAAGGAAGGAATTAAGGGGTGGAAGGAGGGGTGGGTGGAAGGAAGGAAGGGAGGGGAAGAAGGAAGGGAGGAGTGGGTGGAAGGAAGGGAGGGGTGGAAGGAAGGGAGGTGGGACTCAAATGCTCAGTCAGATGCATCAGAGCTGTCAGCTGTTCTGTGTTCCATTTCCCGCCCACACATCCTCTGAAGCTGCACGGACCGGAGTGTGGGCTGGCACAAGGGGGCAGAGCAGATCCAGCTTCTCTCCACTTTTCTCCTATTGGTGCAGAGGATGGGGGAGGGGCTGGGCACTAAGGAGTACACAGTGGAGGGGGGGGAGAAAGAAACATACCGTTCCGGGATGATTGGTGCAGCGGAGGGACAGTGACAAGCAGTGATCTCCCTGTATGGCTTTCAATGAAGCAGCTGGAAGTTACTTCTCCTCCTCTCCCTCCTGCAGCTTTCAGCTGCTTCATTGAAAACCATAAAGGGGACCACTGCTTGTCACTGCCTCCACCGTCGCTCCTCCCACACATCCCTAGTCCCGGCGCTACTCGCCTCCACCTTATTTCCACATGCCCAATAGGAGCAGGCCAGTGGAAATTTCGAGGGCTGATATATAGATATATATATAAAGAGAGAGAGAGATATGTAGCGCCCTCTAGTTTGGTTGCAGTGTGAACATCTAGCTCAGCCAGGAATTGGCAAAAAATGGGGACAGCTGCAATGAGAGAGTTTGCAGCTGTCAAGTCTAACCTGTGATGTCAGGGATGGGCAAGGCCGATATGCATTTCAGGGGTCCAACCCCCTTTTAAAAACAACCTGTTCATCTGTTCATAGGGAAACAGCCAGCATTTGTACAGTGCTAACCGGGAAAAAGGTGGCAAGAGCAGGACCAATTGGAACTACTGCATGTGCAACCGCAGTGGTGTATATTAAACCTGAATTATACACCATTGCAGGTGCACATGCAGTAGTTCCAATTGGTCCTGCCCCTTGCCACCTTTTTCCCAGTTTAGTTAGCTTCTGAACCTTGTACTCTGTATGTAACGCATCTCTGAATCCTGCACTCTGTATGAAACACACACCTGAACCTTGCACTCTGTATAAAACACATTCCTGAATCCTGCACTCTGTATGAAATGCATTCCTGAACCTTTCATTCTGCTGTACATAACTGTAGTGAGTGCTGCCAAGCCTGACTTCAGAAACGGACCACACTGTCACTTGATCCCCTCTTCTCCCCCCCCCCACCCCACTCGAGCTACGGTTGTCACACAGGGGACCAGAGCAGCTGTGGGTTTTTGTTCCCCCCTCCTCACACTGTCATGCAGGGGAATGGAGCGGCATTTACTAGGATTGCTGCCTGCTCTGTCCCCTTCCTATTGGCCACAGCAAAAGGGACAATCACCAAGGAGCAGGGGAGGATCATGGGATGTGTGCTACCCATCAGGTTTGATGAAGCATGGACTACAGCTGCCAGCATGCCCTGGCAGCAAAGGGAGGAGAGGACGGGGAGCCCTGGAAAAGAGGAGGAACTGAGAAGTGAACAGGAGCAGAGAGATCTGGAGTGTGGAGTGGGCTGACTGCCAAAGGACCAGACCAGGCAGGAGAAGAAAGAAGGGAGACAAAGAGAATCTGAGAGCTAATCTGCCAGCAGATGACCGGACACAGCGCTGCAGGCAAGATCAGAGAGTTTGAGTGGGTCCCATCTGGAAAGAGAGAAATATTGCAAGGATCTGCCAGATGCCATTCCTCAGGTGAGAGATTGCCAAGCCTTGCCTAAGAAAAGAAATAGTGACATTTCCTTCTGCACAGTAGCAGGCACCATATACAGTCACTATAAGTTGTGGCCTAGTTCCTTCAGCCACTGTTGCTTAACTACACTTAACACAACCTTCACACCCACACTGATAACAGGACAGCCTTCCTGCAGGCTGAACCTGGCCATGTCACTATCATCATCAATTTACCCTTTTCAAGAGACCTCTTTCTATTGTGCCAATAGTCTTGCAGTCTAGAGGGGAGTTACCCTGTATCCACACTCACTCTTGCCAGCCCATCATCCTTCTTCTTCACATCTACTTACTAGTGACCAGTGACTTAAAGGGACATTACACCAGTTCACTGCCATTTTCAAAGGAAATACCGTTCCACCTTTGCCTTATTGCATTATTCTTTAGAGAATCATTATTCACACCTCTTCTCATTGTGCACCAACTGGGCCCCACCATGCATGCAGAGATCTCTTCATTGCACTGAAGGGGGACATTGGTTGTATTGGGGTAAAGAGCTCTTTTCTTATTTCAGGCTACCTCCCAGCCATCAAGTCCTGAGCTAGTCTACCTGTTTGATAGTTCTCGCTGCTCACTGGGGACTGTAAAACTAGTTCAGATTGAAAGTATTGGTTTAGTTTTTGAAAAGCAGTCCTGCTAACACTAACTGAGACTCTGTGATAAGTAATGTGTTTTTTCTTGTTTAGCCAAGCTACATTGAAGTTTGCTATAAACCTCATAACAGTTTACTTCAATCCTTGTGTGAGTTTGCTTTCTGGTAGTAATTTATTCAACTAGATGTGCCTGAGGGGCTGAAGGTGTTCTTGGAGTCGAGGGGCAGAACAGTGAACACAAAATTGCCAAGCGGCTCCTTCTGGGGTGGCGCTACACAACACATTCCTGAATCCAGCAGTCTGTATGAAATGCACTCCTGAATCCTGCACTCTATGCATAATGCATTCCTGAATCCTTCCACACTTTGTGTAAAGCACTCTTCTACAGTTTGTGCAAAACCATTTGTAATGGAAGCTTTGTGTTTTTTTTTTAAATGACTGTGCTGGGGTTTGTGTCCGTAAGACTCTTGCTTGTGGCACAGCAATCAAAGCATATTTTATAGGTACAAGGAAACCTGGGTTTTGTTTAACCACACCCCTTAGGCCCCTCCCACTGTAAAAATTGGCCACACCCATTTTTCCACGGTGTGTTACGCAGGCCACAGGTCACTCCCTCCCTCAAGTGTATGGGCCCTACACTAGTTAGGTCTTAATGGGACCTAAGCACCCATTTGTGTGCCATCACTTGAGGTGTACTTGTAGTTCTGGGGCCCAACCTGTGACCTTTTGTTACTTTTGAGACCTTCAGATCCCAGTAGTCAGTGATGGGAACTTTGGGATGGAAACTCATATGTACAGGGATTGTAATGGTAGTAATATTCAAGTTTCATTTGATCAATCTGTCTCCTTGGTGATGTAAGGGGTTTCAGACAGGTTTCAGATTAGGCATCTTAATGTATTTTGCAAACTGTTCACCACTTATCTCACTAGCCCCAGAAGCTGCTGATCTTTAAAGTTACATAGAATGCAAGTATAGAAATATTTTTATAGAAGCCTGCTGAGCAGGTCCCTGAGCTTCTGCAGCAATAAACAAATAAAATGCCTCATATAGTGTGAAAACTGTAAATCTTTTCTTTTGTTGGTCACTAATGAGGAGCACTGGAAACACCCTTCCAGTATAGCAATTAGAGATGAGCGAATTATTCAAAAATTCGATTCGGCTGATTCGCCGAATTTGAGGAAGAAATTCGATTCGATGCGAATGTATTCGCTGCGAATTTAACTTATAAAAAGGGTTTCTAGGCTTCAGAGAGCCTTTATATTAGTGCAGAACACTGTACCTTTAATTTAAATGCCCTTGGAGATGAGGAAGGAGAAGGAGAAGGAGAAGGAGAGGGAGAAGGAGAAGGATGAGAAGAAGGAGAAGGAGAAGGATGAGAAGAAGGAGAAGGATGAGAAGAAGGAGAAGGATGAGAAGAAGGAGAAGGATGAGAAGAAGAAGGATGAGAAGAAGGAGAAGGAGAAGGATGAGAAGAAGGAGAAGGATGAGAAGAAGGAGAAGGAGAAGGATGAGAAGAAGGAGAAGGAGAAGGATGAGAAGAAGGAGAAGGATGAGAAGAAGGATGAGAAGAAGGAGAAGGATGAGAAGAAGGATGAGAAGAAGGAGAAGGATGAGAAGAAGGATGAGAAGAAGGAGAAGGATGAGAAGAAGAAGGGTGAGAAGAAGAAGAAGGATGAGAAGAAGGAGAAGGATGAGAAGAAGAAGAAGGATGAGAAGAAGAAGAAGGATGAGAAGAAGGAGAAGGATGAGAAGGAGAAGAAGGATGAGAAGAAAAAGAAGGATGAGAAGAAGGAGAAGGATGAGAAGAAGAAGAAGGATGAGAAGAAGAAGAAGGATGAGAAGAAGGAGAATTCCAAGCCGGCAAAAAGTGTATCTGCAGAGCTCCGCTATTTCTTAGCGGAGCTCTGCAGATACACTTAGCGGAGCTCTGCAGATACACTTTTTGCCAGCTTGGAATTCTTCTTATTTTCATCCTACTTCTTCTTCTTCTTCTTCTTCATCCTCATCCTCAGAAGAAGAAGAAGAGGATGAGGATGAGGATGAAGAAGAAGAAGAAGTAGAAGAAGTAGGATGAAAATAAGAAGAATTCCAAGCCGGCAAAAAGTGTATCTGCAGAGCTCCTCTATTTCTGACAGTTCTCTGACATTCACATTTACAGCGGTTGAAACATTGTATCTATTTGTTTCCATAAATGGAAACAAATAGATACAATGTTTCAACCGCTGTAAATGTGAATGTCAGAGAACTGTCAGAAATAGCGGAGCTCTGCAGATACACTTAGCGGAGCTCTGCAGATACACTTTTTGCCGGCTTGGAATTCTTCTTATTTTCATCCTACTTCTTCTTCTTCTTCTTCATCCTTATCCTCAGAAGAAGAAGAAGAGGATGAGGATGAGGATGAGGATGAAGAAGAAGAAGAAGAAGAAGAAGTAGGATGAAAATAAGAAGAATTCCAAGTCGGCAAAAAGTGTATCTGCAGAGCTCCTCTATTTCTGACAGACACACTTTTTCCCGGCTTGGAATTCTTCTTATTTTCATCCTACTTCTTCTTCTTCTTCATCCTCATCCTCATCCTCAGAAGAAGAATGAAAAGAAGAAGAATGAAAAGAAGAATGAAAAGAAGAAGAAGAAGAATGAAAAGAAGAATGAGAAGAATGAAAAGATTCTTCTTCTTCTTCTTTTCATTCTTCTTTTCATTCTTCTTCTTTTCATTCTTCTTCTTCTTCTTTTCATTCTTCTTTTCATTCTTCTCATTCTTCTTTTCATTCTTCTCATTCTTCTTCTCATTCTTCTTTTCATTCTTCTTCTCATTCTTCTTTTCATTCTTCTCATTCTTCTTTTCATTCTTCTTTTCATTCTTCTCATTCTTCTTTTCATTCTTCTTTTCATTCTTCTCATTCTTCTTTTCATTCTTCTTCTTTTCATTCCTCTTCTTCTTCTTTTCATTCTTCTTCTTCTTCTTCTTTTCATTCTTCTTTTCATTCTTCTCATTCTTCTTCTCATTCTTCTTTTCATTCTTCTTCTCATTCTTCTTTTCATTCTTCTTCTTCTTTTCATTCTTCTTTTCATTCTTCGCATTCTTCTTTTCATTCTTCTTTTCATTCTTCTTCTCATTCTTCTTTTCATGAAGAAGAAAAGAAGAATGAGAAGAATGAAAAGAAGAAGAAGAAGAATGAAAAGAAGAATGAGAAGAAGAATGAAAAGAAGAATGAAAAGAAGAATGAGAAGAATGAAAAGAAGAAGGAAAAGAAGAATGAAAAGAAGAAGAATGAAAAGAAGAAGAAGAATGAAAAGAAGAATGAAAAGAAGCAGAAGAATGAAAAGAAGAAGAAGAATGAAAAGAAAAAGAAGAAGAATGAAAAGAAGAATGAAAAGAAGAAGAAGAAGAATGAAAAGAAGAAGAAGAAGAATGAAAAGAAGAATGAGAAGAATGAAAAGAAGAAGAAGAATGAAAAGAAGAATGAAAAGAAGAAGAAGAATGAAAAGAAGAAGAAGAAGAATGAAAAGAAGAATGAAAAGAAGAAGAAGAATGAAAAGAAGAAGAAGAAGAATGAAAAGAAGAATGAAAAGAAGAATGAGAAGAATGAAAAGATTCTTCTTCTTCTTCTTTTCATTCTTCTTTTCATTCTTCTTCTTCTTTTCATTCTTCTTCTTTTCATTCTTCTTTTCATTCTTCTCATTCTTCTTCTCATTCTTCTTTTCATTCTTCTTCTCATTCTTCTTCTTCTTTTCATTCTTCTTTTCATTCTTCTCATTCTTCTTTTCATTCTTCTTTTCATTCTTCTTCTCATTCTTCTTTTCATTCTTCTTCTTCTTTTCATTCTTCTTTTCATTCTTCTTCTCATTCCTCTTTTCATGAAGAAGAAAAGATGAATGAAAAGAAGAAGAAGAAGAATGAAAAGAAGAATGAGAAGAAGAATGAAAAGAAGAATGAAAAGAAGAATGAGAAGAATGAAAAGAAGAATGAGAAGAATGAAAAGAAGAATGAAAAGAAGAAGAAGAAGAAGAAGAAGAAGAATGAAAAGAAGAAGAAGAATGAAAAGAAGAATGAAAAGAAGAAGAAGAAGAATGAAAAGAAGAATGAAAAGAAGAAGAAGAATGAAAAGAAGAAGAAGAAGAATGAAAAGAAGAATGAAAAGAAGAAGAAGAATGAAAAGAAGAAGAAGAAGAATGAAAAGAAGAATGAAAAGAAGAATGAGAAGAATGAAAAGATTCTTCTTCTTCTTTTCATTCTTCTTTTCATTCTTCTTCTTCTTTTCATTCTTCTTCTTCTTCTTTTCATTCTTCTTTTCATTCTTCTCATTCTTCTTTTCATTCTTCTCATTCTTCTTCTCATTCTTCTTTTCATTCTTCTTCTTCTTTTCATTCTTCTTTTCATTCTTATTCTCATTCTTCTTTTCATGAAGAAGAAAAGAAGAATGAGAAGAATGAAAAGAAGAATGAAAAGAAGAAGAATGAAAAGAAGAATGAGAAGAAGAATGAAAAGAAGAATGAGAAGAATGAAAAGAAGAAGAAGAATAATGAAAAGAAGAAGAAGAATGAAAAGAAGAATGAAAAGAAGAAGAATGAAAAGAAGAAGAAGAAGAATGAAAAGAAGAATGAAAAGAAGAAGAAGAATGAAAAGAAGAAGAAGAAGAATGAAAAGAAGAATGAGAAGAATGAAAAGAAGAAGAATGAAAAGAAGAATGAAAAGAAGAAGAATGAAAAGAAGAAGAAGAAGAATGAAAAGAAGAATGAAAAGAAGAAGAAGAAGAATGAAAAGAAGAATGAAAAGAAGAATGAGAAGAATGAAAAGATTCTTCTTCTTCTTCTTTTCATTCTTCTTTTCATTCTTCTTCTTCCTCTTTTCATTCTTCTTTTCATTCTTCTCATTCTCCTTCTCATTCTTCTTTTCATTCTTCTTCTCATTCTTCTTTTCATTCTTCTTCTTCTTTTCATTCTTCTTTTCATTCTTCTCATTCTTCTTTTCATTCTTCTTTTCATTCTTCTTCTCATTCTTCTTTTCATTCTTCTTCTTCTTTTCATTCTTCATTTCATTCTTCTTCTTCTTCTTTTCATTCTTCTTCTTCTTTTCATTCTTCTTTTCATTCTTCTCATTCTTCTTTTCATTCTTCTCATTCTTCTTCTCATTCTTCTTGTCATTCTTCTTCTCATTCTTCTTCTTCTTTTCATTCTTCTTTTCATTCTTCTCATTCTTCTTTTCATTCTTCTTTTCATTCTTTTTCTCATTCTTCTTTTCATGAAGAAGAAAAGAAGAATGAGAAGAATGAAAAGAAGAATGAAAAGAAGAAGAAGAATGAAAAGAAGAATGAGAAGAAGAATGAAAAGAAGAATGAAAAGAAGAATGAGAAGAAGAATGAAAAGAAGAATGAAAAGAAGAAGTATTCCAGTACAGCAAAAAGTGTATCTGCAGAGAGCTCCGCTATTTCTGACAGTTCTCTGACAGTTCCTTCACATTTACAGTGGTTGAAACATTGTATCTGTTTCCAAATAAAAACATCTGTATCCTAAATGGAAACAAATAGATACAATGTTTCAACCGCTGTACATGTGAAGGAACTGTCAGAGAACTGTCAGAAATAGCGGAGCTCTCTGCAGGGACACTTTTGCCGGCTGATCGGGAAAAATCCGATTCGCGCACCCGAAGTATGCTAATATTCGGATTCGCCGCGAATCGAATTTTTCCTGAAATTCGAAACGAATTCCACTTCGCCTGGTTCGATTCGCTCATCTCTAATAGCAATTAAAATGTTCTTGTTAGTAAAGAAAAAGGGAATTTATTAATGTTGCCATCTCTTTGAAGGAGCATGCTCTAGGCTGTCATTCATAGCTATCCTATATTACTTGGTGTCCCAGGACTTTACTGACTGTATACTTGTTTAAGGTAAAATTTGTCAACCTATGGTATGTGAACCAACTATTGAATCTGACAACTGACTTATTGCTGCAAGTTATCTATTTAATCATGGAAGATCTTTGGTCATATGATCGAAAGTAAGTGAACACATACAATATGTAATGAAGCAGTTTGTTTGATGTTAACAATTTGTATGGCTATTATGTTGGCTGTAGGGGGTGCCATTTCACACTTCTCCTTAGGCAGCAAAAAGGTTTTAGTGCATACCACAAAAGCTTCCTGAGTTTCAGTATAATGTAAATATTGTGGAAAAGGACATGGGAGAAACAAGGAGAAATGCCCTGCTTATGGTAAAATATGCTAATTCCTTGTATAGAGGGATAATTTTGCAACACAGACTCTGACAGTGCAGATATTGTCATTATAGCAAAGCAACAGGTAATCAATGCTGCATAACAGCTTTTTGCTACCTTCTTGCTAGATGAGAGGCTCATTAGGTTATAGCTGGAATGCAAAGCAAGATGCAATGTTATTCCTTACACTTTAACTAATAAACAATTTACAATTTAGCCTACAAATGAAGTACTCATAGGGGAAATTTACTAAAACTGAAGAGTGCAAAATCTGGTGCAGCGCTGCATAGAAACGAATCAGCTTCCAGGTATTAGTGTCAAAGCTTAAAGCGGAGTTCCACTCACCCTGTTAAAAAATAAACGTCCGCAGCTACAGAAACTGTAGCTGCTGACTTTTAAAAAACAGCCACTTAATTGTCCCTCAGTCCCCCGGAGTGTCCCCCGCAGCCCGTTTCACCGGCTGTCCTGTATTCCAGGAGGCCGGCATCTTCAGTGTGGGCACCCGGCTGTGACAGCTTGCGACTTCACAGCCGGGTACCCACTGCACATGCGTGAGTAATGCTGCGCTTCATGAATGGTCCTGTAGACTTCTGGGACCTGTCAGGTGTCCCAAAAGACTACAGGGAGGGAGGGAGGACACCTTCCGCTTCCAGTCGCCTAGGCGATCGGACCGGAAGTGGGAGCGGGTACCTGCCAAATTCGGGTACCCACCCCCCAAAGGTGCCAATCCTTAATGGGGAGTGGGGGAGCAGTCCTTAAAGCGGAACTTCCCTTTTGGGTTGAGCTACGCTTTAACGTATAACTAAAGGCAAAACTTTTTTTTTTTCGTTTTGGATACATTGGAGAGGGATTAGAACACCTGTCAGTTTTTTTGCTGTCTGTGCCCCCGTTAGTGAGATTCACCCGCTCTATTTGTCATGTTTACAAATATCAATGAAAGTAAAAGCAAATCCCAAATTTGGGGTTATCTTTAGAAAAGTAATAGAGGGGAAATCTTCCAATGGGGACACTATTTCTGGTAACCTGGGGGTTCCCAAGGAATTCCCTTAATTTGCAGGGATTTCCTCTCATTTCCTGTTTGGCTAAGGGACAAGTAAGTGACAGTGAAAGGAAATCTCCCTGTATTACAAAAGCACCCAGAAACACATTGGTACATGCAGATTGAAGCTGAAGAGTAACATCACTCCAAAAGTGAAGTACCTTCTGTAGCACCCTCCTAGTTAGCCAGGAGGAGCTAGCTAATTATTTTTGTAGTTAGATAGCTGAGCCTGGGTGATGGAGGGTCAGGGCTGAGAGGCTCTGCAGATCAGCTTTCTGATACCTCCCACTGATCTAGAGACTTAGCAAAGTCTCTAGAACTCAGTAGGCGGGGGTGAGGAGGAGCTGGTCTGCACTGTTAAGGAATTCTGACCAATCTCTAAGCAGGAGGCTTGGCATGGGGTCAGGACAGCACTTAAGAGCGATTGAGCCTGCTCAAGAGCAAGAGAGTTTGTGTGGAAGATAGAGTGATCAGGATGGAGTGTGGAGCCTGGGATGGGGGTCCAGTAGTGGGGCCTACCTACAGGCAGAGGAGCTGGAAGGGAGACCTGAGAGGACAGCCTGGGAAGCAGGGAAAAAGCAGGGAAAAAGCTAGCATAGTGTAAGGCCTGAAGGCAGCCACTAACCCACATGCTTGCAAGAGAGAACTGAATGAGTAATCCCACACTCCCTGGGCCAGATAAGGGGAGAGGGCATTCTGGTGGGAAACCTGACTAGACCTCATCTGGGACTGTTCTTTATTGGCAGTTTCCAGCCCATCTTGCCCGGGGATTCCTTCAGGAAGATGGGCAAATAGGAAATTTCATGTAGGGTCTGAAGTGGTACATTAGGAGAGACTGGAGAGCTCTCAGAGAAGAGTTTTGCTGTGTACTTATACATAATTGCTAGGAAGTTGTCCTCAGTTTACAATTCCTTGGGTATTCCACACATACCTCAACCCCATCCAAGTTTATTAGCCCTAATAAAATCCCCCAAAAAATAAGTTCAAGGACTGTATACTGTCTCTGGAGATCATGTCTGAGAAAATGCGTATTGCCTGGCTGTGCAGGACTATAGAGGGAACCCAAAACTTTAGAAACTTCTAAGTGGTTAGTGCAATACTTCCTTCCAGCCTGTAACTGAGTTGCAGGTTATTTATGGGGTGTAGGGGGAGCGAGTACTTATTTTTTCATTTTCCACCTCCTCAAGCCTCGTCTAGGATGACTCTGCCTTGTTTCATCCCCGTCCCCACCTTCAGCCTCCTGGGACACAACACAAATCCCAGGTAGCTGCAGGACTAGTCTTCCTGAGCCGTGCAATCTTGCCCATGCACACTTGGGAGATGGCTGTGATTTATCAGGAAGTCACAGCTAGCTCCCAAATCCAATATGGCAGTGCAAGTACCAGAAAGACTCCCTGGAATAAAAACACTATCAGATAATATACTAATAGTTGGAGAAGGAGATGACATGAATCTGCAAAAAAGATATTGACCTGAAGATGATACAGTTCTTGGACAGATGTTGAAAAAGGAAATTAAACTAAACCTGGACAAATTCCAAATGAAAATGACTGGGGTTCTACCAAGTGGACATCTGCTAACAAACTATTTGAAAGGAGATCAAAAAAAGTTGTACAAGAAATGCCTTCTCCTACGGATATATAGGAAGTTATGTGATTCCTGGTTATAATTATTTACCTTTCATAATTCTGTAAGCATCTGTCTAATATGTTGGAGCCTTTGAGACAACACATAAAGATGTGCTCTGGAAATAGACAGACACACAGGAGGCAGTATTGTAGGCAGTGAAAAGTGATTTACAGACATGGCTGTTTCATGTACAGGAATGCAGACAACACAAGCTGCTGGTGTGAGGAATCATTTTGTACAACAGAACTGCATCCAGGTCAGCATAGAACAGAAAACAGGAAGTATAAGGCAACGCAATATTACCATATGCAAGTAGAGTCACAGTATTTGCATAATAACTCTACAACATCTCCCTTTTTTACATTCAATTCAAACCTTGTAAACAATTAAACTAAAACAGATCCTGAACAGTCTTGAACATGGCATACTGTGTTACTGGTAGATACGCTACAGACTGAGTCTATCTGGTGGTCTTGAAACTTGACCACTACGCAAGACCACAGGGATTTTGCCTGGGGAAATCCGTTCAGCTCCAGAAGGTGTTGATAAGGAGCTACCCTCTTTCCTGGCAGGTGTGTTTGGCAAAGAAGAATTTGACGGGTTATGTGGCTGGATTATGTCATCCTCATTGTATCCCGACATGACAGCAGAGTTCTCTTTGCTTTGAGTATATGGTCCAGTAGGACTCGGGGCATTGAGCACCTCAGGAGGATCACGTACAGGATGCTCATAGGCTTGTGTGGTGAATCGTTCTGCCCTTCGCAGGTCCACTCGATTGCAGCGGTAAAGACTGCCTTCTACATTCACAAGATATGATCGAGGAGCAACCCTCTGAACACAGGAACCCAGTCTCCAGCGACCGGTCCTGTCACCTGGAAGCGGCTTCATACGAATTGGCTCCCCAATGCTTAGTTCAGCTAAGTCTTTAGCAGACACATCATATGACAGTTTGTCAATCTGTTTCCTCTGCTGCAGTTTCGCCGGGACACCTGTAACCACACAAGGATCAAGTAATTTGTTGGCCACAGGCAATGAAGTCTTCAGTCTCCTAGACCTCAAGCGCTGTGCCGGACTACTGTCCATGCCTTCAGATGGGGTGTTCCTCCAATGTAGAATGGCCTTCCACGGATCAGTACCATCAAACTTGGCCTTCTTACAAAGATTCTTCACTATCTTGACAGCCGATTCCGCTTTGCCATTGGCTTGCGGGTGCCTCGGGGATGAGGTAACATGCTCGAATCCCCAATCTGTAGAGAAACGTCTGAATTGCTCACATGCAAATTGAGGTCCAATATCTGAGATGACTCTATCCAGGTGGCCATAACGTGCAAACTGTGCTTTACAACGCTTGATGGTAGTATCAGCAGACAGGTCAGGAAGTAGCTCAATCTCCCAAAAGTCGGAATAGTGATCAACAATTAATAGAAAATCCTGCTCAGCATAATTCAGTATGTCCATATTTACAATTTGCCAAGGCCGGGTGGGCAGCACATGCAACATCATAGGTTCTTTCTGTTGTGCCTGCGCATATTCATTGCATGCCGAGCAAGAGCTAACAAAGTCTCTAATCTCGTTCTGCATGTTGGGCCAGTATAAGGTATCACGTGCTTGCCTATAGCATGCTTCTCTGCCAATGTGACTGGCATGAATACGAGTCAGCATCTCCGATCTTAAAGATTTAGGAATGATGTCCCTTGGCCCCTTTTACAGTATACCATCTTGAATGGCGATTTCATCTCTGAAAGTCCAATATTCTCTCACAAGTAATGGCACTTCCAACTTGGAATCAGGCCAACCATTCAGAACAACATATTTAAGAGCCTGCAAACTCTCATCGGTTTCATTGTGCTGTTTTATCTGAAGCAATCGTTGGTCCGTGACGTTTAAATGGTCTGAATGATTAATCTGTGACAGGACATCCAGGTCCCATTGAACATTGCAAACTGTCTGTTGTGCATACTCAGGTGTACCACCTGCTGCTGTAGCTCTGCTAAGGGTGTCACTAATGTACATTTCAGGACCAGGTTTATAGACAACATTTAGGCAATAGTTTTGTAACGTGAGCAACATGCTCTGTAGACGTTTGGGTGCACACAAAAGTGGTTTCTTGAAAATAGAAATCAGAGCTTTATGGTCAGTTTCTGCTGTGATCTTGTCGCGCCCATAGAGGTAGTGGTGAAAGTGCTGGCAGGCAAACACTATACTCAGACATTCCTTTTCTATTTGTGCATTTTTCATGCCAAGTCTCAATATTATTGCCTACAACGATTCATCAGTTCCAGCAGTTTGCCATCATGCTCTTGCTCTGCTTCCTCATCTGTGTCCCCACAGCCAACCACAAGGATGTCATCAGCTATTGGTTCAATACCACCGAGTCCAGCCAATAGTTTATGTTGTTTACATTGATACACCTCTGGTGCAACTGATACTCCAAAAGGCAGTTTGAGCCATCTTTTCCTGCCCCATGGAGTCCAGAAGGTTGTCATGTAACTACTTGCATCATCCAACTTACACTGTAAAAATGCATCCCGGGCATCAACAAGCGTGAACATACGTGCCTTAGGCAGCTTGTACAAAACATCCTTGAGAGTTGGCATGATGTAGTGAGATCGTCTCAGTGCCATATTTACGAATTTGGGATCTATGCAGCTTATTTGGCTCCCTTACAATCACCATATTACTTATCCAGTCAGTTGGGTCAGTCACAGGTGCCAAGTGTCCATTGGCCTCATACTCAGCTGTGCTTTAATGCCTGTTTTAATGCCACCGGCACATTGCAAGGCACACATTGGACTGGAGGGACACTCACATCAAGGTCGAAATGAACTTCCCCTGGTACAGATTCTACTGGCCCAGTAAACACATCACTAAATTCCTTTAGCAGCAGTTGTTTTGTCAAGGGCCCCTTGGAGAGACTGTCCATCACATTAAGCTCCGCAGGGATGGAGAAACGTGTCAGCCCTAGACGCTCACAGGTTGAGCCAGACAACAGTGTCTTTTGACAGGCTTCTACAATTTCAAACTCCAGCTTTTGTGTTAGTCCACATATGGCACATTCTGTCTTGAAGAGCCCTAGAGATTTCATAATCGCACCTGAGTATAACTTTAATCTGGTGTCACTTGGCAGTAGACATGCTTCTGGTGCTAACACCATTTTGTCTCTTAAGCACATTACATCACAAGTTGCTCCTGAATCGAGCTGACAGGATTGGGGCTTATTATTTAAATGTAAAGTGACAAACCATTTCTTTCCTCTGGATTGCACAGAGCCGATCAATTCACTGCTGTATATAACTTCAGTGGTGTGTGTCTCTGCCTCATATGTGGATGTGTTCTCCACGTTGTGTACTTTGCCTATTGATGGCCGTCGTTTACTTGACAAACAAACGTTAGCAAAATGGTTTGTTCTTCCACAAGACTTGCAAGACTTCCCATAGGCTGGACACTGCTCTTTAATTCTTTGATGCACAGTCCCACAGTATTTGCAAGCTGTATGGTTGGCAGTATTGGTGCTAATCAGTCGGCGTTGCTGACGTTTGTTTATGTTATGATGCTGCATTGCAATGTTTATGCTGTCAGTCTGCTGTCTGTCCTGTTCCATAACTTTCAGACGTCTGTCAGTGAGCTCTGCTGTACGGCACGTCTCAATGGCTGTGTTTAGAGTTAACTCATGTTCTCTTAGGAGGCGCCTGCGTGTGCTCTCGCTAGCTATACCAAGAACAATTTTGTCCCTTATCAATTCGTCTCTGAGTGTGCCATATTCACAAGTTACTGCCTTTTCTCTCAAATGTGTATTAAAGTTATCAAAAGATTCTCCCTCTTCTTGTTTGCAGCATCCAAACACATATCTTTCATAAATGACATTTTTAGCTTCCAGTGCATTTAGAATGGCTGTAACATTGTCTTGCTGATCTGCTGTGACGGTCAGATTGTGTTTACACACATGCCTGCATTCACTGCCCATGACTCTTCTCAGAGTTGCTGCCTGCACTGTTGCACATTTCTCATTCAAGCCTGTAGCCAGAGAATAATCTTCAAATTCAGCTCTGAAAGATTCCCAATTGCTGCTCCAATCCCCACTCATTGTCATCCCCTCTGGGGGAGGTATGCAATTCATGGCAGCCATATTGTCAGTAAGCCTCTGAGCTATCAAATATCAGAAAATCCTCAGTCTCAGGCTGTAGTTCACAAACCTGTGTTTCATAAACCTGCTGTGCTCCAAACAAGAGGCTCAGTCCTGATGCAAGTCACTTCTGACACCATGTTTCATGTACAGGAATGAAGACAACACAAGCTGCTGGTGTGAGGAAATATTTGTTGTACAACAGAACTACATCCAGGTCAGCATAGAACAGGAAACAGGAAGTATAAGGCAATGCAATATTACCATATGCAAGTAGGGTCACAGTATTTGCATAATAACTCTATAACAATGGCCACCCGCAAATTCTTTAGTCCAGATGAAGCAGTAGTAGAACAATGTGATGCCTCATAAACAAGCCTTTCAGCCATATTAATGTTAGGAAAACAGCCTATGGCCTTTGCAAGCAGAGCTCTAACACCTACAAAACAGGGGTATAATCAGATTTACAAGGAACTATTAGCAGCAGTGTTTGGGATAATGACATTCCACCTGTTCATCTGTAGGCAGGTGCAGTCTGTTTCCTCCACTGTAGGTGGCACTCAATCCAAGTGTTACCACAGCCTGGAGAGGAAGTCAAAGAGAAACAGCATTTCTCTATGGTTTCCTGGGTCAATGAAGAAGTGTTCCAAATGGCTGCTCTGTGGTCATGTGACCCTTGGTGACCATCCTGGGTTCAACAGGATATATTTAAATCCCTGCCCCTGGGTTTTCACAAGCTTCTTGCATGTGGCTAGTGTAGGGAATGAGACCCACTTGTTAGGGAAAGTAACTAACGGCAAGGAAAGGTTCCTAACGAGGAGGGAAACATTAGGAACTTGCTATCCTGGAAAGGGGCTTCCCTCTTGGGACTTAACTGGCCTTTCACCCTCTGCTAAAAAGACGGCTACAGCACAGTTGTCTAGTTTTGTGCACGCATCGAGTGCGTTTTGTGACCAATGTGTCTATTAAACAGAGCTAAACACAGATCAGGGTAAAGCGACAATCACAGTGACCCTTTGCCATGTGATTAACTGTGTCCAATCACAGCTGATCACATGTAAATAGACTTACCGGTTATAAGCAGTCCTTTCCTCCTATCAGTTTACACTTAGTAGAGCCTCATCAGGGCTAATCAGTGCAGCATATCAATGCTGATCAGTGTTGCCTTTAAGTGCCCAACTGTGCCATCTAGCAGTGCCCATTATTGCCACTTCATCAGTGCAGCCTCATCAGTGCCTCCTCATCATTGCCCATCAGTGCAGCTTATCAGTGCCCATCAGTGCTGCCTCCTCAGTGCCCATCAATGCAGTCTATCAGTGCCCATCAGTGCAGAATATAAGTGCCCATCAGTGAAGCCTCATCAGTGCACATCAGTGAAGATAAAATTAGGAAAAAGCATTTTTTTCAACATTTTTGGTCTTTTTCATTTGTTTAGCAAAAAAATACAAAACCCAGTGGTGAATAGCTGCGGCTATGGGAACATGATACATGTTCCACCCCAAGAACAGGTGGAACATGTAACATGTTCCCAAAGGTGAACTTATGCTTTAACCTCCTCCCACCCGCCATATAAGGAAATGACGGATGAAGGGCGGTACTCTTGTTCTGGGAGGACGTCATCAGCGTCATCAGTCTTTCACCGATCAGTGGAAAGAGCTAATGAAAAAGCCGCCTCTGTCATGTGATCAGCTGTGTCCAATCAGAGCTGATCGCATGCAAATAAGGAAATGCCGGTTATCGACATTCCTCTCCTCACAAGCTGTCACGCTGACAGCTCATGAGGAGAGGAGAGCCAGTAATCAGCATTACTCAGAGGGGACATCTACACTCATCATCAGAGCACTGATGCTCAGTGACCTGATGATCAATGTAGCCCCATCAGTGCCACCTGTCAGTGCCCATCAATGCCCAATATCAGTGCCCATCAGTGCACATCAATGCCACATATCAGTGCCTACTATTGCACATCAATGCCACATATCAGTGCCCATCTGAGTTGCCTTTCAGTGCCAACTATCAGTGCCAGTCAGAGCCACCTATCAGTGTCAGTCAGGGACAACTAACAATTCCAGTCAGTGCTGCCTATCAGTGCCTCTCAGTGCCGCCTAACAGTGCCAGACAGTGCCGCCTGTCAGTGTCAGTTAGTGCTGCATATCCGTGCCATATATGAGTGCTGCCTTTCAGTGCCCATCAGTGATGCCTGTCAATGCCCACCAGTGATGCCTGTCAATGCCCACCAGTGCCACTTACCAGTGCCTCCTCATCAGTGCAGCCTATCAGTGCCCATCACTGCAGCCTCATTAGAGCACATCAGTGAAGGAGAAAAATTACTCATTTACAAAATTTTATAACAGAAACTAAGAAAAAAAAATTTTTTTTTCAAAATGTTCAGTAGTTTTTGGTTTGTTTAGCAAAAAATAAATACCACCAAAAGAAATCTTTATCTGTCTCAAAAAAAGTATACAAATTTCATATGGGTACAGTGTTGCATGACCGCGCAATTGTCATTCAAAGTGCGACAGCGCTGAAAGCTGAAAATTGGCCTGGGCAGGAAGGAGGTGAAAGTGCCTGGTAGACAAGTGGTTAAGGTGTTAACAGAGGATGGAAGGAAACTGAGAAGAAATCAAAGATATCTAGGAAAGACAGAGTCAACTAAGAAGGCCATACATGGATCAAATTCTGAACAAATTTTCTTTCAAAAATTGGAAATTTTGTGTGTTTTGTAATCCAATGGTGGCACCATTGATTTCAACATTTGACCTACCAAGCCTTCAACTTCACCTCATGTTGCTACAGAAAAGAATTTTTGTGGCTGTGAACCTTCTTTTCTTTCCAAGTCACAGCTCATGCTCATTTCTTTTTTGACTATATTCCTCGCACGATTTTCCCATCATTGTTTAGGAATTTTTTTTTAAATATCCAACATGCCAGATCACTCAAATTCGATGGCCACACGAAAATCGGCTAATGCTGCGGCCCACTAATGGTGCGAAAATCAAACGAAAATTCTTAGTTACAATTTTCAAAAGAACATTCTTTAGGAATTCGACCCATGTTTGGCCTTCATAAGCACTTTACACCTATGAAACTCCGCACACAGAGGCATCAAGAACACTGTAATCAGAAAAGGGGACAGTAGGGTTGATTTACTAAAGGCAAATAGGCTGTTCAGTTTTCAAGAGAATTTTCCCTTAGCTTAGTGAATGTGGTGATAATTCATTTTGCAAAGAATTCCCAGTCACATGCAAGGAAAATAAAAAACAGTATGTGATTGGATGATGGAAGTCAACAGAGCTTCCTAATTAATTAAGCTATGGAAAAAATCCCAGCCTATTCCATGTGACTTCAGACAGGGCAATGGGACATCAGGTTTAGCAAAAGTGGAGAGATATATCTAATGCTAGCAGTTAGAGTCAATGTCAAACCCCAAGCATCCATCGGCAGTGCATGCATAGCAAATAGAGAAAGCCAAGGCTGCAGATTTGCTTTCTGTGAATGAGTTGAGGAAGGCTGGCTCAAGCAAGTAACTGTCCGAGGCTTACCGTATTCATTATTAATAGAGCAAGTCTTGGATAGGTACTTAATTGAGATGGACTAGTTCCTATGTCTGGGAGACGGATATTATGAATAGAACTTGGCACTCTGTAGTGTGCAGTCAGTCAGATGAAGTACAGAGGGACATTGCAGCTAGACTTTGTAGGTGATAGTGGTCCTCTGATTGGATTGGGACACTGCAGGGTGATGGCAGGATATGCTGGAAGCAGGCACAGCAACCCCTTCTCTCTGAGAAGCTTGCATTGTCTCTTGGCTGGCTCTACAACTTTGGTTTCTTGCTGGGTGCTGTGCATGTGTTCTGCTGTTGGTGACATTATAGCTCACATTTTCTTGATAGGACAGTATTTTATATGTAAACAAATGTAAATGGATATTGGTCTAAACCTAACACATTATATAACAGGCATAGTTTTATTAGGCTACTTTAACTGACCACTGCACTATATATACAGGGCTGTATGTGACATGGTCCTGACCATTGCACTCTGTACACTTGGCTGTATATGACATACTCCTGACCATTTTGCTCTGTACACTTGGCTGTATATGACATGGTCCTGACCATTGCACTCTGTACACTTGGCTGTATATGACATACTCCTGACCATTTTGCTCTGTACACTTGGCTGTATATGACATGGTCCTGACCATTGCACTCTGTACACTTGGCTGTATATGACATACTCCTGACCATTGCGCTCTGTGCACTTGGCTGTATATGACATACTCCTGACCATTGCGCTCTGTACACTTGGCTGTATATGACATACTCCTGACCATTGCACTCTGTACACTTGGCTGTACATGACATACTCCTGACCATTGCACTCTGTACACTTGGCTGTACATGACATACTCCTGACCATTTCACTCTGTACACTTGGCTGTACATGACATACTCCTGACCAATGCACTCTTTCCCCTAGCTGTACATGACATACTCCTGACCATTGCACTCTGTACACTTGGTTGTATATGACGTGTTCCTGACTATTGCACTCTGTACGCAAAACTGTATGTGATGTGTTCCTGACCATTGCAACATGTATACTGTGCTGTATATGACATACTCCTAACCACTGCACTCTTTATGCTATATTGTAAAACAGCTGCTGGTTGCTCAGTAGTTGAGAATATTTTGTGGGTACAAGTACTGTGGGATATGTAACCATGTACAGTACATGGGGGGGGGTACTTGTGCAGGCTTAATCCCGAGCTGCACTGTGTGCATCTATTGGTGCTCAGCCCTGCCCCCTGCTCCCTCCTCACAGGATTTAATGGACAGCAGCAGGAGCCACAGTCCAGTATGTAAGGAGAGAAACCAGTGTCACTGCTCTTGGTCACAGTGCTGGATTGAGACCAGACTCACGTAAGTATTTAGGGGTGGGGGGCTGCACATAAAAAGGTGTTTTTTACATTAATGCAGAGAATGCATTGAGGTAAAAACCTTATGTCCTCATGCACACTGGACGTTTTTACAGCTGCTGTTTTTGGATTTTGGCATTTTTTTTCTACAGTTAGTAAACTCCCCAGCATGTTATCCTATGTGTCCATGCACACATAGGCTTTAATCAGCATTTTTTTGGCAGGGACATTTTTGGCTGGAAAAAAACCCAGGACTAGTGGGTTTCTAGAGAAGTTTTTACCTGTAAAAACACTCTAATAATACTGAATGCGGAAAAATGCGGAAAAACTAGATTTTAGGGTGTTTTTTAGCAAACTTTTTTTATATATAAAAAACACTGAAAAACTAGAATTTTTAACATGACTTTACACAACTTACACTAAGAACGTTATTAAAATGCCCAGTGTGCATGGAGCCTTAGCTTTTACAACCACTTTATGCCCCTTCCACTGTTTGCCACAGAGCACGGTGCCCATTTATACTCCTCTAATATTCAAGGTTGAACCAAAAAAAAAACTACAGACCTTTATAGTTCTTTACAGTTCTTGTTGATGTGTTTTTGCATTTATAGATGTTGTTTCTTATTTGTTAGCAGGTGGCAGAGCCAGACACCGCAATGTATCCATATGTGTGCACATCCCCAGTGGTGTATTTTAGTTTTGTGCTGCCCTAGGCAAGACTAAAATCGGGCACCCCCCGCATCTAAATTTGCCCCACCCTTTCCTGTTTAAGACCCGCCCTTCATCTGTAAACCCCACCCCTTCCTATTTAGGATCCACCTCTTCCTATTACAGCTCCACCCACTGACAACGATGGAGCGCTATTCCTCCCACTGACACCAACAATGGGGCACTATTCCTCCCACTGACACCAATAATGGGGTACTATTACTTCCACACTGACACCAGTGATGGGGCACTATTCCTCCCACACTGACACCAATGATGGGGCACTATTCCTCTCACACTGACACCAATGATGGGGCACTATTCCTCCCACTGACACCAATGATGCGGTACTATTACTTCCACACTGACACCAGTGATGGGGCACTATTCCTTCCACGCTGACACCAATGATGGGACACTATTCCTCCCACACTGACACCAATGATGGGGCACTATTCCTCCCACACTGGCACTAATGATGGGGCACTTCATCCCACTGACACCAATGATGGGGCACTATCCCTCCCACACTGGCACTCCTGATGGGGCACTATTCCTCCCACTGACACCAATCAGAGAGAGAGAGGAGGGAGGGAGGGAGCGAGAGAGAGGAAGAGGAGAGAGAGAGGGCGAGAGAGGGGGGGAGGAGAGAGGGGGGGATAGAGAGAGGGGAGAGAGAGGGGGGAGGAGGGGGGAGAGACTGAAGGGAGAGAGAGGAGACGAGAGGGGGGGTAAAGAGGGAGGGAGGAGAGAGGAGAGATAAGGTAGAGGGAGAGACAGGAGAGAGAGGGGAGAGAGGAGAGGGGGAGGAGGGAGAGAGAGATGAGAGAGGAGGGAGGGATAGAGGAGGGAGGAAGAGAGAGAGGGGGGGAGGGGGGAGAGAGAAGGGAGAAGAGAGGGAAGAGAGGGGAGAGAAGAGAGGAGAGAGAAGAGAGGGAAGAGAGAGAGGGGAGAAGAGAGAGGGAGAGAGAGGGGGGGGAGAGGGGGAGAGAGGGGGGAGAGGAGGGGGGGAGAGGAGAGGGGGGAGAGGGAAGAGAGAGAGGATAGAAGAGAGAGGGGGAGAGGAGAGGGAAAGAGAGGGGGAGGGAGGGAGGGGGGAGAGATGAGAGAGGAGGGAGAGAGAGAAGAGAGGAGAGGAGAGGAGAGAGAAGAAAGTGAAGAGAGAGAGGAGACAAGAGAAGGGGGTAAAGAGAGAGGGAGGAGAGGGAGAGGAGAGAGAGGAGAGAAAAGGGAGAGAGGAGAGGGAGAGACAGGAGAGAGAGGGGATAGAGAGGGGGAAAGGGTGGGGGGTATGAGAGAGAGGAGGGAGAGAGAGAGGAGGGAGGGAGAGAGAGAGGAGAGAGAGGAGGGAGGGAGACAGAAGAGATGGAAGAGAGAGAGGGGAGAAGAGAGAGGGGAGAGAGGGGAGATAGAGAGGTGGAGAGAGAGAGAGGGGGGAGGGGGAGGGGGAGGAGGGGGAGAGAGAAGAGAGAGGAGAGGGAGAGAAAGAGAGGGTGAGAGAGTGGGGGAAGAGAGAGGGAGAGAGAGGGGGGGGGGAGAGGGAGAGAGAGTGAGGGGGAAGAGAGGGAGAGGGGGGAAGAGAGAGAGGGAGGGGGGAAGAGAGAGAAGGAGAGAGAAGGGAGAGGAGAGAGAGGGATAGGAGGGAGAGGAGAGAGAGGGAGAGAGAGGGGGGAGAAGGAGAGAGAGAGGGGGGAGAGGGAGAGAGGGGGGAGGGAGAGAGAGAGAGGGGGAAGGGGGAAAGAATACACAAGGCTGGCTGGAAGTGTGAGCGGGGCAGACACAGGAGGAGAGGGTGGGAGGAGCAGGGACAGCTTTCTCTCTCCTCTCCAGTCTCTGTGGGGGGGGGGGGGACTGTCAGCACTGGGGACTGCATATGCTGACAGATCCCCTGCAGTGCTGGAGGGGGGGGAGCAGCCGTGGGGGAGCATACAGGAGCTGACCGTATGCAGGAGATGGTTCGGGGAGGTGACTGGCGGCACATAGAGGACTGTGCATTTCTCTCTATGCTCTGTGCCGCCCGGCCCCCTCTCCAGCCGGCTCCATAGCTGACAGGTTCTCTGTCTCCTCGCCGCTGAGCACACACACGAACCCGCCTGAGCACGCCCCCCTGGTCAAGCACAGCCCTTTGCAGCGACAGCACTGGTCCCTTCTGCCTGGGGGCAGTGCCGCCCCCCTGAAAAGTGCCGCCCAAGGTAGATGCCTTGTTTGCCTCGCGGCAGATAAGCCCCTGCACATCCCCCTGATGACCTGTGCTGTGATTGGACAGAAGTTTGTCAGTAGGTTGCAGCCAAGGATTTTGGCTGTATACCTGCTGATCGGCTATGGCCAGTCACAGCCAGTGGTGTATTTAGGTGTTGTGCTGCCCTAGGCAACACAAAAATTGTGAGCAACCCCCACCCCCCCAATGAGAGAGTTCAATAAGTGTGTGTGTGTATGTATGTGTGTGTATGTATGTGTGTATGTGTATATATATATATATATATATATATATATATATATATATATATATAGTGAAAGAAATAAGTATTTGATCCCCTGCTGATTTTGAATGTTTGCCCACTCACAAAGAAATGATCAGTCTAAAAAACGAATGGTAGGTGTATTGTAACACTGAGAGACAGAAGAGCAACAAAAAATTCAAAAGAAATGCATGTCTAACAAATTATGCACTGATTTGCATGTTCATGAGGGAAATAGGTATTTGATCCCCTATCATTCAGCAGGATTTCTGGCTACCAGGTGTCTTTCATACAGGTAACAAGCTAAGATGAGAAGCAGTCTCTTAAAGGGAGTGCTGCTAATCTCATTTTGTTACCTGTATAAAAGACACCTGTCCACAGGAGCAATCAAACAATCAGATGCGGCACAGTGGCTTTGTGAGATGGGGAAACAGCTCTCATTGTTTGAACACCTGTAAGTCGTGTACCGGGGTGGGCTCCCCAGGATACAGTGAAGTCACGAACGAGGAAAGCAACCCCAACACCAGCTTTTGCCACAACAGAATTTGACTTAGATGTGGCAAATAAACACAACCACAAATGCTGGAAACATACAATAAATTTACATACACCCAGCCCAAAGGCTGAGACCCTTGTGCTGCACAGCACGGCGCCTTCTGATGATGAAGGTAGAAAGAGTAGTAATTCACCTACTGGCGGGCACAACTAAGCTGCCACACCTTACCCGTTATTACCCTAAAAGAGCAGGAATCAGTGTATGGGTGTACGGTATGGGCTAGCCTGCGGTGCAGTACAACAGCTTACAATCTTACACAAATCTACAGTACTCCCCCTCCCATAACTGGTCCTGTAGCACGTGCCTGAGTATTCCTTCTGAGCAAAACGCCAGTCTGGCTTGAGTTTGTGGGATTTTATCAGCTCTCCAATGTGAAATGTCACTTTAAGTTGTGGAGTCCTTCAAATAATCAGTAACAACACTTGTGGCCTTTTTTTTTATAGGTCACTAATGCCACTCCCATTTCAATTTAGGTAAAATAAACGTATTGTCACGTGTGGCTACTGGCAAACAAAGTTTGATATATACAAAGCGAAAAGCGTACAATATCGTGAAGTGATGCAGCAGCAGTGAATTTAACAAAAATATACAATAATTAAATAAATAAACATTGTTCAATCTGGCAACATATTCAAATAGAAAAGGATCTTCCACTATCCAGTAGATCCTTGTAGTGTAACAAAAACACCTTATTCAAATGCACTCTCACCCAGGGGCGGACTGACCATTTGGAAACTCAGGCACTGCCCGAGGGCCCGGGATCAGTAGGGGGCCCCATGAGATGCCCCTGTTACCTTTTTCATAGGCTTTTTTGAGTTTGGGCAAGGACACAGGGGCCCCATGATCCCCTACTGCCTGGGGGCCCCATGAGTTGTCAGTCCGCCCCTGCTCTCACCAGACGATAAGCTGTAATATGTACAGCAGACACCAATCCTCAGAGCTTTGGCCCTATTTCTCCTTTATAATTTATGTTTCTTAAAAAGTTGATCTTTTTCTAGCAAAAGTAATATGGTTCAATGAAACCGGTCTTTAAATTTCATATCCATTAGTAAAATGTTGGAAGAATAAATCAATACAATGCAAAGTAAATATTTTCTGGCAGCACAAAGAGTACATCTTAAATCGTATTCAATGACCCATAGATGAGGATAACGTAGAAGACATGACATGCTGATGGAAAATACAGAAATGTATTTTGTAATATTTTTAACACAAGTCATTATCATTTTTTGTCTTTTACTGTGGTAGGTATCACATATTTTGATTTTATTCAAAGGAGCTATTAGGGAAGTGAGCAATTACTCAGGTGAATCATAGTTCTTTTAATAGTGTACAGTTATCTATGTATAAAGCATTGTAGTCTCTGAGGACCTGTGGAAGCATATAATTGCTAATTTCTAAGATTTGTAAGCTTGCTTTATTTGTAAAACTTGAAAATGATAATTAAAATACACTGATTAAAAAGTGTTCCTTTATTTTTTTGAGCAGAGTTTAGCATCAAGTCACTTAAACTCCTGGGATATTGATCTGGTCAGTTAAGTAGCAGAGGGGGTTGTTAATCAGTTTGAGCTGCTTTGGTGTTAATGAAATTAACAACAGGTGCACTAGATGGGCAACAATAAGACGACCCCCAAAACAGGAATGGTTTTACAGGTGGAGGCCACTGACATTTTTTCCCTACTCATCTTTTCTGACTTTTTTTCACTAGTTTTGCATTTGGCTATGGTCAGTGTCACTATTGATAGCATGAGGCGATAACTGGACTCTACAGATGTTGCACAGGCAGTCCAAATCCTCCAGGATGTCACATGAATATGTGCCATTGCCAGAAGGTTTGCTGTGTATCCCAGCACAGTCTCAAGAGCATGGAGGACATTCCAGGAGACAGGTAGTGTAAGGGACCACCTGGCAGCACCTCTAGCAATCCTCTGATAGGACCTCCCAGAGCGCGGAGTCTAAGTTCTGGAGCACTTGTTCACCAGGGCCCCTAATGGTGGGGATGGACTTGGAGTGCTCCGAGACCAGGTCGCAGCTACTGGATATCCCTACCGGTGGTAGAGGAGTCTGCCAGAGGCTCCCGCAGGGTGAGAGTCTGATGTGAGGGGACCAGGGGGTCCTAGAGGGATGGATGGATGGAGGAGCAAGAGCTAAGTCAAACAAGCCGAGTCGGTAGCCGGGGGTCAGTGCGGTACAAAACAGTAGGCAAAGAATGGTCGGGTCACACGCCAGGTCAGTAACAGGAGATCAGATCTAAAGGGGAACATCCAGGAGCGAAGTCAGACAAGCCAAGGGGTCAGGATAGGAGAAGGCAGCAAGGTCAGACAATCCGGATCAATAGTACTCACAACACAGGTATCAGATAACAGGAATTGCAGAAAGACCATTCGGCAACAAGTGTCTGTGCAGGGCTGGTTTAAGTAGCCCGCCCTGCACCTGACAGGTGCAGCCTAGGTCCTAGTGCCTGCCCAGTACTGTTATAGACGATGGGTGCGCCTGGGTCCTAGTGCCGTGCTGCCTGCATGTCTTGACAGACACCTACGCATGTGTAGACCCATGCGTCGCGATGGTTCCTGACAGGCAGTTACTCTAGGAGAGCTGGACAGGATCGTAGAAGGTCCTTAACCCATCAGCAGGACCGATATCTGCTCCTTTGTGCAAGGAGGACCAGGATGAGTACTGCCGGAGCCCTACAAAATGACCTCCAGCAGGCCACTGGTGTGAATGTCTCTGACCAAACAATCAGAAACAGACAGCATGAGGGTGGCCTGAGGGCCTGATGTCCTCAGGTGGGCGCTCTGCTTACTGCCCGGCACCATAGAGCTCAATTGGCATTTGCCATTGAACACCAGAACTGGCAGTTCCGCCAATGGCACCCTGTGCTTTTCACAGATGAGAGCAGGTTCACCCTGAGTACATGTGACAGACTTGAAAAGGTCTGGAGAAGCTGTGGAGAACCTTATGCTGCCTGTAACATCAGTCAGCATGTCCGTTTGGTGGATGGTCAGATATGGTCTGGGCAGGCATATCCATGGAGGGACGCACAGACCTCTACAGGCTAGACAATGGCACCCTGACTGCCATTAGGTATCGGATGAAATCCTTGGACTTATTGTCAGACCCCATGCTGGTGCAGTGGGTTCTGGGTTACTCCTGGTGCATGACAATGCCCAGCCTCATGTGGCGAGAGTATGCAGGCAGTTCCTGGAGGATGAAGGAATTGATACCATTGAATGGCCCCCACGCTTGCCTGACCTAAATCCAATAGAACACCTCTGGAATATCATGTTTCAGTCCATCCGACTTCGCCAGGTTACACCTCAGACTGTCCAAGAGCTCAGTGATGCCCTGGTCCTGATCTGGGAGGAAATACCCCAGGACACCATCCATCGTCTCATTAGGAGCATGCCCCGATGTTGTCAGGCATGCATACAGTTGTGACCAAAATTATTCAACCCCCACTGAAATTGAGTGTTTTGGCCAGTTTGACATTGCTTTTGATCATTCAGTCATCTTGCTTACATTTACATTAAAGAGGCACTTGTAGGTCAGACAAATATAACATAACAGTTATAATGAAATAACCACAAATGTCTTTTCTGTGCTCACAGCATTATCAGTTTTATTCAACCCCCAAGTGACATTCAATCTTAGTACTTAGTACAGCATCCTTTTACAGTTATAACAGCTTTTAAACGTGAAGCATAGCTTGACACAAGTGTCTTGCAGCGATCTACGGGTATCTTCGCCCATTCTTCATGGGCAAAGGCCTCCAGTTCAGTCACATTCTTAGGCTTGCGCACTGCAACTGCTTTCTTTAAGTCCCACCAGAGGTTCTCAATCGGATTTAAGTCTGGTGACTGCGATGGCCACTCCAAAATGTTCCAGCCTTTCCTCTGCAACCATGCTCTAGTGGACTTGGAGGTATGCTTGGGATCATTGTCCTGTTGAAAGGTCCAACGTCTCCCAAGCCTCAGGTGTGTGACGGACTGCATCACGTTTCCATCCAATATCTCCTGGTACTGAAGAGAATTCATGGTACCTTGCACACGCTGAAGCTTCCCTGTACCTGCAGAAGCAAAACAGCCCCAAAGCATGATTGACCCTCCACCATGCTTCACAGTAGGCAAGGTGTTCTTTTCATCATAGGCCTTGTTCTTCCTCCTCCAAACATAGCGTTGATCCATGGGCCCAAACAGTTCTAATTTTGTTTCATCAGTCCACAGAACACTATCCCACAACTTTTGTGGTTTGTCCACATGGCTTTTGGCATACTGCAGTCGACTCTTCTTATTCTTTGGAGACAGCAAGGGGGTACGCCTGGGAGTTCTGGCACGGAGGCCTTCATTACGCAGTGTGCGTCTTATTGTCTGGGCTGAAACTTCTGTACCCACATCTGACAAATCTTTTCTCAGTTCCTCAGCAGTCACACGGGGACTTCTCTCCACTCTACGCTTCAGGTAGCGCACAGCAGTCGAAGTCAGCATCTTCTTTCTGCCACGACCAGGTAGCGTTTCAACAGTGCCCTTTGCCTTGAATTTGCGAATGATGCTTCCTAAGGTGTCTCTTGGTATGTTTAACATCTTTGCAATCTTCTTATAGCCATTGCCCTTCCTGTGAAGAGAAATCACCTCTTCTCTTGTCTTCCTGGACCATTCTCTTGCCTTCACCATGTTTGTAACCACACCAGTAAATGTCTAGAAGGAGCTGAGTATCACAGTCATTTTAAAGCTGCCTAATTGGTGCTTATTATGCTTGATTGCTGCTCGGTGACATCCACAGGTGTTTTCAATACCTGATGGAAAGCACCTGTATGAACCTCTGTTCTTCAGAGTGGTAGTCTTTAAGGGGTTGAATAATTGTGGCAATGAAGAAACCACATAAGAACCATTTACTACTGTATTACATAAACAATTGATGTCATTTTAGTTGCATTTGGGTAGTTACAACGTCCTTGTAGGATTTGATTCTGAATACAATTCCAAATGTACACTATAGTCCCTAAACCCCTTTACAGCATTGGGGGTTGAATAATTTTGGTCACAACTGTACAAGCATATGGGCCATACAAACTACTAAGTAACATTTTGAGTTGCTGAAATGAAATTTCAGCAAAATGGACTAGCCTGCTGCATTATTTTTTCACTTTGATTTTCGGGGAGTCTTTGAATTCAGTCCTCTGTAGGTTGATAATTTTCATTTCCATCAAACGATGGGGCATTCTTACGTTCCTAACACATTACCCAGTCCATATCAGTATAGATATCCAGCAAGATATTTTTCCTCATTGAGATCTGATGTGTTTTCAAAGTGTTCCTTTAATTTTTTTGAGCAGTGTACGTAAGGTTATAGTTCAGTCAAAATTTAAAGCCTAGTGAAAAAACTAGGTAAACTGTAGCTCCTCATGGCAAGCACTCCTAAATCATTTGCAAAGCATTAAGAAAGTTCTCAGCAGCTTTTTGGAAGCCCTTAAAACCCAAGTCCACCCAAACATTAATTTTTGCCCATCCCTTCCTCCCACCTCCCCAACCTATCCTTCTCAGAGCAAAGTGTTCCTTACCTTGTGAAGTTATACTCACTAGAGTCTCTCACTGATGGGAAAACTAACCTGAGTTGCTTGTAAGGCTCGCCAGTTGGTCCCCTTCTCTCCAATGGGTCTGATATCATCCTTCTTCAGGATTCTAACAGGATCCTTCCACTGGCTGGCCAATGGGAATTGTCCACATCATGCATGCAGTGATGTGGACCCCAGAAGAAGGACCCTTCCAGGAAGTAAACAGAGAGGAAAAGGACCCAGCGCTGGATAATTATGTGACCATAGCTTCTGATAAGTGAAAATGTTATTTTAGATTTTATTGGGTTTTTTTTTTTCAACCTAGCAGTTAGATATATGGGGGTGCAAGGGAGGTCTTGGAGAGATTACATTTATCCTGGATTTTGGCTTTAAATCATCCTTTTAACTGCAGTCTATGAGTTCTAAATATAGATGTTAACCTAATCACGCTGGCCACACACAAATGTGTGGCCTCCCGGCGTCTGGGCCTAGACGCTGAGAGGCCGCACATTTGCGTTCTATTAAAAAAAAAACATATGTGCTAAGAGCGCGCACCCTGCGGGCTCCCAGCACACATGTCTGGTACTCACGGAAAGGTCCCGGTCTCCTCTTTCAATCAAAACCTTTCCCAATCATGTGACCGCCGTGACGACATCTTGCTCCTTCTGCAGAACATGACATGACTCCAGATCTCCGCCAACACATGCATGAGATCGAGCATTGTGTCATCAGGAGGCCTGCTGGAGGAATGGAGAAGAAACATACGGCTCCCGATGATGTACAAAAAATAAGCTTGGTCCATGCAGTAAGAAAACAGCAGGTATGAAGAAGGCAACAATGGATTTGCAGGGCTGGTGTTTATTAAGGGAGGGTCAAGTGATAGAAAAGGTAATAACTGGGGGGATGAGCTGATGGAGAAAATAAAAGTCGGACAGATTGGAGTAGGGAGTTGCAGAGATGGGAGAGGCTTGGAGGTGAGCATGGGAGGAGGTGATAAGGGAGCTATCAAGCAAAAGGTATTGGGAGGAACGAAGAAAACCATGTGGTTTGTATTTTGAGGCTAGATTTGTGATTCTATTTCATTGACAGTTCAGATTTAATGAAAGTTATATTTGTTGCTTTAAATACACTGTTAAATGACTTAGAATATCTGTATTTAATTTTAAACTTTTGACTAAGGACAAGTTTAGCTATAAAAGTTTCTTCTTTCTGACATTGTTTCACTTTCTTGCTGAGGTTTCACATGACTATCCTTTGCCTGGCTCTTGTCCAATAGCCAGTCAGGCTGTTTCACGGGATAGTACAATGGCAGTTGGCAGAACTTATTTAATAATCAGAGAAAGTCAAACCATGGTAACAAAGTGGGCATGAAAAGAACCAATGTTTGCTACTAATGCTAAACATTACACAGCTGGAGTCCTGTGACCTGTGTTCTTATGCCCTTGGATATGAGCACAAGTGCATGTAGACTACACACTGGGGCCTGTCTGAAGTACTAGTTGCTGCACCTACAGCTGGAAAGCTGTTATTGATTATGCTTGTAGAGAATATTTGGAGAGAAGCGCCTTCGAGCAACTAGATCCAACATGACACCATTGGCTGGCTGTGGCTAAATAGCCAACATGACACTTTGCATGTGGGCTGGCTATACTTTGGGGTTGATTTAGTAACGGCAAATAGACTGTTTTCTTTGCAAGGCAAGTTGCACTTTGCAAGGAAATTATCCCCGGAGCTTAGTGAATGAGGTGAAGCACTGTTGGATTCCATCATCCAATCTTGTGCAAGCAAAAATGCTGTTTATTTATTTATTTATTTTTTTGCATGTGATTGGTATTCTTTGCGATGTAAATTTTCACCACATTTACTAAATCTGGGAAAAATTCTCTTGCAAGGTGCAACTTCCATAGTGAATAACCTATTACCTTTAGTAGATTACCTGTTTGATGCCCATAAAGGGTAGAAACGAGAGAGCCTAAAGTGCACACTGGGCCACTGGTAAAGTCTACAGTAATCCCTGTTTTTAGTGCTGCTGGTATAGCTGATTTGGTTAAAGTATATTGTACCATTTAAGTGCAAACAATAAAACAATAGTCTGCAATCTGAAACACTCAAATCTGTTTGCAATTATTCACTGACAAAGTGGTACAATTTTAAAAATTGTGAATGTGATTTAGGTACATTCAGATTTCTGCCCCTAAACACCCCTGCCTCTAAACCCCTCTAAAAGCTTTGGTGTGTATGGACACAAAGGGTAACATAGAAGGGGCAGAAATAACAACTTCAAACATGGGTGTTTGACAGCTGTAGTGTGCATGAGGTCTTATTGTAAACACCAGAGTAATATTTTCCTAGTGTATTTAATGTGGTGCTTGGTGAACTGTTTTGCATATGCGTAATGTATACTTAATTTTGTTAACTTTTTACTGAGTGATAAGTAATCTTTCCTGCAAACTGACTCCCTTCACTGCTTATGCTTCTCTCTCCTCACACACCTCAGTGCTCTTCCTGTCTAACCTATCTCTATGGGGTATAAAATATTTTTTTCCAAACTGGTTTACTCTTAGACATGTGCACGCCGTCAATTTTCATTTTGTTTTGTATGCATTTGTCCATTGTGGAATTTCATTTCATATTTGTTATGTTAAACTGATTCATCTTTGGCATTCGTTACATATATTCGATGGTCTAGGTAGATTCAAAAAATGTTGCAGTTTTTATGGAAGATTGCTATATATTTGATATTTTATCAAATTGGATGGATTCAATATTTTTGGATGCTAGTCAAACCCACCAAGAGAAATGGCATGAGTTAATTGGACAATATCAACTGGTGTCATGTGCATCCAAATGAATGAATAGAGCAAAATTTGGATCATTCATTATCCAAATGCGGATTATGGAACGATTTCGAAATTGAATTAATTTAACCATGGGCCAGAACTCATGTGACGTCATCCAAATGAAAGAAATACATTTTGTTATTTCCTTTTTTTTTTCATTCTTTTACATTTGTTTCTATGTCCATTCGAGACATAAATTCCTTTTCAACATCACCTACGATACCGGTGATTGGAAACCCAGATTTTTCATCAGGGCTATATGACCCTATATTTCATCAATTTATAGAAGCAGGGTAGTTTAGAGTGCAGTAGTTTAGGGAAAAAGAGTGGTTGGAAAACTATAGGTGATATTCAATCCATAATCTCACCACCCCTTCGGTTATGGCAAACAAGTTCAATAAAGGCATTACCTTTCTTTGATATCTTTACGATTGGAGCTTTCTGATATACCTACCATCTTTGAGTGTCTCTGTATTGTTGCTCAACCTATAAGAAGGTGCCTCTCTAGAGCATATGCTGCATTGGTTTGCTCTTCCAGACTCTTTTATTCCCTCTTTTGTTTCACCATGGGAAAGAGACCAAAATATGACTTATCTGCAGACCAAAACAACTTTATTTTTTACTTTATGTACAATTCTTCTATTTCATCAAACCTGCAGGAATCAGGATACAGTTTCCTGACTAGATGGTATAGAGTTCTGGAGAGACTACATGGAGTGTTTCCTACTGTTGACCACACCTGCTGGTAATGACATGGGAACACTGTATCATATTTTTTGGATTTACCCTCAAATTCAATCTTACTGGCAGGATGTATTTGCTTTGATTGAATATCTTCCGAGCTTTCCCTTGTCCATGATCCTGCAACCTGTTTGCTACACCTTAGCCCTCTTTCCAATTGACAGAATATTGATATTCTCTAGTGAGACATTTTCTAAATGCGGTGAGGGCCTGTATACCAGCACATTGGAAATACCCTTCGCCCCTTCGCCCCCTCCCCCCCCACTGTGCACCATTGGACTGAAACAGTAGATGATATAATGGGCATGAACAAACTTACAGCTTCGTTGAGGAGACAAGAAATTTGCAGTTAAAAAACTTGGATACAGTGGGCCCACTTTATGTTGACTGCGAGATATCAGTCTTTTCTTACAAAACTGTAGATGTAGTGGAAGCAAATACAGTGGTACACAACACTGTATTAAAGGTTTTTCTTCTTTTCTTTTTTTTTTTCTTTCTCTTCCATTCATTTTTCTCCACTCTTTTTCTTGTTTTTTTTCCTCCCTCCCATTGTTTATTTCTCTTAGGTCCCCTCTTCTAAAGTATTGAACTGAGCAGACTCACTGAATATATAACTTAATTTGCTTTTTCTTTTATTTTGTCTTATTTTTGTATTATTATGTAATTTCAATGCATTATTGGACAATTTTATTGTGTACTTTAGAAATCTATTATATATTTGGATACATTGACATTTTTGTATATTAAGGAATATGATTGTTTGTATTTAATATAATTTGTTGTTTTAAATAAAGAATTAAAAAAAATTGTTTTGATATTTTCGGGGTAGGGTGCCCTGTCCGGTAGGTTATTTGGGGCTAATAGCAGTGTTTTTGACAATACCTAGAGGAAACCCACACATGCACGCTCCACGCAGGTCCTGATTGCGATTCAAAGTGAGAACCATAGGAGTTGATTTACTAAAACAAAACTGGACAGTACAAATCCTGTTGCAGCTCTGCACAGAAACCAACCAGCTTCCAGTTGAACAACCTCATTAAACAAGCTGAAGTTATAAGCTGACTGGCTACCATGCAGCGATGTACCAGATTTTGCACTCTCCAATTTTAGTAAATCAACCCCCTAGTGTTGCAAAACAGAAGTGTTAACCACTAAGCAACTGTAGGTATTAGAGTTTTATTTCAAGGCCATAAATACATCAAACTCCATGCACAACCCTTAATATATACAGAAAAATAGGTGAAAACACAAAAAAATCTTATAAACGAGAGAAAAAATGTAAATGGAGGTGGTGTTGGTTAATACCAGTAAACTAAAATAATGACAGATGGGTGATGTGGCAAACTTGCTCATCCTTGTTGGAGCGGAGTCCCCCTTTACACTCTCTTTTTCATGTTCTGTCTGTGTATTTGAGGTCTTCCTGAAATCCTTCCTCACATCCCCCTTGCATTCCTGTGAGGCAAACTTTATCTCCTGGCAAATGGTGTGGAACAACCAGGAAGATATGAGAAGTGGAGCCAGCCAGTCTGCGGAGGTGTCACTTTTATCACCCAAAACTATGTAGGCCCACTCATCCTCAGGTCAACTGTATGGTTCATATCATGGGATATGGAGCTGGTAATTTAGTGTAGAGTTTTCCAATGACCACTCCCAAGTCAGAGCCCCCCTCCCTTCCCCTGAGAGGGACCTTTAAGAGAGTGAAAAGTCACTCACACACACAGAGATCTCTGAGGTAACATCGTAACAGGAGATCAAAGAACCTTTCTGCTCTGCATCTTGAATTTGCTAAAACCAGGCAAGGCAAGTAACTTACCCTGTAATTTCCTCGCTATTCTATGTTTGCTGTGTCTTTATATACATATATATATATTTTTGTGACATCTTTGTAACTATTTATTTTGCATCTGTTTGACCGTTAGAAATAAATCTTTCTTTCTGAAAGTGTTAAACTGTTTCTAAGCGCTTACTTGCAATTCACGAATCCCTGCCTTTGAAGAGACGCTACTGTTTGTTATATATCTCTGTATAGCAGGTCCGCGGGCCGTGCTATATAGATCAATATTTCAATCATTATAGTGTATATTTGGTAACGGGAGTTTCCCAGTCTCCGACAAAAGTGGTGGTGGCAGTAGAGGGTTAGTTGCGTAACTAACCCGACCCAGTAACAAGCGCATTCAGGCTGCAGGCACCGATTGTAGTCCATTAGCTGGGCAATCGCTGTGTAGGGTGCAGCTGGGTGGGGCCTTGTTACGTGCGTCACACCGCTGTTTTTGGACCGGCCGGCCCTTCGGTCCCGAGTTTGGTGAGAAGGTCTGGGGTCTGACGCCGTGGGCGTGACGTATTACTGTTAGTCGCGGCTGTGCGATTGTCGCCTGTTGGTGGCGGCGGCCGCGGGTCGTGACAGGTGATTTTGTAAAAAGTGAAACACAGTCACTGTATAGAATTTACTCACTCTATACACTATACAGTATAGTAAATACAACCATTTGTTCATTGGAAAACACACAATAGAGTTTATATTTGTCAGTCAACAATAGCAAACTACAGGCATGGCTTTTCCAATTTTCTGTCGCTAACTCTGGCCATGTATCACTACTTCTTTATGCTGTTTTTCTGTGTTACAACACTGTGGGCAGTGAGAGTGCTGTGAGCAATGAGATCAATCAGCACTGTGCTCTACTGCGCCTTTATATTGGAGTTGTATCTGTCAAGTATGTTGGGCTGATCTTGAACACATCCCAGTTCCTGGTATATAGTTTTCTCTTTACAGCAACATGTGGGGCATTTCTCTTTCTGTATTTTTAAATTACTATAGGTATTTTTTTTGCAAAGCAGTGTGCACAAGCTAACAGGGAGAACTGTTTTGTTTACAAACAGCCCCCCCCCCCATCGGAGATGCTTGGCAATAACCGGGCGGCAGCCGGGCCCCTACATGGAAATGCAAAATCACGTATATATACGTGATTTTGCGCACTCGTGCCGCCCTGTAGTAGTACTTCTGCTACAGGGCTGATGGGAAGCTGTTAAATGCAAAATAACTCTTACAGGTTAGTACACTTTTCAAATTATCCCTGCCCATTATTTTAGTGACTAACGCAAGACACTTCAGATTAAAAACATAACATAGGTATGCATTGTTTAGTACACAGGTGTCCAACTGGCGGTCCTCCAGCTGTTGCCAAACTACAAGTTCCATGAGGCATTGCAAGATTGACAGTTACAAGCATGACTCCCAAAGGCAGAGGCATGATGAGACTTGTAGTTTCGCAACAACTGGAGGGCCGTCAGTTTAGTTAGTAACTATAGTTAGTAACTATTAACTTGTCTATTGTGTCCCTATCAACTACCCCTAGCTATGTGTATATTTATTACTAGTACATCCTGAGTCTTTGTGTTGCATATGATATAAATGTATGGTTTTTTTATGATTTTTTTTCTCAAACTTACATGAAAGGATCTGTTTGTTCATTTGTCTTAGAAACAGAAATCAGGTTACTTTTGAACATTTGAGTGGACTTCTCAAACAAATGCCTTGGTAACAAATAAACAAGAAATCTACAACAATGATAACTTAGATGCCATTGTTGTATGTTGGGCTCTTCTATTGTTCTACGTTTAATTACTGTATGTAACTAAAATCAACAAGTTAAGTTAATCAATGGTTAACAATAGCTTGACCTTTTGACATATATGACCTATGGCATATATGATACTACAATGCCATCTAGAGATCGAATTGGAGAATGTTTCTCCCACTGAAACAGTATTGCGATAGAATCCACACCCATGTGGGATGGTAAACCCTTCCAAATATAAGTGCCAACAACAGAAAACTGAAAAGGACTCTAAGATGCCTAAATAGATTGTGAAGCCTCTATAATTGGAGCTAAGTAAATTTTACTGTTGTATACAGAACCCAAAAGGGCAAACACAGGTAGAGTGAAGGCCACCTCCAGTCCATCTCCTTGGGGATATGATGGACTGGAGGTGGCCTTCACTCTACCTGTGTCATACTTACCCTCTGTTTGCCCTTTTGGGTCCCTGTGACCCCTTGCCCACAGCTCCTGGGTCAGACATCCTTGGTGGTCACAATTGGAATATGATTATGTGCTTTTATTTTAGCTGATTTGTGAGTATTGGGTCCCAGATAGAGGCCCTCGGTTTTTGAAAAGTAGTATTTACTATCCATTATGTTATGTATCTTAAATTTGATGTTCTACTCTACTGTACATATGCATCTGCCCCTGATGAAGTGAACGGAGATTCACGAAATGCACCAAGTTACAGAATGCATCTTTTTAATCGAGTCATGTATTTATCTTTTGAATAATGTATTTTAACATGAAATATACTATGAAATTACCATAAATTAGCTTGATAGCAATATCTTTATTTTGTATATTTTATTAATATTTATTATAATGTGTATCTACCAATAAATTTGTACACTTTATTTCTTAGCACCTCATTCAAAATTCCATGGGCAAACCAATATGTTCTTAGATATCCTAATTAGGGATGGAGATGCATCATGGGGTGCACCAGACCACACATTTATATTTTTAAAATTCAAAAATAAATTGTAAATGTAAACATATTGCTGACTATTGCTGATTTGCTTCAAAGACTATGTGTATTAGAATGTAACTGTCTTCCATAAATCTCATTTTGAAAATAGAATAGAATAGGAATAGTATAGAATAGACTAGAATACAAAAAAATAGGAAATAATAGAATGTAGCCGTTTTCCGAAATTTGAATTTTGAAAATAATAGAATAGATTACAAAAAGAATAGAATAGAATGATATAGAAAATAAAAGAACAGAATATAACAGAATATAGCCATCTTCCGAAATATGAATTTCTAAAAGAATAAAATAGAATAAAATTAAATAGAATACAAAAAAATAAGGTAAATTAGAATAGAGTAGATAAGAATATAAAAAATAGACTAGAATAGAATAGAACATAAATGAATAAAATAGAAAGGAATAGAATAGAAAATAAAAGATTAGACTAGAAAAAAATAGAGTAGAATATCAGAATATAGCCGTCTTCCAAAATTTGATTTTCAAAAAAAACAGAATAGAATAAAATAGAAAGCATATAGCTGTCTTCCAAAATTTGAACTTCAAAAATAATAGAATAGAATAGAATAGACAATAAACAAATAGATTGGAATAGAAAATAAAGGAATATAATAGAAAATAAAAGAAAAGAAAAGATTATTATTGAATTAATATAGCAGTCTTCCAAAATTTAAATTTTGAAAAGAATAAAATAGAACAGAAAATAAAAGAATAGAAAAGAATAAAATAGAATAGAGTACAATAGAACAGAATATAGCTGTCTTCCAAAATTTGACTTTTGAAGAGAATAGAACCAGCCCTTAATTCATTTTGTATGGAAGCAGAGAGAGGTGCTGGTGTCATCAAGTCAGGACTGTTCTCTGCATCAAAACAAAGCCTCTCCTGCACATGAGTATGATGATTTGGTGCCAGTTCTTTATAAACATCTGCTTTACCACATGGGTCACACACCACCTTGCTGCCCTCCTAGGAAAAAACAAACAAGAAAGGGCACACCAGCCTAGTGCATTATCCCACAAACCATTTATTAGTAATTCACAAATAAATGTCGGCACAAACCATGTGAGAAATAAAAAGTGTGTCAAAATCTAGCACCAACTTCAACAGCGAACTCCAGACCTTGGGAGGACACCACCAGGATCCTGGCTGACTTACGCGTTTCGAGGGAAGTATCCTCTTCCTCAGAGCCAAACCATCACGACCCTCTTAGCTCAGCAAAATATATACAACTAATTATGGCATGAGAACCATTAGCCCCCTCCCATCAATTGGGTAAACCACGTCCTCCAGAGTCATGTGACTGTATATAGGTTATCTGGTTCCCCGCCGCCCTATAGCAGAACTACTATTACAGGGCAGCAGGGCTGCGTATATATATGTGATTTTCCAAGTAGGGGGCGTGCACTGCCCTACCCACGCCGCCATTGGCGGCTACAGCTGTTGATCGCCGGGTCCCGGCTGGAGATTCCCCGCTGGCATCCAGCGATCGCCAAGGAACAGTGAAAGGGGAGAGGTCTTTATGTAAACAACACAGAACTCGTCCCTGTCAGCACCAACATGCTGCTTTGTATTGCTCTGCATAGCAGTATGTTTCCTTAGTTAAACACACACAGCACACAGTCAGTGCTGCCTATCAGTGCCGCCTAACAGTGCCAGTCAGTGCCACCTATCAGTGCCAGTCAGTGCCGCCTATCAGTGTCATATACGAATGCTGCCTTTCAGTGCCCATCAGTGATGCCTGTCAATGCCCATCAGTGCCATCTACAAGTGCCTCCTCATCAGTGCCACCTATCAGTGTCCATCAATGCAGCCTATCAGTGCCCATCACTAGTGCCCATCACTAGTGCCCAGCCTCATTAGCGCACAACAGTGAAGGAGAAAAATCACTTATTTACAAAATTTTATAACAAAAACTAAGAAAAAACATTTTTTTTTCTTCAAAATTTTCAGTAGTTTTTGGTTTGTTTAAGAAAAAATAAAAATCCCAGAGGTGATTAAATACCACCAAAATAAAGCTCTATCTGTCACAAAGAAAAAATGCTAAAAATTTCATATGGGTACAGTGTTGCATGACCGCGCAATTGTCAAAGTGTGACAGTGCTGAAAGCTGGAAATTGGCCTGGACAGGAAGGGGGTATAAGTGCTCTGTAGGCTTGTGGTTAAACTTTACTGGACATCACTCACCCTGAAGGACTGAGGGCATCTTGTGGCCAAAAAGAAGTACTGCGGGGGGCAGTTTCAGGTTTATGGTGGGCACTGCAGCCTGAGCTGCTTTTTAGTTTTGTACTTTGTACACTGCTTGGGAGACAATTTTAATAAAAATGCCCAGATGTAGGCTTTGTTTCTTGCTTAGTAAAACATTGATTCTCCTTTCTCTGTATCACAGGAAATGGTGGGCTACTATGTTCCTGTGCTTAATTTAAAGACAAAAGGTGTAATCACATTTAGTAGATATCTATCTTTTTGTGACATTGTAAGTGGTTGTGTAACAACCTATGTCCAGCAGATCGCGAAATGTATTGCATTGTGCACATTCAGCAAAACAAGACAAGTGGAACAGGACGATATTGAAGTTGCTAAGCAACGTGGACACAGCATGCTGCATTCAACATCCTTTACTAATGCTTCTATATTGCAGAGGCCTTAAATGACACATGTCTAAGAACGTGAGGAAAAACCCAGAGCATTTAAAGAATCATTGCCACAAGACCTGTGGCGACGTTCTGAGCACTGTCAATGTCAAACGGGTCGATTCCCTAAGCTGTATGTAAGTTATTTTACTGTCTTCATGTGTTGATCTGAATGCAAATTTTCTTCCTAAAACTATCACTGTATGTGAATATTGCATAAGTGAGAATAATTTTTTTACCATATAAAATAGTTATGTAACCTTTGCAAGTCCTTATTTATTTTATTTCCTAGGAAACATTATTTTATTTCTACCTCACCTGCCTGTCCTCCATAGGCATCTTACATAACCTTTCAATAAAAAAGCTAGGAATATTTAAAGCTGAAGTTTATTCTACTTGTATTTTACCTTCCCTGGTTCCTCCCCCCCCCGCCATGTAGCAACCCTAATCACCCCCATGCGCTGGGATTTCTTCTGGCAGAAAAACCAGAACTTGGTCCAGCATCTCTGCTAAATATACACCAGTGGAAGGCGGCAGTGGCTGTGCTGCGAGTGGGAGGATGTTTTGTGTAAAAGCCAATTCCTGTGTGAGAAGTCAATGCAGCCAAGGACTTCAGCCGCTGTCCACGAAGTAAGCAGGCAAGCGAGAAGCCAGCCGCATTTTCCGATGCACCAGCTCTAGTTCCAGCTGCAGGTCCCTTACAATAAGTGGCGGAGTGACACAGCTGCACTCCACCTATCCTCTGGTGTCTCTCCTTCATTTGAAAGGAGTGGAGGACAGTGGCAGACCAGTCTGCAGCAAATGTGAGCAGGTGAGCAGAATGTGACAAATGAAAAAAATGATAATGTAAAAAAGGGAACAATTTATGAACAAACAGTTGGCCCAAAAAGACTCAACCCTAACTTTCATCATCTTAAGAGCCGCAAGTGATGCTCCGAGTGAAGAGTGCTTCATTTGAGCTTGAGCTCCCAGAAGTGTTAGAGGCTGGGGCCGAGGTGTTATTTTCTTTTAAAAGCCAATTCTGTTGGGAAAGGGGGGGGGGGGGTTAGTGGACTGTCAAAAAAAACAGACCTTTTATATGCTGGGCTGTACTGTAAAAAGATAAATAAAATAAATAAATAAATATATGTATACACTATATTGCCAAAAGTATTGGGACACCCCTCCAAAGCATTGGATTCAGGTGTTCCAATCACCTGCATGGCCACAGGTGTATAAAAACAAGCACCTTGGCATGCAGACTGCTTCTACAAACATTTGTGAAAGAATGGCTCACTCTCAGGAGCTTGGTGAATTCAAATGTAGTACAGTGATAGGTTGCCACTTGTGCAATAAGTCCATCCGTGAAATTTCCTTTCTACTAAATATTCCATAGTCAACTGTTAGTGGTATTGTAACAAAGTGGAAGCAACTGGAAACAACAACAACTCGGCCACGAAGTGGTAGGCCACATAAAATGACAGAGCAGGGTCAGGGCATGTTGAAGCGCACAGTGCACAGAAGTTGCCAACTATCTGCAGAATCAATAGCTAAAGACCTCCAAACATTGTGTGACCTTCAGGTTAGCACAAAACAGTACGTAGAGAGCTTCATGGGATGGGTTTCCATGGCCGAGGAGCTGCATTCAAGTCTTACATCACAAAGTGCAATGCAAAGCATCGGGTGAAGTGGTGTAAGAACTGCCACTGGACTCTAGAGCAGTGGAGACGTGTTCTCTGGAGTGACGCATCACACTTCTCTATCTGGCAATCTGATGGACATGTGTCTGGGTTTGGCGGTTGCCATTAGAATGGTACTTGCCTGACTGTGTAAAGTTTGGTGGAGGGGGGAATATGGTGTGGGGTTGTTTTTCAGGGGTTGCGCTTGACCCCTTAGTTCCAGTGAAGGGAACTCCGAAGGCGTCAGCATAGCAAGACATTTTGGACAATTTCATGTTCCCAACTTTGTGGTCACAGTTTGGGGATGGAACCTTTCTGTTCCAACATAAATGCACACCAGTGCACAAAGCAAGGTCCATAAAGACATGGATGAGTAAGTTTGAGTGGAGGAACTTGACTGGCCTGCACAGAGTCCGGAGCTCAACCTGATAGAACACCTTTGGGATGAGAACAGAGACTGCGAGCCAGGCCTTCTCATCCGACATCAGTGCATGACCTCACAAATGAGCTTCTGAAAGAATGGTCAAACTTTCCCATAGACACACTCTAAACCTTGTGGACAACCTTCCCAGAAGAGTTGAAGCTGTTATAGCTGCAAAGAGTGGGCCAACTCAATATTGAACCCTACAGACTAAGACTGCGATGCCATTAAAGTTCATGTGCGTGTAAAGGCAGGCGTCCCAATACTTTTGGCAATAAAGTATATATATGTATGTATGTATTTATTTATTTATTTTTTTGTAACAGTACAACGAAGCATATGAAGGTTTGCTTTTTTTGACAGCCCACTGTCCCACTTCCCAACAAATCGTTTGCCCAAAAAAACCCCACTTACCTCAGCCATACATACTGTACACTTTACGTTGATTTTGACCTGTTATAATTTTTCTCACACGCTAAAAAACACATTTTGAAAAATGATCCGATATCAAAGCTTTATTTTAACACATGTGAGAACAATTTGAAAAAATCACAACGAGCAACACATTAGTACACAATGCATGGCGTGAATGAAAGCCATCCATTGTGTACAATTGTCATGTGATCTGCTGTGATTGATCACAGCAATCACATGGCACGGGCAGTAACCCAGTACAGTGATCTGTCATCAGTTGTGTCCATTGGTGGACACGGGTGGTAGCTTGTGCCACAGCATGGCCCGTGGGGCCCACACGAAGAGTGTTTTGGGGAGGATGTCATATGAAATCCAGCCAGAATGGTGAATGTCCCACCCGGTTGTCATTTGTCTAAAGGCCGGGCGGGAAGCAGTTAAATACTACTGTACATAAAAATACTACAGGTGTTATGCTTCAGTAAAGTGACCTATAATATTTTTAAAGGCATCACATCACAAAAAAGAAAGCAATTCCCTGTGTTATAAACACAGCACACATCATGACTGATTACAGTTCCTTCAGCATAACAATTTGGCCTAACAATTGGTGTCAAAAGGATTAAGTGTATGAGTGAAGCGTCAAGGTTATTGGTAGAGAGCTTAAAATGGAGGGGTCTGCCTTATCACATAGCCAGAACACAGCATCTCGCAATCCACTGGTCCCTTCCGTCTGTATATCCTCAGGACAGAATGAGACCCGCCCTTGTTGCTTGGCTTTGTTTCTTTACTATGTCTTCCACACAAAAAAAATAAGATGGACTTAAAAATAAATGTAATAACTAATAAATGAAAACAGCATGGGTTTTATACTTTGTTACTTTTTAAGCATGTTCACATGTGAGGGGATTACCATAACTGTGTTCTTTCTGTTATACCTTCTTGTGTCAACATTGGTGGTTATCCCTTTTGCAGACTAAGGGCAGGATTCCCAAGTAAGCCCCTGAGCCTAACCTAGATGGCAGAGGGCTGAATTGGCTCCTGATAAGGAAGGAGAGTTTGAGACACCCACTCAGCCCTTCAAAAGGATTTCTGGAGCTGGTTATATGTTAGTGGTTTGATCATTCATTATTTATAAATATCAAGCTGTGGCAAAAAGGATTTGTGCTGTCAGAGTGGTTATTTAAAGTTATGTTTTTGTTAAGAGAGAATTGAACAATGGATCAGTCATGACATTTTTAGTTAAAATTAACTGTGTTTTAGATTTTTATATCTATTTATACGGTTTGTTTTGTGATACAATAATAGCAGCACAAGTGATACTTCAGTGTTTGGTAGATGCTAAAGAGTTAATCCACTTTACAATTTCTTTTTTTTTTTGTTCCACAAAGTTTATTGAGAAAAATTCAAAACATATAAATTGTATAAATCGTACAAAGTAATACAATGTGCCAAAGAGAAACGCGGTGAAACACCAATCGCATATGCCAAACAAAAAGAAATACTCAGGCGAACAAAATGATAAAGCCATCTCGTGTCACCTGTAACAATAATGAAGTTGAACTAGGAAAAAAAACACGAGAACACAGCAAAAAAAAAAAAGGCAAACACTAATCATAATCACCACACAGCGTACAAAATATCACCAAACGGGCAGGATCATTTATTTTCTCCCCCATATATCTTTTATCGTAGAGTAGCAGAGTAGGGGGGAAGGGGATAGAGCTAAAGGTGCTGGGCTTCTGGTGCAAGGAAGAAGTTGCGAAAATATAGAAAGCTCGGTGCTATCCATGAGGAGCAACAAAGGTACCACTCAAAGGTAGCCAACGCATAGGAAAATAACTCAGTGGATTGGGAGAGGCACATGTGCAAGTGTAGTCTGGGTGTGAGATTAGGTTGCCTATGGACAGAGGAATAAACGTATGTGTAGAAAGAAAAAGGAAAAATGAAGTAGAGAAGATGTGAAAAACAGCAAAGACAGAAATGGCAGGTACAGGGCACAATGAGGAAGGAGTCGGGAGAAAATAAAAAATGGTGAGGAGCTGGAAATCCAAAGAAGGAAGAAAAAAAGTGTAGAAAAAAAAAAAAAGGGGGAAAACAGGGGGGGGGGGTAAGGGTCAAAGGGGAAGGAGACTAAGGGGGGGGGGCGGTATGGATAGACATGTCATATGGGTGGAAGCTCCAAGGACAGAGCTGGTGTGCTCATCCCCAAGGGGATAGAGACATAAATCAGACAATCGGGCGCCAGGGAAAAGGAGTGTCTCACTCCCTGATCAGTGAAAGGGATATAATAGAAAAGTGTTATCGACAGCCTAGCAAGGGTCGAGGAGTCAGTACAATACAGAGTGTAATATAAAGCCACAGGTCTGGCTCAGAGTCAGGTAGAAAGACCCATGAGGGATTGGTATTCGGGGGTCGTTTGGAAATGAATCCAACATGACCAAATATGGGAAAATTTAGTCGGGTTATCTTGGGAGGAAGTAATCAGCTCCTCCATCTCTGCAATTCTTCCTAGACGAGTGAACCAATCTTTTATTGAGGGGGGTCGAGTAGATCTCCATAGCACAGGAAGACAGAGTCTAGCAGCATTAATCATATGCATAGCTAATGATTGGAAGTATAGACGTTTGGGGAGCGGTGTATGGTGGAGGAGAAATTGGGCCGGGGAGAAATCGAGAGGTAAAGTGGACACTGATGAGGTTATACGGTGGACTTCCTGCCAGAAGGGCAGGACGATAGGACAGGACCACCAAATATGGAGAAGGGACCCATCAGGTGCTCCACATCTCCAACAGTTATTGGGTAGAGAAGGGTTAAAACGATGAGTTCTGGAAGGGGTAATGTACCAACGGGAAGCTAGCTTGTATCCGTTTTCTTGGGTTGATACATTCAGCGAACATTTGTGGGAGTATGTAAAAATTTGGTCCCAATCTGAGGAAGAAAAATCTATATCAAGGTCTCTCCTCCAAGCTCGGCAAGCGGGGAGCGAGTTAGGATTCCCATCACCGGTTAGAAGGAGGTACATGGATGAGATTAGATGCCGCTGGGGTTCAGCCTTAGAACAAATTGATTCAAAGGGGGTGAGAGGACGAGTCCATTTGTGGCGGTGAGCAGAGGATGTGAGAAAATGCCTGATTTGAAGGTAGGCCCAAAAGGGGAAGGTACGATCTATCATGGTGCTCGCCAAAGAGGAGTAGGATTTCAATTGGCCTTTACGAAAAAAGTGTTCCGCTTTCACCTGGCCATGCGGCCAATGTTCCGACAGGAAGGCCTTGTGCATGCCCGGAGGAAAGTCCGGGTTTAAGCAAAGGGAGGTTAAAGGGTTGGGGGCATCCGAGATGGAGGCCGACTTGCATGTCAAGCGGAAGATGCTCAAGGTAGGACCAATCAGTGGATGAGTGAGAAGGGCCTGGGGGGTATGTTTCGTCATGAGCCACGGGATCGAAGCTATAGGAGAAGGAGAGAAGGAGTTTTCTAGATGCACCCAGTCTTTGGTAGTCGAATGAATATTCCAATCTATAATTCTGCAAAGATGGCAGGCCCAATGATATTGCCTGAGGTCTGGGAGCCCAATCCCACCCCTGGATTTGGGGAGAACCAATTGGCAGAAAGATATGCGCGGGCGCTTGTGGTTCCAAAGGAAGAAGGAGCACATTCTCCTACATGAAGCGAAAAAGGCGGGTGGCAATTGGATAGGTAAGGTTTGAAATAAATAGAGGAGGCGGGGGAGAATGTTCATTTTTAGTATAGCAGCTTTGCCGAACCAGGAAAAGCATGGGCGATGCCATTTAGTGAGATCTTCCTGAATGGATTTAGGTGCTGGGATAAAGTTTTTGACGTAAAGGTCAGAGAGGTCGCACGTAAGCTGAATGCCCAGGTAAGTGAGGGTCTCACTTTCCCATCTAAACGGGAACTGCGATCGGCAAAATGAGACTACGTCAGAAGGGAGGGTGACATTGAGGGCGTATGACTTTGAATGGTTGATTTTAAGGTTCGACATGTATTGAAAAAGTGAGAAATCTTTAAGCAAATTGGGCAAGGTGGTCCGAGGTTCCGTTAGAAACAGCAAAATGTCATCCGCATAGGCAGCGAGTTTATACTCTTGAGCCGGTGCGGAAACGCCCTTAATATCTGGGTTGGAACGGAGTTTACGCAGCAGTGGCTCTAATGATAGTACAAAGAGGAGAGGAGAAAGGGGGCAGCCCTGGCGCGTGCCATTGCCGAGACAGAAATGGTTTGATAAATGGCCATTCACCCGAACCTGTGCCGTGGGTCCAGAATACAAGGTCATGATGAAATTAAGCATGTGTTCTCTCAAACCAATCGCTTGAAGGGTTGCCCTCAAATAGTCCCAGGACACTCTGTCAAAGGCCTTCTCAGCGTCCAAAGAGAGAAGGAACCCAGGATTCTTTGATGTGCGAAGCCAATGGATGAGGTTGAGGGCCTTGATAGTATTGTCTCTCGCTTCCCTGCCAGGGATGAAACCCACTTGATCGAGGTTAATCAAAGAAGGGAGTAAGGGGAGGAGACGGTTGGCCAGAATTTTAGCATAAAGTTTCACGTCTACATTCAGAAGGGAGATGGGCCTATAATTGGAAACCAAAGTTGCATCCTTATCTCCTTTGGGTATGACAGTGATGTGCGCTTCTAGAAGACGATGACACGGCACAGGGATTGAAGAGAAAGTGTTGAAAGCCGAAAGGAAGGGGTTGGACAAGACGTTTAAAAACTCCTTGTAATATACTGCAGACAGGCCATCAGGGCCCGGGCTTTTACCAGACTTAATTTGTTTGACGGCCCGCGACAGTTCCTCTGCCGTGATATTTTGCTCCAGTTCCTGGGCAGAGGTCTCAGAAAGTGTAGAAGGGCTATAAAGATGAAGAAAGTCCGAGATCACCGTGGCTCTGAGTTTGTTGGTTTCAGGTGGGGGACGTTCCGGAGGGAGGTTATATAATGCCTTATAATACTGCTCAAAATGAGAAGCAATGTCAGCATTAGTGGTGGCAAAAGAACCGTCTGGACCCCTGATTTTGTGGATTGTTAAGCTCGACTTTTTCGCTTGAAGGGATCTGGCGAGGAATCTCCCGCTTTTGTTCGCAAACTCATAAAATCATTTTTGAGATAAGACATATCTACGTTTAGCCACCTTGCCCAGTTCGGTCAAAAGCTGCGTGCGGGTGTTTGTGAGTTCAGTCAAGGTTGAAGCCGCTTGACTGTGTTTGTGAACTCTTTCCAAAAACTGGATGCGCTCCATAAGTCGTTGCAGATGTGCTTGTCTCTCCCTTTTACGCTTTGTAGCCATAGCTATGAGAACCCCGCGAATTACGCATTTATGTGCCTCCCATTGCGTCAAGGAGGAGGTATCTGAAGTCTGGTTGGTCGCGAATTAAACTACCAATTGGGAGCGGATCTCGGCTTCGTTTGTTGGGTCGGAAAGAAGAGATGCGTCCAATCTCCAAATCTTAGAGCGGGAGTGTTTTTCAGGAAAACGCAACGTCATGGTTATGGGATGGTGATCTAGTAGGACCATTGGTTCAATGGAGGTGTCATGAAGAAATGGCAGATCCACTTGCGAGAGAAAAATGTAGTCAATTCTGGAGTACTTGTTGTGTGGAGGAGAAAAGAACGTATAATCTTTAACGTTCGGGTGTAGGATTCGCCAAGAATCGTGAAGTTGTAAATCCTGAAGTTGTGTGCGGATCTGTCTTAGGGATTTGTATGGTAAAAATGAACTGCCCGAGGAGGAATCCAGTAAAGGGCATAAAGGGACATTAAGGTTTCCCCCCAAGATCAGCACACCCGACTGAAAGGAAGAAAGAGAGGTGGTGATTGAGCGGAAGAAGGGAACCTGCTTGGTATTGGGCGCATATAGATTTGCCAGTGTAATGGGTCTATTGGCAAAAGTGCCTTTTAGAAACAGGAACCTACCTTCTGAGTCAGGGAGCGACTCCGTGACAGTTAAAGGGAGATGTTTCGCAATCAAGATGGCGACACCTTTTGATTTGGCATGAGGGTTAGGGGCATGATAGACTGTCGGATAACGTGAGTTAAAGAGCTTGGGAATGACATCCTGTCGAAAATGCGTTTCCTGAAGGAAAACGATATCCGCTCTTTGTTTATATAAGTAGGAGAGCAGAATGGAGTGTTTTTCAGGTGTGTTCAAACCCTTCACATTAAGAGATAGAACTTTTAAGGATAAGTGTCCTGACAACGATTTGGGAGAAGACATGTCCAAAGAGGTATATGAAAGCAACCTAAGGAGAAGGAACACGGGGTACTAAGAGGATGGGAATAGGATTGGGGGGGGGGGGGGGAAATTAAAGAGATAAATGAAAGAAAAATAAAATAAAAGAGAAAATAAGGAAGGGGAGAGGAGGAGAGTAGATATAGGTAAGAAAAAAAACCAGAACTACCAGCGAGAGGAGTAGACCAGCTAATCCACCTAGATATATGAGAAGAGGGGAGAAGAGAAAGGAAGAAAAGATGGGGGGGGTTAAGGGGTAACAGAAAAGAGAAAGGAGGAAGTAAAAACAGCCGGCAAGAGTCAGTAAAAGCTCTCCGAGCTTACTGTGTGGGGAATGCAGTGGGTCCAAATCCGAAATAAAAAAAAAGCCCGCCGTACGGAAGACCTTAAAAAGTGCAGGGAATGGAGAGGTAGGGCGAGGATAGGGCATTCACAGAGAGGGACTACGCCCAGCCGGCGAGGGAGATGTATCAACCCTCACCTGGTAGGGCGTATGGCTCAGGATTCAGTGAGAGATTGGGGTCAAGAACAGAACGGTAGCCTGCGCTAGGAGGGAAGTGAGACAGGCAGCAAGCCATATCAATGTTTGTGAGATACACATATGAATAGAGTATGACGTAGGAATTCTAGAGCGGAAATATGGTGTCATGAGTATACCGTGGTGGAACTACTAGGAGTGTCGTCCTCAAAGGTATGGCTTCATAGAACGGTCAGACCGCCCTCTCCTCAGGGAGAGAACAGGCAGTGTCTCACAACACATGAAGTCATAAATTATTGGCAGAGGAACAGTAAGGCATGACATGTGCAAAAAAACATACAGCTCAAATATTGCATATCAAAAAAACACAATATACTAAATTGAAAACAACTAAAATGACAGAACGACCCCCCCCGGCCTGGACTCTCAAGGTACCCCTGGAATCGAGCAGCACCTCATATCAGATAGGAGGAAATGCGTGGGGAGGGAAGAAGAAGGCACAGGCAGAGTACCTACATTGGAGCCTCATCAGTGGTACTCCATTAGTATGCAGAGGGTGGAAAAGGATACAGAGCGGGATGGGAGAGACCGATCTCTGCTAGGAGTCTCCATCTGGAGAGCTTATTGAGGTGATGCTCGTTCACAGGTGCACAATAACAGTGTGATAGTAAAAAAAAAAATAAAAATTATAAGCAAAGGTCCCCCCCCACCCCTCCCAATCCAAACTCAGCAACCCGCTCATCTGAGTACGTGAAAAAGGATAACTGATGCTGAGGACTTCTCGTCATCCTCTCCTAACTCGGTCTTCTGGAAACGGTGCAAGGCGAGTTGAATACGATGTGTGAGGGGGGACATAAAGTCCTTCAGTGGCGAACCCGAGATCCTCGGAGGTCCCCAGGATAGGCTCGGAGTCAGATGTGCAGAAGATGTAGGAGGATCGGAGCCCTCCGGAGTCCACCCGGTGTCTCTAGATGGCAATAGACCTATCAGAGGTGTCATGGAGGAGGTTGGGCAATAAATTGGTTGTAGACCCGATAGTCCCGTTGCGGAGCGACAGTGGTGGTGCAGAAAATGGGCGGGTAGAAGGGAGGAACTTATTGGAATGTTCTGTGCCAAACAATCTTTAAGGGTCAGGAATCGTAGGGATGAGATCTCAGTGGCCCCAGATGCATAGGGCTGCCTGTGTGCAAGAGTACCATTGAGTCCAGTCCAGATCAGGTGGAGGGAAGACCCCAGGGTTATAGATCAGAAAGCTCCATAGGTAAGGCGAAATGGAACAAAGGATTTTGCAGACAAAGTCGGAAGAGTGGCTGAACGGATCCTGAGCAGTGAAACCAGTGGTAGTGTACAGTAAATTAAGGAAATCAGGACAGAGTTTAGAGAAGGGTCTCTAAGCTTCATGACGAGACCTTCGATGTGCAGGAGAGGCCGTCAGGCTGGTTATGCTGGTAGAGCCACTGGCTGGAAGTCTCGGCGGGGTTGCAGGAACCAATCGGCGTCGGCGAGAGCCAGGGCCCTGCCATTCCATATCACTTGGCGTCGGTCCGGATTCCGGAACACCTGGGAGACGCATATTGCTGTACCAATCGGGGAGGTCGATTAGTGGGATATCTAGGGAAGTACAGCAATTAGGCAGATCCTCCGGAACTCGCAGGTAGGCTGTCCGCCCCTGCGCCTGTGCGGAAAGACAAAATGGGAAACGCCACCTATATGATATGTTATGGGAACGGAGTGCATCCAATAGGGGGCGAAGTTCCCGTCTTTGTTGCAGAGTAAGATTGGAGAGATCCTGGAATAACTGTATTTCTGACCCCTGATATAAGAGGCGCCTTCTGTCCCTGGCGCGCCTGAGGATGTCCTCTTTAATTGGGAAGCTGACTAGGCAACATATTACATCTCTTGGGGGATCAGAATCTCTGCCCCTGGGACGGAGTGCTCTGTGTGCTCGTTCCAACTCTATAGGTGTGGCCGGCGGGCGACCTAGTAGGTCATTAAAGATCGCCACAACCATTGTAGAGATGTTGTTCGGTTCCACAGATTCTGGCAAACCACGGAGTCTAATGTTATGTCTGCGTCCACGGTTATCCAAATCCTCTATTTGTCTGTAGAATTCACGGATATGTGATGCGTGTGAGACTGTCGTCTGCTGTATTTCTGCTATGGCGTCTGCATTATTGCGATTAGCAAGTTCCACTCCCTCCAGCCTTGTGCCCAAGGAAAGTAAGTCATTTCGCAGGTCACTGAGGGCGGTGGTGAGTGTGACTTTAATGTCTGCAGCCACCGCCTGAAGATCTCTGAGAGATAATGCCTGGGAGTCAGAGGAGAGATCTGCGGGACTGCATCTGTGACATTCTCAGTGTCACTGCTTTGAGCACAGGCTGCCGTTGAGGAGGGAGGAGGGGGGGGAGAGGGGGAAGCTGTTTGGGACCTGTCCCTCTGCTGGGAGCGGAACAGCTCCTGTATATGCCGCGATTGCGGCTGGGTAAGGACCCGTGGGGAACGGGAACGGGAACCGGGTGTGTTCCGGTCCGATTTCCCCATGTTTATGTGCCCCTGCCTCACCCAATCCGCTGTGCAGGGTGAAGAGAAGTCTTCGGCCGGCGGGAGCTCCCGGCTTAAGCGGCCATTCCGGACTGCGGCAGACCACGCCCCTTACAATTTCTTATATCTCTCAAGGAGCCTATTAGTTTCATTTTTATGCTCGAGTGGAACATACCCCAGTATTTATACTGGGACAACTCATCATATCATTGGCAACTCACAGTATCATGGGCAACTCACCATATCATAGGCAACTCACCATATCGTGGGCAACTCACCATACCATTGGCAACTCGCCATATCATGGACAACTCATCATGTAATGGATAACACTCCATATCATGGGCAACTCACTATATCATAAACAACTCATGATATCATGGACAACTCACTATATCATGGACAACTCACCTTATAATGAACAACTCTCCATATCATGGGCAACTCACTATATCATAAACAACTCACGATATTATGGACAACTCACCTTATAATGGACAACTCTCCATATCATGGGCAACTCACTATATCATAAACAACGCACCATATCATGAACAATTCACCATACCAGATAGTAACATAAATGTAAATGTGGATGTAATGTTAATGTAGGGTCATTTTACCAGTATCCGTGATATAACCTATGAAAGTAATATGATTATATAGTTTGAAGTGATATTAAAGGTTGGACACTTTAAAAAAAGAAACAAACATGTCATACTTACCTGCTCTGCGCAATGGTTTTGTACAGAGCAGCCCAGATCCTCTTCTTCTCGGGTACCCCACCATCATGCCTGGTTCCTCCCCCTTCACCAGTGTCACCAGTAGCAAGCTGCTTGCTATGGGGGCACTGGTGCATGCTCGCTCCCGAGCTCGGCTCTATGTGTTCATAAGACACATAGAGCTGTGACTCTGCCCTGCCTCCGCTCTTTCTTCATTGGCTCACTGGTTGTGATTGACAGCCGATGGCTTCCGCTGTCTCAGCCAATGAGGAGAGTAAGTCCTGGGACAGCCAAGGCTCTCGTGCACATTCCTGGATAAGGAGGGGGCTCAGTTAAGTTTTAGGGGTGCTGAGGAGGAAGCAGCACACAGAAGGTTTTTTACCTTCATGCATAGAATACATGAAGGTAAAAAAACCTTCAGCCTTTACAACCACTTTAATTATGTGGTATTAAAGATACAGTATTCCCTTCATCAGTAATCAGTCATAGACATATGTTCTTCTATTAGAATTTGAAAAGGATGAAACAAGCCTCTAGATTAAGAGCGACACCTAGATGTCAAAAGGATTTTCTCATCCTTGTAGGAATAAACATGTCACCTTCCTGAACCTCAAAAGAAAAGTCAAAGTTATTTTGGCTACAGGAACCAGCAGGGACAGTGACAAGGCCCAGCCAACATTGTTTTATGTCAAAAGATCAGAGGGTTATATTTTCTCTGTCATAAAATCCAAAATGTTAGCTGCAGGGAGTTAAAAATAATTCCTTCTGATCATACACATTTTGGGTTACATGTACATGTACAACTGTATTTGTAGTGTATGTAAAATCCAAGAGCTATCCCCAAAACTGTTATATGGCACCTGAGCATGACAGCCAAGCGCTGATTGGTACTGTTGCGATCTTCGGTCCAGCCATGAACCATTCATGGCCTATTTGATCCTGGTCACTTCAGAACACATAACCGTCCTGTGGGCAGGGACGGGAATACCCCCAGGGTTGATTGGTGGGTAGAAGGTCTAAAGTCCAGTCCACATCCATATTTCAATAAATTGAGGACCCTGAGATATGTATGACGTGATTCACATGGAGTCATTCTATCTAACTGCTGAATTGCAGACATTCTGACATGCATCTGTCACAGGATAAATCTTGGTAAAGTTTTATTTCTGTTTATTTATCCCTTTTGTTTTCATAGAGAATAGCCAACTGTGCATGTCCTTTTTGTCTCTTTCTTTTGTATTTTTTGTAATTCTTTTTCTTTGTACATATTTTATGCACTGCCCACTTTTGGGCTATTCAATTAAAAAATTAATAAGTGACTTCTGTGTACTAAGCTAGGATCCATATCTCTGGAGAGATTGCTGCATTGTAATGTCTAAATGCTCGGTGTAAGTTCCTTTCCAATCTGTATGCAATTGTACTGTATTTTGGCAGATTGCATGCAGGTTGTAAACTACCAGACCTAGGGTGTATGTGCGTGTGTGTATGTGTGTGTTTGCCTAGCAGACCAGTCAGCTGACAAATTTCTAAGTGGTAGCAAGCTACGGTTTGTTGTGTCTGGTGTGTTGATTTTTAGACAGTGGGAAGAGTGATTAACACAAGAGATAGCTGGAGGAATTCTAGAAGTGTGTGCTAAATACTAGGCTGCTCCCCAACTCTTAGAGCGCACCAGGTTGTATGTAAGATTCGTATTGTGTGTGGTCAGCCAGCTAGACTGGAGTAGAGTCTCCCTCTAGTGGTGGCCAGAGGTAGTTCAGGCTGTGAAAAGTGTATCACAGTTGGTCTTAATTGCTCAGAATAAATTTTCCCTCCTACCCCAGTTAAGGGCCTAGCCCTGGGTAGCTAGACACCGCAGGCGTGTGATCCTTGACACAGATGTTGATTGTCCAAGAACATAACCAAATCTATGAAAAGGGTTATGAGAAACACCCTGTTCTAATATACCTGCACCTGGAAATTATTCAATTTAATGATCCATAAATCAGAGTACATTGTTGGTTCTGGTGATAAGAATGCCATTTCTTATCTTGCATCAATATTAAAGACATAAAAGCTCATCTGTGATTAACCTAATTGGATAATGAGTACAGTAATGTGAATCTCTATCTCAATTAGCACATTCCTAATATAGGCAGGGGAGAAGAAGCTCACAACCTGACCCCCAGTCAATAATAAATTCTCAGCAAATGCATACTCTGAGTGATGTGAATAGGGGATTGCAATCGGAATGCAAATTCCGATGCCCATCAAGCATTTCAAGTTGGAGCATGACCACCTCCAGTCCCTAGTCTACCAACACTCATGGGCAGTTTTTTTTTAGCAATTTCTACTATTTCCAATCACCTTTTTATTAACAAAGAGCAAACAAATGAACACCCTTCATATATAAATACACTGCTCAAAAAATTAAAGGAACACTTTGCAAACACATCAGATCTCAATGGGGAAGAATATCATGCTGGATATCTCTACTGATATGGACTGGGTAATGTGTTAGGAACATAAGGATGCCCCATCACTTGATGGAAATTAAAAATTTCAACCCACAGAGAACTGAATTCAAAGACACCCTGAAGATCAAAGTGAAAAAATTATGCAGCAGGCTAATCCATTTTGCTAATATTTCATTGCAGCAACTCAAAATGGTACTCAGTAGTGTGTATGACCCCCATGTGCTTGTATACATGCCTGACAATGTTGGGGCATGCTCTTAATGAGACAATGGATGGTGTTCTGGGGTATTTCCTCCCAGATCTGGACCAGGGCATCACTGAGCTCCTGGACAGTCTGAGGTGCAACCTGGAGATGTCGGATGGACCAAAACATGATATCCCAGAGGTGTTCTATTGGATTTAGGTCAGTCAAATGTGGGAGCCATTCAATGGTATCAATTCCTCTGTCCTCCAAGAACTGCCTGCATACTCTCACCACATAAGGCCGGGCATTGTCATGCACCAGGAGGAACCCAGGATCCACTGCACCAGCGTAGGGTCTAATTATGGGTCCAAGGATTTCATCCCGATACCTAATGGCGGTCAGGGTGCCATTGTCTAGCCTGCAGAGGTCTGTGCATCCCTCCATGGATATGCCTCCCCAGACTATCACTGACCCACCACCAAAAAGATCATGCTGAGCGATGTTACAGGCAGCATAACGTTCTCCATGACTTCTCCAGACCCTTTCACATCTGTCACATGTGCTCAGGGTGAACCTTCTCTTATATGTGAAAAGCACAGGGCACGAGTGGCGGATCTGCCAATTCTGGTGTTCAATGGCAAATGCCAATCGAGCTCTATGGTGCCGGGCAGTGAGCACAGGGCCCACTAGAGGACCTTGGGCCCTCAGGCCACCCTCATGAAGTCTGTTTCTGATTGTTTGATCAGAGACATTCACACCAGTGGCCTGCTGGAGGTAATTTTGGTGGGCTCTGGCAGTGCTCATCCTGTTCCTCCTTGCACAAAGGAGCAGATACCGGTCCTGCTGATGGGTTAAGGACCTTCTACGTCCTTGTCCAGCTTATCTAGAGTAACTGCCTGTCTCCTGGAATCTCCTCCATGCTCTTAAGACTGTGCTGGGAGACACAGCAAACCTTCTGGCAATGGCACATATCGATGTGCCATCCTGGATGATTGGATTGCCTGTGCAACCTCTGTAGGGTCCAAGTATTGCCTCATGTTACCAGTAGTGACACTGACCCTAGATAAATTCAAAATTAGTAAAACAACTGTCAGAAAAGATGTGTAGGGAAAAAAAATTCAGTAGCCTCCACCTGTAAAATCATTCATGTTTTGGGGGTTATCTCATTGCTGCCCATCTAGTGCACCTGTTATTAATATCATTAACACCAAAGCAGCTGAAACTGATTAACATCCCCCTTTGCTACTTTACTGACCATATCAATATCCCAGGAGTTTAATTGACTTGATGCTATACTCTGATTAAAAAGTGTATGTAAACTGTTGGGGGTAGGTCACCTTGATTTGTTCAATCATTTTTGTGATCACTGGTTGGTTGAAAACTACCATGCACTTGGTCAACATAGGAGCTGACCTACGCTACCCAACTTTTTCTAACTAGAACCTACAGTCTCCAATCTATTCCTTCATATTCACTTTATGCTTAAAGGACGCATAAATATGACAGAACTAAATGTTGGGTGGGTATCAAATATTTATGAGACTACATTTTTCTCTTGTACCAGTAAATCCACACACATTAAGTGCAGACTGCACCACATCCAGAATTAATCCCGTTCTAGTGAGCCTGAAATGATTATTCAGCAGAAGGACTAGATCACAGGAAAACAGGTTTACAGTAAAACTTATTCCACATGTCTGCTTGCTTTGTGTCTATCAGTGATTTAGGTATATTAGTAATGGCTCATGTCTATGGGCATTATGTTGATCTGGTCCGTATACAGAGAAAAACGTCCAGCAATCGCTACTACATCAGCCAATGAGCTAATATGAATAAGTGCATTTTACATTCGTCTTTATACATTATCTAGCATTATCAATGCGGTGACTGCATCTTCTAATGTCTTTTTTGAAATTCTTTTTATTGTTTTTCAAGGCACATGGAGGCAAGCAGCAATTTACTACAGCTAAGTGCCAATGTAACATTGTTCATCAAATATTAAATAATAAATGAACAATATCCTTCCCCCTTCTCCACTCAAGTATAACTTTCTAAGTATCATAGTTAATGCACAACATTATAAATGATACACATTCAAGGGTCCATTTATCAGTGTTTTTACCCGAAATTCACACTTTTTTTTATCTTAGATTAAATTAGAAAAATTTTTGAATCTTGGATAAAAAAACTTTTTAAATAAACTCCTCATTGTCAAATTGTCAATTATGCATGTTAAAGTGCTACTAAACCCAAGACCCTGCATTCACTATATCGGGTCACTCACAGTACACAGAACATGGAAATGCAATTATTTTAGACGATATAAACTGCTAAATACCTTTTCTCATCAGCAGTTAGAGCAGTCTTGTGACATCTATCAGTGTCCAGCAGAGCACTGGTTAAAACTTGTAGGAGTTTTCATTCGCCCCTGACTGTCTTTTGAGGCAGACAGACCCCAGACACTCTGTCTGGACAATGCTGATTGGCTTTGTGCTGATCATATGCATCCTCCCAAAGAAGAAAAAACTCTTTAGCAATACACACCAAACTGAGCATTTTCAGAGTGACTCCAAGAGCTCTGTATTATCAACAGATTGATTGGGGACTGTGGAAGAAGGGGAGGGTCAGAGAAGATGGGATCAAACAGCCTTTTTACCCAAGGCAGAGGATTAACCCCTTAGGTTCCACAGTGAGTGTAACAAGCATGCTTTACTGCATATACAGCCTGATTTTACTGTTGTGGGTTTAGTAACACTTTAAAGTGGATTTAAACCCATTGATTTAACAATTAAAAAAAACAGTCACCTTCCCGGCATGCCGAGAATGCTAATTGTCACATTGGCTTGTGCTCTCAACCCAACTGTCGAACCATCAAATGACTAGTGTCATAACTGATCACATGTGCAGCATACTGACAGCTGCAGATCAAACAGAGGTTAAGATGGCAGCTTCCTTTGCTGAAAAGGATAGGAGGGTTTAGTTCCGATTTAAACTTCAGCTTTAAGAGTGGACTTCAACCATTCCCTGTAAAACAACTCAGCAACTTTATCAGTATTTTAGATACTGTTGGTTCTAAATTGTCCACATGTCACAATTTATAACTTTACTAATAGAGGTATAGTTTATAGAGCAAGGCTAAATTAAATCTAAAGCAGCAATGAAGGGAACTGTGTAGACAAGGGTTTCTCAACTAGGATTCCTCCAGAGGTTGCTGGAGGTTCCTGGAGCAATGAACAATTTTTGCCTGCCATTGACAACGTTGATTTTTTCAGTTATCTGTGAGGGGGGAATTCTTCCAAACGTCTACAAGTGTAAGAAGCATTCTTCCCACTGTCCATCAAACTAATGTATCATGAGTTGTAGATATAGTCATTTTTAGGGGTTCCCTGAAACCAGAAAGTTATTCAACCACCTCCTGCCCGCCATATAGTAATATGACGGACACAAGGTGGTTCTTTTGTTCTGGGAGGACGTCATATGACGTCCTCCCATTCTCACCACGCATGCACGGCTCAGGGAGAGTGCAGCATGGCGATCGGCGGTGCGGACACAGATGTCGGCTCGGTCATGTGATCAGCTGTGTCCAATCACAGCTGATCACATGTAAACAGGGAATTGCCAGTTATCGGCATTTCTCTCCTCTCGAGCTGTCACACTGACAGCTCGAGAGGAGAGGAGAGCCGGTAATCGGCTTTCCGCGGAGGGGACATGTACACTGATCATCAGGGCACTGATGATCAGTGTAGCCACAGCAGTGCCACCTGTCAGTGTCGATCAGTGCCTTGTGTCATTGCTCAACCATGCCACCTACCAGTGCCCATCAGTGCCACATATCAGTGCCTACCAGTGCACATCAATGCCACATATCAGTGCCCATCTGAGCTGCCTTTCAGTGTCACCCATCAGTGCCAGTCAGTGCCAGCTATCAATACCAATTAGTGCACATATCAGTGCTGACAATCAGTGCCACCTATCAGTGCCAGTCAGTGCCGCCTATCAGTGCCAATCAGTGCTGCCTATCAGTGTGCATCAATGCCACCTATCAGTGCCTGTCAGTGCTGCCTAACAGTGCCCGTTAGTGCCGCCTATCAGTGCCAGTCAGTGCCACCTATCAATGCCACCTATCAGTGCCATATATCAGTGCCATGTATCAGTGCTGCCTTTCAGTGCCCATCAGTGATGCTTGTCAATGCCCATCAGTGCCATATACCAGCACCTCCTCATCAGTGTCCATCAGTGCCACCTATCAGTGTCCATCAGTGCAACCTATCAGTGCCCATCACTGCAGCCTCATTAGCGCACATCAGTGAAGGAGAAAAATCACTTATTCACAAAATTTTATAACAAAAACTAAGAAAAAACATTTTTTTTAAAAAAAATTTTCAGTGGTTTTTGTTTTTTTAAGAAAAAAAAAAAAGCAGAGTAGTTAAATACCACCAAAATAAAGCTCTATCTGTCACAAAAAAATGATAAAAATTTCACATGGGTACAGTGTTGCAGGACCGCGCAATTGTCATTCAAAGTGCGACAGCACTGAAAGGTGGAAATTGGCCTGGGCAGGAAGGGGGTATAAGTGCTCTGTAGGCTAGTGGTTAAGGGTTCTTCTGTGAAAAGATTGAGAAAGGCTGGTGTAGACTGTCACAACACTGACAACAGAGTTCCTCATTGCCTGTGAGACTGTATTATGGATATCAAAAAAAGGTATGACTTCTATTTTTTGCTGGAGTTAAATAGACACTGCGGAAATTATTCTTAAAATATATGACTGTATAGCAATGTATAGCAAAGTACATTGTTTATGGTTAAAACTGTAATAAAAGATGTGACCCACTTCTCAGCACTTCAACGGATAGTTGTTTTATGTATGTTGTCTATAACACTTGTTATAAAGGCTGCATTTTGGCTTATATAACTTTAGATATCTAGGTTAGGTTTCAACATATAAGTGAAGAAGAAATTTAGATCAGATAGCTGCAGACTACAGTGCAGTAAAGATCTGAGTTGACATTTGAATTTGCTACACACTTTGGGTCTTCAGCTACACTGAGCGAGCCTGGGCTTCAAAGACAAAAACAAAATCTATCAGGGTCTTAACCCCACTCTACACACACTTCAAGGGAAATAGATATGTGAGAACAAATTGCCATTTTCCAGTCTGTTGGCTGCATATTATTATTAGAGCATTGAAGTACTTATTTAGCTATACTGCATGTCATGGCTACCCAAACCTAAAGTAGTAGGTTATTGCAATCAAAGCTTCTTGGAGGGATATCTAACACATTTATACTTACTGTGTTAGTAACATAAGAAAAACACAAAAGTCTTGGGTATATACTATATTGCCAAAATTATTGGGACACTCTTCCCAATCATTGGATTCGGGTGTCAATCACCTCCATGGCCACAGGTGTATAAAATCAAGCACCTAGGCATGCAGACTGCTTCTACAAACATTTGTGAAAGAACAGGTCACTTTTAGGAGATCAGTGATTTAGTGGTATTTTAAAAAAGTGGAAGCAACGGGGAACAACAGCAACTCAACCATGAAGTGGTAGGCCACTTAATGACAGAGCGGGGTCAGCACATGCTGAAACGTACAATGAGCAGAAGTCACCAACTGTCTGCAGAGTTAATAGCTAAAAACATTCACCCTTCATGTGATCCTCAGATTAGCACAACAACAGTGCATAGAGAGCATCATGGAATGGGTTTCCATGGCCGAGCAGCCGCATCCAAACCTTACTTTACCAAGTGCAATGCAAAGCGTTGGATGCAGAGGTGTAAAGCACACTGCCACTGGACTCTAGAGCAGTGGAGACGTGTTCTGTGGAGTGACGAATCACGCTTCTGTGTCTGACAATCTGATTGTGTCTGGGTTTGGCGGTTGCCAAGAGAACGGTACTTGCCTGACTGCATTGTGCTAAGTGTAAAGTATGGTGGAGGGGGAATTATGGTGTGGGGTTGTTTTCCAGGGGTTAGGCTTGGCCCCTTAGTTTCAGTCAAGGGAACTCCTAAGGCATCAGCATACCAAGACATTTTGGACAATTTCATGCTCCCAACTTTGTGGGAACAGTTTGAGGATGGCCTTCCTGTCTCAGCATGACTGAGCACCAGTGTACAAAGCAAGGTCCATAAAGACATGGATGAGCGAGTTTGAGCTGGATGAACTTGACTTGCCTGCACAGAGTCCTGACCTTAACCTGATAGAACACCTTTGGGATGAATTAGAGCGGAGACTGTGAGCCAGGCCTTCTCGTCCATCATCAGTGCCTGACCTCACAAATGCACTTCTGGAAGAATGGTCAAACATTCCCATAGACACATTCCTAAACCTTGTGGACAGCCTTCCCAGAAAAGTTGAAGCTGTTATAGCTACAAAGGGTGGGCCAACTCAATATTGAACCCTACAGACTAAGACTGGGATGCCATTAAAGTTCATGTGTGTGTAAAGGCAGGTGTCCTAATACTTTTGGCAATATAGTGTATTTCCATAACAGAGAAATGAAATGCATTATAACAGAATTCCAGGGAAAAAATAGACATTTGGTTGTTTACCAATATATTACCCCTAATGATGGGTGTTTCATGTATTGATATTGCATCATTATATAAAACTCGTACTTTCATTTATCCCCCCAACTACTGTAATTGCAGTCTTCCTGTAAATCACGGTTGCATCTCTAATGCAGTCAAGAAGAATATAATTTGCCCTTATTCCTCCATTCATAAAACATCATTATGAGTTTCACCGAATACAAGGCATTCTGTGATTGGAGAAAAGGAGGTCTTGACATTCATCTGCTGTTCCTTTCCCCTTGTTCCCCTTGTCCAATCACATAATACCTGTATTTTGTGAAAAGAGAGAAAAAAAAAGAAAACCATTGCAGCCACCACATTTAAAGTGGTTCTAAAGGCAGAAGGTCTTCACCTTAATGCATTCTCTGCATCAAGGTAAAAAACCTTCTGCATGCAGCCCCCCCCCCATACTTGCCTGAGCCTGATCTCGATCCAGTACCGTGCATGAGAGCAGAGACTCTCTCGGCTCTCTCCATTCTTATTAGCTTAGACACAAAAGTGGGAGCTATTGGCTCCTTCTGCTTTCAATCACCTATCATTGAATCACCTATCATCATCACCTATCATTTATAGCACCTATCATTTCACTTTTTCCTAACTCTATTAAAAATATGTGTCAACCTAACTGCTGCAGTGTACAAAACTACAGAACAGGATCAGCCCTTAAATATCACATAATTTCTTACTGGCCAATGCACCAGCCATAGCAACAACAGTCTCTTCAACCCGGGCTGATGCAGGTATACTATATTATCATCATGTTTTAAAGTACAAGCCTATAAGTCTGAACTTTGCAGTGATATTGATTTCCTGCCAGTAAAGATTAAATGTTCTAAATCTCACAGAATCGCTTTATAGCTATCAATCCATTTTAAGTAAAAAATGTACACTTTATTATCAGTGCACTGACTTCCATCATAATATTTAAGATCCAAAATAACAGGGCATACTTAAAAATTTTAATTGCTAAAGTGAAACAAAGTAATATAATATTCTGAATAAACAGGTACTGCGTTTTGAACTGTCTCCTGTCTCACTTTTACTGTTTATTGGCACAAGGGTTCAACTGTTTTATGTCCAGCAGTTATTGAAGCTTAGATGTCCAGACCAAATTTAGCAGTGCCAGTTCGCTTGACTATAAATCTATGACTAACTTGTGGGTTTGACAGCGGAGTCCAAAAACTAAGAACATGCACTGGTGCGACTTTGAAGTTCCTTTCTGTAACATAACATAAAGAGGATCTTCACCCTAAAAAAAAAAAGAAGTCAACAGCAACAAATACTGTAGTTGCTGACTTTTAATAAAAGAATACTTACCTGTCCAGGGAGCCCGGGCCAGTTCTTTGCCAGTCTTTGGGTCTCCAGCACCGGCATGGTTCCTAAGGGAAGCCGGCTGTGACTCCTTGCAGTTTTACAGCCAGCTTCACACTGCTGCGAGTAAAGATGAGGGAAGGGGGCTGAACTCCTGCTTGGATCACCTAGGCAATCTAAGCAGAAGTGGGTGTGGGCACCTATTAAAAGTAGTCACCCATGCCCCAGAACAACTTATATTGTGCCAAATGTTTTAGAGGAGGGGGGATGGAGGGAATAAAGTTGATTTTCCCCTTTAAGGTGAAGTTCCACTTTAAATTTCTGCTAACATGGGGCATTGTGCACAAGAAATTAAAAAGATGTATTGCAGTGGAAGCAGTGAAAATTTACTTTGCAATACCCAGTCGCAGTTGCAAGGAAAATAAAACAAAATAATATTTTTTGGTTGTACATAATTGGATGATGGAAGTCAACTCAGCTTCACTTCATTCATTAAAGTAGAACTCCAGGTTTAACGTCATTTTAAATAGTTAATTTGAATCAAACTGGCCCAAATAATTTCAAAACAATGCAGCCTTTGAATGTGCTATAGTGTACTGTGTTCCAGCAGCCATACAGACGACTTCCAGTTTGCTGCAGGAATTAAAAAGAGACAGACTGAGTGCTTCCCCACTATTCAGGAGGAGCAGGGCCAGATTTACATCTCAGGAGCATATAGGCAGAGAATTCTGAAGGGCTTCCCCCCAAAAAAAGACAGTAAGACTGACTTTTTTCTCGATAAAAAAGTTGATGCAGACTTTGATGTAAAGGGGAACACTGCAGACTGTGATGTAAAGGGGAATGCTGCAGACATTGATGTAAAGGGGAACACTGCAGACTGTGATGTAAAGGGGAATGCTGCAGACTTTGATGTAAAAGGGAACACTGCAGACTGTGATGTAAAGGGGAATGCTGCAGACTTTGATGTAAAGGGGAACACTGCAGACTGTGATGTAAAGGGGAATGCTGCAGACTTTGATGTAAAAGGGAACACTGCAGACTGTGATGTAAAGGGGTGTAACGGAACCAGAACCCAGACCACACTGAGTTTTTCCGTTATAGCACAACTTCCCCTGTCCGAACACCATCCACGGACCACGCCCTTGAAATCCCTCAGGAAAAAGACAGCACCCAGCTCTTAAAACAGAAAGCCAACTCTACTTTATTTTAACACAACACACAGGATATATACAGAGGGTGGGGAAACACAACCAGGAACAGGAAATACATCATCACCCCGTCCCATCCCACCAAGACACAGAACAATGGGATGAAACACATGGTAAAGGACATTGACCAACCCCCACACCAATACACAAACAGTACATCCCATAATAGTTGGCTGGACAGGAAGACACAGCACAATGGGGGGTAGCACATGGCAAACAGACAATGGACAGCCATGTGGCCGAGAACAAAGGAACACACACTATACACAAGACTCAGACATTCACATACACACCCTGTACCCCTTAACAGGCACAGGGTGCCCTAAACATAATGGGAATTTGGGAAGATGATACAGAGGTCCCCCCACCCCCAAAAGTCACTCCCGTCACAAGGGGAATGCTGCAGACTTTGATGTAAAAGGGAACACTGCAGACTGTGATGTAAAGGGGAATGCTGCAGACTGTGATGTAAAGGGGAACTCCGATGTAAGGGGGTCTCTGGTCACCAGAGCCCCCCTTTACACAAGAGTCCGCAGAGTTCCCCTTACATTAGAATCCTCAGAGTTGTCCTTTACATAAAAGTATGCAGGGTCCCCCCTTACGCTTTTGTTTATATGTATTTATCATTTTGTGTTGATTGAAGTGCCAGATGATTTTTATGTTTTCCGAGCACAATTTCTTTTTTTCATTTACTCTAATTAGGATGGCCATGGCTCTCAAAAGCTCACCACAGGTGCGATGCACATTCATACAGTATATCCATGGCAGCTCTCTAAGCTGTCAAGGTACTTGTCTGTTAATTCACCGGATTTATTTATTTTTATATATATATATATATATTTTTTTTTTATATATATTTAAATAAAACATATAAAATATATATATATATATTTATTTTTATATATATATATATATATATATATATAAATCCGGTGAATTAACAGTCAAGTACCAGCTGTCAAAACCCCTTTCGTTCACAGGCAATGGAGTAACCCTTGGAAATGACTAGGCACCTAGTAATCACAAAACCTTTCTCTGAATGTCCCCCTGACGGGCATACTATAACCCAAAAATGCTTGTGAAGCCTCAAAGTGTTTGACTATGCTTGAAAATGCTTTTACAAAACCATTTCAAAGAGGCACCACAGAGCCCATTGAGCAGCAAAGGTTTCTTTCCTATCTCCCAAGCTCACACAAGTGTAACAATCTGCAGTCCTCAAGGAACTCTCCCTTTTCCTTCCTTATTAGTCTTCTGCTGCATTAACCCCTTCTGCATCTCTTTTTGGCTCCACACCTGCTGTATAAAAAGAGGGGATACATGTGTACCATCCAGGACACATCCCTTATAGCCGGTAAACTAACCATATCCCAAAACATTAAGGCTCCAAGCACACTAGTGTTTTTTAAGCTCCTAGAAGCTGTTATTAGCAAGCTAAATAGTGTTATCTTATGTGTTTTTCTAGCAGAAAAAAAATGTAAATGCTACTAAAATGCTCCTAACAGCTTTTTTCTAGCTTTGGTTGATAACATGTACTGTAAAAATGCTACTAAAATGCTACTAAAACTCTGACTATATAGAAAAACTTGTGGCGCTGCTGCAAGCTGGGAAGCAAGAGGGGATCACCCCGCCAGTGTATGAATAGAGGAAGCAGCGTCAGAGAATTTTTCCAGTGACCACTATGCAGTAAATGGATGGACGGTACTCAGACCAGCCCAAGGAGTCCAGTATGTAGGATGGACTTGCTGCAGCTCTGGCCATGCCCTCTGGAATGTTTCACCCCACCCACCAGGGCTTGGTCACAGAGCTGCTCTTACCAGCATTTAATATCGAGTGTTTTTTCCAGCATTTTTTTTTTTGGTTTAAAAAAAAAACGCTAGTGTGCATGGAGCCTAAAGGCTTTTACCACTTCTCGATCACCCTATAGTAGGTATGCTTCTGCATGGGTGCGCAAAATCACGTACATATGTGATCTTGCATTTCCAGGTAGGGGACGCGCACGCGCCCTACCTACACCACCATTCGCAGCCATGGCTGTCAATCACCGGGTCCCAGCTGGTGATTACTCGCCGGCACCCGGTGATTGCCGACCATGTCGGGGGAGGAGAACTGTTTGTAAACAAAACAGTTCTCCTCCCTGTCAGCTCATGCACGCTGCTTTGGATGACTGTAAAACAGCACACAGTTAACCCTTTTATCGCCCCTCATGTTAACCGCTTCCTGTCTAGTGCCATTAGTACAGTGTCTGTGCTTTTTATTAGCACTGATCACTGTATTGGTGTCATTGGAGATGTCAGTGACACCAAGTCAGTTCCCCCCAGTGTCAGAATGCCCGCCGCAGTCCTGCTATAAATCGCTGATTGCCGCCATTACTAGTGAAAATGTAAAAAAAAAAAAAATCCCAGTATATACACTGCCATTTATAAACCCTATAACTTCCATGTAAACCAATTAATTTACACGTATTGGGATTTTTTTTAGCAAAGACATGTAGCAGAATACATTTTGGCCTAAATTTATGATGAAATTTGATTTTGTTGGACATGTTTAATAGCAAAAAGTCAAAAATATTGTTTTTGTATCTTCCTTTAAGCTTTGTGATGTCAGAGCCCCTCCCCTATCTGTTACGTCACTGGGTCATGTGGCTTCATCGGGGGAAGTCACATGACCCAGTGGCGTAATCCGTAGGGGAGGGTCTATGACGTCACGATGCTTAAAGGAAATACACAGCAAGTATAAGGAGTGTGGAAAACACACAGAGGATTCTATAATATTGTACTAAAAAGCGGCTTTATCATTTATATCATGTGCATGCACTATATTTTGTTTAATAAATATACTTTAAAGGAGATAAGGCACTATATTATATTCTTTGATTACATGACATCTACACACATGGAGTAATAAGTCAAAAAAGAGTGAAGAGACCCCCTAGAGGAGAGAGGGATAACTCCATCCATCCATCCAACTCCAGGAGAAAAGGTCTCTAGAAAACGGCGAGACCCCCTGCTGGAAAAAGGGAAATACTCCATTCATCCATCCATCCATCTGGGACAGGGATATACAAATCCATTAATTTCCAAGTCCATTTAAAGGGACACAAGCTGTTTTGACCTCACTTAACGGTTTGGTCATATAAATCAGGTGAGCGCACACTGGTATAGGAGCACTTAAGTAAAAGTTTTGTGGACTTTTTTTATATGTTTCACTAGAAGAAGACACCTTAATAATCACGGATTGTGTTTGAAATAAGCATGCCGTTTCAGAAGGACTACAAACCAAAGTTGGACTCACATATGTTATTTTTAAGTAATTGAAAATTATTTTGAATTATATATTGTCTATGTATATAGTCCGTTAAGTATATTTCACATCTATTAGTGGAGCGCGACACGTTTGCATTTGTTTTTGATTATAGTGACACACATGTATGGGTATGTTGTTGGCGACCCACTTCATTGATTTTTATTTTATTTATTAATTTATTTGAATATTCTCTCGTATTACACACACAACTATATATATTTTTTTTCAGCACGTTATTCATAGTGGTGTTTTTTATATATTTTTTCAATATTTTTATATCATTTTAAACTTTTTTTGATTATATTTTTAAAATGTTCACTTTACAAAGATATGTACGCAAAAAATATACCATAGTAGCTCACAAGAATCAAGTTTTAATTATTTGTTATAGCGCAGAAAAGAAAAAATGCACAGGCAATCAAATACCACTAAAAGAAAGCTCAATTTGTGGGAAAAAAAGGACATAAGTTTCATTTGGGTGCAGCATTGCATGACCGCGCAATTGACAGTTAAAGTAACGCAGCACCATAATGCAAAAAATGGCCTGGTCAGGAAGGGGGGTAAATCCTCAGGAGGGCAAGTGATTAATAATAGCTGTGATACTAATTCTAAATCAAAACATTGTGCCAAAACAATTCTATAGTGTGATATAACAACATAAAATGTTGTTGGCAACATAAAGTATCTAGTAACACTTCTATCAGAACGTTTGAGAGAAAAACTGATCTGTATCTTATTCATTGTTTGGAGATGAACAATGATTAAGACCCTGGTCGTACTGGGTGCGATTTGCATACCATGCGACTTGCAAATTGCATGCCAAGTTGCAACCTATTGTCCGCAATTACAGCGGTCATATCGGTGTGGTTTCGTCTTGGTCGTAGCCGCTCTATTTCTAAAATAGTGCATGCACTACTTTTGGTGCGATTTGCATAGACATCTGTGTCAGATGTCTTGCAAATCGCACCTCAAATAGCAATGACATCCCGACTTTGAAATCGTGCAACTTACAGTGAAGTCACACGATTTCAAAGTCAGGATCGATGTGACCGGGATGTAAGATATGTTTGTGTTTTTGTAGCAATTGTCCAAGTGTTTACAATGTGTAAACAAATTTGCACTTTATGTCAGTACTTACACATTGTGCTTGAGTTATAGACGAATAAATGATGAGTGGTTGATGATAACATTGTCATTTATTCTATTATTTTCAGCTAGGTTGTTTTTTGTAGGGAGATTTCCCAGTTGTGATGTGACATACAAAAGTTTTACAATGAAGGGTGCTTTTATGTTCATTTGGCTTCTCTGATCTTTTTTTATTTCTTGTGCTATGTTCTTTTTGGTTGGAGTCGTCTGCACATCTTTACCCTTAGTCACAATAACTTAGGCATTGCTAGCCGGAAGCAATCATTTGGGGATACAGTATGTCAACAACATAAGGAAAATTGCCTCTCTGGGCTAAAATGTGTTGCTTGCTTTACAAGTTGCTTGATCTTTCAATAAAGGATATTTCAGAGGAATTCAGCATGTGGTACATTTTTACCACTGAATTGGACTGGAGTTGGAGGCGCCATAACTTTGCATAATGTGAGATATGTGTCAGACTTTGTGTAAGCTTGGAGCAGATACTTTCTTGCTGTTTGTAACACAAGGAGAAAATTGGGGGTGAAGTCATTATATGTAAATGCCTTCTGTTTTAAAAAGGCATTCTGTACTTTGCAATGCTTTAGATCAGCCTTTCTCAATCTTTTCAACACAGAGGAACCCTTGAAATGACTTTTTGGTCTTGGGGAACCCCTGCTAAAAATGACTGTATCTACAGCTCATGATACAGTCGTGTGATGGTCAATGGGAAGAATGTTCCTTACACATGTAGTCATTGAGAAGAATTACCCCCTGATAGATAGCTAAAAATATCAATGGTGTCACAAGGAACCTATCTTGCTCAGTGCTCAAGGAACCCCTAGCAACCTCTGGAGGAACCCTGGTTGAGAAACCATGCTTTAGATAAAAGGCTTTTTGGTTCCTTTGGTGAGCCTTACCATATGTTGCCTTTCTTAATTGCATACCCCCATAATCAGTTTCTTTTTGTCAAATGTACCCAACAATCATATATTATGTGAACATCTGAGATGATCTGACATTTATCCCACTAAAAAAAAAATAATGGAAGTTCCTTATCCTCCATTGGTAGCATTGGTAGTACTGAACTGTACTCTATAATGCACTGGACACCACAATGCACTGTATTCTGTAACACACTGGAAACAGCAATGCACTGTACTCTGTAATGAACTTGACACCAAAATGCACTGGACTCTGTAACGCATTTGACACCAAAATGCACTGTACTCTGTAACGCACTGAACACTGCAATGCACTGTACACTGTAAAAAACTGGACATCGCAATTCACTGTACTTTGTAACGCACTTGATACCACAATGCACTGTACTCTGTAATGCACTGGACAACTAAATGCACTGTACTCTGTATTGCACTGGACACCACAATGCACTGCACACTGCAATGCACTGGACACCACAATGCACTGTACACTGTAAAGCACTGGACACCACAATGCACTGTACACTGTAACCCACTTGATACTGCAATGCACTGTACCCTGTAACACACTGGACACCGCAATGCACTGTACACTATAACGCACTGGGCATCACAATGCACTGTACTCCTTAATGCACTTGATACCACAATGCACTGTACTCTGTGACACACTGGACACCACAACGCACTGTACTCTGTAACGCACTTGACACCAAAATGCACTGTACTCTGTAACACACTGAACACCGCAATGCACTGTACACTGTAAAAAACTGGACATCGCAATGCACTGTACTCTGTAACGCACTTGATACCACAATGCACTGTACTCTGTAACGCATTGGACACTGCAATGCACTGTACTCTATAATGCACTGGACACCAAAATGCACTGTACTCTGTAATGTACTGAACACCACAATGCACTGTACACTGTAACGCACTGGACATCGCAATGCACTGTGCTCTGTAATGCACTTGATACCACAATGCACTTTACTCTGTAACTCACTGAACACCGCAATGCACTGTACACTGTAACGCACTGGGCACAGCAATGCACTGTAATAAACTGGACACTGCAATGCACTGTACTCTGTAATGCACTGGAGACCACAATGCACCATTTACTGTAACACCCTGTACACCGCAATGCACTGTACACTGCAATGCACTGGACACTACAATGCACTGTACACTGTAACCCACTTGATACTGCAATGCACTGTACTCTGTAACGCACTGAACACCGAAATGCACTGTACTCTGTAGCTCACTGGACACAGCAATGCACCATACTTTGTAACGCACTGGATACCAAAATGCACTGTACACTGTAATGCACTGTTTTCTGTAACGCACTTGACACAGCAATGCACTGTACTCTGTAACGCATTTGACACCAAAATGCACTGTACTCTGTAACGCACTGAACACTGCAATGCACAATACACTGTAATGCACTGGACATCGCAATTCACTGTACTTTGTAACGCACTTGATACCACAATGCACTGTACTCTGTAATGCACTGGACAACTAAATGCACTGTACTCTGTATTGCACTGGACACCACAATGCACTGCACACTGCAATGCACTGGACACCACAAAGCACTGTACACTGTAACCTACTTGATACCACAATGCACTGTACTCTGTAATGCACTGGACACCACAATGCACTGTACACTGTAAAGCACTGGACACCGCAATGCACCGTACACTGTAACACACTGTTCACTGCAATGCACTGGACACCACAATGCACTGTACACTGTAACCCACTTGATACTGCAATGCACTGTACCCTGTAACACACTGGACACCGCAATGCACTGTACACTATAACGCACTGGGCATCACAATGCACTGTACTCCTTAACGCACTTGATACCACAATGCACTGTATTCTGTAACGCACTTGACACCAAAATGCACTGTACTCTGTAACGCACTTGACACCAAAATGCACTGTACTCTGTAACACACTGAACACCGCAATGCACTGTACACTGTAACAAACTGGACATCGCAATGCACTGTACTCTGTAATGCACTTGATACCACAATGCACTGTACTGTGTAACGCATTGGACACTGCAATGCACTGTACTCTATAATGCACTGGACACCAAAATGCACTGTATTCTGTAATGTACTGAACACCACAATGCACTGTACACTGTAACGCACTGGACATCGCAATGCACTGTGCTCTGTAATGCACTTGATACCACAATGCACTGTACTCTGTAACGCGCTGGACACTGCAATGCACTGTACTCTGTAACACACTTTATACCACGATGCACTGTACTCTGTAACACACTGGACACAGCAATGCACTGTAATACACTGGACACCAAAATGCACTGCACTCTGTAACTCACTGGACACCGCGATGCACTGTACTCTGAAACGCGCTGGACACTGCAATGCACTGTACTCTGTATCACACTGGACACTGCAATGCACTGTACTCTGTAACATGCTGGAGTCCACAATGCACTGCACAATGCAATGCAATGGACACCACAAAGCACTGAACACTGTAACCCACTTGATACCACAATGCACTGTACTCTGTAACACACTGAACACCGCAATGCACTGTACACTGTAACAAACTGGACATCACAATGCACTGTACTCTGTAATGCACTTGATACCACAATGCACTGTACTGTGTAACGCATTGGACACTGCAATGCACTGTACTCTATAATGCACTGGACACCAAAATGCACTGTATTCTGTAATGTACTGAACACCACAATGCACTGTACTCTGTAATGCACTGGACACCGCAATGCACTGTACACTGTAATGCACTAGATACTGCAATGCATTGTACTCTGTAATGCACTGGACATCACAATGCACTGTGGATCCATGTCATCAGATGCTTTCCCAATTTTAAAATGGCGCTGTTCATATCTGGCGAAACAGAAATGATGAAATGCTGGTAGCTTCCAGTTTCTTAGACCATAGAGATGATTGGAGGCATTCCAGTCTCTGATCAGCTCTATTGTCAGCCAGCAGAACTGCCGGCTGCTTTTTTGGGTTCCCCGGTGGAATGGGGGAGCCCAAGAAAACTTTGGAAGGTGGCAAGAGGGATGGGGGAGTCCCTTCCCGTGGCTTGTAAAAGCTATTATAGCCACTAGCAGTAATCACTGTGTTCTCCCCACGTGGACGATTCCCCCACCCCCTGCTGGGAGAACACAATTGCTCAATGGGATGGATTGCCCCATTAACACAACCACCCGTGGTTGCCTGAAAGAAAATCACTACATCTATGGCCGGCTTTGAACATGCTATCACTATTAGTGTTACATATGTATTCTTTAGCTGTGTGTGTACACATGAATATAGTAATGTTGATGAACAATATGAGCATGGTATTGAAATCAATTAAAATGCACTAGTGGAATAAAAGATATACATTCCAGATATAGACAAACTAAAGGTAAAAAATATATTTGAACCATATTGCCAGCCAGTGACATCACTTCCAGTTCCACCCTGTTCCCAAGGCTTGCCAACCACAGCATGGTTGCACCATGAGCCAACCAGCTTCAAATAAGGCAAGACTGCATGGAGATGTGGGGTAACCTAGCTAGGCTAAGCACACAAAAACAAAGATAAATAAAAAGATGCATGCAGCATGGAGTAAATAATGCTTAACAATAACTCTAATGGGGAAGTTCCAGGGAGCAGCTTCCAAAGGGTGGCTTGTTGAAGATTCACAATCTAAAAGATAAACAAAATGACCATGATTAGGAAGAAAGCAAGTATACAGAAGGTGAGTGTACTAGAAAATGCAATGTACACCACATTTAAGGCATTCTACATAGGTTTAATACAAAAATATACAAAAGAACAGTAAATAATACATCTATACAGCCAAGAGAAAACCCCTCTCTATAGTTGGCCATACACTATGCAATCAGACCATTTAATGTCTGCACAATCATCCCAGGTGGGTTCACACCAGTGGTGTATTTTGTTTTTTGTGCTGCCCTAGGCAACACAAAATCAGGGAAAGAAAGAAAGAAAGAAAGAAAGAAAGAAAGAAAGAAAGAAAGAAAGAAAGAAAGAAAGAAAAAAGAGAGCGAGAGAGGGAAAGAGGGAGAGAAAGAGGGAGAGAGAGAAAAAGAGGGAGTGAAAGAGAGAGGGAGAGAAAAGGGAGAGAGAGGGAAAGAGGGAGAGAGAGTAAAAGAGGGAGTGAAAAAGAGAGGGAGAGAAAAAGGGAGAGAGAGGGAAAGAGATAGAGAAAGAGGGAGAGAGAAAAAAGAGGGAGAGAAAGAGAGAGGGAGAGGGGGGAGAGGGAGATGGGGGGGGGGGTAAAGAGAGAGAGAGAAGGAAAGACAGGGAGAGGGGGGGAGAGAGGGGGGAGAGAGAAAGGAAAAGAGAGGAGGGAAGAGAAAGAGGGAGAGAGAGGAGGGAAGAGAGGGAGGAAGGGAGGGAGAGAGGAGGAGAAGAGAGAGTGGGGGAGAGTGAGGGGAGATAGAAGGGGGGGAGAGAGAGGGGGGAGAAAGAGAAAGAGAGAGAGAGAGAAAGAGGGAAAGGGGGGGAGATGGGTGGGGAGAGGGAGGGAGAGAGATATTGTACGATTGTTACCCTCACCTAGCAGAGAGAAGGATGAGCTGCCAGTATCCTCCAGCCACAGCCTCTTCTTAAACTCCTCTCCGGCTCCATGGTGATCTCGCTGCAAGCAGACCCAGAGGGAGATGGGGTGGGGCTGGAACATGGGGTGGCCATGGGGGGAAAAAAAGCACCGATCACCCAGGGGGAGAGGAGTGGAGGACAAGTGATAGCTGGGCAGTTGTCAGCGGAGGTATAAGCAACGGATCGAGGAGATATCAGAAGATATTGTGTGCTGGAGTTCACCAATGTGTGTATGTGAGCTCTCCCTGCCCTTGCCATGGTCAGCTGTCTGCTATCAGATGATAACCCCTTGCCTGGCTGCCTGCCCTGCCTCCCTCCAGGTGAACTCTCCACTTTCCCTGAAGATCAGCCTTGGCACTGGCCCTGGTCACCTGCTACATGAGTCCCTTCTTCCAGGGAAGGGGGCGGCGCCGCCCCCCTTAAAAATGCCGCCCTAGGCAAACTCCTTGTTTGCCTGGTGGTAAATAGTCCCCTGGTTCATACAGACTCCTCAATATGTAGACTAACATATGCAGTCTTACCAGTTAAAAACTCATCAGGCACGCCCGAGCACTACATTGTAAATGATGGATCTAAAGGAGACTATCCAGATTGATTGTACAGTGTATGGGCAACTTAAGTTTGAACCAGATCAGATCAAAGAAAGACTATATGCATTCTTCATTCATACCCTTTGCGTATAACATGCCTAGTGTATAAATCCAATATAATTCCCTCTGGAGAACCAGCCTAGGCAGGTTCCCCCCTCTTTATGGACATTAACTTCCTCATTACAGAGAACCATAACTGTGAGCTGTTGTGATCTGCATTCTAGTAATTACATGCTAATGGTGCGGTAGGGTCACCGCTCCTCACTTTGCATCTGTGCTCACCAAATCTCATGTCAAGTTTGTCCAACATAAATCTGTCCAGAGGGACACTTGAGAAGCTTTTTATTGCTTTCCCTAGTGTGAGTTTTCCTTTGCTTTCTGTCTGGTAACTTCTTTGTCATTGTGATAGCATGAGAGGTAAAATCTCTCGAATTGTGCTTACATAGTAATAAACTTTTGACACTGATTCAAACCTGCCCTCATGATATTCATTACAAAAAAAGTTTTAGGTGGACTTATACTTTAAAGAAGTTTGATAATAATATGTACTGTACTGTTGACACAAAGATGATCATAAATAATAGGAAAGAGATATCAGCCAAATGCATTTCTTTGTACTTTGCATGTACACCAAAAATGTATAATCTGCCACCTTTACTTTAAAGCTGAACTCTAGTAAAATTAAAAATGTTCCCTTGAGGCTGTACCTAGTTTTGGTACCTTCTCCCACTCGGATTGCCAAGGTGATCCTTGCAGAAGTTCACCCCCTCCCTCTTTGCCCGCAGTCTTCTGGGACGTCACAAGTCCCAGAAGGCTGCAGGACCATTCACAATGTGCAGCGTGGCTTGTGCATACTCAATGAGAAGCCAACTGTGAAGCCTCCAGTCACATCTGGCTTCCCAAAGTAAACTTGCCGGCACCACGGGCCCAAAGACTGTTGAAGAACCGCTCCGGGAGAGGATGTCACTGGATCCCTAGATAGTGTCCTTTTATTAAAAGTCAGCAGCTACAGTATATGTAGCTACTGACTTTTTTTTTGGGGGGGGGGGACTGAAGGACTCTTTAATTGACCATTTCTGTATAGGGGACATTGAAAAGCATTTTTACTGACCTGATCCTCTGCTCTATTAGGCTCCTCCATGCTGCTAGACTGGTGCTGGCAATCTCTTCTCCCTTGCATTCTGGTGGTCTAAGGTCTTCTGGTGTCATCAAGACCAGTTCAGAGCCCATAGCCCTGCATAGGACATGAAGAACAATCCATTACTGAAGCATAGAAGAGTGCCATCTGCTGGGGATCAGAGGATCAGGTAAGTGTTCTTTTCCATTCCCTAGATAGAAACAAGCATTCAACCCCTGCAGTGGGACACAGCCCAACTGCAAGGGAGGACTGTCATTTTTCCCAGAGTTAAACTTTAAGAAGTGCTTTCAAAAATTTAACTCCAAATTTAGTTTAAACAAACCACCCAAACAGAAATTTAAAAGGAAGGATTTTTAAAGTCATTTAAATCATAAATGTCTGCAGCAAACTAAAGAGATCAAAAAGAGTGAATTCAAATGTAATGAATTTCTTGCGTGTTGGCTGTTCTAATCTCCTTAAGCTACATGGAATCTTTGCCAGCAAATGTCATTACCTTAAAACAGAGCTATAGGCATTTAGATAAGAAACATGAAAGATTCATGTTAAGAAAAATTAAATTTTAAATGTTTCTAACATAGAGATAAAGTAATGAGAGAGGGGAATTTCATGTTTCTATGCACACAACAGCAAATCTGAAAAGCTCTGCTTACTACTTTGTCACTATCATTATTGTGACTGCTATTATTACTTATAAGCTTTTAATAATAAAGTAATAAAAAATGTGCCATAGTAAAGCAAAGCACTAATCTTTTCTCTAATTTGGCCATCCTTTTGCAGAATGTGTTAACTGATTTTTATAGACAATCTATTGTTCGTGGTGTACAGCTCTATCTGTACAAGAAAACAGTGATGGTGAGGATTTTTCAGGCACCTTCAAAGTGTTTTAAGAATAAGCAAATCCCATGTCATCTAATATGTATGAAGGTTGTAAAAGTAACTAAGCTTTTACTAGGCTGATGCTCGAGAGTGGGCCTAATGGGTTCTCTGATGCCCATCAAATATCAGCTAGCACTGTCTTCTCTGACTGCTACTTCAATATTCCAAACCTGGAAGGTAGGTGTCTCCAGCTTTATAAATAACAAATGCAAATAACCAAAGGCACTGAATGATACTTAAAGATTCTTCATTCCAAATACTGTTCTTGTTTCTGTTTATAAAAATGAATAGGACATTTTTTAGACAACATTAGAGAGACCACAAAAATAATAAAAATTACATAATTTTGTATTTTGTAAAATGGCTAAAATGTTTATCTTACATACACATATATAAAGTATATGGATTGTATACATATGTGCATTACATTAGATACAGCATTAGACCCTAGTGACATTTTCATGTACTACTGTATTATTGACAAAAACCCTTTGTCAACATGTTTTGCAGTATATCCGCTTCATCAGGACGGGGTAGATATTTCATGTCATATACAGGCATTCAGTCCCTTGTCTAATCCATCTGAAAATTATCAACCAAAAATCAGTAACCGTATAGTGAACATACATATTTCAAGTACCAGTTACAGATATACATATCAAACTGTCATACATTTAGTGCACTTATCCATATAAAGTACAACCACTAGAACATCCTAACCTCACTATATGCCATCCAGGCACCATCAAAAAGGTGGAAAATAGAGTATTTAATCTTTATGGTATGTACATTGTCTCTTCATTCTAATGTGACTTTACCTCCCCTACAGGCACAAAGCTTGATTGGGGGACTCTACATAGTATTTTTTTTTTTTCGTATTCCCCACAATTGTCAGTGGTTGTGTTGATGGTGTCCTGATAACATATAGTGAGATGAAGATGTTCTAGGGATTTTACTTTATATGGATAAGTCCTCGAAAAAATGTCAATTCTACCAAGGTGTATAAAGATTGCTGAGTCCTAACCTGTAGAGGTCACCCTATACCACATTACTTTACTTGCGTCTGGGTGTTGGGTCTGTTGCTGAGCTTGACTATTTTCAAGAGAAAGGTAATAGGAAAATGGGTAGACTGGGCCCACAAGGAAAAGAGAGAAGTAGGGCCCCGATTCTGCTGCTTCCTAGAACCTGCAGGTATTCCACAATTTTAGGTGTGTCAAATATCTTCTCCTGCAAGAGAGAGAAAGAAAGAAAGAAAGAAAGAAAGAAAGAGAGAGAGAGGGGGAGAGAGAGGGGGAGAGAGAGAGGAGGAGAGAGAGAGGGGGTGAGATAGAGAGGGGGGAGAGAGAGGGGGGAGAGGGGAGAGAGAGGGGGGGAGAAAAAAGGCAGAGAGGGGAAGAGAGAGAGGGGGAGAGAAAAAAAGGGAGAGAAAAAAAGGGAGAGGGGGGGAGGTGGAGAGAGGGGAGAGAAAGAGAGGGGGAGAAAGGTGGAGAGAGGGGAGAGAGAGAGAGGGCGGGAGAGAGAGGGTAAGAGAGAGAGAGGGTGGGAGAGAGGGAAAGAGAGAGGGAGGGAGAGAGAGAGGGAAAGAGAGAGGGTGGGAGAGAGACGGGGAAAGAGAGAGGACGGGAGAGAGAGGGGGAAAGAGAGAGGGCGGGAGAGAGAGAGAAAGAGAGAGGGCGGGAGAGAGAGAGAGAGAAAGAGAGAGGGCGGGAGAGAGAGTGAGGGGGAGAAAGGTGGAGAGAGGGGAGAGAGAGAGAGGGCGGGAGACAGAGAGAGGGGGGATAGGGAGAGAGGGCAAGAGAGAGATATTGTATGATTGTTATCCTCACCTGGCAGTCAGAGAGAAGGATGAGCTGCCAGCATCCACTCCTCCAGCCGCAGCCTCTTCTTAAACTCCTCTCTGGATCCATGGTGATCTCGCTGCAGGCAGACCCAGAGGGAGGTGGGGTGAGGCTGGAATATGGGGTGGCCATGGGGGGCAAAATATCACTGATCACCCAGGGGGAGAGGAGTGGAGGACAAGTGACAGCTGGGCAGTTGTCAGCCCAGGTATAGCAACGGATCAGGGAGAGATCAGAAGATATTGTGCGCTGGAGTTCACCAATGTGTGTATGTGAGCTCTCTCCGCTTAGTGCCTTGGTCAGCTGTCTGCTATCAGATAATCACCCTTCGCCGGTTGCCTGCCCTGTCTCCCTCCAGGTGGACTCTCCACTCTCCCTGAAGATTGGTAATGGTGCTGGCCCTGGTCACCTGCTACATGGATGTCCCTTCTTCCGGGGAGGGGGCAGCGTTGCCCCGCCTTAAAAATGCCGCCCTAGGCAAACACCTTGTTTGCGTTATAAATACGCCCCTGGGTTTCTTCCTTCGGCTCATAAATCACTACAAGACATAGGAGCTGGCAAGTGGAATTACAGTATGTGGTGGTGTCAGGAATATCAAATGCAGGCATCCAGCTGCAGGGAATGACCAGATCTGTGTAGCTACACTCATGACACTGAAATCCGATTATTAGCAGTGAAACAAAACACATCCAAACACCAGAAAACAGAATACACAGCAAACATGAAAATATAAGTGAACCATAACTAAATGACAAAATGCCTAACTAGCAAACCAATTAAGTGACAAAAAGCCTAACTAACAAACTAACTATATACAGAAGACATGGTAATACTGAGGAGGTGTCATCAGTAACAGAGCCAGGGTCATGCATGGAGGATCAGGCAAGAGAAGAAGGGAACAAGTTAGAGAAAGGGTACACAGAATCAGGATCAAGCAGGCGGGAGGAGGATCAGGAACAAAGTAATAGGCCACAAGGAGCACGGTACAATGTGCACACAGGCAGAACACTAAGGCAACATGAAGTAGCAGAGGAGGTACTAACTAGTGGTGCACTGACATGAAAATTCTGGTGCTTAAACCAAAAATTCAGGATACACTTGGCTGAAAACCTGGACAGTTTTTAATTGTTTATTTAAATGTAATTAATGTGGCTGGCAATTTTGCACTGGGATCTTTTTGCATTGAAGTCAAAGTGGACTCGGCTTTGCATAAAAGTCTTTGAGATGCAATTTTGCATTGAAGTCACTAGGGGGCGTTTTTGCACGAAAGTCTATGAAACGCGACTTTGCATTGAAGTCACTAGAGGGCTTTTTTGCAAGAATGTCTATGAGACACGACTTTGCATGAATGTCTGTGAGACGTGACTTTGCATGAATGTCTATAAGACGTGACTTTGAATGTGTCGGTGTCATTATCTGCACCTTTTTTCTTATTGTCAAAATGCCGATAACACTATTTTCGGCCACTGATATATCGGCGCATCTCTACTAAATACCCTCCCAGCAGCCAGCACCAGGAGATAACTAATTGATAGGAATTGCTGGCTGCTGAGAGACACCAGAACTACAACCTACAGGTCTGGGAACCACAGTGCCAGCAGCAGTTGATCCAATTCCTGACAGTTGGCAAAAGCAGGTATTCGACATGCTCAAAGAGAGTGATTTTGAAGAAGACACCACCAACTGGTGGATGTGGCAAAATTGCGCTAACAATGGGAGGGTCTAAAACATGGAGTGGGGTTTGCCATATCCTCATTATATATGTTTTGCATTGAATGTGAACTGCAGAAATTATATGTAAAGTATTAAAATCGGTCAGCCCCTTTTGTTCCCAGTAATTGTCATATGGCATGACACTGGCATATCCCATGATTGCTCTTTCCATCTTTTTGTAATATATCCTGGGATTAAATATGTGTTTAAAGCATAAGTGCACTTCTATTAAAAAAAAGGAAACCATGGCATTTGGCACAGGGTGTTTAGTGGGGACTAGCATTTGGCATTGTTACTCTCAGCACTGATTGTTTTCATTATTCTATGAGGAAGATTGAAGTATTAGAATTACATTGGATGAGACCTGAGGTGCTCCTGTGACAGTGATTTTAAGTACATTCACACAAAAACACAGTGACACCCCACCCCATCCAGTTCCATTCACTGCCATCCCATCCAGGCACTCTTTGTTTTTGCTCACCCTTGCTCATGGGCACCCTTCCCATCCCTCCCTTTTGGATGGTAGGCTGCTCATGAACAGTGTGACATCACTATGTTTATAAAAAAGGCAGCCAGGACAGATACATTACTCTACAAATCTAAAAGCTGAAAACCGAACAAAAAGTCATCATTGAGGATGATTTCCAATAATTTCCCAACTATGGGTACAAGTGACAGACCCTCACCCCCCCCCCAGAAACAAGGGAATTCCCTTGACTCTCCTGCAAGCCAGTCCATCCCAATAGGAATACAGTAGGTCCTGTAGACATAAGACAGTATTCATCAGACCTGTGAATGACAATTAGTAGTGATGTTTTCTGTAGAATAAAATGATGGTTTTGTTATCCAGTCTTGTTCGCACATTATTGGCTCAGCTGCAATAGAAAGTTTCTACATTCAAGAGTTTTACCGCATTCACATGATAACTATGATAACAGTGGATATTTTAATAATAACAAGAAACATTATGCCAGTATTGCTCTTTACATTGCTGTTTGATTTACGGTGCCTTTGTTATTAAAATAAATAAATAAATACAAATAAAAAAATCCTGAGAGTGCTTTTAGACAACTATGAGCAATTAGTGGTAGGATATACTTCTCCAGCCGTCCTTAAGGGACAAGGCGTCATGCCTTGAAATTTAAAGGGAAACTAGATTGTATTTCCAGTAAATAGTATATTTGTTATGGCATTATTTCAGAGTTTACCTGGAAGTAATTTTTGATTTGACCCTTATATACACTGCTCAAAAAAATTAAAGGAACACTTTTTAATCAGATCAAGTCAATTAAACTCCTGGCATATTGATCTGGTCAGTTAAGTATCAGAGTGGGTTGTTAATCAGTTTCAGCTGCTTTGGTGTTAATGAAATTAACAACAGGTGCAGTAGATGGGCAACAATGAGATGACCCCTAAAACAGGAATGGTTTTACAGGTGGAGCCCACTGACAGTTTTTTCCTTATGCATCTTTTCTGACTGTTTTTCACTAGTTTTGCATTTGGATAGGGTCAGTGTTACTACTGGTAGTATGAGGCAATATCTGGACCCTACAGAGGTTGCACAGGCAGTCCAACTCCTCCAGGATGGCACATCATTACGTGCCATTGCCAGAAGGTTTGCTGTATCCCCCAGTACAGTCTCAACAGCATGGAGGAGATTCCAGGAGACAGGCAGTTACTCTAGGAGAGCTGGACAGGGCCGTAGAAGGTCCTTAACCCATCAGCTGGACGAATAGCTGCTCCAAACAATTAGAAACAGGCATGCCCATGGAGGGACGCACAAACCTCTACAGGCTAGACAATGGCACCCTGACTGCCATTAGGTATCGTGATTAAATCCTTGGACACATTGTAATTCCCACAGGAATTGATACCATTGAATGTCCCCCGCAACCCCTCAGAACTGCAAATACAAAATGTAATGTATACAGTATAATACACTATATTGTCAAAAGTATTGGGATGCCTGCCTTTACAAGTACATGAACTTTAATGGTGTCCCAGTCTGTAGGGTTAAATATTGACTTGGCCCATCCTTTGCAGCTGTAACAGTTTCAACTCTTCTGGCAAGGCTGTCCACAAAGTTTAGGAGTTTAGGAGTGTGTCTGAGGGAATGTTTGACCATTCTTCCTGCGGTGCATTTATTAGGTAAGGCACTGATGTTGGACAAGAAGGCCTGGCTCTCATTCTCTGCTCTAATTCATCCTACTGGTGTTCTATCAGGTTGAGGCCAAGACTTTGTGCAGGCCAGTGAAGTTCCTTCAACCCAAACTCGCTTGTCCATGTTTTTATGTGCCTTGCTTTGTGCACTGGTGGGCAGTCATGTTGGAGCAGGAAGGGGCCATACCCAAACTGTTCTCACAAAGTTGGGAGCATGAAATTGTCCAAAATGTCTTGGTATGCTGACGCCTTAAGAGTTCCCTTTACTGGAACTAAGGGGCCAGGTCCAATCCCTGAAAAATAAACCCACACCATAATCCCTCCTCCAAAAAACTTTATACATGACACAATGCAGTCAGGCAAGTACCGTTCTTCTGGCAACCGCCAAAACCAGACACGTCCATTGGATTGCAGACAGAGAAGCGTGATTCGTCACTCCAGAGAACATGTCTCAACTGCTGTGGAGTGCAGTGGCGGCGTGCTTTATGCCATTGCATCCAATGTTTTGTATTGCACTTGGTGATGTAAGGCTTGGATGCAGCTGCTCAGCCATGGAAACCCATTCCATGAAGCTCTCTACGCACTGTTGTTGTGCTAATCTGAAGGCCACACAAAGTTTTATGGCTGAAATTGCTATTGTTCCCAGTTGCTTCGACTTTATTTTTTTACCACTAACAGTTGACCATAGAAATGTTTAGTAGCAAGGAAATTTCATGGATGGACTTATTGCACAGGTGGTAACCTATTACGGTACCACGCTTGAATTCACTGAGCTCCTGAGAGAGAACCATTCTTTCACAAATGTTTGTAGCAGCAGTCTGCATGCCTAGGTGCTTGATTTTATACACCTGTGGTCATGGAGGTGATTGGAACACCTGAATCCAATGGTTTGGAGGGGTGTCCCAATACTTTTGGCAATATAGTGCATGTTGATTTTCAGCCAATATGAGTAGCTGAGACCTACACTTTCTAGAGAAATACAGTAAAGTGCAATCACTGTACAGCACTAAACAACAGGAAGCACACCCTGCACACCCCTTACAACCAGCAAATGTCTGCCTCTACTTTTTTTCATCAAAAACTTAAAGCAAATGTTTTCAAACACATATAATGGGGTTATATAGATGACCATATATATAAACTTTAATATGTTTCTAGGGGCATTTGAAATAATATATTCCAAACTGCATTTCAATTATTCTTTGCCTGCTATTAATCTGAACTGCCCTGAAGTTTGCAAAAGTACCTTGTGAAGATTCCTATTTCTTTACTTCCTTGAAATCTATGACATGAGTTTACTATGCCCTGTGCTTAGGCATTTTGATGTCACACATTTCACAGAGTCTGCCTTCTGAACTACAGAGGTGCTGAGAGGAGGAGTTTCAGGAGGCAGAGTCAGTACAGAAATCACTGCTTTCTGGCAGCAAGGCATCATGGGATATGTAGTCCTTAGAAATGGAGGACAAGCTACAAAACATGCAAGGAATCCAGAAAGTTGTGGAAAGAGATGGTCAGCAGACAGGCAGTACTCACAACATGAAAGGAGATTTTTCAAGTAAGCCTATATTAGATTGCCAGATATAGCTATATCCTATAATCATGCTGATGCTATAAAATGAAAGTGTATGCTGTTACCAGAGAACTTCTTTAAGAACTCAAATGTTAAATGTGCTACCATGAGTTTTAAATAAGATGTTGAAAATGTAGAATTCCCACCTAAAAAACCCACCAATTAGCCAAACACACCAAGAATGAGGGCTGGAATCTCCATATCTGGTAGGCAAAGAGCATGCAGGCCACTCCCGAAAATGCTGATACTAGCTTGCATGCCTTTTAGCAGCAGGCAGATGGTTTTGGGAGAAAGGGGGAAGAGGACAAACAAATGATCTTGCACAGTGAGACAGTTAGCTGCCCAAGCTTGACTGTTCATAAAACAAAATACACATAGACAATGGGCAAAAACAGAGATACAAAAAATTCCCTACCTCATTATTCACTATTAAAAAAAAACATCGTACTTCTTCTTTTTCCATATTGTGTCCATTCTTCAGTTATGTAAAAATAGAACAAGACAGCTTCAAATGGCTGAATGTACCTGTCAGGACTCATCAGCAGAGATGACCAAATCTTCAAGAAACTGGGAACAGACCATATATACAGTATTTAAAGTAAGATTTACCGTATTTTTCGCTCCATAAGACGCACCTGACCATGAGACGCACCTAGGTTTTAGAGGCGAAAAACAAGAAAAAAATTATTCTGAACCAATGGACTGCAGACATAGTACAGGAGATGACCAGAGACTGCAGACACAGTACAGGAGATGACCAGAGACTGCAGACATAGTACAGGAGATGACCAGAGACTGCGGACACAGTACAGGGGATGACCAGAGACTGCGGACATACAACAGGAGATGACCAGTGTAAGGGACCGCCCGGCGACACCACTAGCACTCCACTAATCAGGCGTCCCCAGCGCACGGAGTCTAAGTCCCAGAGTACTTGTTCACCAGGGCCCCTGATGGTGGGGATGGACTTGGAGTACCCCGGGACCAGGTCGTGCCTACTGAGGATACCCGCCAGTGGTAGGGGTGTTTGCCAGGGGCTCCCACGGGAGAGAGCCTGATATGAGGAGGTCTGGAGACCCCGTTGAGAGGGATGGATGGATGGCTGAGCAAGTGCAGAGTCAGGCAAGCCGGGTCGGTAACGGGGAGGACAGTACCTTACAAGGCAGCGGGCAGAGAATAGTCGGGTCACACGCCAGGTCAGTAACAGCAGGTCAGATCCAATAGAGGGCATTCAAGAGAGAGGTCAGGCAAAGCTAGGGTCTGGGCAGGAGAATACAGCAGTGGTCAGGTACAATCCGGGTCAGCAACTTACTTAGAAACAGGTTCAGGATACAGGATACAGGATAAGACCAGAAGGCACCAAATGACAGCTCAGGGTTGTTTAAATATCGCGCCCTGCACTGCCATTGGTGCCCAGCGGGCGGCCGCGGCTTCTACTGCGCATGTGCGAACTCGCACGCCGCGGCCGGCCCGGACCTAGTGCTCGCGTCCCTGCACAGGGCGGCATACTGCGCCTGCGCCGGGACCATCGCGGCGGGGATCGTGGAGATCCCTGACAACCAGAGACTGCGGACATAGTACAGGAGATGACCAGAGACTGCGGACACAGTACAGGGGATGACCAGAGACTGCGGACACAGTACAGGGGATGACCAGAGACTGCGGACATAGTACAGGAGATGACCAGAGACTGCGGACATACAACAGGAGATGACCAGAGACTGCAGACATAGTACAGGAGATGACCAGAGACTGCAGACATAGTACAGGACATGACCAGAGATTGCGGACATAGTACAGGACATGACCAGAGACTGCAGACATAGTACAGGAGATGACCAGAGACTGCGGACACAGTACAGGACATGACCAGAGACTGCAGACACAGTACAGGAGATGACCAGAGACTGCGGACACAGTACAGGAGATGACCAGAGACTGCGGACACAGTACAAGAGATGACCAGAGACTGCGGACACAGTACAGGAGATGACCAGAGACTGCGGACATAGTACAGGAGATGACCAGAGACTGCGGACATAGTACAGGGAAAATACCAGGGACACAGTACAGATGACCAGAGACTGCAGACAGTGCAGGGAATAACCAGAGACTGCAGACAGTACAGGGGATGACCAGAGACTGCAGACAGTACAGGGAATGACCAGAGACTTCAGACAGTACAGGGAATGACCAGAGACTGCAGACAGTACAGGGAATGACCAGAGACTGCAGACAGTGCAGGGAATGACCAGAGACTGCTGACCTTTGGGGAGGAAGAGGGAGCGGGTACCTGAATTTGACAGGTACCCGCTTCCACTTCCGCGGAGTTGTCCTTCCCTCTTCTTCCTGTGCTTCAGTGACAGCTGGGTGCCCACTGCGCATGCGCGAGAAGCGCTGCACTTTGTGAATGGCCCGGCGCCTTCTGGGACCTGTCATGTGTCCCAGAAGACACCGGACCATTCACAAAGTGCAGCGCATGTGCAGTGGGCACCCGGCTGTCACAGAAGCCAGCACGGGAAGACTGTGCAGCGCTGGAGCGAGGAACAGGTAAGGCCCTGCAGGAGAGAAGAGCTGAGCGGCCGGCCCGGTATTCTGACATGGTGGTGGCAGAAATACCGGACCGGCCGCTTTATATTCGCTCCATAAGACGCACTGACATTTTCCCCCCTTTTTTGGGGGGAAAAATTACGTCTTATGGAGCGAAAAATACGGTATTTACAGTGAAACCAAAATCCATCCAAACACCAGTGAGCAGCTAGCATAAAGACATAAGTAAACCAAAAACCCAGTGACCTAACCTAACAGAGTAACAGGAAGCCTAACTAGCGAACGAACTATATACAAAATATACAAATGGGGTACACAGAAAAGCAGGGTAAAACTGGAAGTGCAAGGAACATATAGGAATGAGGAATCAAAACTGTAATAAGCAACAAGTGGGAGTAGGAAAAAGTCAGCAGGCAGCAAGCAAATCACTGGAGCAAGGTTTAACATCAGAAATGGGACTAAATACCCTCCCAGCATACAGCACCAGGTGAAGACTGATTACTGGGATCTGCTGGCTGTTGGGAGACACCTTCTGGTGGACACTGGAACTTTAACCTTCCCCTGTGGGAAACACAGTGCCAACATCAGGTGAACTAGGTCCTGACTGTAACAAAGATTCAAAACAATTCAGCATGGTGGGTAAACACTGTATATAAACCCACTCATTGATTCCAAAAACACCTCTCATGGCCCACACGTTAGCTGTCTTGCTGTGGAGATATCCTCCTCCGTGCCTGCTGTGCTAGGCTGTAATCCTCATAAGAGGTTAAAAAGTCCAGCAGATTGGTGGGAATCTGCAATTATTTTTAGATATCAGCCAGCTGCAAATCTGCCCAATTTGCCTGATCAGAGTACAGCAAGCTGGTAAACAAACTGGCCATATTTGGCTAGTTTGCTTGGCTAAAACTTCTGACTGATGTTTGTAAACAAGACTATAATTTAGTGGTGGAGGCCTGGTGGATATAGGGGTGTGCGGGAGGACTTATCAGAGTAGGGAAGCCCCCTTTAAAATAAGGGGACCCCCCCCCAGATATCCGTCCTCCGTGTTAACAAGAGGTTACTCATTCACACACACACACAAAGTAAAATTAAAAAGTAAAAAAAAAATGTTTTCTAAAATAAACAGAGGTTAGACTTACCAGCTCTGTGCAGTGATGTTTCATAGCGGCCATTTCCCTTTTCTGGAAGACCCCTGCCAGCGCTGTCTGCTAGCTGTCTGGGTAGCAAGCCATGTGCTATGTGCGCTCCTGAGCTGAGCTGTGTGTGTCTATAGACATACACAAGTATGGATCGGCTATGCCCCCTTTCCCCTCCTCACAATATTTGTCAGAATCTCCTGAAGCCCTGGAGCATGAGAGGTAAGTGTTTCAGGTGGGGGGGAGGAACAGGTACTGTATTAGGTGTTTTTTACCTTTATGCAAAGAATGCATTAAACTATAAACATTTTTGAGTTTAGAACCTCTTTAAGAGTCCAGTTCCTAAAATACTGATGGTCAAGAAGACATTCATCCCTACCATTGATCTGTTGATGTAAAAATTTGATACAAAAATGAGAAAGAGAGTGTATAGGCAGATAGGTGATATATAAATAACATTTTAGTGCAGATTCACTCATGCCTTGAAGTAGTTGGATGTGATTTCACATTAATCTTGTTAATACCTGTAGGCCTGATGGGTACTGTTATAGTTTATAGTCCTTTAACATGGGTTACATCTTGATGCAGCATTTATTTCTATCAGAGTTCCCATTAATAGAAATTTGTCCTTTCCTCTTGTTACACACAGAAGGTCATCTCTATGTGGTTGTTAATCACCATTTTTTTAACTAGGCAATTAAGCATACCTTTAATTATAAAGCATCTATAAAATCCCTAGCTATAGTACAGTGTTTTGCACTCACCTTTTATTGGTATTGCAATATCTTCCTTTCTTCATTTCCACATAGCTTAGATGAACAGTGACTGACTGCACCATTCTGCATTCATTAATTGGTAATATTACATACCCTGTATACATTTCACAGAATCTTATTTTTGAATTAAACAAAGCAGCTTAAATGGGTAGGTTGATTTAACTGCAAAAAAAGAACAGCTGTGGGGACTAAATATAAATTGGTGGTATCATTTCAACATCTGATATCATGCGGAGGCATTTAGCTGTTGACTGTCAAGTATTATGAATGATTTCCTGGGGAAAGGCTAACAGTTTTGAATGTGAATAAACCTCACCATGAAGCCTGTTTTTTTCCAGCTTCATTAGAGAGGGTAGAGTTATCATGTTATAAGCATACATGGATCTGGAAAAGAAAACTAAATAAATATTTTAATTAGCTTATTTTGGTTAAGATGCAGCCTTGACCTTTAGCAAAGTCTATGAAAATAGTTCATGCTGGAAAATGGGTGCACATGCAGAATAAATAAACAACAACTTTTCACTAATATATCTGGCCATTTTGTATGTAGTTTTGGACTAACCAAACACAGGTATTTTCCTAGCAATTTTTCACTTTCTGATAGCACCTCTCTCACTTAGTATGTGCATGACTAAATGCCAGATTTGGACATTTCTAAAAGAACATTTAGATGTGTGGCAGCCTTTGCCGCACCTCTGAAAATCAATGTGTGGTGGATCACTTTCAGAGGCATTTGACAGGTAGTGATATTGCAATACGTCACTTCCTCACCTCCTGGAAATACCTCACCACAACCATGTGCTATATGCACACCTGCAGGATAGTTGCAGCCTGGCTCCATTCAACTGACTGGGTCCCGTTGGCAACAGCCCAATGAATACAATGGGAGAATTTTTACCACAACAGTGAATAAATGTGTACTACCGTGCCCAGCTGTCTTTGCAGCATAAGGGGACAACCAAGGGTGGTAAAATGTGGCTTAACTGCTTGTTTTTACTATCCCCTGACAAGTGAAACAGTTTTGTGAAGAGGAGTGGTCCAAAATTACTCCAGATCGTTGTGCAGGTCTGATCTGCAACTACAGGAAACGTTTGGTTGAGGTTATTGCTGCCAAAGGAGGGTCAACCAGTTATTAAGTCCAAAGGTTCACATACTTTTTCCTCCCTGCACTGTGAATGTTTACATGTTATGTGCAATTAAACCATGGCAACATCTAATGTTTGTGTAGTATTATGTTCAGCAGACTGTATTCTTCTATTGTTGTGACTTAGGTGACGTTCAGAGCACATTTTATGCCCAATTCATGCAAAACTCTACGTAATCCCAAGGGGTTCACATACTTTTTCTTGCAACTGTATATTGTACATTCACATCAGTGAATGTACAATTCACATCCCTAACTCACATTCATATATACATATACCAGGGCCAATTTAGACAGGAGCCAATTAAATTACCAGCATGTCTTTGGAGTGTGGGAGGAAACTGAAATACCTGGAGGAAACCCATGCAGGCACAGGGAGAACATGCAAACTCTGTGCAAGTAGTGCCATGGTTGGGATTTGAACCGATGACTCTAGTGCTAACCAATTAGCCACTGTGTTGCCCATCTATTTGGATATAAATGCTGGGGTATTTTCGTGACACTCATTAGAACCAAAGAAATGGATAGGACAAGCTATGAAATGTCTTCAACATTACAGAACAAGTTCAGTTACATAGTTAGTCTGGCTGAAAAAAGACAAACGTCCATCCAGTTCAACCATGGAAAAAAAAAAGTTATACTCCTATACCCACAGTTGATCTAGAGCGGGTGTCGGCAACCCGCGGCTCCGGAGCCGCATGCAGCTCTTTTTCACCTTTCCTGCGGCTCCGGAGCACACTGCCCACCAGGTGACAGGCAATAGGGTCGGCAAGCCGTGGCTCTTTTAATGCAGATCTTCTGTGTGCCGGGCGCCCGCTGGCAAACATTGGCTGTCAGGATGTAGGCGGGGCAGCCCGGATGTAGGCGGGGCAGTGTGACGAACTCCTCTCCTCTCACAGTCCGCCCTGAAGACCAGAACGGCGCGGGAACCCAGCGAGAGGAACGCGCGGAGCAAAGGTAAGTGAATTCACACAATATGGGGAATGAATTACTATGGGGGATGAATTACTATAGGGGGGATGAATTACTATAGGGGGGATGAATTACTATGGGGGATGAATTACTATGGGGGATGAATTACTACGGGGGATGAATTACTACGGGGGATGAATTACTATAGGGGGGATGAATTACTATAGGGGGGATGAATTACTATAGGGGGGATGAATTACTATGGGGGATGAATTACTATAGGGGGGATGAATTACTATGGGGGATGAATTACTAGGGGGGATGAATTACTATGGGGGATGAATTACTATATGGGGGATGAATTACTATATGGGGGATGAATTACTATGGGGGATGAATTACTATAGGGGGGGATGAATTACTATATGGGGGATGAATTACTATAGGGGGGATGAATTACTATAGGGGGGATGAATTACTATGGGAGATGAATTACTACGGGGGATGAATTACTATAGGGGGGATGAATTACTATATGGGGGATGAATTACTATAGGGGGGATGAATTACTATGGGGGATGAATTACTATATGAGGGATGAATTACTATATGGGGGATGAATTACTATGGGGGATGAATTACTATGGGGGATGAATTACTATAGGGGGGATGACTTACTATAGGGGGGATGAATTACTATATGGGGGATGAATTACTATTTGGGGGATGAATTACTATATGGGGGATGAATTACTATATGGGGGATGAATTACTATATGGGGGGATGAATTACTATAGGGGGGATGAATTACTATAGGGGGGATGAATTACTATAGGGGGGATGAATTACTATGGGGGATGAATTACTATATGGGGGATGAATTACTATAGGGGGGATGAATTACTATGGGGGATGAATTACTATATGAGGGATGAATTACTATATGGGGGATGAATTACTATGGGGGATGAATTACTATGGGGGATGAATTACTATGGGGGATGAATTACTATATGGGGGATGAATTACTATATGGGGGATGTATTTTCAGTTTTAAAAATGTTTCTCTCAAAATAAATTTCAATTGTGGTTTTGGCGAGATTTGGCTCAGTCGAAAAAAAAGGTTGCCCACCACTGACCTAAGGCTATGATTGTGATTATGACGGTACACTGTGGCCCTGATTAACCCTTTGCTTACTGGGCCCTTAAACCCCCTTCATGACCAGAGCGTTTTTTGCAATATATGCAGTGTCAGATTTGTTTTAAATGTTGCAATGGTTTTGCGGCTCCCAGTCTTTTTTTCCCTCTTGGAAACGGGTCCAAGTGGCTCTTTATGTCTTAAAGGTTGCAGACCCCTGATCTAGAGGAAGGCGAAAAAACCCCCAGCAAATTCCTTCCTGATCCCCTGAGAGGCAATCGGATATTCCCTGGATCAACTTTACCTATGTTAGTGTCCAGTTATATTCTGTGTATCTAAAAAACAATCCAGGCCTTTTTTGAAGCAATCCACTGTGCTGGCCAGAACCGACTCTTGAGGAAGTCTATTCCACATTTTCACAGCTCTCACTGTGAAGAAACCTTTTATATGTTTGGAGATTTTCTTATCCTCCAGACGTAAAGAGTGCCCCCTTGTCCTCTGTGATGACCTCAAGGTGAAAAGCTCTACACTGAGTTCACAATATGAACCACTGATGTATTTATACACGTTGATCATATCCCCCTTTAATCTCCTCTTCTCAAGAGAGAATAAATTCAGTTCCTCTAATCTCTCCTCATAGCTGATCAACTCCATGCCTCGTATCAGTTTGGTTGCCCTTCTCTGTACTTTCTCCAGTTCCCCAATGTTCTTTTAGTGAATTGGTGCCCAAAACTGAACTGCATATTCCAGATGAGGTCTTACTAATGATTTGTACAGGGATAATACGATATTTTCTCTTTGGAGTCTATACCTCTTTTATTACAAGAGAGGATTTTGCTCGCAAAACCGCAGCTTGGAATTGCATACATTTATTAAGCTTGTGAGATCCTTCTCCACCATTGATTCCCCCAGTTGTGCTCCCCCTAGTATGTATCATGCATGCATATTCTTAGCCCTAAAGTGCATAACCTTACATTTATCAACATTAAACCTCATTTGCACATAGTTGCCCAATTAAACAGTGCATTGAGGTCGGCTTGTAAGTTGGGGACATCCTGTAAGAAAGTTATTCCACTGCACAGCTTGGTGTCGTCTGCAAAGGCTAAAATGATTTGTAATCTCAGACCCTATATCGTTTATAAATATATTAAAAAGTAAGGGTCCCAACACTGATCCTTGGGGTACACCACTGACAACACTAGACCATTCAGAGTATGAATCATTAACCACTACTCTCTGAATACGATCTCTTAGCCAGTTTTCTATCCATTTACATAAGGATTTTTCCAAGCCCGTAGACTTTACCATACACATTGGCCGTGTGTGGGGAACTGTGTCAAATGCTTTTGCAAAATCCAAGTATGCCACGTCCACCGCCACCCCTCTGTCCAAGGTTTTGCTCACCTCCTCATAAAAAGAAATCATATTTGTTTGACAACTTCTGTCTTTCATGAATCCATGCTGTCTGTTGCTTAAAAACATTTTTTCCAGCAAGAACTCATCTATGTGGTCTTTTTTAAACTCTTCAGTATCTTCCCAACTATAGAAGTTAAACTAACAGGTCTATAATTACTTGGTAAAGATTTTGACCCCTTTTTAAATATAGGCACCACATTGGCCTTACGCCAATCCAGTGGTACTATGCCAGTCATTAAAGAGTCCCTAAAAATTAGAAATAATGGCTTTGAAATGACAGATTGATTGTTACTAATTACTAACATATACATTGTGACCTGGATAAATGAGAATCTTCACTGACACACTTTCATGCCACTCTTTTCTTCTCTCTGGAGAATGCTTTTGTGTTTGCCCAGTACTACATTTGCTCAGTTGTAACCATTTATAGCTGTGTAATGAGAATTTTGCAGCTTTCCCAAAACAAACCATGCAATAAGATAATCCCAAAGAGCCCTTTGTTTTGTTTAAGGAACAACCTTTTTGTTTACTGCCTGCTCACATATGATAGATCAGTAGTATTCAGCTGGGTAATAGATCTGTGAAGAGCGGAAGGCATTTCCACAAACAAAAACAATAAAGATTTGAAATAACGTAACAACTGAAAAAGCTCAGGAACATTGTTTATTTTGATATGACGCTGTGAATACATTATTTAAACACATATAACAGTTTATGTTCAAACATTCCTGCATAAACATAAAAACAAGAAAATGATTCATGATTTCATATGAGGCGCTGTAAAAAAATAAATAAAAATGTTTCCCATTTAAGAAACAACCCAGGGATTGAAAACTGTAGGCCAATATTCCAAATATCTCTTAATGGAGAAATGTAGTTTAAATATATCTGTATAATACATTCATTATTTCTGTGACATCACAATTCATGATATTTTCACTACCACGCTGAACCAGACATAATAATTGCACTGAAATGTGTCCATATAAAGTTAACCTGCTACCAAGGCTGAGCAAAAAACTGGGGAATAGAAGATGGTTTGCCATATACAATATGGTAACTGCTGGGATTTCTAAGGGACACGTAAGGCTGTAACATTAAAAGTTACTGCATTGCTGGCTAAGTGTACTAACATGTTTTTAACAAGAGCTATTGAAAAATGTTACTGGATACAGGTTACATCATTAGATATTTAAAGGAGGACGTTTTTTTAAAGTGGAGGGAGTTAAGTGGATGATAGAAACCTGCCACCTTTGTCTGTTGCTCTTGTGATTTACAGTATCTTAATGTTGAGATCCCTTTTCTCAGTCGCTTTGCAACCAGAGCTTGGAAACAAAGAGACCTGTAGCAGAAATGAAGGCAGAGAAGCTTGATAAAAGGATGTCCATATCAAATGACAGAATCAAGCGTGAACAGGGTTGTCACACCACCTAAAGGTGTTCCCTGATGCCTTGCTCTAAACATTGAAAATCATTGGACTGATTCACCCACCAGAAGCTTACGCCCCTAAAACATGGTAATGACACTGATGTAATCACTTTACCTATGCTCTCACCATGAAAAATAAATGCCATAAGACACAATAAACAAGTTAGGTTCTACCAACCAAAGCCATCCATAGATGGTTCGAATCTTGGATGGTTCGAATCTCGGCCAGTTCAGCAGGGATTCTCCGCCAGCACCCAGTGATCGCTGAGTAACATTGACAGGGGAGAGACCTGTGAGCAGACAACACAGGTCTCTCTCCTGCCAGCAACAACATGCTGCTGTGTATTTCTCTGCACAGCAGAAAAATACACGGCAGCATGTTTTCCTAGTATAACACACACAGCACATGTTGTAAAACAGCACACAGTTAACCCTTTGATCACCCAGATGTTAACCCTTTCCTGCCCAGTGTCAGTGCTTTTTATTAGCACTGATCACTGTAATAGTGCCATTGGGATGTCAGTGGCAGTTAGTCAGTTCCCACCCAGTGTCAGAATGTCTGCCGCAGTCCTGCAATAAGTCACTGATCACAATCATTACTAGTATAAAAAAACTAAAATTCCAGTATATATACTGCCATTTGTAGACGCTATAACTCTCACATAAACCAATAAATTTACACATATTGGGATTTTTTTTAGCAAAGACATGTAGCAGAATAGACTTTGTCCTAAATTTATGCCGAAATTTGATTTTTAAAATTTATTTACTGGATATGTTTTATAGCAAAAAGTCCAAAATATAGTTTTTTTTCCAAAAGTGTTGATCTTTTTTGTTTATAGCACAAAAAATAAAAAATGCACCGGTGATCAAACACCACCAAAAGAAAGCTCCACTTGTGGGAAAAAAAGACATACATTTAATTGGGTGCAGTATTGCATGACCGCGCAATTGTCAGTTAAAGTACTGCAGCACCGTATCGCAAAAAATGGCCTGGTCAGGAAGGGGGGTAAAGGGCAAGTGGTTAATGGTAAACAATAATTTTTAGATCTGACTGTATATAACAATCTTTTTAGCTTTTTGAGTTAACAAAGAAGAAATGGATTTGATCCATTTTGACTGGTATTTTCACTAGCACTGACTGTCTTATTTGATGAAACATTTATTAAATAAAGCTGAACGCCAGGTATGATCTTTATGGCATACTTGCATTTGTCCAGCTTGGCACAATGCAGGTATATCTCATACCTGAGTAGCTGCTGGGGAAGCTGAAAATCACTGTAGTAGTCAACGATACTGCAGATATAGATGCAATCTCCAGATCCTGCTCAGATTCTGTGCAATTGGCTTCTCCTCTGCACATTGACCAATGAGGGTCACTTGCTTGACACTGCCATTCTTAAAACGCCTTGTGTTTTTTAATGAACACAAAGCATTCTCTCATTGAAAAAGGTAGCAAGGAAGAGAGGTGACGTGTTCTTGTGTGCAGAGAAGCAGCCGCCCATATAAAACCCAAGAAAGACCCGGAAGATCACAGCTATCACTGTAGTAGTGCCAACCACTACAGTCATTTTCAGCATCCTCAGTGGCCCATCAGGCATGAGAGTTGCATACACATGGTAAATTGTGCCAAGCTGGAACAATGCAAGTATGCAATACAGATAATTCCTTGAAGTCAGCTAATGGCCTAACGGGTGATGAGACACATAAAACGTGAATAAGGCATTTGTTTATGTGGCTGGAACTGCCTGAAGCTGCATGCAGGCAGCCGATGACAGTGAGTGTAGTTGCAGCATCTATATGGCCACAACCGCATGTAGGCATGCAGGGGCTGGTGTGCAGCTGTGTCTTTACAGCCACTGTCTGCATTCACTTACATCCAGCTCCAACCACATCAACAAACACCTCATGCAGGCGGTATGGGTTTCAACACCCATGTGTCCTTAAGCCACCTATTTTGAAAGACTTATTTCTGAAAAATTATTCTTTCATATATTGAATATTGCTACTTGTATGGCCAGTGTTAGACTTGTGATCAAGTTTACAATCTGCTTAGATTTAATACAAAAACTTGTTTTATCACTTTTTATACAGGAATAGATTGGATATTATGTACGTCCTAAGAGATTTAGAGCTCCATAAATTTCTAAAATTAGTAGATTGTATAATTAGATTGTAGCATACATAGCCAGCTAAAGACTGGTCATAGAAAGACAGATGTTTCCGAGAACACATCTGGGTCCTGGTGCATATAGTCTGACTTGCTCAGCAAAAGCAAACAGCACATGTCCTGTCTACCATTTCCAATGTTTAGCAAGAACAGCCAGAACATATCCAATGGTTCACATAGGTTTATCAGGTTTGGGGGTGAAAATAATTATTCCTCCATCCAGAGAGGCCAGAAGCACATTTTTGCAATGTTGTATTCCACATTTGCATGAAATCAACTGAAATGTCACGGTTCTTATTGGCAGATTAACAACCAAGACGTGTTTATAGCAAGCCTGACATTATTCATAAGATGTCATACGTGCAAAATAGAGCCTCAGTGTCTGTCAATACCGTATTTTAGAGCTTATCAACATGAGAGGTATTTATTGCTATACAGACTGAAGAAAAGTTACCAAAAGTTTACCATGAATTAAAGTTATGTGAACTTCAGTATAAAAAGCTAAGTTGTGCTGCTAACCAAAGCTAGGCTCTCCACAATTTGAAATGGCTTTTAAAATAATTGTCAGGGTCCAAAAACTATAAAAAAAAACCTGACAAATGTGTGCACATTCATTAATTAGGTAATGTAATCTGGGTGGGAGAGGAGATTTATATATCACTGAGTCATGGAAACCAGATAAGTAGGAAGGACACACTTGATGTTGTATGGAAAAACATACCACAGAAAGGACTGCCTTTTACACCCCAGTCACATCAAAGCCAATTGTGAAGTCACACGAATTCAAAATCAGATGACCTGCCAATTTCACTGCGATTTGCAAGACATCTGACACAGATGTCTATGCAAACCACAACAAAAGTAGTGCACACACTACTTTAGAAGTTGGTGTGGCTCTGATCAAGTTGTAACAGCACCGATATGACCGTTCTAATAGCAGACAATAGGGTGCGACTTGGCATACAATTTTCAAGTTGCACAGCATGCAAATTGCATGCCAAGTCGCACCTGATGTGACTGTGGGCTTAGACAATGTAGATATCAAGTGCTAAAGATGCTGGAGCACAAAGTTAGCAACAAACCAGAAGCTGGAGGGCTCCAAGCTCACAGATGTTCAAGGCAAAACTCCAGAAGGGGTGGAATCAGGGAAATGGCACAAGACATTTATGTCTGGTGCCAAAGTCTTTCAGCAATAAACCAAGAAAATGCTAAATATCTGTAATATACTGAGGGCTGAGCCCCACTTGTGATGAGTAGATGGTAAGGGCTGATTACTGAGCTCCAAGGCTGACAATCACAGGAATCATCAGGTTATTTGTATGTGATTCATCACTACTGGCCACATTATTTAGGAATCTTACATTATGCTAATTCGCTTGAATATACTGAATAAATGGGGGTAAATGAAATGTACATATTCACTCAAACCAAATTAAAAAATTCTGAGACATACACTTAATGAAATGTTTATTGCTTACATTTTGCTGCTTGTATAGTCTAATGCCACTTTATCTACAGGCATCATAACAGAGCACAAATAAACAGTACTGGGATTGCTTATGTCTAATGAAAACAACATTCACCATGCTGGGCTCAATCCTATTGGTCAGGACCCCTTTTTAACATGAGACAAGGACCCACTGGCATGTACCTACTATGGCAGGATGTGGGGGAAACAAAGGCTAATGGCTCCTGAGAGTGGATGCACTGAGAATTTAAACTGTCAGACAAAAAAAAAACCCAAAAAGGTTTTATCTATATTCAACACTCAGCCAACACAGCTCCACCGATGTGAGCTACAGTATGTGGAGTCCTTTAATCCAGTACTGTGAACACTGCCAAATTAGCAGAGAACTTTTCAATTAGTGTATAATATATGCCAACATCCCAGCTGCATTCTTCTGTGCTATGTTCAAATGAGCTGTACTTGCATATAAAACAGAAGGTCAGTTACAGCACTAACCATGGCTGTCCCAAATATGCAAGTGTGGGGGCAAAGTTTACCTAAGGTAATCCAAACAGTAGCTTACTCAAACAGAAATCCCTCTTTTTTATGATTGCCATGATCGTGCCCTATTAAAAAATACTTACTGTAAAAGAAATATACAGGAAAAAAATTGGAATTTTTGTTTCCCTCTAATTTCCAGCCTAATATAGAGATTGCAAGTTCAAAAAAATATGAGACTGGATTGGTAGTATAGGGAGTGATGCATGTAATTCAAATAAAACACCTTGAAGGTAAATGAAGTCAAGGATACAATTGGTTGTTGGACTCACCCTTTCCCTCCCTCCTACCGTGATGATCTAAGCCCCCCCCCCCCCCCCCCCTCCACTGGATACTCACAATTCTGACAACCAGTCCACCGGTGTTCTTCTGCATTGTTTATCAGGTTAGAGGAGGTCAGCAGCAAAGTAACTACTCTGTGGGTAGTGCAGAGTCTTTGGGATAACCCAAAATGTAGCCAATACATGGCACTTGTGCAGTAGTGGCAGCAAGGTAATAACATTGTGTTATTATTTTGACGTTTAAATATAGACCAGCTGCACCCACAACAACATTTGGAGGCTCAGAAAGCTGTAATTTACTTGGTAATGCAGGTGCTGATTTCTAAGCAATGATGTTACTTACTGATATAAGCAATAAATTGTTTAAAAAGGTACATTATATTCACAATTACTGTTTGCTAAGCAGGACTTGGACACAGGTTCACTTTAAATGTATTACAAATGAGGTGATTGTCAATAAACAACTAAATTACCCAACAGCATGAATTAAAATTCCACCTGTAGATTAGCCCTAACAGTTAGGCTAAAATACATTTGGGTAATGTATACAGTTTGTGAAAAATGCTACATGCTACATACACCACATTGACAATCCTATGCACTATCTTATTCCGTGTTCTAAGTGCCAGTTACAAAACAGTTAAGAACTTTAAAGCAAAAGTGTGAGGATAGACATATAAGAGCTGTCATTACTTATTTGTTTTTTTAAGGCACAGGCTCCTGAGCTGCAATTGCCTGATACTGACTTTACCAATTAGTGAGTTATGCTGCATTCGTGTACTATCATAGAGATTGAGTTTCTGAGTCAGACGTTCCAACAAACTTAGAGCTACAAGTTGGAGAATTTGGGGAAATTGTGCTTCCTTGATTCTCCGACCTGTAGTTCCAAGTTCAGCATATTATCTATACAACAGCACATGACATCGTCATAACTGACCTGAAACAATGCAAGACATAAGTTTGGACTTCATTGCTTGCTTATCTCAGTGACTCACTAAGAAGTGAAGTCAGGTTTAGGATGACATCTCTGAAGCCTTTACCATTACAAAAATAACAGCAATGGTAGCTGCCATATTTCTTCACCCACAAATTCACTTTAAAGTTGAAGTTTAGGTATGATTTTTCTTGCATATTGTCATTGGTTCAACTTGGACCAATGCATGTATTCATATCTCATACCTGACTGATCCCTGTGGCAGCTGCAAATAACTGCTTTAGTTACAGATACTACAGTGATAGCAGTAGTCTGCCAGGTCCAGTCCAAACGGCTTCTGTTCTGCAGAGTAGCCACAGGAGGTTGCTCACTTGGCACTGCCAGCAATCAGGGAATGTCTTGTATTTTTTCAGTGAATACGAGATGTGACAATTTAGTTCCCGGTATGCCCACGAGAGAGTCACACAGCCATTCACACTTATATTCTAACTTGTTTGCACTCACTGTGCACTTGCTGATTTGACTCGTATGTGTGTTACACTGTTTGTGGAAAATGAGTGACAGGAATCTGGAGCAGCACATTAACATCAAATTTTGCATGAAAATTGGCAAAAGTGCAAGTGAAAGGTTAGCTTCATGATGAAAGCAAGTGTTTTTAAATGGCATAGGCAGTTTAGGGGGGGGGGGGGAGATGTCCACGATGACACATGAAGTGGGAAACCAAAACTGCATCGCATCGTGGACAGAGTGTGAGCCCTCGTATGCTCAGATTGAAGACCGAGTGTGCGAATGATGCAAAAGAATTGAACATGAACAGGCAAACAGTGCAGCAGATCCTAACAGAGGATTTGGGAATGAGCATTTCTGCAAAGATGATACATCGAATAGTGACAAAACAGCAGAGAGAACGTTGTCTTCGCATTTCATCTAAACTTTTGAAGAATGCAGAGGCCTTTGACAGGGTTCTGGGAATTTAATTGTCACACCTCATACAAAGCATTCACTGACTAGACAAAGCGGAGAGGGGGTGATGATGTCATGCTCTAAAACTCTTTCAATCAAAGGATGCCTTGGATTTATTGAAAAAAATACAGAGTTCTCTGAATGGTGGCAGTGGTGTTCTAGAAGCCACTCGGCAATGGACCGGACAACTGCTGCTATCACTGTAGTAGGCAGGGGCGTATTTACCACAAGCGGAAGGCTCTCCCAGGTGGGGGTCAGGGGTGTTGTTGGTCAATGTAAGGCTCTCTCCATGGGAGGGGAAAGGGGGGGTTGGTGTTGGTAGGTGTCCGTGGGAGCAGACGATTTTTGTGTTGCCTAGGGCAGCACACAACCTAAATACACCAATGGTAGTAGGGGTGACTAGAGTGATTTGCAGCTTTTATAGGGATCAATCAGATATGAGATATACATACTTACATTTGTCCAAGCTGGACTAAAGTAACTATGCAAGATAAATAATACCTAAACTTAATTGTTTTGTTCTCTAAATTAGTACAGTAGGTCACAACCAGAAACTGCTTACATCCATTACAAACACAGGCAAGATACGTTTTTACTGACAACACATAAAACTTGAGTATTTTGTTCAAGCAAAACATAATTTACTAAAGCATTAGACAAAGTGTTTTGAATATCCATAAAAAAAGGCGGCTCATGTAACCACCTGATGAAACACTGATTTGTACACTTATCTTTATAATCTTTGTTGTCCCAATGGGTGCTCATTAGTCATTTGGTACAACCACTGATATCACTGAGCTGATTTAATGTAGAAGTATTTATGAGGGCCAGCAAATCTATGTTAATGTTCTGACAGTTTGGGGTAAATCAACTAAAATAAAGCCAGAGTTTCAGTACAACTTCTACAGTATTTAGAGCTTGTGTTAGATGTATCAGAAGGCAGATATGCCTACTGTATGTACGTACATAGTTCATTCTGTTTCTAGACTGAACAAAAAAGGTAAATGCAGTCTGAAAGTTCAGCAGCCCTTGTATGCACTGCACATGTACTGTAGCTGGTAATACTTGTCTATGAGAGTCTCAAGAGCAGAAGATTTTTGCATGACTTTGCTCTGAATTTTTAGGGAAATCTTAATGGAGCATTGGCAGTAAATAGTAAAACACCTGTCTGCACCTACCCTAAAGCTAGGGCCACGCAGGCGATTAAATTTCAATGTTACTATGTTTCAATGCATATGAGCAGTAGCAATAGCAAAGAGATTTACTCACCGGTGTAGCCGTGTACTAACATGTCCTAAAAACTCAAATAAAGAAAATAATTCCGACTGTTACTGCAGGAGAATGTTGGGAGATGAATCGCTCAGTCACGCTGCTGGTAATCCCTTGTGTAACTGCTTATATTAATGTGGTTGTAAACCTCGGACATGAAATATGAACAAATCACATCCCTCGATAGTGTGTACTCGTCTCAATTCAGAGCACTAAGTGTCATTTCTGTGTGCTGCTTCATTCCTCTGCTATAAGCATGAGTCACTTCTGACAGGTTTTCCTGACACCAAGAGAAAAATTGTGACAGGGGATGGACCTACAGCAGATTGACAGCCCCAGCTCTGTTTCTATAAGCTTGTGTGTGTGTGTGTGGGGGGGGGGGGTCTCTTCCCTCTAATCAGCTCTCAGAGCTCTCCTCACTGAGCTCTGCAGTGTGTGATTTCAGCTCTCCGCCCCCTTTTTCTGAACTTTCAGATGAGCTTTATAAATTCAGCACTTTGAACAGATGCAGAGGAGAGAAATTAAAGAAAAACAGGTCCAACTTATGCAGAAAGATTTGTTTAATCTCTGAGTATCACCTGAGGCTAGTAACTTCAATGCATACACTGTATGTTTGCAACCAGTTTAAATCCCATAATATTTTTAGTGTGTGACTGAGCTATTAAAATCCCCAGTATAGCCCTAGCATGTCAAAATTGTGCAATGAAAAACTAAAATGAACACAAGCGGGCTTATTTAATAAGGCAAACACTAGTAATTCAATTGATGTAGTTCACAGCAACTAGTCGGCATACATTGTACTTGGTTCTGATTGTTCTAAGCCAACTATAGGTGAAAAATGATCAACTGCTATAAGCAAGGTATACCATTCTTGTAAGGTGACCGTCCCTTTCTAAAATAAATTACTACTACTACTAATCAGTAGGGATGAGCTCAGGTATTTATGGATCCTATTCTGAACCCACATGAGCGATCCCACCAGGAAGCTGTCCCTGTAGTGGGCCAATTATAAGTGGCCAAGGTATTCCCCTACCCTTGTGTACATGTGTATGTGGGGACTGGGAATGCCATGACTGCCTATGATTGGCCCACTACAGTGACAGCTTGCTGGTGAGCTCACTCACGTAGGTTTATAGTAGAATCTGAACACGCCCAAGCTCATCCCAACTAACCACCCCAGCTGTTGTTCTCAACCCAATGAAATAATAAAATCATTATTGTCTCTCTGGAAAGGGGCTCAATCTATTATTAGCAGCAATATATTTCCCAGCATGCTAGGAAACACTTCCTTATTAAACACACCCAAAAGATTAGAAAAAAAAAATATTTTTGTGTTTTATAAGGAACAAAATATTGTGCTTATGGACAAAAAATCAACAGAACTTTGATCCTAAATGTGTCTTGTGTATTACTGCAGTGCAATACATATATATAAATGTGACGGCTAAATGGAGGAAACAGGACATACATTAAAGCCTTTGGTACAGTACACTTAAATCCCAATGTTGCACATATATACGTAAAAAAAATATATATTAAGTAACACGGTAAAAAATAAAGCTTGCAGCGTAATCTGAGATAGGACAGTGATATGATGACAATGCTGAGCTGGTAACTGATACAAAAGGATGCACAGTTTAAATTTTCCCAGTCCATCACAACATCAATTAGCAGCACTGAGACAAGTTACAGACTTCTACTTACAGGATGCCAAAGACCAAAAAAAATATTTTTGCATCTAGATTGTGTCTTTTCCCTCTAAGACATATTGCACTGAATCTGTGTATGTTTCAGATTTTAACAGAACTTCTTCAACATAATGCACTTGTGTAGAACAGAAGACTAAAAACACACTTTTATAAAAATAGAAATCAAATATTCCTAAGAGACCAAGTCTTTCATTGGTCAACGTACTGCAATATCTCTTGATATAGAGTCTTTCACATTTTTTTCACTCCATTCTTCTGTGTAGAGCTGTCATTTGAGGCTTCTTCTACCACATGGATTTCTTTGTGGAGTTACATGTTCCTACATTTTCCAGTTCCTGGAAAATGTCTAAGGCAAAGCAATCTTGCATCTGGTACAATGCAGGCCTTTGGAAATCTTCTTTTGCTGAAAAAAATATAAGACACGTAAGAAAGAAAGAAAGAAAGAAAAAAGGAATGCTACTATCAAGAACAACTGAAGAAATAAATATATCAACAGTATATTCACCGTGCAAAACCACACACCAAAAAAATTTATTAAATAACTAATTTTAAATTGCCTAAACACTTAATGAGTAAATAGCAAATAACTCACATAAATTAATGAATAAATGGAACATGTATAGTGCTGCTGCCTTAGATAGTAAATAACTCAATAATCACCCCATAAATCTTTACAATGACCTATGACCAGTGAAATCAGCGCAAAAAATCTAGTATAACATAGTGACACAAATAAATATACAATTAAATATTGTGTTATAACAGATAAATGTAAGTATATAAAAATCAATGAAATTAAAATAAATTAGAAAAGTCCAATTCATCAAACGCATAAGTCCTCAAAAAAAAAATGTGATTGAATAAAAAGTCCTTCTAATCCACTAAAGTCACCATGTGAGCAAATGAAATAATTAAGTGCATGAAATTTCACTCAAGTGTCACCACGTTCTCCAGAGGAAAACCTCCCCCAATTCAGTGGCACTCACCAGATATCATGGCCCATCTAAACTTGATAGGCAATCGCGCTTATGGTGAGTGTCAGATGTTATAAGGATCCTCAATCACTTAGCTCCTCGGCAATTAGAGGCTGATCAGATGGCTGGACATCCTCCAAAATATTTACTCCTCCTGGGAACTGGTCACCGATGTCATATACATCTGGAAGATGTATATGACATAGGTGACCAGTACTGCCATCTAATCAGTTCCAGGAGTCAGGTCTACTCCTTTCAGGGTGTCAGGAGAACCCCAAATTCATAGGACAGCAGGGCGCTGTGACTAAAGGCTAGAGAGCCAAGTATCCAAGAGAGCTGGACAACACAGTCAGAGAAACTAGTAAGAGGAGCAGCATGATACTGCAGTTGAAACTGAGTGAGCTTATGAGCCAGGTGGCTCTGCATTTTCCAGTGTGTTTATTTCTGCTGAAGTTGCAGAAGATCCCCTGCGTGGGAAGTCTTTCACTTGTGAAATTTTGCTTTCTTTCAAATAACAGCGGGCTACCAAGCACTTAAAAATAGTTCCTGTCTGCTATGGATTCACTAAAATAACGCTTACTACCCCATGTGACTATATAACATATCCTTATCATGAATGTGTCCACATATTTATATATTTATGTGCCACTTACATATCATACAGCAATTTACAGAGTAAAGTAGACATGAACATACAAAAAAAATACTTAAAGCACAACTAAATGTAATATGCAAACTGTGCACCTTGTACATAGTGCACTCCTGAGCCCTGTACCCTGCACATAGCACACATTTGAGCCCTGCACCCTGTAAACAGTGCACTCCTGAGTCCTGCACCCTATATATTGTGCACTCCTGAGTCCTGCGCCATGTACGTAGTGCACGCTGGAGTCCTCCACCCTGGAAATAGGGCACTTCTGAACCCTGTACTTTGTATGTAGCACACTCTTTAGCCCAGCACTCTCTACATTGCGCACTCCTGAACTCTGTACGTAGCACACTCCTAAACTCTGCATTCTGTACATAGCGCACTCCTAAAACCTGCACTCTGTACATAGCACAGTTCTTCACTCTGTACATGGTACACTCCGGCACTTTGTACATGGCACACTCCTGAACCCTGCACCCTGTATGTAGCACACTTCTAATTTTTCCACTCTGTATGTAGCGAATTCCTGAACTGTACACTCTGCATCCTGTACATAGCGCACTCCGGAATTTTGCACCCTGTACACAGCACACTCCTGAACCCTGCACTCTGTACATAGCACATTTCTAAACCCCTTACTCTGTATGTAGTGTACGCCTGAACCCTGTGCATAACACACTCATGGTATTTAACAATGCCTGCATAAGCCCCCCCCCACTATGCAATTTGACCATACCGCAAGTAGTGATCAGGAGCTTTCTGTTAGGCGCCAATAACTGTGCTGGGAGTGTGCAGGCTGCATGTTCTTGACAAAGATTTATTTACATTTGGGTACGCAAATATGCGGCATCAAGGCCCACCCGCCGTGAGGCCACATATTTGCGTACTCTGCCGCAAAGGGGTTAATATTCAATATTAGCATACCAGTACAAAACAAATACATATTCACACTTTCTTCCTTCCTCTTCTCTATTCTGTACTTGGTCCCTTTCATGGAGCACCAGGCCCAGCTGGTGGTGTCCACCATGAAGTTACCTATTGGCATCAATGAATCATTATTTATCCCTGATAAGAGATCACAATATCTTCCCAGTGTACAAAAAGTCAAGTTTAGAACTGCTTTCTTTCAAGAGATGGACAGCTCATACGACGGATCTCAAACCAGATACTTTCGTAATCGGTTTCACAGTATATATGCACACTCCAAATCCAGAGGGGTCTTTGTCACCTTCCATAAGTCTCTGGCTTACCAAATCATATAAACTAAGGTCGACCCAGACAATAGAATTTTGGTTTCTCAAACTCTTCATTGCTGGCAATAAATATGCATTTTCTACTTTGTATATTCTCAGTCAAGACCAAATTGCCTCCAGCAAAAAATATGTTACAGATATGATGGAATTTGCAGAAGGGATAATGATCTTAGCAGGAAATTTTAACGGTACTAAGGATCCTCTTTTGGTATCCTCTACTGCCATTTCTCACTCTCAAATTAATAGATTTAAAATTTAAGTTTGCAAAATATTTACAAAAACATTATTTACAACAATATAAATCCCACGGCTCTATTTATAATAAACTATAAATAAGTGTATGAACCAATAAATAACCAATAAAGCAATATGATGCATATACAGGACCTACTGAGGAAGTCACGTGGTGTGACGACACGCGCTTAGGTGGAGCCGGGTATCAGAATTGCCAAAACTGGAAGTGATGCGGGAGCAATGCCGTCTGTAAGCAATGCTTGCATTTTAGTCTTTTCTTGTACGTGCAATTTAATTGATAAATTTTACAAGTTTTAAATTATACTACACTATGGGGTATTTCTATTTTACATGCGCATAACACCGAAGAAAGGAGATTGTGAATTAAAGGACCAGAGCACTGCATATGGGGACACATTAATCCCAAACCCAAGATCCATAAGAGTACTAGTTCTTCTGGCGTATGGAAGTGTAGCCACCAGGAGAAAATGCGCTTTGAGACCTGAAAGTGACAGGTCATTCTTTTGAGATGAGTATAGTGGTGAAAGGTGGCAGGTATCACTACGCAGGCATCTAAGAATCACGAGAGTTGTGATACAGTGGAAAGGACTGCACGGTTTAAATTTATTGTTAACCACTTTCCCACTACCCTATAGCAGAAATACTGCTACAGGGCTGCGCAAAATCACGTATATATATATACATGATCTTGCATTCCCGGTTAGGGGGCACGTACGTGCCCTACCCGTGCCGCTATTGGGGGCTTCAGCTGTCGATCACCAGGTCCCAGCTGGTGATTCCCCGCCAGCACCCAGCAAGCACCAAGTATCACTGACGGGAGAGAGACCTGTATGAAAACAATACAGATCTCTCCCCTGTCAGCTCTTGCATATAGCTTTATATGGCTCAGCATAGCTGACACAGTAAAGCACATACAGTAAAACAACACACAGCTAACCCTTTGATCGCCCCAGATGTTAACTCCTGCTTGTCCAGTGTCATTAGTACAGTGTCAGTGCTTTTTATTAGCACTGATCACTGTATTAGTGGATGTCAGTAACAGTCAGTTCTCCCCCAGTGTAAGAATGCCTGCCACAGTCACGCAAGTCGCTGATCATAGCCATTACTAGTTTAACCCCTTGACGCAGACGTAACACAAATATGCGGCCTCATGGAACTTGGCTTTTTTCCGTGGGGCCGCAAATTTGCATACCTGTCTTTGAGCAGTGAGCGTGCCGCACTGCTAGCTCCCAGCACAAAGACCACTGTGTCACTGAGAGCCCCGAGTCCCGTTCTAATAATCGGGACCCGGGACTCCTGATTCCGGGTCACATGATCGCTGTGACAGCCTCTGATTGGCTATCACAGTGATCAGTCACTGTGCAGCCCGGCCCCTTGTTTTTTTCTCTCTCTATGAATGGAGAAGAGAGATACATATTATCTCTCTAACTCTTGGCATAGAAAGAAAAAAAAATGTTTGTTTAAAAAAAAAAAAAAAAAAAGAATAAAAAGATAAATAAATAAATATTAAAAAATAAGGAAAAAATACCTAGATCAAGGTTTGATCTAGTTCAGTGCCAGGGTTATTGTTTGGGTCAAGGTCAGGGGTCAAGGTCAAAGGGTCAGGGTCAAAGGTCAGGATTTAAAAAAAATTGGTATCAGTGTCAGTTAGTGTCAATGTCAGTGTCAGTGTGTTTTAGGTAGAAAAAAAAAAAAGACAAAAACATAATGCGCATTATTTTTTCTGGGCTGTACTACGGGTACAAACAACAAATAACATACACATATATGGTATCGCATGATCGTCAAGAGCTGGAGAATTTATTTTGTGTTGATCTTTGGTGGTAGGTTATGGTAGTAACAAGAAACACACAGCTAAATAAAAAATTTTTTTTTTTTACTATTTTGGGCCAGTGTTCCTTTGATAATGAAACAAAATCAGGAGATATCCATTACCATTTACCACCAAATAAAAGCCAAATTTGTCCTGAAAAAAACGCAGTATAATTCACCTGGATGTACAAAGTAGTTGTGATGATATGTACGAATTTACTAACACATGTCAACATTGCAAAATTGTGCTTAGGCATTTAGATTTGTTTTACCCTTAGGCTTGAAGGGGTTAAACGAAAAAAAATTACAGTATATATACCACCATTTTTAGTTGCTCTAACTTTCAAGTAAACCAATTAATTTACACATATTTAGATTTTTTTAGCAACGACATGTAGCAGAATACATTTTTTCCTAAATTTATGCCGAAATTCGATTTTTGAAATTTGGTTTACTGGATATGTTTAATAGCAAAAAGTCAAAAATATAGTTTTTTTCTCAAAATTGTTGATCTTTTTTTGTCTATAGTGCAAAAAATAAAAAAAAACACACAGGAGTTCAAATACCACTGAAAGAAAGCTCCATTTGTGGGAAAAAAAGAACATAAATTTCATTTGGGTGCAGTGTTGCATGACCGCACAGTTGTCAGTTAAAGTAATGCAGTGCCGTATTGCGAAAAATGACCTGGTCAGGAAGAGGGGTAACTTCTCTGAAGGGCAAGTGGTAAAGATAAACACATATTTATATGGACATATATATTTTTTGTATTATAAGTGGACATTTATTCATAATTTGATATTATGCACAGTGGATAAAAGTATTGGATGATTAATATATTTTGGGAAGGCGCAACAATATTTCCTTATATTATAAAGTTTACGTTTCCTTAAGTTTTTTTTAAAATCAGCACAAGGGCCAGTACTTCATTCGCTGCAAAGTTTCTGGTGTTGCTGGATGCTCTCTTAGTTGGAAATCCGAAGTCCTCCACTCCCTCACGCCCCCATAGCCTCAAGCTTCTGCTGCTGCAGGGGTTAAATGATCGGCTGGACCTGTCACAGGCACTTGTCAAGAGTGCCAACTATGCTGCTATTTTTGCCTCCCTCCTCCATTTATAGAAGCTGCACTATACCGCAGCTTCCATCAATGAAAAGCATTCTATGAATAGAGGAGGCTGACCTTTCTTCATTCATACAGCATTTTTTATTTTGATTGAAGCTACAGTACAGTGTTTGTGAGTAAAGGAGGAAGCCAAAAGGGTTGTCATAAGTGACAGGTCAACTGGCTGTAATAACACCAGCACCAGAATATTACAGCTGTCCGGATATAGAGGGAGGGCAGAGGACTTCAGATTCCAACTAAGACAGTAGCCAGCCCCACAAGGGACATTGCACATTGAATATATGTACCATCCCTTGTGCTAATTTAAAAAGAAAAGGTTAAAACTAAGCTTATTTATCACTCTCTTCCTGACCAACCACAATGAGCATGGTCCTGGAGGTTGACAATCAAATAGCGAATCTAAAGAGAACACATAAAGATACTCCGATAATACCTCCTAATTAAATCTATCCAAAGCTAGACAATCTCTTCTACAGAACCTTATCCAGAAGACTCTATAACCGCAGGGACCATACTCTTCTGTTTTTCTATGAAGCAGACAATTGATGGAGAAAATGTATTATTTCCATAGTTATGGCTCACTAATACATAAGAATGCATCCCAATCCTGGTTTAGGCTTATATAGAGATGGTTTTACCTTAACTGACCTAATACTACAGTCAGACCTTTTTTTCTCAGCGAATAGGTGCAGGAACTCAACTATGCCCCCACACAAACAATCTTCCCTCTCACTTACAGGGAGATCATCAAACGGGGTGCATTAGTATCTGGGCACCAAAGAAAAAATGGAGATCAGACAGGGTGCAGCCTACCACGCATCCTTTCCTGCCCATGAGGGCACTGCACCCCGGGCACCTGCATTTCCTTTGGGAGCCACTGGAAGACAAGCTGTCACTTGTAAACACAGAAGCCAGACTTCTTGGTTGCACAGGCAGTCCAAATCCTCCAGGATGGCACATCAATACGTGCCATTGCCAGAAGGTTTGCTGTGTCTCCCAGCACAGTCTCAAGAGCAAGGAGGAGAATCCAGGAGACAGGCAGCTACTCTAGAAGAGCTTGACAGGGCCATAGAAGGTCCTTAACCCATCAGCAGGACTGTTATCTGCTCCTTTGTGCAAGGAAGAACAGGATAAGCACTGCCAGAGCCCTACAAAATGACCTCCAGCAGGCCACTGGTGTGAATGTCTCTGAGCAATCAGAAACAGACTTCATGAGGATAGCCTGAGGGACCAATGTCCTCTAGTGGCCCCTGCTATAACTGCCTGGCACCATAGAGATCGATTGGCATTTGCCACTGAACAGCAGAATTGGCAGGTCTGCCACTGGCGCCCTGTGTTTTTCACATGAGAGCAGGTTCACTCTCAGCACATGTGACAGACGTGAAAGGGTCTGGAGAAGCCATGGAGAACGTTATGCAGCCTATAACATCATTCAGCATGACCGTTTTGGTGGTGGGTCAGTGATGGTCTAGGGAGGCATATCCATGAAGGAACACACAGACCTTTACAGACTAGACAATGGCAAATCGTTGGACCCATTGTCAGACCCTACACTGGGTACTGGATTCCTCCTGGTGCATGAGAATGCCCGGCCTCATGTGGGGAGAGTATGCCGGCAGTTCCTAGAGGATGAAGGAATTGATACTACTGAATGGCCCACATGCTCGCCTGACCTAAATCCAATAGAACACCTCTGGGATATCATGTTTCGGTCCATCCAACACCACCAGGTTACAACTTAGACTGTCCAGGAGCTCAGTGAAGCCCTGGTCCAGATCTGGGAGGAAATACCCCAGGACACCATCCGTTGTCTCATTAGGAGTATGCCCCAATGTTGTCAGGTATGCATACAAGCACATGGGGGCCATACAAACTACTGAGTACCATTGAGTTGTTGCAATGAAATTTCAGCAAAATATACTAGCCTACTGCATTATCTTTTTGCTTTGATTTTTGGGCTGTCTTTGAATCCAGTCCTCTGTAGGTTGATCACTTTCATTTCCATCAAACAATGGGGCATCCTTATGTTCCTAACACATTACCCAGTCCATATCAGTATAGATATCCAGCATGATATGTTTCCCCATTATTGAGATCTGATGTGTTTTCAAAGTGTACCTTTAATTTTTTTTAAGCAGTATATAATATATATATATATATATACAGTGGGGATCGAAAGTTTGGGCACCCCAGCTAAAAATTTGTATTAATGTGCATAAAGAAGCCAAGGAAAGATGGAAAAATCTCCAAAAGGCATCAAATTACAGATTAGACATTCTTATAATATGTCAACAAAAGTTAGATTTTATTTTCATCATTTACACTTTCAAAATAACAGAAAACAAAAAAATGGCGTCTGCAAAAGTTTGGGCACCCTGCACCATTTATAGCATGCACTGCCCCCTTTGCAAAGCTGAGACCTGCCAGTGTCATGGATTGTTCTCAATCATCGTCTGGGAAGACCAGGTTATGTCAATCTCAAAGGTTTTAAATGCCCAGACTCATCTGACCTTGCCCCAAAAATCAGCACCATGGGTTCTTTTAAGCAGTTGTCTAGAAAACTGAAACTGAAAATAGTTGACGCTCACAAAGCTGGAGAAGGCTATAAGAAGATAGCAAAGCGTTTTCAGATGTCAATATCCTCTGTTCGGAATGTAATTAAGAAATGGCAGTCATCAGGAACAGTGGAAGTTAAAGCAAGATCTGGAAGACCAAGAAAAATATCAGACAGAACAGATCGCATGATTGTTAGAAAAACTATTCAAAACCCATGTTTGACTGCACGATCCCTCCAGAAAGATCTGGCAGACACTGGAGTTGTAGTACACTATTCCACTATAAAGAGATACTTGTACAAATATGGTCTTCATGGAAGAGTCATCAGAAGAAAACCTCTTCTACGTCCTCACCACAAAAATCATCGTTTGAACTTTGCAAATGAACATATAGACAAGCCTGATGCATTTTGGAAACAAGTTCTGTGGACCGATGAGGTTAAAATTGAACTTTTTGGCCGGAATGAGCAAAGGTACGTTTGGAGAAGAAGCGGCACAGAATTTAATGAAAAGAACCTCTGTCCAACTGTTAAGCATGGGGTTGGATCAATCATGCTTTGGGGTTGTGTTGCAGCCAGTGGCACAGGGAACATCTCACGAGTAGAAGGAAAAATGGATTCAATAAAATTTCAGCAAATTTTGGATGGTAACTTGAAGCCATCTGTGAAAAAGCTGAAGTTAAAGAGATTTGTAGAAGGCTTCTACAAATGGATAATGATCCTAAACACACCTCGAAATCCACGGGGGATTACATCAAGAGGCGTAAACTGAAGGTTTTGCCATGGCCTTCACAATCTCCTGACCTCAACATAATTGAAAATCTATGGATAGACCTTAAAAGAGCAGTGCGTGACAGACAGCCCAGAAATCTCAAAGAACTGGAAGACTTTTGTAAGGAAGAATGGGCAAAGATACCTCAAACAAGAATTGAAAGACTCTTGGCTGGCTACAAAAAGCGTTTACAAGCTGTGATACTTGCCAAAGGGGGCAGTACAAGATATTAACTCTGCAGGGTGCCCAAACTTTTGCAGACGCCATTTTTTTGTTTTCTGTTATTTTGAAAGTGTAAATGATGGAAATAAAAGCTAACTTTTGTTGACATATTATAAGAATGTCTAATCTGTAATTTGATGCCTTTTGGAGATTTTTCCATCTTTCCTTGGCTTCTTTATGCACATTAATACAAATTTTTAGCTGGGGTGCCCAAACTTTCGATCCCCACTGTATATATATATATATATATATATATATATATATATATATATATCAAATGGATCAGAACCACTGTGGAGAGTAGGAAAGTGTTGCAGGCCCACAAAATGGGCATGATGATGTGATGTGTGATGTTGATCAACATGGTTATGCTGTGGACTATGAAAGAAAGAGGATCAGAGAAGAAAGGATCAAACAGCCTTTTTACACAATGCGGAGAATTAATCCCTGAGGTTCCACAGTGAGTATAACAAGCATGCTTTACTGCATATGCAGACTGATTTTACTGTTGTGGGTTTAGTAACACTTTAATCTCCTGAGTCTAATCGCTTAGCAATCACCCAAACATTTCCTGCTGTAGCACTAAAGCTGTACAATCATTTGGCAATTTTCAGTCAATTTCAACCACTTTACATACATTAGGAAACAAGAATACAATTACAAGCAATTGCCAGAACATAATAAACCACAAGTCTGAATTGACCACCAAATGTCACCAAATGTCAGCTATGAAATAATGCCATCCCCCCTAACTGTAAACTATCCAACCAAAAATTGCTATTTCCTATACCTTACATGAACTAGTGATTTACTAGCAATTGTGGTACAATATACACTGCTGGTCATGTACTATTGGAATGCCACATAGAAATATTGGAGCCCCTTACACAGCTTTAGGCCTGGTTCCCCTCACGCCTGACCGTTAACATTTCCCAGGGTCCGCCCACTGGCTGTACCACCAAGTCTGCCCACTGACCATACCACCTATGTCCTATCCAATGTCCTCTTCCTTCTCCATCCCATATCCTCCTGCTTTTCCTCCTCCCGTCCCATCTCCTCCAGCCCACATCCTCTTCCTCCAGCAGTCCCATCTCATCCATCCTATGATGTCTTCCTTCAGTCCCATCTCCTCCATCCCATGTCCTCCTCCAGTCCCATCTCCTCCTCCTCCAGTCCCATCTTCTCCATCCTGTGTCCTCCTCCTTCAGTCCCATCTCCTCCATCCTAAGTCCTCCTCCTCCATCCCATGCCCTCCTCCAGTCCCATCTCCTCCTTCCCATGTCCTCCTCCAGTCCCATCTCCTACATCCCATGTCCTCCTGTTCCTCCAGTCCTATCTCCTCAACCCCATGTCCTCCTGCTTTTCCAGTCCCATCTCCTTCATATCATCTCCTCCTCCTCCCCCTCCAACCCGCCATCTCATGTTCTCCATACCATGTCCTTCTCCATCCCATCTCCTCCTCCTCCAGTCCCATCCCCCTCATCCCATGTCCTCTTCCTCCTCCAGTCCCATCTCCTCCATCCCATGTCCTCCTCCAGTCCCATCCCCCGTTCCATGGCCTCCTATTCCAGGAGGATAATTCTGCAAAGACATAATGAACAGACACAATCAGCAGTGTATGAGCACTGCGTCAGATCTCAGGATCACACTATAGATGTTTAGAAACCCATAATTTTAAAGTAAAACTAAAACCACATTTTATTTTAGTTTTGGATGGGGCAGTGAAGGGTTAGAACCCCCTACCTATTCTGATGACAGCTACATTTTTTTCCCTTTGAGTTACCAGGACAAAGAGCTCCTTGTCCCAGTGACCCCATATGGAAAATCCAAACCTTTGAGATCTCCCCAGAACAGGAAAATACAGGAAACCTTCCAATGGGGACATCCGTTCTAGTGAAAACTGTCTCCGATGGCATTTCCTTCTCACTTCCTGTTGTGTCTATGGGACTTCAAATGGGACAAAGATGAGGGAAAAATGACATAAGGGAAAATAGCCAGTAATTATATATATATATATATATATATATATATATATATATATATATATTGTATAATATATACATTTCAAGGCAACAATTGCAAGTTATGTCTAAACAAGGAGATTCCCCCACTTCCTGTCCTGGTGACACCAGGACCAGCAGCCTCCGGCGCTTCTCCCACCTCATATCTCCTCTGGCTCCTCTCCTCAACAGGTCAACACTTACCGGTACTTGCCTGGGAAACGCCAAACTCTCTTGATTTGATACCCTGAGATGCGCTTCTGCTGTGATTGTCGGAGGGGGGAGGCCTGCAGTCAGCAGATATAGATACCTCTGGACCCCCTCCATGTGTATGGGCTGTCCCCTCCTGATGGCGGCCCTGATTGTCTGGCTAACAGAAGAGTGGAAGTATCTTCTTGAAGACTGCAGAAATTTTCTATAAACACAGATCAGCATCTCTTGAAACATGAATATTGATAAAGTCAAACAGCCAGCATCAAGAGACCCTCCAGCACACCCCAGCACCCCTTGCCATTACATACATGAAGTGTATGAAGTTCCTGCTGAAAAAAAAGTCAAGTTTATAATACCACTGTGCAAAAAAACCACTGCTTCATTTTTGGCACCGCGCATCTCATAAGTCTGAGAGGAGATACGAGGCGAAGTGCTCTATTTAACATCTTTATAAATATCATGCATTGTAGAACATGGTACAAAACAGCTGTAAAATATGATAATTCCTATAAATTTTCATATTACATCTACAGTATATTTATCAGGATGCCCTAAATGTGTCTTTAGAATTTTCGGGGCTGATTTTAACAGAGTGAATATTGCTCTCTGTCCTATACTCAGCTCAGCTTTGCATATTGCATCCTGCATTTTAAAGGATAAGTTCACCTTGGGAACGTTACATGTTCCATCCATTTTTAGGGTGGAACATGTAACATGTTCTAATAGCTACCACTGTGCCCCCCCTTACAGATAGCACAGAAAACTTCTCCCTATCCTATCTGTCAGATTGGACTACATGTCCACATGGCCGCATCACTCATTTATAGAGTTCTGTGAATGAGTGCCTATAAGTCCCGGCAGCCCTAGTGGCTGTAGGCTGGAAGTCTTTCAATGAGCACCGTGGTAGTTCATTGAAGCTTCCTGTCAGGATATCTGCTTGCTCGTACATCCCGTACGGCAAGCAGATATTCTGACAGATCTGCAGAAGACTTGCATTGCATCAGTGTTGCTTTCCAGGCTCCTGCTGGCTCCTAACAAATGCACATTTGTTTACCTGCAAAAAAATGTGCATATATTATTTTTGTCAAAAAGGTGAACGGATCCTTTAAGACCCATTCATCAAAGGAGCCCCTAAAAGCCTTTACCACTGCCATTGTATATTGCATGTTGTTGGTGCTTGTATGAGCTAAGCACTTCACCGCGTACCTGCACTGACCTTTGTGACTCATTGTGTCAGTTAAAAAAAAATAGAAGAATTGTGACATTATGATTTATGAGTGGTTGGAATTGGATGGCAGGTCTGTAATGTCTTGGAGACTTGCTTGGGTGTTAAGTGTTACAGTACTTGCTTACTGAATGACTGCTTACTCAGCTGAGTGAAAGGTACACTGTTTTCCCCCTTTTCATTCATACATGCAATTTTGAGGCACATGTATTCTTTGAATTTTTCATTAGTCGGTCGTTTTTTATCATTTACATTTTTTTAATTATTTTTTTAAATAAAATAAATATACCTATATTATGGTTGGATACCATTTTATTATATCCTACTTTTGGAGGCTTTTTATTATATAATAATGTTTCTATGGGGATATTTTATGATGTTTTAGCACTATTATCATGTGTTTCCAGCACATTTCTAAATGTGCACTAGATGTCACTGTGGAGGTGCACCAATAACTCCTTAGGGATTGGTACATTAGCATTGTCTTGGGGTTAAAACAACGATCCGCCCACTTTAGTTTCCTTGTCCTATTATGTTTCAATCCTCCCTGTGGTAGTGGCGTGCATCCTGAACCCGATGAAATGTGTAGGGCTGAGCCAGGACGTACGACGCACCACACATGTATGACACACACCTGGCCATCTTGGATATTGGCTTTTGGAATTCCTTTCCCTGTATATTCGTATATGCGTTTTACATGCTGGAATCTGTAAGTGCATTAGTTTAATAAATCTTTTTGTTTTTATTAGGCTCTTCACTATGGAGGGTATTCCTTTTTTCTCCTCATATATGATGTCCGGTGCATGTCTATGATGTTGCTATGAGCGGATGTATTTTTGACAAGTGGAAGATTATATGGCTATCCATTAGACATTACAAGGCTGTTGATGGAAGTGGAGGAACACTGTGGGGCTACAAAAGCCCATTACCATTTAAAGTGTGCACTATACATTAGTGGTCATATACCTCTGGTAAGTCTTTGCCTGTTGCTCCTTGGTGGCATGGTACAAAGTGGTACCAAAGTTTCGAGACTAGCTTTGTAACACATAATAGTACAACATTAACCGTGTTTGGATACCTAAAAGCACCCAGCATAAACTCAATAGATCACGAATAAAGCTCATAAAATATAAACATGCAGCAACAAACAAGCTCTGTAATAATAAATCAAGTCCATATACTGAACAAATACTCTCATCCAGGAGAAAAGGAAAACTCCAGACACCAGCTTGAGAGTGGAGATATTCATACACAACATCACAGTGATAGAGCCAAGAAGCTTACCAGATCCCAAGACCCTCAAATTATAGAGTGGTCTTATACACTTGATGAGATAATAAACTACATGGCTTCACATCACTTATTCCATATCCATCACTATACTCTTCAGATTAAAGGTACTTGTGCCTTATAAATTGATCCTCTTAAAATTCCCACACTATGGCTCAATGAGTGTCACTCTGGGATAATAGCATGAATGAGAACAAGGACAGTCCTCACACAAACGAAATAGAAATAAAAAGAACTCCCATAGTGTAGTATGCTCAATAAAAGTTTAAACTTATTCCAAATATTACACTCATATGAAATCCAAGCGCTTATAGAGAAACATCAAGATGCCCGTGGCATTCAGCATGCTGAACTCAAGAGAGACCTTTCCATTGCAGTAATGCATGCCTAGAATGCACCTTTTATTGCATGTTATCACAATGCACAAATACCCAAAGTACTTATTAAGAAAAAAAATTAGCTGTTATATGCAACTCAAAGGATATATTCAGTAACAAATTCATCAGCACTATAGCGGGACACCAATGGACAGGTAGACGGGACAGAGTTGCATATGTCCTGTATTGACTTCCAAGTCAAAAATTCCCTTTTCTCAATTGTACAGTACCAGACACATGCTCCATAGCAGGGGTATGGGAATTTAAAAAAAAAAAAAACTACGTATCCAAGGACTAAATGGGGGTCCCAATCTACTTGTCCCTCATGACAATCTATTTGTCCTGACAAAATAGAAAAAATGTCGAACCAAGCCATATTGAAATCTGAGGTGCTTTTAGGAATGTCTGGGGCTTTTAAAAACTAAAGGGGCTTTATGACGACTTAAACTTTGAGGGCCAGTTCACACTACATGCATTTCAGTGTGCTTTTTTTTCTGCATCCAAAAAGCACAGAAAATAGGTTATATGGTTGTCAATGTCATGGTTCACATCAGTGCTTGCTTGCAGTTCCAGTGCGTTCCACTTTTTTTCTGCAACCGGAACTGCAAGCACTATGACACCGATAACCATATAACCTACTTTCTGTGCATTTTGGATGCAGAAAAAAAGCAACTGAAATGCATGTAGTGTGAACTGGCCCTGATGTTTTTAACATTGCTGTTGATCTCCTCCTTACCTCCCTGCCTGTCTCTAGCACCGAACCTGGGGACTAGCAGGGAGGAGAGAGACTTTGCAGTGCAATGAGCACCGATTGAGTTCTCATCAGAAAAGGGGAGTCTCGGGCGCTCTTAACGCTCAGCAGAAGCACATTTGCTGAGTAAAGGAGGTGCCGACCCCAATGAGAAAAAACCCCAAAAAAACCTTTATTCCTTCAGGTTACCCTCACATGCGTAAACACTTGGCTGCTCGGTACAAGTGCATGCTGAGCAGCCAGTCAAGCTCCATTGTCTGCTCCATTAAAGGATAAGTTCACATTTAATTTAAAAAGCGTTTTTTTGCAGGTAAAAAACCGTGCATTTAATTTTTTTTTTGTAATAGGAGCCTGTAAAGCATTGCACCAGCGATCCACAGATCACTGGTTCCATGCAGGACTTCAGCAGACTGTCAGTATAATCTGTCTGTCCGTACATTGTACATACGGCAGACAGTTTCACACTGACAGGAAGAATCAATGAACTACCAGATCTCTCAACAGCGTCGTAGTAGTTCATTGAGAACTACAAAATGGTATTCACAAATAATGTTGGTACTCATAATCTATTCATTCACAGAACTCTGTGAATGGATGATGCAGCCATGTTGGCGGAGCCCTGCACAGCTGCACTCTTTTCAAAAAGTGACAGTTTAGTCAGGGAACTTCTCCCCATACTGCTGTCACACAGAGGGCTCAGATAGCTGAATCACTGCAGGAGTGGGAACATGCTACATGTTCCACCTAAAGCGGGTAGAACAAGTAACACATTCCCGAAGGTTAACTTATCCTTTATCCCTTTCGCTGCTAGAGCTATTTTTGTGTTTTTTGCACAAATGTTAAAAAAAATCATTTTAGGCCCCAAAATATTATATATTTTCTGAAAGCAGATGCCCTAGAGAATAAAATATTGGTAGTTCCAATTTTTTTATGCCACACGATATTACCACAAAGATCTAAAATGCAACATTTCAGTAAAAAACACACTTAAGTTAATATTAGGGCACAAAAAGGCAATACATTACCCATTTTTGGTAGAATATAAAAGATGAGGTTGCACCAAGTATATAGATACCCAACATGACAAGCCTTACATTTGCATACCCTATATTTTTTATAGCCGACACTTTTAAAGCCCCCTTTAGTGTTATGGAAGAGGTCTAGTGTTACAATTACTGCTCTCATTCCGGCATGCGTGGCGATGTGTAACGTGTATCACAACTGACGTTTTCATGCGTAGGCACCCAACGTGTGCGTTTACGTTATATATGTGTGTATATGTAGGGGGGCCTCAAAACTTTCGGGGAAGGGGGGGGTGCTTGGGTGTGACTTTAATTAACAAATAAAAAAATTTCTTTTTTTTACTTAACTTTTTTTTCCCCATTATTTTTTGGTGTCTGGTTCTCTTTATTAAGACATGAAGGGTCAAAAAGATCCTGAATGTCTCCTCTGGGCTCCATGTAATGCCGTGCATATTGTATTGCATTACATTCTTTCCTGCCCCTTGATAGCTCGGAATCTGTCAATGGGGACACATCACTTCCAGGTCAGGAAAAGGGGAGAAGATGTGTGTTCACTCAACTCTGTCCCCCCTGACGTTGGCACTTGCTATAACGATGGGCAAGCAGAGCTTGGGGTAAATGCGGGGGAGGGGGGACCTGAGCACATGGGGGGAATGGGGGGGGGCAAAAAAAAGAAACCTGCTTGTCCGCTGCAGGGCTAAAGAAAAAATCCACCCTGCCCGGCGCCCGAAACTACATGTCCTGGGCATCGGGCGATATAAATCCCCTGCATAGTAATAGATAGTGATTGGTCGAACAGCCCGGTGTGCGGTTCGCAAATGAACATGAATCGGGAACTTCAAACTCAATGCAAGTCTAAGGGACTCGAACTTGTACATTCAAAAGTGCCTATTTTGAAGGCTTATATGCACGTTATTGGCCATAACAGGGGTATGGGGACTCAGGTACTGCCCTGAGGGACAGGAATCAGTGAAAAAAACAAATCAAAAAGTACTGTTTTTTTAAAAGGGCAGTCATTTTTGATTGCTTATTGAAAAAAAAAAATCCTAATATTATGCCTGGGGGTTCCCCTTAAAACTACCTGAAAAGTTGCACATCTGTACAATGTATAGAACCTGCTGCAGCACGACTGACAAATTTTTCTTTAAATTTAATTTTTCTAAAAAAAGCAGCATTGTGTCCCCTCCTAATCCATACCAGACTCTTTAGGCCTGGTAGGACTTTTAAGGGGAACCCCACCTCCCAAAAATGGGGGGAGCGCGTGGGATTCCCCCTAAATGCCACTTTTAAGTGGAACCCGATCCAGTTTTGAATTAGGGGAGCAAAGTTGCAACTGGGAGAACCAACAGTGGAGCAGGATTTGGATAACTAGCTGATGTCTAGATATAAATGTAGCTTTTAGTGTTATTTCCCTGTAATTAAAGTGAGCTAAAATTACCTATTCTGTAATGGTCTGGGTTCCTCATTGGCATTTTCTCCTGGGTGCCAGTCTTCACGGATCAGCATGGGATGTCGTTATTCTTGCGCATGTGCAGGAAGCAGTCATCCCTGCACACAGGGGCAGCACCAGTGATATAAGCTGAGCTGCACATACGCAGCTCAGTTTACATGCCAGAGAAGAAAGAAATAGGCAGGTAGGTGTATTTTATTGATGGATATTCTAATTGCACCTACTTTTAATATTTTATAAAACCTTAGGCTTTAAAACCCAGCAGCCACTCTATGTACATCGTAAAATTGCACTCTAAATTGACTAAAACAAAGAAAAAAGAGCAATGGGTGTCAGTGCATGTGATGTTATCTACCGGAAGTCCCACCTGTATGTGTGTCATCAGTAAGCAATTTTTTTTTTGTGTGATTCACTTGCACAGACAGATGAAGTACCGTATTTTTTGCTCCATAAGACGCACCTGACCATAAGATGCACCTAGGTTTTAGAGGAGAAAAACAAGAAAAAAATATTCTGAACCAATGGATTGCAGACATAGTACAGGAGATGACCAGAGACTGCGGACACAGTACAGGAGATGACCAGAGACTGCAGACACAGTACAGGAGATGACCAGAGACTGCAGACACAGTACAGGAGATGACCACAGACTGCGGACACAGTACAGGGGATGACCAGAGACTGCGGACATAGTACAGGGGATGACCAGAGACTGCGGACACAGTACAGGGGATGACCAGAGACTGCAGACACAGTACAGGGGATGACCAGAGACTGCGGACACAGTACAGGGGATGACCAGAGACTGCAGACACAGTACAGGGGATGACTAGAGACTGCAGTCATAGTACAGGAGATGACCAGAGACTGCAGACATAGTACAGGGGATGACCAAAGACTGCGGACATAGTACAGGAGATGACCAGAAACTGCAGACACAGTACAGGGGATGACCAGAGACTGCAGACATAGTACAGGAGATGACCAGAGACTGCAGACACAGTACAGGGGATGACCAGAGACTGCAGTCATAGTACAGGAGATGACCAGAGACTGCGGACATAGTACAGGGGATGACCAAAGACTGCGGACATAGTACAGGGGATGACCAGAGACTGCGGACACAGTACAGGGGATGACCAGAGACTGCGGACACAGTACAGGGGATGACCAGAGACTGCGGACACAGTACAGGGGATGACCAGAGACTGCGGACACAGTACAGGGAATGCCCAGAGACTGCAGAGAGTACAAGGGATGACCAGAGACTACAGACAGTACAGGGGATGACCAGAGACTGCGGACACAGTACAGGGGATGACCAGAGACTGCGGACACAGTACAGGGGATGACCAGAGACTGGGGACACAGTACAAGGGATGACCAGAGACTGCGGACACAGGACAGGGGATGACCAGAGACTGCGGACACAGTACAGGGGATGACCAGAGACTGCGGACAAAGTACAGGGGATGACCAGAGACTGCAGACAGTACAGGGAATGACCAAGAGACTGCGGACCTTTAGGGAGGGTATGGGAGCGGGTACCTGAATTTGACAGGTACCCGCTCCCACTTCCACGGAGTTGTCCTCCCTTTAGTGTGGGCACTCGGCTGTGACAGCCGGGTGCCCACTGCGCATGCACGAGAAGCGCTGCACTTTGTGAATGGCCCGGCGTCTTCTGGGACACGACAGGTCCCAGAAGACGCCGGGCTATTCACAAAGTGTAGCGCTTCTCGCGCATGTGCCTTGGGCACCCGGCTGTCACAGCCTAGGTTCCCACACTAAAGATGCTGGCGCGGGAAGACTGTACAGCGCTGGACTGAGGATCAGGTAAGGTCCTGCTGCAGAGAAGAGCTGAGCGTCCTGCCCGGAATTCTGACACAGTGTCGGCAGCGGAAATACCAGACCGGCCGCTCCATATTCGCTCCATTGGACGCACTGACATTTCCGCCCCCTTTATTGGGGGGAAAAAAGTGCATCTTATGGAGTGAAAAATATGATACTTTTGTTGGATTGTCACATAATATTTTGGCACATATATATATGATTGTTATTTATGCACAGTGCACTTTCATGGATCACAGGCAAGCCACATACTGAATACTTAAAATGTACTTGTTATATATAAAATGTAATTGTTATTTAGCACTTTGGGGTTGATTTACTAAAGCCACATAGACTGTGCACTTTGCAAAGTGCAGTTACACTCTGCAAGAGCAGTTGCTCCAGAGCTTAGTAAATGACATGAGTCTTCACTTTGCAAAGAATACCTAAAATTTAAAAAACAGTATTTTTGTTTGCACATGATTGGATGGTGGAAGTCAACAGAGCTTCTGCTCACTTACTAAGCTCTGGAGCAATTGCCCTTGCAGAGTTTAAATGCACTTTGCAAAGTGCACAGTCCATTTGCCTTTAGTAAATCAACAGCTTTATCCATATCTAGGTAGCACTGCTCTTTTTCTTTGTTTCAGGTGTATTTTATTGCAGAAGACACATTGCAGTGCTGAAGCAAATGCATTCAACTTCCTAAGATGCTAGCAAAAAAAACTGAGGCATGATAGTAGATGTGGATATACAGGGGATGGCTTAATGTTTTTTGTATGCCATTGTCAGTGTCTCAACCTCTTGTATAACTCGACTGTTTAAAAATCCTTAAATTCTTGTGCCCCTCAATGGATAGTAAAGAACAAAAGTCCTGCTTGGGACCTGTAACTTCAAAAACTCTGAAAAGGCCAATACTGAAAAATCAGATTTTGATATGGTACATGCCCGGGAAAATCAAATTATGCATAAGCATAACCCTCTGTCAAAACAATCAGTCAATCCAAAAATAAAGAAAGCTGCAATAATATGCAAATCTCAGATTGTTCCACTAAAAAGTGAACATGGCTGTGCCCTCTTCTACCTTTAGCCTCTTTACTGGTCTATAAGGCTGGCCATCACTTTTTTGTCCAACAAGAAAACCAATGTGGCAGGATCAAGGCCGACCTTTACACAAAAAATCAGAGCAGGTTTTATGACAACCATTAACCACTTAAAGACCGCCAGCAATGTACTGATGATGGGTGGCAGCTACAGAAACCCCCCCCCCCCCCAGCGACCGATGTGTCCACCAGAAATGTGGATCACGGTAATCAAGACCCAGTGGTCACGTGATCGCATAGCGATCACATGATCACAATGTTAGCAAAACTGTTATGAATCTATCTGATTCATAATAGTTTTGCTTCTCTTCGTTGTGAGCTGTGATTATCCCACAGCTCTTACGTGGTACATGGGCCGATCACATCACCCTGTACCATGTGATCAGCTGTAGCCAATCACAGATCACTGTATTTTGAACTGTCATGAACAGAACCCATTCATGACAGTTCAAAGCAAGCATTGCATTGCAGGAGCAATAATCTTTACTGCTCCTGCAATGCAAAGTGCAATAAAAAAAAAAAAACCCTGATCACCACCCACAGTAATATAATGTTACTATGGTAACATTATACTACTCTGATGAAAGCATTTAAAAAAATAGTAAAAAAAAAAGAAAACTAATGTTAAAAAAATAAATAGATATTTTATCTTTTTTTTTTTTTTCTTAACTACTTGTCAACTGCCTGCCCGGGAGAGCGATGGTTCTGGGAAAATGGACATACCCTTACGTCGCTTTCTATTTCCTGGTTTGCCCCCCGCTGCCCCTATGCCAGTCCAGGGAGAGAAGAGAGAACACAACACTGTGAATAAAACCACTACATTGTACACACACACGTTAGATGAGCACATTTAACCCTTTGATTGCCTCCATTAACTCTTTGATTACTCCGTCACCCAGCCAGTGCCATTAATACAGTATCAGTATATAGACTTTTTTACTGATCACTGTATTACTGCCACTAGTGACATCAGATAGAATCAGGGTCTGTAAGCTCCCCTCCCAGCCAGGATCAGCTAGTGTTACAGTGCCCGCATACTATCGCACTCACGCTATAGGTCGCTGATCACCCCATTACTATAAGAGTGTTTGTACAGATCAATATATTGATCACAAACAGAACTATACTAGTGCCTCCTTAGTATAGTCTCCTCAAAAACACAGTGTTAGCAGGAACAGCCCCGTTTGCTGCCAGCACTAACGTTTAGCCCCTCCACTGTTTTTCATGGAAGATTGTGGGCCAAAGCAACTTATACACACACAACAATACATGGCCACCCACTCAAATTTGGCTCTTGCCAAACAATGCGCATGGAAACCTATCCCGGTTTCTGAATTTAAAACTTTTTTGGACTTAACCCTCAACATAAGCATTACAAAAAAGAATAAATTGCAGTCATGTTGCCCAAGTTCTCTGTTGTTACTGGCATTTTAGCACTTCAAGACACGTGCTAGTCAGTCAGAAAGTAAAAGCTGCGTAAATTCCAATATATATACTATAGTTTGTAAACGCTATAACTTTCACACAAATCAATTGATATACCGTATTTTCCGGCGTATAAGATGACTTTTTACCCCTTGAAAATCTTCTCAAAAGTCGGGGGTCGTCTTATACGCCGGTAACGGCATGCTGACAGTTTTTATTCCTCCCACTGACACAAATGATGGGGCACTATTCCTCCCACTGACACCAATGATGGGGCACTATTCCTCCCACTGACACCAATGATGGGGCACTATTCCTCCCACTGACACCAATGATGGGGCACTATTCCTCCCACTGACACCAATGATAGGGCACTATTCCTCCCACTGACACCAATGATGGGGCACTATTCCTCCCACTGACACCAATGATGGGGCACGATTCTTCCCACTGACACCAATGATGGGGCACTATTCCCCCCACTAATACCAATGATGGGGCACTATTCCTCCCACTGATACCAATGATGGAGCACTATTCCTCCCACTAATACCAATGATGGGGCACTATTCCTCCCACTGACACCAATGATGGGGCACGATTCTTCCCACTGGTGTGCACTGGAAGAGGGGTAGTCTTATACGGCGAGTATAGCCCAAACACTACATTTTAAACAGGAAAAGTAGGGGGTCGTCTTATACGCCGGAAAATACGGTACATGTATTGGGATTTTTTTTACTAAAGACATGTAACAGAATACATTTTGGCCTAAATTTATGACTAAATTTGAGTTTATTGGATATTTTTTATAACAGAAAGTAGAAAATATTGGTAGGGTTTTTCAAAATTTTTTGGTCTTTTTTCCTTTATATCACAAAAAATAAAAAACCCAGTGGCAATCAAATACCACTAAAAGGAAGCTCAATCTGTGTGAACAAAGGACACAAGTTGAAATAGTGCAGTGCCGAATAGCAAAAAGTGGCCTGGTCATGAAGGGGAGAAAATCTTCTGGAGCTGAAATGGTTCAACTATATGAGTTATTACAGCTACCCTCCCCCCCCCCCACACACACACACACATACACTTAGCTTTACACATTCTGAAGTGTCACCATATAAAACCCTAGGGAGTTTTTTCTTCCACAAGACCTGGTACAGTTCAAATAAGCTAGAAGGCCTCAGTCGTAGGGTTTCTTTTTTACTTTGTGTTCATATTTTCTTTGTAAAGGTAAGAACAAGTAAGTCCAAAGCACTACGTTAACAACTTAATTGGGAGGGGGCAGTCTCTTCATCATATCACCAGATATATTGCAAAATAAATCCATTGCCATTCCCACATATCCTTCTTTGTAAAGATATGAACAAAACGTCCAATGACCTGAATTTTATATAGGGGTCATTTTTGGAACTTGGCTCTAAACAAATCTTGTATCTGGTATCAGTATGGTTAGGGACATTCTGGTTCTTGTCAAAGGGATAAAAAATCTATTGGGGTTCATTTACTAAAACTGGAGAATGCCAAATCTGGTGCAGCTGTGCATGGTGGCCAATCAGCTTGTGCATGGTAGCCAATCAACAAACTAAATTCATTTTGTTCAATTAAGGTTTGTTAATAAGACATGGAAGCTGATTGGTTTCCATGAGGAGCTGCTCCAGATTTTGAATGCTCCAATTTTAATAAATCCCATCCATTGTGTCTAAAGGTTTCTATAGGGGAATGGGAAAGGTGGGGAGAGCAGGCTTTTTTAAGCATGTTTAGAAGAAAACCTACAAGAAAAAAAAGGTTAGTGGTTGTAAACTCCATGAACAGAATGAATTGGGCAGACTGGGAAAACTGCCAGAAGACCCGGTTTTGGATTACTCAAGTGTCTACATTCTGCATACAATACTATTTTTACATTATGTAATGCTGATGTGGTTTATCTTGACACATAATGGAGAAAAAGTTTGGTAGTACTGCCATCTAGTGGTTAAAGTCATTATGATATCACTAGCAATACAGAAAACAATAATGCACACTTTGTTTAGAATTAGATCAACAATATAAAAGCTTAGAAAATATCACTCCTTGTGTCATTTTCCTATAACGTCATATAAGATGCAAGACCCTAGTTTGACATTTTTTTTTACAGGCAGTTCATAGATAATCCTAGAGCTTGGTCATACAGTTATATCCAACTATTTAAAATATGACTTAGGATTTATAAAGTACCTTAACATATATTGTTACTAACAAGCATTCTATCTGTACTGATTCAATTGCAGCTGAAAAAAAAAATGGTCAGATACAAAGTTCGAGTATACATGTTACTTTATGACCCCATGTTACTATAGACTCAGAATGGGAAGCATGAAGCTGATCTCTCTTTCAGGGTTCATTACATCCTAAGTTAGGGTCCACTGCATAGCACATTAAATCACAAGTGACATCTGAGCACCCTCAGTACCTTATGTTAGAGTAGAAGATAAACATAAAAAGGGTACACAAACCAAAACCCACATACTTAAAGGATAATTTTGCCTTTGGGAATATGTTGCATGTCCACCAGTTTTGAAGGTGGAACATACAATATGTTCCCACTCCTGCAGCTCTTCCCTCCATCCCACCTTCATTGTGACAGCGGGACGCGGATCTTTTCCCCACACTCGCTGTCACTGTTATAGGGTTACCTGTAGGTACAAGCTGTAAAGCCGAGTTTAATACTGCTTTAACATATTCTTTTAATAAATAGTTGAGCATAGGTTTATTTGAAATAAATACATATTCTAAAAAATCAGTAAAATGTATAGCCTTGGTCTAAGGTCAAGGTGGGTGAAGCTTCACAGAGAATGGAAGACTAACTCAGATAGCGGAAGGTGCCTAGATTTAGAGTGTAGCTAAAATAAAAAACAGAAAAATCAGCACAAGAGACATAACTTGCAGTCAGAAGGATGTGTCCCTAGTGCTTATGTCTCTTCTGTTAGTAGAAATCCTCTTCCATTCATGCCCCCCCCTCACAATCTTCCAGTGTGGCAGGGGTCAATACTGCTAAGAGGCTATCACAGGCTCTCACCAAGAGTGCCTGGCTATGCCCAGCCTTTCTGCCCAGCTGCTCCTTTCATAGTAGCCTTAATATAGCTTCTATAAATAAAACTCAATCCATAAAATGGAGGGGGTGGACCTTTTAATCATCCGCCCATCCTCCATCCGTAGATCAAGTTTCATTCATAGTAGCTGTAGTACAGCTTGGGTGGAGGAGAATTTCAACTAACAGAAAGGATTCAACACAAGGGGCACATTCTACTAATTGTAAGTTATGTCCCTTTTGCTGATCTTCCTGTTTTGTTTTATTTTCTAATTTAAGCCATACTTAGGTTGTAAGCAAGTTTTAAAAGTTTTAGGTCAGGTCAGGTTTACTTTAACCGCTTCCTGACTGAGCTACAGCTGAAAGACAGCTACAGCATGGCTCTCCAGTTCTGGGATGATGTCCATGGATGTCCTCCCATGTGCTCGCCTGTCATGTGCCCCCTGGGATGCACATTGGACACAATGATTGCTGTGTCCTTCGGACAGGGCCAATCACAGTGGTCCTTTACCATGTGATCACCTCAGGGCTTTTTTTCTCAGCAAATATGTGCAAGAACTCCTCCTTTCATAGTCACCATTTGTCTTTTCCCCTACCCACCTCTGAGCACAGTTCCTTGGTTCCACCCCCTACCCACCTCCAAGCACCGTTCCTTGGTTCCACCCCCTACCCACCTCCGAGCACCGTTCCTTGTTTCCACCCCCACCCACCTCAGAGCACCGTTCCTTGGTTCCACCCCCTACCCACTTCCGAGCACCGTTCCTTGGTTCCACCCCTTACCCACCTCCAAGCACCGTTTCTTGGTTCCAACCCCAACCCACCTCCAAGCACCGTTCCTTGGTTCCACTCCCTACCCCCCTGCCAGTACCACCCCTTTTAGAGAATACATAACCAATCATCATTTTGTAGTACTAAGTAGTTTGTATGGAATTTGTTAATGATAAAAAGAAAAGCAGTAAATAAGATCCCCTGCACCTAGGAACAATAAACCCCCCCCCCCCCAACAACAATGGAACACCAGTAACAAAATATCCCTGAACAACAACAAACCCCAGGAAGCAACAACAGATTTCCCTGCAGCCAGCATCAATGGATCCTCCAGCAGACAGCAAAATTAGATCCCTCCCTCAACAGTAGATCTCTCCCAGCAACAATTGACCCGCTGCAATATAAGATCCACTCCCAGCTAATATAGACAATAGATCCCCCTCCAGCATTAATAGACCCTGCAGCACACCTCAGTACCCCTTGCCATTGTATACATCATTCAGTGTTGGAGGTGCTGGAACAGCATTCCCCCAATGAAAAAAAGCCCTGACTCAGCTGTGTCCAATCACATGTAAAGAGACTTGCCGGTTATCAGTATTCCTTCCTCACACATTTTCTCTTTGTGAGGAAAGGAGAGCCAATACCTGGCCAGTCTGACAGGGCACAGTGAGTACATTGTTTACACTGACAATCATGGCACGGATCATCAGTGCCCTGATTATCAGTGCAGCCCTACCAGTGCCAATCAGTGCAGTTTATCATTGCCACCTCATCAGTGCCTCCTTATCAGTGCCCATCTGTGCAGCTTATGAGTGCATATCAGTGCCATCTCATCAATGTCCATCAGTGTCACCTCATCATTGCCCATTAATATACATCAGTGCACATCAGGGAAGACTCATCAGTGTCAATCAATGCAGCCTCATCCGCACACACCAGTGAAGAAGAAAATTTTCTTTTTTATTCTTCAAATTTTTCAGCCTTTTTTGTGTTTAGCAAAAAATAAAACCTCACTGGGGATTAAATACCACCAAAGGAAAGCTCTGTCTGTCTCACAAAATGTTAAAAATTTAATTTGGGTACCGTGTTGCATACCGCGCATTTGTCATTGAATGTACAACAGAGCTAAAATCTGAAAATTGGGATGGCCAGGAAAGGGATGAAAGTGTCTGGTATTGAAGTGGTTAATCACTTGTGAGCATGCAAAATAATAACGAAAATGATGCCTCTTTTGCAATCGATTTCACATCAACAAGGGAATATATCTTTGTATGAGATCAACAAAGATGAGGGAAAGAACCCTGCAGATGCTTTGGGTGGAATTTAAAAGGAATATATCATTTTTCACAGCTTTTTTAGTAGGGATGCACTGATACTTGTGAAAATGCTTCCGATATCAGAAACCAATACTATGCGGTGCGATTTACGTCAATACAAATTGCACTGCAAAGATTAGTATGCGATTTGAACAGGAATGCGATTCTTGTCCAAACTGCATGCAGTTTCCCTACTGTTCCTGTGTGAACCCAGGCTTGTCATAGCGTCATAGAGTTCACACAGGAGCAGTGCTGGAAACCGCCCTGTAGGCATGCCATGCTGAGCAGAGAGTGGGCGTGTGGGATGTATACTATGTAAGCAAATGATCCATATTCTCAGCAGGAGAGCAGAGAAAGCAGCGGGGATTCAAAATCCTCCCTGCTTTCTCTCCTCTCCTTACAGGGATGACAGTTCAGGTTACAGAGCTTTTGATTAGTCACCACCGTCACATGGACGGTATTGATCAATCAAATGCCATCTAGCCCGTACGGTCATCGCTGCAAGGAGAGGAAAGAAAGGCGCGGAAATTACAAATCTCCAGACTTGTGAAGTGGCTTTCTCTCCTCTCCCTGCAGTGCTGACAGTACAGGCTAGAGGGCATCTGATTGGTCAGAACAGTCCATGTGGCAGTACTGACCAATCAAAAGCCCTCTAGCCCTAACTTTCATCCCTGCAGGGAGAGGAGAGAAAGCGGCAGGGATTTGAAATCCCCGTCTCTTTCTCTCCTTTCCTACTACTGAAAATATGGAACCTCTGCCTCCATAGTATACTTCCCCACACACCCCCTCTCCGCTGTGGGAAACCTCCCTGCACCACTCCTGTGTGAAATCATGCCATGTATGACAGCCTGGGTTCACACAGGAGCTGTGGAGAAACCACATGCGATTTAGAGAGAAATCGCATTTCTGTTCAAATTACGTGCTATTCTTTGCGATGCAATTTGCATTCACACATTTTGTATTGATGCAAATCGCACCGCAAAATATTGGTAAACAGTATCAGTGAGTACTTGACCAAAAGTATCGGTACTCATGCTCACCAATAAAAAAAGGATATCGGTGTGTGACGAACGCGGCGTCAGACCCCTGACCTTCTCACCAAACTCCTGACTGAAGGACTGGCCAATCTAAAACCGCGATGTCACATGCGTAACAATGCCATGCCCAGCTGCACCCTGCACAATGAGTTTCCAGCTAATTGGACCACAATCGATGTACCAGCAGCCTGGGAGCGATTGTTATTAGGTCAGGTTAATTACGCAATTAACCCTTCACACTGCCACCACCTCCTTTTTGTACAGAGAAAGAGGAAACTCGGCGATATCAGCAATAACACTATAATGGTTGAGATAATCGTCTGTATAACATGGTCACCGCAGGCCGGTTATACAGAGGGTTAGTTATACAGAGACAGCCAGGCGCTCAGCTCAGGGAGGTGTATAGCTCTGGGCTGCTTGCTGGGCTCTGGCCGGCCTATGACACTCCTAACACACAGGCCATATGTCAATGTGTATGAACAGAGAGGAAGGGGGAGAATGAGGGGAGAACATGGAGAATTCTTAAAAAAATGGAGGGTTGGAGAAAAATGGCTGAACCGCGTCCATCTCTGTGTTCACGCTTGTTACACAGTGCATCTCTAATTTTTAGAAAAACATGTAAAGAAGTCAGCTTGACTAAAACAATTTAAACATTTTTAGTTTAATATGCAGCCAAGAGGTGGAGCTTTCATCTCCTTTTGTTTTTCAGCCTTGTGATGCCTGTTCTTTATAGCTCTCAATTCCCCTCCCTCCTTCTCTTCAGACAGTTCCCTGCAAAGTTTCAATCATAGAGACACTGCACTGAATCCTCATACTTAAAAGTAACAATTCTGTGCTGAAAGACCCTAGGATCCAGTTAACAGTAGTAAAAATAGCAAAATTGTTGATACATTCGTTCTGTGTGAGCAGGGCACATTCGATGTACTCAGGAGATTTCCTTTACAAGTCAAATGGTATTCAGTCATGAAAAAAGTGTGTAAAGTATTTCAAACAGAACTATAGGCAACATTTTTTTTTTCATTTTGGATAGAGCAAGGGGGGGTTATAACCCGTCAGATTTTGTTTTTGCCATCTGTGTCCCATTGCAGAGATTTCCCTTCTCTTCCTGTCAAAACAGGAAGCGAGAGGAAATCCCTTCAAATCCCAGGTCACCAGAATTAGTGTCCCCATTGGAAGATTTCCGCTCTATTACTTTTCTGGGGACAACCCAAAATTTGGGATTTTCTTTTCCTTTCAATTTCAATGATAATGGTAAACAGAACAAATGGAGTGGGTGAATCTCCCTAACGGGGGTACAGACAGATGAGGTTTGAACCGTATCCAATTCGTATGACATGTGAAATAACATTGCTTCCCATGGTGCCTTTTCACATGTCTGGTACACTGGCAGTGCAGATTCAGTGCGGATTGAAAAAGTGTCCTGTCCTATTTCTGAGCAAGCCATTGACTTCTATGGAAACTGCTTCTGAATCGCACATGTCATGAGTTGTGAACAGGATTTCAGTTCAGGATAAGGTTTCAGCACAGTTTGCTGTCCTCCCCCTTCTCAGCAAAAACCAAAAAAGTCTTGCAAGACCGCATCCAAACTAGCTCTGAACTAGTGAACTAGTCCTGAACTGGCCCTGAACCCCTGAACAAGTAGACTGCAATCCGCACTGAAATGGGACCTCAAAAGTCGGACTGCAATGTGTGAATTGGCACATAGTATTGGAATGCTGATGGTAAGCCAGGCCTTCTCATCAAAAATCCATAACTCATTTATAAAAAATAATGACAAACATTTTACTGACCAGGACAGAAGGCTCAAACTGAGGAAATGGTGCTAAGATGTGTACTTTGTATCCAGCATTGCCCTAACATCCCAAAGGACAATTCAAACTTTATACTGGCTGTGTAATGAGAACATGAGTTTTCAACATTGCGCTTCAATCTCAAAGCAGCTTATGAGTCCACATTCCATACTCTCAGGACCGATGCAAATAATTGGACCACATTGTTTTGTACAAAACAATGCAAACTACATTCTGGTTATGGACTATTAAAGCAGTCTATCATTTTCAGCACACAAATTAAAATCCTATTTTACAAGAGGAGCATCTAATCATGATGCAAGAAACACAGCTGCCAAACCATGTAACCTCTAAACTAAACTGGGCAAGAAAAAAAAAAAAAGTAATGCAAGCTTTACTTCATCTTTTTAGTAGTCCTTAGAAACTGAGAAGCTGAAAAGCGTGCAGAGAATCTGGGAAGTTGTGAAAAGAGATCACCAGCAGGCAGACAGCATTCAAAACATGAAATGAAAAGATTTCCTCCTCCATACTAGCACATTATGAAAGACTTACCTTGTAGCAAAGACCTCCAGCGACGCGCTGTCACCAGTGCAGAGGCTTCCATGTTCACCTGATCTTCCTTCCGGGTTCACAGGCTGCGGAAACTTGAATGACTGAGCCACGATTATGTCACTCCTTTGCATGCGCGCGGTAGTCACAGCGGCAGCATGGAGCTCTGAAGGAACAGCATGGGTATGCCATTCCTTCAGATCGTATGCGCTGGTGACGTCACCAGCTGTCGCTCATTAGCATGCAAAGGTTCACGTTAAGGAGATATTCATTTTACCTAAAAGCTTTATTATAAGCTTGGCTGTAGGTAAAAATTAAAAAAAATAGAGTTTACCATTTTAAATCTACTCCACCCCATTCTAAGCCTATTCTGCCTACCCTGTAAAAGGAAATATGCCTATACTTACCTATTGGTCACATCACTGGCTTCCAGCACCAGCTTTACTCCAGAGGGAAAGCCAACAACATATAACCCATTGTAAGCAAATGGATGGCGTCATCGACCAGGCTCTGCAGCCATTGTTCGCTGTCCCTTCTCTACACTTCAGCTGCCATTTGAAGCAGTCGTTTGAACGAACCAGAGTGATTTCAGAAAAGTTAAGTATACACATATTTCCTTTTACAGGGTAGATAGAATAGGCTTAGAATGGAAGTGGTAGTAGATGTAAGCTTAGTTAGGTTTTAACTTACCTTCTATTTTAACTTCCTCCCTGACACTAACCCACCCTGTAACTCCTAGTCTAAAACACTATCCTGTCCTAATGTATACTCAGCACCTTGTTTGCATACTCACCTCTCCAGCGCTGGATTTGTCTGCTAAAAAAACAAATATTCTTGCTAAATTTTATCATTGCCTGGATTTCAACAATAGAATTTACGGTTTCACTCAATAAGGTGCATAGAATCAAAGGTCATGTACTGTAGATGTTGATGGACACATTAAAAGAAATGGTCTTTGCTCTCTGTAAAAGTAAAATAAATGTATGAACAATTAAACACCTTTCAATGCTTGATGGTTGGAACAATCCAAGGTAAAATCTCCTAAGAATTAGTATTCCTTACCAACATAGGAAAAGATGCACAGGGGAAACCAAGCATGCAATGAGAGAACATCCCAATGCAATTAAGTAGTTATTTATCATACAAAGTCAAATGAGCAGTCCCCTGGGTTCTGCCTACAGAAGACAGAATGTTATGAATTCATCATTCCACTTGTTATGTAGGTGTCCTGAATAATATACTGTTGCTATACAATGCACTGTTTCTATTTATCAAGCTGATGCAATAAAGGCCAGTGCAACTGGCAATTCAACATTTATTTGGTTAGTATTCAATGTTTGAAACCTCAGTACAATATCCAATCAGACCCCCCTTCCCCCCCCCAAAAAAATAAAAAAATAAAAAATGGACCGAAATATGATATCCCAGAAGTGTTCTATTGGATTTAGGTCAGGCGCGCGTGGGGGCCATTCAATGGTATCAATTCCTTCATCCTCCAGGAGCTGCCTGCATACTCTCGCCACAGGAGGCTGGGCATTGTTGTGCACCAGGAGGAACCCAGGACCCACTGCACCAGTGTAGGGTTTGACAATGAGTCCAAGGATTTCATCTGGATACCTAATGGCAGTCAGGGTACCATTATCTAGCCTATAGAGGTTTGTGCTGCCCTCCATGGATATGCCTCCCCAGACCATCACTGACCCACCAGCAAAACAGTCATGCTGAACAGTGTCAGAGACAGCATAACGTTCTCTATGGCTTCTTCAGATTTCACATCTGTTACATGTGCTCAGGGTGAACCTGCCCTCATCCAGAAAAAGCACAGAGCACCGGTGGCAGACCTGCCAATTCTGGTGTGCAATGGCAAATGCCAATTGAGCTCTATGGTGATGGGCAGTGAGCACAGGGCTCACTAGAGGACGTTGGGCCCTCAGGCCACCCTCATGAAGTCTGTTTCTGATTGTTTGGTCAGAGACATTCACACCAGTGGCCTGCTGGAGGTAATTTTGTAAGGCTCTGGCAGTGCTCATCCTGTTCCTCCTTGCACAAAGGAGCAGATAACGGTCCTTCTGATGGGTTAAGGACCTTCTACGGCCCTGTCCAGCTCTCCTAGAGTAACTGCCTGTCTCCTGAAATCTCCTCCGTGCTCTTAAGACTTTGCTGGGAGACACAGCAAACCTTCTGGCAATGGCATGTATTGATGTGCCATCCTGGAGGAGTTGGACTGCCTGTGCCACCTCTGTAGGGTCCAGATATCGCCTCATGCTACCAGTAGTGACACTGACCCTAGCCAAATGCAAAACTAGTGAAAAACAGTCAAAAATATAAGTAAGGAAAAAAATTTCCATGGCCTCACCTGTAAAAACCATTTCTGCTTTAGGGGTTGTCTCATTGTTGCCCATCTAGTGCACCTGTGAATTTAATTAACACCAAAGCAGCTGGCGGCCATCTTTACTATTGTCTCCATTGCCAGATGTGAGTAAATTACCTTTTATGTATGAAATATACCTATTTAAATAAAAATGACTGCACTATTAGGCACTCTTTCTCTGGCTGGTTCATTTATGAGCCCTTTAAGGTGAATTCCTGGTTTCTCCTATTGCCCAAAACTGGTCCATTTACACTGGATGGGATTTATCCTGGAACCTGGAGAGTAGCAGCCGGATGATCACCTGATGTGCTGATGTATACCAGATGATCCCCTGAGTTGCCTTTAGGATACAGATGACCTTGAGTGGTGTAATGTACTCAAATGCGCATATAATTACGCTTTTTGGTTAGTGCAATATATACTCGTTTTTCCATCCACCGCAGTCACCCATATATGTTTTATTGGACGTTTTACCTATTTATTTATTTATATTTGTGTCACCATTGCACTTTATGCGTCATATTAAGATGCTACTTTCACCAATATCCTTAGCGCTCCACAGCGCACGTTTTTAACGTTTATTAATTATTATAATTATTTTACTCATTATTTGATTAGCGCTGTATTTTACAATTATAGCTGAAACTGATTAACAACCCCCTTAACTGACCAAATCAATATTCCCGGAGTTGATGCTATACTCTGATTAAAAAGTGGTTTCTTTAATTTTTTTGAGCAGTGTATATATATATATATATATATTACAGTAATCAACAACAAAAAATCAGAAATCAACAACCCCGTAGTTTGCTGTACTTTGCTCATCATTAATACTCTTTGCATTTTGTGTTATTATAAAATGGCTCAAATGTATTTGAAAGGAAAAGAGGGGATGATGATCACTGAAACATATTGTATGTTGAGTCATATTGATAGAATATTATGCTTGGCTTGGATCCCACTTTTTCAGCCCATACTGTGTTTACTCCTGTTCCAAGCTGATGGTGTTATGACTGAACAGTGTTGGACTGAGAATCCTGTCTAGGTCCTATGGAATTTCAGAATAATTGTCTTTTTGCATTATAAACAATGCAGAAGGCACTGCCAGACCTAATATAAAGATTTTTCTTACTTATAATCAAATCCATTTCTTGGAGCTCAATAAGAGACACAGTACTCAGGCCCCGTTCACACTTGAGCATTTTGTAGCTTGTACCTTGAAGCTTAAAAATGCTCAACGAGCAAAAACCTATTGTTTTCAATAGCCCTTGTTCGCATCTAAGCATTGTCGCTTGTAGCAAAACACCTAAAAAAAGTACATGAGATTAATTTCAGGTGAAATTGAGCATTTTTATCCCCACAGACCAATTAACATGAGCATTTGCAAGACTTTTTTTCAAGCGTTTTGTGGTGTGTTTTCTGCTCAAACAGCAGCTTTCCGCCACTTTTTCTGCAGCACTCCACACGCCTAGTTGAAAAAGACCCGAAAAAAGCTGCAAAAATGTGCAATTCTGCTCCAAAAAACATTCACAAACACTTGAATAAACGCTTGGAAATGTGACGCTTAGGTGTGAATGTAGCCTCAGAGACAATTCAGTTATAGCGCTGCCTCCAGGTGGATTTGGACACTTGCAACAACAAAAAAAAAGTGACCAGTCTTGCATAACCTTCTCCCACTCCCCGCATGCCTCAAATTGTAGAGAAGCAGTTATAGGAGTAAGATCACAAAACACCGAATTCTGTTTAGGGACAGGATAAGACAGGGAGAGGAGGTGAGGAAGTGGACATTTAGATTGGAAAGGGGCGAGGAGGGAATAGTAGGAAGGGATAGTGGTGTCGGGCAGAAGAGACCAATGTTTGACATGAAGGGCATTAACCTACTGAATTAGAGAAGTACAAGGGGGACAAGGATGGAACAGGAAAGTAAAAAAAAAATGGAATGAAATTAAAATAGGGCCAATAAGTAGTGAGGGCTGAATTAAATAAGGTGTGGTGGGTTATTTGGATATGCATCCCTGTTAGTCTGTTTTTCCCCTTTTGTATCTTGTCCGTGTGTAAAAATACTAAACAAGTGTAAATGTAGGTTGATTGATATTTTTTGTATGTTTACTGGAATAATACAATTTTAAAGATAAAATATACATTAACCTCCCTGGCGGTATGATTATTTCAGATTTTTGGTGCTGAAAGCGGTACCATTATTTTGCATGGAAATATGTAGTTTTTTATTGTAGGCCTGTAATTTTTAGGAATAACTCACTGAAATCTGTCCGAACAAGAGTCTAGTAAACATCCCGGGTAGGATAAAATTTGAAACACGAAATCATAAATTATAATTTAATAAATAATCATAAAAAATAATAATATAATAATAATACATTTAATTCAATAATATAATCAAACCAAAAACACTGAAATTTGAAATAGAGCGCCAAGTTCGCACATTGCTGAGCAAAGTCGCAAAATCGTTTTCAGTGTCTGATGACAAATTTCCCCACGAATCATTATCACTCAATTCTGCAAGTGGTTCTGATTTACTATCGCTGTTCTCTAGCTGATCTAAAACCGCTTTTGACCTAAAGGGACACTTTTTGGACGCCATGGACTTTTCTAAGTTTCCAGGCAGAAAGAACAGTCGAAATGCAGGCAGGGCACAGGACAAAGCAGTAGGGACAAAATGTATGTGAAATGGTTTGAAACAGCAATGTTTTACTATGTAAAATTTGTTTGGAAAAAAATTAAATTTTTTAAAATTTTCAAATTTCCTGCCGCCGGCGGCGCCCGTACGTCCCGACGTCACAGAGACCGGAACACAGAAGCCGGATGCCGGCATCAGCCAGAGGAGATGGCCGGGGACGCTGCAGGGGACACATCGCGGGAGCGCAGGACAAGGTAAGCTCTGCAGGGAATCCCTATGCAGCACCGCATGGTAAGCCCGAGTGTAGCTCGGGGTTACCGCTTTTGGTACTGACATTTTACCCCGAGCTACACTCGGGAATACCGCTAGGGAGGTTAAAGCTGAAAAAACACAGTTCTGTGTCCCATAAAGTAGTATTAAACCCAAAACTAAAAATGTAATAGATTACAGTTTACCAGTCTTTAGATGTGGTGGCTGCATTCGTTTTTTAGGCTTTTTTCTTCTGTTTTCACCTGGTGATATGGTTAGTAACACACCTCCAGGATTACAGTGCCCCTACTCTAGGTGATGAAGCACAGGGGACAACTTTGGACAGCAGCATTGTTAATGGGGGGGGAGGGGAGGAGAGTGTTAGAAGTACTAGTAGATTACACTAACAAATTGAAGCTAACACTTTATAATCAGTTACAGCTGTTTTTTTTTCTTTTTTGGATAAATTGTTTACATAAATAAATATAAATCCAACCATTGTAAGCACCCTTGTCAGTGGTAAATGGTTTTGTTTCATTTCTGTATATATCTGTAGGAGGGCTTGTTCTGTTGAAAAACAACAGACTTACTGGTCAGATCACCAGGCGAAAATAAACGAAAAGAAGCCTGAAAGAAAAAAACGAATGTAGCCATCATATCTAAGAATTGGTAAACTGCAATATACTAAATGTTTTTTTTGTGTGTATTACTGTTTTAATTACTTAAGCTCTGGAATGTTTTACCCCCTTCACGACCAGGTCATTCTTTGCATTTTTTCACACATATACATATGTGTGACATTTTTTTCACACATATAGAACTTTCTTTTGGTGCTATTTGATCACCACAATGAAAATATATATATATATATATTTTCAGCTTTAAAACATATCTAATAAAAATATATTAAAAATTCAATTTCCTCATATGTTTAGGCCAAAATGTATGCTGCTACATGTCTTTGATAATGCAAATTCCAGTTAGTGTATATTATTTGGTTTGCGTGAAAGTTAGCGTTTTATATATATATATATATATATATATATACAGTTGCAAGAAAAAGTATGTGAACCCTTTGGGATTACGTGGAGTTTTGCATGAATTGGGCATAAAATGTGCTCTGAACGTCATCTAAGTCACAACAATAGAAGAACACAGTCTGCTGAACATAATACTACACAAACATTAGATGTTGCCATGGTTTAATTGCACATAACATGTAAACATTCACAGTGCAGGGAGGAAAAAGTATGTGAACCTTTGGACTTAATAACTGGTTGACCCTCCTTTGGCAGCAATAACCTCAACCAAACGTTTCCTGTAGTTGCAGATCAGACCTGCACAATGATCTGGAGTCATTTTGGACCACTCCTCTTCACAAAACTGTTTCAGTGTAGCAATATTCTTGGGATGTCTGGTGTGAATCACTCTCTTAAGGTCATGCCACAGCATTTCAATTGGGTTGAGGTCAGGACTCTGACTGGGCCACTCCAGAAGGCGTATTCTCTGCTGTTGCAGCCATTGTTTTGTTGAATTACTTGTATGCTTTGGGTCATTGTCCTGTTGCATCACCCATCCTCTGCGGAGCTTCAGTTGGCGGACAGATGGTCGTACGTTTTCCTGCAAAATGTCTTCATAAACTCTGGAATTCATTTTCCCATCAATGACAACAATCCGTCCAGGCCCTGAGGCAGCAAAGCAGCCCCAAACCATGATGCTCTCTCCGCCATGTTTTACAGTGGGGATGAGGTTTTGATGTTGGTGTTCTGTGCCTTTTTTTCTCCACACATAGTGTTGTGTGTTCTTCCCAAACAACTCAATCTTGGTTTCATCTGTCCACAGTATATTTTGCCAGTAGTGCTGTGGAACATCCAGGTGCTCTTTTGCAAACTTCAAACGTGCTGCAATATTCTTTTTGGACAGCAATGGCTTCCTCCGTGGTGTCCTCCCATGTACTCCATTCTTGTTTAATGTTTTCCTTATTGTAGATGTGTCAACAAAAATGTTAGCATGTGCCAGAGATTTCTGTAGGTCTTTAGCTGACACTCTGGGATTCTTCTTTACCTCATGCAGCATTCTGCACTGTGCTCTTGCAGTCATTTTTACAGGACGACCACGCCTAGGCAGAGTAGCAACACTGCTAAACTTTTTCCATTTGTAGACAGTCTGTCTTACCGTGGACACATGAACATCAAGGCTTTTGGAGATACTTTTGTAACCCTTTCCAGCTTCATGCAAGTCAACAATTCTTGATCGTAGGTCTTCTGAGAGCTCTTTTCTGCAAGGCATGGTTCACATCAGACAGTGCTTCTTGAAACCAGTAAACCCAAAACAGGTGTGTGTTTTTTAAGGGCAGGACAGCTGTCAGCAACACATCCAATATCATCAAACTGATTGCAGTCAAGGTTGGCTCACTCCTGGCTCCAATTAGCTCTGGGAGAAGTCATTAAGCTAGGGCTTCACATACTTTTTCCTCCCTGCACTGTGAATGTTTACATGTTATGTGCAATTAAACCATGGCAACATCTAATTTTTGTGTAGTATTATGTTCAGCAGACTGTGTTCTTCTATTGTTGTGACTTAGATGACATTCAGAGCACATTTTATGCCCAATTCATGCAAAACTCCACGTAATCACAAGGGGTTCACATACTTTTTCTTGCAACTGTATATATATATATATATATATATATACACATACTGGAATTTTCTTTTTAATGCTAGTAATGGCAGCGATTAGGGACTTATAATAGGACTGAGATAATGCAGAGGGCAATCTGACATTGATGCTGGGTGGGAACTGACTACATGACACTAATACAGTGATCAGTGGTAATAATATACATTATCGCTGTACTGACACTGACTGGGAAAGGGTTAACATTAGGGGCACTTAAGGGGTTAACTGTGTGCCTAAAAAAATATTTACTGTGTGGTGTTTTCACTAAGCAATATGTCGGTTTTTACTCCCTGCTTTGCAGGAAGGATCAAAGCGGCATATTGCCGCTGTCTGTAGAGAGCCCTGGGTTCTTTACCAACAAAGCAGGTACCGGCCATAAATCATTGGTTGGGACCCATTGACTGGCATGTGTTGGAGCAAATGGCAGCACCCCCAGGGCAGTGTGCAGGCCCCCTACCTGGAAAGGCCGGAGCACATACATGTACGTGATCTGGCGAAGTAGGGCTGCTCTGCTGCAGTATACCTGCGGTAGGCAGTTGCCAGGTGGTTACCATGAAAATGTAGAATATGATCCTTAACACCATATCCTTGAAGAAAGGCTCATAAAGACAATTAAGCTATTTTATGCAGAACAAAGATATTTATCAGACTAGGACACTAGCAAAAAAATAAATGCATGCTGGGAATGTAAGGGGTTCTACCTGAACAGCTACTCTTTTTTGTCGACAATGTCCAAATCCTCCTGTAGGCAGCAGTATATGTCAATTTCTCTGAAGCATATGTCCCTTAAAGTGTATCCAAACCCAAAAGCAACAATGTAACATATTGCAGTTTACCAATCCAAAAATGTGGTGGCTCCATTTGTTTTCTTTTTTAGGCTTTTTTTCTTCATTTTAACATGTTGATCCTGCCAGTAATTCAGTTTTTTCCCCAACTTCCATTAACAGACCAAGCTGTCCAGCAAATATAGAAGTTGGAGGGCTGGGAAAAAACATTTGTCCACTGACAGAGATTCTTACAATGGTTAGGTTTTATTAATTTATCTCAAAAAGAAAAAAAAACTGTTACTGTAGATGATTAAAAAGTATTATCTGGAGTTTGGCTTTAATTTATCAGTCAATTCCAACTAAATCTGCTAGTCAACCTAACACTGGCATCTCCCCAGATTGACAATGGTGCTGTTCACAGGTGTCTCTGTTGCTCCCCCATTCAAAGTGGAGGCACCCTAAGAAATTAAATGTGTCAATTGCCAGATCACCAAAGCAAAATAAAGAAAAAAACTTATAAAAGGAGTGCAACCATCAAATTTATAGACTGGAAAGCTGCAATATATTACATTTGTTTGGCGAGTTTAGATATGCTTTAATGAGAAAGAAAGTTAGTTTTATGGTGATACATTTCCTCCTGTTGAAAGCTGCCACCTAAAAACCGCTGATAGGTTGATGACAACCTCCTAGTTCATGGGAAAAGAGAAACATCTTGAATCCGGTGTGTTTTCTCTGTCAGTTTATGTTTCTTCTGTTTTATATTTTACTGTTTGTTGCTATTTAGGTACTCACCCTCTCCAGTCAGTGCTCAATCTGCCTGGGCTAGCCTGTAAAGCCCTGTTCAGATATCGTGTTGTGGGAACGAGCATACCCACTCGTGATTTCAAAAGCTTGGTTTACGTGTGTTTCTGCATAAACCAAGGGAGGCTCATTCACTTCAATAGGCTGCTCTATGCACCTTTATCGCCCTAAAGAAATCCCTGCTCCTTTTTAGGCAACAAACTTGGTGAGATTTTTAAATGTGCATCTTGCTGCGGTTGCCGTGCAATTCTGTCGCACGACAATCATGGTAGAATTGCACAGCATTCTGTATATCATGGTCTGACCTTTTTTTTTACTTCAGCTACTGATTCGGCTTGTCTGTATTAGAAGCAGTCACCCTTTTAACAGCTATGATGAAGATTGGACACTCAAGAGTGAGGGGCAGAGTGACATGGATGGTGTTGCTGGTAGTTTCCAATGCTGATTGCTAGACAACTAGAAAGTTGACAGAAGTCAAACATGGTGCTAGGTGCATATGCTTTATGGATGTTTAATGTTCCTAGAGTAATTACAGGGTGAGCTTCTACTTTAAAGCTAATTTACTTTATACTTTAGATCCATAACCATACAACAGATCTACAGAAAATGCTATTGTGATTGTACTACATAAGGTTGTAGGTCACTTAGAACATTGGGGGAGTTATGGAAGGATGCTATTCATAGATTATAGTTCAGGCTTTAATGCAGTTATGCCACATATACTACTTGGTAAATTGTTTGATCTTGCCCTTCATCTATCCAAATAAAATACTTTGTTATGAATCCCCTACAAGTTGTCCAGATGGACATTCATTCTTTTCACACCCTTATGTTAAAGGTGAATCTGAGTTTTTTTTATAAGAAATAATGTAGCTGCTGACTTTTAAAACACCAGGTACTTACCAATGCATGGAGTCCAGCGCTGTCTTCCAGCCGCGGTTCTTCTTACCACTGCAGGTCCCTGGCACCAAAATCTTGGATATGTGAGCTGACTATGGCTTCCTGAGGAATCACAGCCAGCTCTCCATTGCTCATGCACAAACTCAGAGAGCACTCTGTGAACAGTCCTGGAGCCTTCTGGGACATGTGATGTGCCACAGGAGGTGAGGGGAGGGGTGGGGAAAATTGTGTCATGTTCACCTAGCCAGGGTTGTGAAAGTGCTTCCTCAAATGAAAAAAATATATAACTCAATTAGAAGCTGGTGGAGCAAACCAGTGGTACTTCACTTTTTGAGTGAAGCTTTGCTGTAGCAAAGGCTGTGTGTTGAGTTCATTACTTAAGCTCTTTCCACCTACGACTGTACCCAAATTCATCATTACTCCTACCATCATTAAATGTATGGATGATGGCTGGTCTTTTTTCTGGGGCAGATGAGTTGGCTTACAAAAAAAAAAAAGAGGTTCAGAAATGAATGGTGTGGTGCTTAATAAACACTAAACATCACAAACCATTATTGATCTTGGGAAGCACAGCGTAAATGTAGCCCCACTCTATATTAAAGAGGTTTGCGTGAAGAGGGTTACCACTTTTAGATTTTTACGAAACTGTGTGGACTTATCCTTGTCTGCTAATCCTACTGTAATTATTTAGAAAGAACAGAAGTGACTACATTTCCTGTGAATGATCTGGAAGAGGAATTGCTGGTGTCGTTGTACCACTCTTCCATCAAGAGTGTACTGGCATACTTGTATTTGTATTTCAGTGTGTTATGCCAGTTGCTCAGTAGTATTCTCCAGAAAAATGTTGAACACCACACAATTACTGGTTGTCAACAGCCTTCTCTGGATGATATTTTTGCAGCTCCTGTTGCCAGGGCTTTTTTGTCAGTTGGAACTTGGTGGAACTCAGTTCCACCACCTCTGGCTCAATCCCTCTGCTCCCTGATATCACTATCACTTGTAAACACAGAAGTCCAGCTTCTGTGTTTACAGGTGATAGCTTAGCTTGTCTACCAGATTGGATCTCCAGAGCAGATCACACTGAGTGCAGGGCAGGGACAAGGGAAATGCAGGTGCCGGGGTGCAGTGCAATCACAGGCAGGAAAGGACACTTGGTAGACCACATCCTCTGCGATCTCCATTTTTTCTTTGGTGCCAGGATGCTGATTCCCCCACTGGAAGATTTCCCTAAAAGTGAGAGAGGCACAGTCACCTACAGTGTGGGGGAGGATTGTGTGTGGGAAAGGGGGGGGGGCATGGTTGAGTTCCTGCATCTATTCTTTAAGAAAAAAACTGCCTGTTATCAGAGAGAAAAAAGTATTTTGAAAGACTCTTTGCTTCTGGCTCAATATGTGACCTGTTGCCCTCTGGCAGGTGCTACAGGAACATTAAAATATGGATAAATAGATTTAGAGTTTCTTTCAAAGGTTTAAAAAGCACTTACTGCTACTAAATAGAGAATAATCCCCTTTATGTAATACAATGACTAGTTAAATCACTGCATAGCAATGGGATTAGCGCATCAGTTATATGAAATGGCCTATAAGTGGCATAGTCTAGTACAAAATGTAAGAGTGTTGGTTAGTGTATCAAATATGTATCATTTATTTTTCTTGTTGGTGGTGTTTTTTTTTTTATTATTGTTGTGTTTATTTTTCTTGCGTATTGTCTTTTTAGGTCAGTTCACAGTAGAATGCAGCATGGAAAACTCGTATTTTGTGCACGTTTCCAGTACCACGTTCAAAATGCACTGCAGTTGCAATCTTCAGCAGGTTTCAGTTAAAGACATCTCAAACGTAGGTCAATTTGCCTGCACTGGATTGCAGGGTACAATAGTATAATGCGATCCAGTTCCTGTTTGTCTTATAAAGTAGTAGTGCTGCACTACTTTTGGTGCAGTCCAATACGATTTCAGCCCATTTTTTTAAAATATTTCGAAAGACCACAAACATTGCAGAATTTTGAACAGAAAACAGTCTGAAGTGTTAAACTGTGAATGTTTTAAACATTTGTAATTAATGGTTTTATACTGTGTTAGGGTTGCCTAAAACTGAAGCAATAAAATAAAAAATAAAATGAAAATATATTAAAAATTTTGTTTCTAGTTGGGTTTTTTTTCAGTGTTTTATCTATATAAACAAGTGATGATGCTTTAATTTGTGTTATACTATTCCTCCTATACATAAGAACACCTCATAAGTAAGTCATTTAGTGATAATGTAACACAGAACAGAGACAATGGAGTGTATTCTGGCTCTCAATGGTTGAGAACTGCCACATTAGTTTTTTGCAGGGTGGATTTGATTTAAATCAAACTGATTTTAAATCACTAGTCAGTAAGGCTTGATTTAAATCATAGTTTTCTACGTAAAGACTAATTCTTGCTGGTATAACTTTAATATGCAAGTAGATGAAGATTTTTAGAATAACAACTTTTCATATTAGGTTTTTTATCCCCAGTTTAATAGGTTAATCATTCATATTTGGACAACTTTTCTGTTGTACTTAGGAAAGAGAAAAATAATCATTACCTTAATAATAACAATTTAAATAGATTTATTCAACTGAAACAATAACATTACAGCATATGTTATTTGCTTAAACAAACATCCATGTTTGTTAACTAATTTTATGTTAAGCCCCTTCCTCCTCACACTTAGTTTCACTTTCTTCTTGTGCAGATCTATTCCACTCCAAACAATCAGAAAAATATTGTTTCTATTCTATTCACTGAACTTCTTGAAACTTAGCACTGAAGGGGTTGATTCTGTATTCATAGGTTTGTAGAAGTTAGGATTAAGGTCTTTTTCTTAACTCTGTTCATGTTATAACATTTTTGCTGTGAAGAAGAGGCATGTGATCTCCGCTGAGTCCAATTCAGTTTTGAAAACTGCAAAAGTAAATCAAGCATCTGTGATAATATCTTGTAGGCAGAGAAACTGCCCAATAATCTTACAAAAACCTCTGGAAGAGCATGACATTGTGAATGGATTAATGGAATTTATTTACCAAAACAATTAAACATCTACAGCCTTATTCTACATAATTAACCGCTTGCCGCCCTGCCACTGTGTATATACGTGTGCAGGGCGGCAGTGGAGCGCAAAACCACGTTTTAAAACGGGTTCCGCACTCCCGACACTTTCGCCGGCAGGGGGCGCGCGCGCGCACTCCCGCCGACCCGCGGGTGACACTATTTGATCCAGGAGGGATCAATCATTAGATTTCAGCCAGTGATTTCTGGCTGAAATCACATGATCGGTCCCTGTCCTATCCTGTCCTGTGTTGACATACACACAGGGCAGGATATGATGTCATTCTTCTCTGCCTGGACACATTCCGTTCCAGACAGAGAAGAAGACATCCAAAAAGTGAGTACACAAGCACTACACTACAGTTAGAACACTCTAGGACACATTTAACCCCCTGATCACCCCCCCCCTCCCCCTCCAGTTAACCCTTCACTGCCCTGTCACCAGTGTTACTGATCAGTGAAGCGATTTTTACTGATCAGTGTCGCTGGCGACTTCCGATAGAGTTAGCGCCCCTCCCAGATAGAGCCAGTTTGCCCGCCAGTACACCAGTAATCCCGTTTAACCCCTTGATCGCCCCCCCTCCAGTTAACCCCTTCACTGCCCTGTCACCCAGTGTCACTGATCAGTGAACCAATTTTTACAGATCACTGTATCAGTGTCACTGGCGACTTCCGATAGAGTTAGCGCCCCTCCCAGATAGCGCCAGATTGCCCGCCAGTACACCAGTAATCCCGTTTAACCCCTTGATCGCCCCCCCCCTCCAGTTAAACCCTTCACTGCCTGTCACCCAGTGTCACTGATCAGTGAACCAATTTTTACTGATCACTGTATCAGTGTCGCTGGCGACTTCCGATAGAGTTAGCGCTCCTCCCAGATAGCGCCAGTTTGCCCGCCAGTACACCAGTAATCCCGTTTAACCCCTTGATCGCCCCCCCCCCAGTTAACCCCTGCACTGCCCTGTCACCAGTGTCACTGATCAGTGAACCAATTTTTACTGATCACTGTATCAGTGTCGCTGGCGACTTCCGATAGAGTTAGCGCCCCTCCCAGATAGCGCCAGCTTGCCCGCCAGTACACCAGTAATCCCGTTTAACCCCTTGATCGCCCCCCCCCAGTTAACCCCTTCACTGCCCTGTCACCAGTGTCACTGATCAGTGAACCAATTTTTACTGATCACTGTATCAGTGTCACTGGCGACTTCCGATAGTGTTAGCGCCCCTCCCAGATAGGGCCAGTTTGCTCGCCAGTACACCAGTAATCCCGTTTAACCCCTTGATCACCCCCCCCCCCAGTTAACCCCTTCACTGCCCTGTCACCAGTGTCACTGATCAGTGAACCAATTTTTACTGATCACTGTATCAGTGTCGCTGGCGACTTCCGATAGTGTTAACGCCCCTCCCAGATAGCGCCAGATTGCCCGCTAGTACACCAGTAATCCCATTTAACCCCTTAATCTCCCCCCCTAGTTAACCCATTCACTGCCCTGTCACCAGTGTCACTGATCAGTGAACCGATTTTTACAGATCACTGTATCAGTGTCGCTGGCGACTTCCGATAGTGTTAGCGCCCCTCCCAGATAGCGCCAGATTGCCCGCCAGTACACCAGTAATCCCGTTTAACCCCTTGATCACCCCCCCTCCAGTTAACCCCTTCACTGCCCTGTCACCCAGTGTCACTGATCAGTGAACCAATTTTTACTGATCACTGTATCAGTGTCGCTGGCGACTTCCGATAGTGTTAGCGCCCCTCCCAGATAGTGCCAGTTTGCCCGCTAGTGCACCAGAAATCCCATTTAACCCCTTGATCGCCCCCCTCCCCCCCCCAGTTAACCCCTTCACTGCCCTGTCACCAGTGTCATTGATTACAGTGAACAGATTTTTACTGATCACTGTATTAGTGTCACTGGTGACTTCCGATAGTGTTAGCGCCCCTCCTAGATAGCGCCAGTTTGCCCGCTAATGCACGGGATTTTTTTTACCAAAAACATGTAGCAGAAAACATTTTGGCTTAAATTTATGACTAACTTTGAGTTTACGATATATTTTTTATAGCTGAAAGTAGAAAATATTGTTTTTTTTCAAAATTTTTGTGGTTTTTTTGTTTATAGCGCAAAAAATAAAAAGCGCACAGGTGATCAAATACCACCAAAAGAAAGCTCTATTTGTGTGAAAAAAAGGACGTAATTTTCGTTTGGATGCAGCATTGCATGACCGCGCAATTATCATTTGAGTTAGTGCAGCGCTGTATAGCAAAAAAAGGCATAAATTACAGTATCTATACCATAGTTTGTAGACGCTATAACTTTCACACAAAGCAATCAATATACACTTCTTGGGATTTTTTTTACCAAAAACATGTAGCAGAATACATTTTGGCTTAAATTTATGACTAACTTTGAGTTTACGATATATTTTTTATAGCTGAAAGTAGAAAATATTGTTTTTTTTCAAAATTTTCGTGGTTTTTTTGTTTATAGTGCAAAAAATAAAAAGCGCACAGGTGATCAAATACCACCAAAAGAAAGCTCTATTTGTGTGAAAAAAAGGACGTAAATTTCGTTTGGGTACAGCATTGCATGACCGTGCAATTATCATTTGAATTAGTGCAGCGCTGTATAGCAAAAAAAGGCATAAATTACAGCATCTATACGATAGTTTGTAGACGCTATAACTTTCACACAAAGCAATCAATATACACTTATTGGGATTTTTTTTTTACCAAAAACATGTAGCAGAATACATTTTGGCTTAAATTTATGACTAACTTTGAGTTTACGATATATTTTTTATAGCTGAAAGTAGAAAATATTGTTTTTTTTCAAAATTTTCGTGGTTTTTTTGTTTATAGCGCAAAAAATAAAAAGCGCACAGGTGATCAAATACCACCAAAAGAAAGCTCTATTTGTGTGAAAAAAAGGACGTAAATTTTGTTTGGGTACAGCATTGCATTACCGCGCAATTATTATTTGAATTAGTGCAGCGCCAAACAGCAAAAAAAGGCCTGGTCATTAAGGGGGGTAAATCCTCTGGGGCTCAAGTGGTTAAAAAACTAATCTTTATTTCATGATGGAATAACCTTTGGATGGTAATATATATTCCTCAAAAAGCATTTTATTTTTAAAAATCCGATTTAAATGACAAAAATCCGATTTAAATCAAAAAAAATCCGATTTTTTAATTTTTTGTAAAAAAATCATTGATTTTTATCCACCCTGTTTTTTGGCACTCTACTGCAATTACAGTGGCTCAGAAGTGTTACGACACCAAAAACGACACCAAAATAATGCTTTTTAGAAAGGTAGATCCCTCGGGGCTCCTGGCATGAGTTAAAACTACAATTTTTTAGAATGCACTTGAAAATTTCAATGTCAGTCTTTTTGGCACTGAACTGTATTTGCAATGGCTCAGACGTGGCAGGAGACCTTGTTTCCTCAATGTCTTGTGCAACTTTCTTGTAATGTAGTGGAATAGTAAAGCTCAAAGTGAACACATGCGTTTTACTTTAGGAGAGCTTTATCTCCTTTTCAACACTACATTGCGATACATGCAAAACAATAATTGTAAATTGTTAGTGTAACCTTAAAATGGAACTAAATCCTTATCTCCTTGACAGCCAAAGAAGCTTCCATCTTAGCCTCTGGTGATCTGCACTTGCCATGGAGCTACACATGTGATCAGTTACAATATCAGCCATTTGATGATTTCAGTCTGATTGGGAGTACAAGCAAATGTGACAGTTCTCATTCATGTCATGCCCTGAATTTAACGGTTTTGGGAAACAGTTAAATCGATGCCTTAATATACCATTAAAGTGGTTGTAAATTTCAGAAATAAAATATGAACAAAGCATATCCTTCTATACGGTGTACTTGTCTCTATCCAAAGCACTGAGTGTGATTTCTCTCTGCTGCCTCATCCCTCTGCTTTAAGCATGAGTCACTTCTGACAGTTTTCCCGATACAAGAGATTAAAAAAGGTGATGGGGAAGGAGAGCTCCAGCACGCAGTCTGTGTCTGATATCCTCAGTTCTGCATTTTCATCATGTACTGTAAGGAGGGGAGGTGCGCCCCTTCGCTCCATCAGGGCTCAGCTATCCTCACTGAGATTCGCACTATGAGACATCAGATGCCCACTCCCTATTTTTCAGAACTGTGAGACCCTGTGTAAATTCTGGACTTTGCATGGATGTAGTGGACAGATGGCTCAAATAAACAGGTACAACATATGTAGGAGGATTTGTTTAATCTCTGTGTATCACCTGATGCTAGTCACTTCACTGGTTATATGTGAGAGATTTCAACCACTTTATGTCAGGCTGACAAAGCACAAATTAGCACAATGGTGACTTTTTCATGGGTTTGCAATCACTAGAGATTTAAATGAACTTGTATTCACTTACGAGAGTATCTGATGCTTGTGCGGAGAAAGCAAATGTCATCCCAATCATTCAACATCAGTGTTGTGACTCGGGGAATAATTTGCGGAGTGAATATTCCTATTTAGCCTCATGCTCATGTATGCTTTTGCTTGTACAAAGTAAATTGTGGGTGTTCTTCCATACCATGGAAAAGCAGGTGCGTATACAGATGTCAACAGAAATGAAAGACTATGCACAACTGTATGCCGGTATGTGTCGGTACTTGTGTAAGCACACATATATCGTATAGGCATATTCCCTGAGAAATGAATGGCAGTGTGCAGCTGTATGCAACTATATGCTGGTACGCATGTAAATATGCGTATAGCTTATGGGAATGCGCCTTTATGCTATACTCATGTTTACACAACTACTGGAGAATACCCACGTACAGCGTCACACAGCCATTCATTTCTATGGGCAGCTAGTACTGATGTTACTAGTATAAAAAAGAAATAAATTCCAGTATATATACCATTGTACACTTATTGGGGTTTATTTTACCAAAGACATGTAGCAGAATAAATGTTGGCCTAAATTTATGAAAACATTTCATTTTTTTTTTTATTGAATATGTTTTATAGTAGAAAGTAAAAAATATTTTTTTTCTAAATTTTCAGTCTTTTTTCATTTATACAAAAACAAAATCAAAAACCCAGTGGTGATCAAATATTTCCAGTTATAGTAGCGAAGTGCTGAACAGCCAAAAAAAAATGACCTTGTCATAAAGGGGGGTAAAATCTTCTGGAGCATAAGTGATTAATGTAGGGAATGTATTAAGGTGAAAACCACCAAGGCTTTAGAACGAACCACTTTAATATATTTACCTTTAATATATTAAAAGCAAATAAGGTGAGTTTTTCAGTGAAAAGTAAATTTTTATTTAAAAAGAGCAAGGCAGCAAAAAATAATAAAGGTAACTAGAGTGCCGCATTAATTAAAGTAATACTAAAGGTCCTTTTTCTTTCTTTTTGTAAAATAACAAACATGTCTATACTTACCTGCTCTGTATAGTGGTTTTGCACAGAGCAGCCTGGATCCTCCTCTTCTTAGGTCCCCCGCAGCAAGCAGCTTGCTATGGGGTCACCTGCTGCTGTGTGTGTCCATTCACACATGGAGCCATGGCTTGGCCCTGCCCCCTCTATCTCCTCATTGGCTGATTGGCTGTGATTGACTGCAGCAGGAGCCTACGGCTTCTGCTTGTTGTCTCAGCCAATGAGGAGGCAGCAACTCGGAACAGCTGAGGCTGTCATGCAAATCGCTGGATCTGGGGCTTAGGTAAGTATTGAAGGGCCGGGTGCATTGTGGCACACAGAAAGTTTTTACCTTCATGCATAGAATGCATGACGGTAAAAAACCTTGAGCCTTTACAACTGCTTTAAAGAAGGAAAAAATCCTTTCCTCTGCTTTTCTATCAGATTAATTTATCACTTCCAAATGCTAAACCGAATTTAAATGAAAACTCTGATTAGGATAAATACGACCAATAAAATGACATAATACCAGGTTGTGTACACTTAGCCTCGGTTCACACAGCTGAGACATAGGATCTGACTTGTAAGACCCCAAGTTGGATGACATGTGAAATTCAATGTTTCCCTATAACAGCCGTTTTAACTGATAATACATAAGTCTGTCCCACTTTAGTAAAAGTTCCTGCACTACTTTGGGCCAACTCCAATACAACTTCAATGCCACAGAGTGTAAAAAGTCACATCAAAATTGGACTCCAAAGTTGTACTGAAAGTCATGTGCCTTTGAAGTCGGGCTAGTGTGAAACAAGGCTTAACGCTTGTATGCTGAGCTACAGCTATATCTGGAACCAGCAGCAGGAGGCTAATTTTGCAATCAAGGGATTTTCTGGATTGACATCTGTTTGAGACAGTTCTGAGATCATTCAAAATTTACTGACAGGAGGTGCATTTGACCTAGCATTGACTTTCTTCTGACTTGCATTTGGCCTCTTTTAAGCTGCTTTTGTGTTCCACTGACTTGTACATGGAGAGAAGCAATGCTGACATGAACAAAAGCCTAATGATACAGGTCCTTATAAAGTCTCTGCTTCCAGATACGGTTGGCTAAAGGCTGCTTTCTCCCTGCTCATGGAAACACTGATCGCATCATTAAGAACAGAAGACAAAAGACTGACATAATCATGTTCTGACTTTAACAAAGTTATTTTCTACAAGCAGGAATAAAATCTACAATTACAATGACACGTGAGAAGCATTACCTCCTATAGACAACATCAGTAGCTATTTTTGGTGTCTATTGATAAAATGTTTTTTCATCTTGTGGTGCCAAATAAATCAATGTGAACTTGTAAACTGAAGGTCACATCAATATTAAACCAGGTCAACAGAGCAAACCCCATTTACTTTTAGAAGGACTACTGCCTTAAAATATATAGAACATTATCTATTGTGTTGTTTTTTCTAGATTTTTACTTACTTTTAATGATTGACTAAAGTAGGTAAAACAGGCCTTCATCTGAATTTTAAAGTTATCTTTTTTTTCCTCCTCCTCTTCCCCACCCTCTTGGGAAATAGCAGGTCTTTTTTTCTCTTCAGGGAGAGAGTAGCTTTTTTGGTCTTACCTGTTCCCACTAACTCACCAAGACAAGGAAGACATCGTCTAAAGTCACCTGCAGCCTCCTGGAATAATGTGCCATGAGGCTGAAGGACCATCTCATGGCAGACCGAGTCTCGCACCTGTAGGGAGCTTACTGATGGAGATGCAAAGGACCAAGAAGCCCAGGAAACATTGGCTGCATGGAAAACAGCACTGGACTGCATGGGCTGGGGACTGTTTCTCAAAAATAAGCAGCTACGGTACTTAAAGCTGCTGTCTTTTAAATGTTTCTTACTCAGGAGAAGTTACTCTTTAACCTCTTGGTGCCGGCGCCTCGGGGCCTTTAAGAATTTTAGAAGCCAGGAGTTGTGGCGGAGTTTTAGGGTCACGTGACCCCCGTGATTCGCTGTCACGGCAGTCACGTGATCGGAAAAGGTTCTGATCGAAAGGGGAGATTGTGACCTTTCCTGGAGTAGCGGACGTATGCGCTGGGAGCACGCAGGGCGCGCGCTCTCAACACATATGTATTTTTTAATTGCACGCAAATATGCGGTCACTCGGTGTCAAGGCCCAGGCGACAAGAGGCCGCATATTTGCGTGCAATCGGCATCAAGGGGTTAAGTAATGTACATTTACTAACAGATATAAAAATAGGAAGATTTGTACTGGGACAGTAGGGTTTGATAAACCCTAAACTGAGTAGGGAGAATGGGGAAGTCGTACTGAGAAATGTGCTACCCTCATTTCTCCAAAATTTGTAAGTCAGCAATAGAAACAGTCAAATTGAACTATGATACCTGAGGTGGACAACCAAAGAGGGTAAGACACTTGGCATACCCTAAAGTAGGCCATAGATGGATCACATCTCAGCAGGAACCGGATGAAATTCGATAATCTATAATCAGGCTGATTGTAACCAAGTTGTTCCATTGATTGTCTTGGTTACAGCCTGCATGTCAGATTTGTAGCATGCAATTACTGCCAGTGGCTACAGCTGCTAGCAGTACTCACTGTGTTCTCCTGGCCGGGACAGCTCCCTGCCAGGAGAACACAATAGCCCCACAGGAAGGATTCCCTCCAGTGTTGATGGGGGAATCAAGTGATTTTCTTTTTTGCAACGCATGCTTGCATGAAAGAAAATCACATCATCTTTGGCCTGCCTAAGACACATCTAACAAAACATGAGCATCATAAATCCTAATAAACATTCCATTATCTTTGACAGGACATGGGCAGATAAGAGAAGGTAACATGGTCATTAACCCCTTGACGCCGATGCTTTTTTCCGTGGGGCTGAATATTTGCGTACCTGTCTTTGTGCTGGGAGCACGCCACACAGCACGCTCCCAGTATGAAGACCACAGTGTCACTGAGAGCACCGGGTCATGTTCTAACGATCGGGACCCAGAACTCCCGATTCCGGGTCACATGATTGCTCTAATAGCCTCTGATTGGCTATCAAAGTGATCAGTCACTGTGCAGCCCGGCCCCCTTGTTTTTTTCTCTCTGTATAAATGGAGGAGAGAGATACATTGTATCTCTCTAACTCCTGGCATAGAGGGGGGAAAACATGTTTGTAAAAAAAAAAAAAAGAGATAAATATAAAAAAAATAAAATAAAAAATAAAGAAAAAATACCTAGATCAAGGTTTGATCTAGTACAGTGCCAGGGTTAGTGTTTGGGTCAAAGGTCAGGGGCAAAGTCAAGATTTAAAAAAAAAATTGGTATCATTGTCAGTTAGTGTCAATATCAATGTCAGTGTGTTTTAGGTAATAAAAAAAAAAAAAACACAAAAACAAAATGTGCACTATTGTTTCTGGGCTTTACTATGGGTAAAAACAACAAATAACATACACATATGGTATCGCTGCGATCATCATGAGCTGGAGAATTTATTTTGGGTTGTTCTTTGGTGGAAGGTTATGGTAGTAACAAGAAACACACAGCTAAATAAAAAAAAAATGATTTTTTTTTTTACTATTTTGGGCCAGTTTTCCTTTGATAATAAAATAAATCAGGAGATATCCATTACCATTTACCACCAAATGAAAGCCCAATTTGTCCTAAAAAAAACAAGGTATAATTCACCTGGATGTACAAAGTAGTTGTGATGATATGTATGGTTTTACTAACACATGTCAACTTTGAAAAATTGTGCTTAGGCTTTTAGATTTGTTTTACCCTTAGGCTTGAAGGGGTTAAACTCAATTAGCAAAATATTGTAACACTCTATTAAGCCAAAGTCTTCTAATGGAATCATGTTGTAAATGTCGTGTCTGTTACATGACTCTCAATTGTGCATTTGCGAGCCTCGTAATACATTGTAGCAGTGACGATTTGATCTTTCACGGGCTATCTATGGACAGAGTATTTGTTGCACTATGATTCTCAAGATGCAAGCTAACGGGACAATGGTTTGCAACATACAACTACTGCACAAACTCATTTGACCTACATTTATATGGGAACAACAGCTAGGGGTCAGTATACGTATATCTATTGTATTTACATATGTGATTACTGTATGCTCTTTGCCTCTTTTTTTATTTATGGGGGTATACATTGATTGGCCATAACATTATGACCACTGGCCGTTAAAGTGAATAACATTGATTATCTTGTTACAAAGGCATCAAAAAGAGGGTGGGATATCGGAGGCAGCAAGTAAACATGTCCCTCAATTTGATATGTTGAAAATGGAAAAAAAGGGCAAGCAAAAGGATTTGAGCAATTCTGACAAGAGCCAAATTTTAATGGCTCTTAAAATGTGTTTCTCAACCTTTTTTCAGACAAGGCACCCTTTAAAATTATGGATAATCTCAGGGCACCCTTTAAAATTCTGCACAATCTTAAGGTACCCCAATCTAAAATGTAAAAACCTATTCTACACACAACCAGTACGCCCAACGTTAGAGGTGATTTATTCTTCCAAAGCAAATACACCTTTGCACACTGATACTAACTTGTATTCCAGTGTATCTTTCTCATTTTATCTCCCTCATTCTGCTAATGTCACCCCAGTGCTGTCAGAGAAGGAGAGGGCCAAACAAGATTGATGTGCATGCACCTGATGTCCTCCTTATCATCTGATGATGTCACTGGTTGTTAAGATATTGGCGGCTGGAAGGTCAAAAAAGTGCACAATGAAAACCTGTGGCTTTGTGTACTAAAAGGCAGAATTGGTCCACCTGATGGCTTGTATACAATTTGGGGTATTTTGCCAAGGCACCCCTGAAGAAGCCTGAAGAAACCCTGGTTAAAAAAGGCTCAGCTAGACAAATGCATCGGGCATCTCCAAAACTGCAGCTCTTGTGGGATGTATTTGGTCTGCAGTGGTCAGGACCTACCAAAAATGGAAGGAAAGAAACCAATAAATCTGCAACAGGGTCATGGGCGGCCAAAGCTCACTGATGCACATGGGAAGTGAAGGCTGGACTTTGTAGTCTGATCCAACTGAAGATATACTACAGCTCAAAAGTTCATGCTGGTTCTGATAGAAAGGTGTCAGAACACAGTGCATCGCAGTTTGTTGTATATGGGACTGCATAGCTGCAGACCGGTCAGGATGCCCATGCTGACTCGTGTTCAGTAAGCACCTACAATGGCAGGTGAGCATCAGAACTGGACCACAAAACAATGGAAGAAGGTGAGAATATAAATGTGAAAAGCTCCGCACCAAAGATAGAATAAATAATTATCCAGCTGCAGTCACTAAACTCACTGTGGAGTGTGCAAAGAAACAAATATGTGCATGACCGTGCTCAAAATATCATGTGTCTCCTCAAACCCCCCACACTTCCCTTCTCTTCCTCAGACCACCCAACACTTCCCTTCTCCTCCTCAGACCACCCACCACCCTTCTCCTCCTCAGAATCCCCCCCCCACACACACACACCTCCCTTCTTCTCAGACCACCCCACACCTCCCTGCTCCTCTTCAGACCCACCTCACACCTTCCTTCTCCTCCTTAGACCTCCACCACACACACACACCTCTCTTCTCCTCAAACACCCCACACTTCCCTTCTCCTCAAACATCCCACACTTCCCTTCTCCTCCTCAGACCACCCCACACCTGCCTTCTCCTCCTCAAACACCTCACACTTCCCTTTTCCTCAGACCACCCCACACCTCCCTTCTCAAACCCCCCACAATTCCCTTCTCCTCAAACCCCCCACACTTCACTTCTCCTCCTCAGACCCACCCCACACCTTCCTTCTCCTCCTCAGATTCCCCCCCCCCCCCCACACACACACACCTCCCTTCTCCTCTTCAAACCCCCCATACTTCCCTTCTCATCTTCAGACCACCCCACACCTCCCTTTTTTATTAGGGAGAGCTGCTTTTAGGAATGCCTGGAGCTTTTAAAAATGAAAGGGACCAGGGGCGGACTGACAACTCATGGGGCCCCCGGGCAATAGGGGATCATGGGGCCCCTGTGTCCTTGCCAAAACTCAAAAAAGCCTATGATAAAAGGTACCAGGGGCATCTCATGGGGCCCCTTACTGACCCCGGGCCCTTGGGCAGTGCCCGAGTTTCCAAATGGTCAGTCCGCCCCTGAAAGGAACTTTATGGTGAACTAAACTTTTATTATTTTTAACATTGTACTGTGTATGTCCTACTACCTCCCTGCCTGTCTCCAGCACCGAATCCAGGAACTAACAAGGAGGAGAGAGACCTTGTAGTGTAATGAGCACTGATTGGGTGCTTATAAGGAAAGGGAAATGTCGGTCTCCCTCTCACACAAAGCACTTGGTTACCCAGTACAAATGCATGCTGAGCAAAGAAATCAAGCTTCGGTGTCCATCAGGGTAGGATCATATTTTTAGTTCAATCTGCTGGTTGAATTAAAAATATGACTAATGTATGGACTGCCATGCTGAGCCTACCTTAAAGAAGAATTTCATTAATATCAGCAACTGTTGGGACAATGAGCATCTTAGTCAAGTCTATGTACAGTATACTGTATAGAGTACAGGGGTCAGGAGTAAGTAAAAAAGAACATATGGAGTTCCCAGCATTACCTCTATACATTGGAGTGCACCATTACATCAGACAGTGGTGGAGTGCGCCCTTATATCAGACCGTTGAAGAGTGCGCTCATCATGTCAGACTGTGGCAGAGTGCGCCCTTATATCACGTCAGATTGTGGCAGAGTACACCCCTACATCACATCAACCACGGTGGAGTGTGCCCTTACATCAAACCGTGGTGGAGTGCGCCCTTCCATCACATCAGACCACGGCAGAGTGTGCCCTTACATCAGACCATGGCGGAGTGCGCCCTTCCAACACGTTAGACCATAGCAGAATGCGCCCTTACATCACATGAGACCGTGGCAGAGTGCGCCCTTACATCACATGAGACCATGGCAGAGTGTGCCCTTACATCAGACCATGGCGGAGTGCGCCCTTCCAACACGTTAGACCATAGCAGAATGCGCCCTTACATCACATGAGACCGTGGCAGAGTGCGCCCTTACATCACATGAGACCGTGGCAGAGTGTGCCCTTACATCACATCAGACCGTGGCGGAGTGCGCCCTTACATCACAGTTCAGTTGCTAACTGGACATGCAACAGTTAAGTGTGTGAAGCTCCTAACAGAACAGAGGGGGAGGGAGATAGATGGGGAGAGAAGGGAAGGAGATGGGAAAGCTCCATTAGTGCAGAGGTCATTCACTCCAGGCTGCTCACTGGCCAAAGTTGGATTGTGGGTGGGGCAGACACAGAGGAGAAGGGCGGGAAGAGGAAGAGCAAAAGGATACCCGTTTCCTCTCCTCTCCTGTCTGTGCGGGGAGGGAGGGGGGAAGGGGAGAGGGAGTGTGCTCACTGGACGAGTGTTACACAAACCGCACACAGCTGCAGCTATTCTGGCCATGTTTACCAACAGTCCTGCAGCAGGGCAAAGTAAAAGAAAAAAATAACTTGCCCAGCTCCTCGAACTACATGTCCTGGGTGTCGGGGATTTGCACATCCCTGTGGCTCCCTGGACCGCTAGACTGGCTGCAGTGGTGCAAACAGCTCAGCAACCCCAGAGGTAAGTACAGCGGGCACTACTAATACTTACCCCTCTAGGGTATTACCTAAAACTTTAAGCTGAATTTTTGAATGCTGTAACTCAAAAACACAAAAACCTCTGTCTACCATATTTAAAAACTCTGTTACATTCCTGTCTGGGCGTGGCAACGAGTACAACAGAAATTTCAAGATCAGAATAGCTACAGAAAATTCTGTGAACAGCATGTGTTACACATGGCGGAGACTACCATTTGTGTGTAAAGCGTTAACTGTGGAGCTAACCGACCCCAGTGATGATCACTCTTAGTCTGCTTGTGCCTAGATTGTTGTTCCAGGAACTGGAAAATTTCTGCACAGGGTGAGCCTGAGAGCACAATCATCACACCCACTGCTTTCTTTCTTTAACAACAAAATATCTGTAATTACCTTTATACAGCTTACCTTGGCATGAAATATACATAGTTACCATCTCAGCACTCCAGCAATATGTATAAACAGCACCAGAGCAGATTTGTTTGATTGGGCTTTTTGATTAAGATTCCTTTTGACTAAAATTACTATGCATTTCATCTGCTATCCTATAGTTACCACACCAAAACTACCAATTAAAAAAGGAATAATTGGTTCCTATAGGGACTTCATATATAATGTAGATTAATGTGCTCACAGTCACTGCTGGACAAGACCATAGCTACTAACTTTCCTTTCATTCTGTCATTCATGATTTGTTTCGGTATTTATCAAACACAGAATGGGGCTTATTTATGAAAACAGGATCAGTGATAAGAGGAGCTGTAAACCAAAGCAACCAAATCCCTTCTGTCATTTGTCCTTTGCTGGTAAGTAAAGGACAAACAACAGCTGGTTAAAGGTAAAATGACCTTAATTTTTTTTAATTGCTTTTATTGCTGTCATGAGGAATGTGAACATCCCCTGTGACAGCAAGAGGCAGTGATAGGTACTCTATGGAGAGATCTGGGGTCAGCAAGACTCCATATCCCTCCTCTGCCCTGAAAAAACATTTGATCACACCAAGATCAGTGTGATCAAATGCTTTCCATTTTTAAAATGGCGCTGTTTCCAATAAAATTGAATTGACTGCTATAAGAAAGTGTATTTTTTGCTTTTGCACAAAATTATTATCAGTGAAGTCTACTGGTCCTCTGTTATGGAAACTAGTGAAGGAAATCAGATAATAGCAGCCAATAAGATAGTGGAAGTAATTTTTCTAGAACAAACTAGAAGGCAAAGGGGGGTTATTTACTAAAACTAGACAGTGCAAAACCTGGTGCAACTCTGCATAGAAACCAATCAGCTTCCAGGTTTTATCGCCAAAGCTGAATTGAACAAGCTGAGGTTTGAAGCGGATTAGCTATTGTGCCTGGGTTCACATATATGCGGCGCGGTATATCGTATGTGATTCGCACAGGAACCGCACCGCATTCCTGTGCAAATCACATGTGAATTGTGTGCGGTGCAATTGGCGCCATACATTTTGTATGGCTCTAATCGCACCGCACCAAAAAGTTGCAGGACTCTTTTTTGTGTCCGCACTAGAATCGGATCGCATGGGTATTCACACCCATGCGATCCAATTCTGCACATCACACCATGTTTTGCGGACCACTTTCGGGGTGTTGTTAACTTAACATAAACACACGCAGCGGTTCGCATGAAGGGGGAGCGATTCTGATGGGGTGCGGAATTTGCACAGAAAATGCTGCAAATTCCGCACCGCATCAGTGTGAACAAGGGCTAAATCTACCCCAATGTCTACCTGTTACAGATAACACAAATATTCTGGTCTTTCCAATGGTAAATGGCTGAAAACATTTTTCATTTTTAAGGCTCCATGCACACTAGAGTGTTTTATAAGCTCCAAAAATGCTGGATAAAAAATGCTGGATAAAAAACGCTGGTAGTAGCATTTTAGTAGCGTTCAGGAGCATTAGCGTTTTATTAGCATTTTTACAGTACAGGAAGAAAAGAAAAAAAGTTACAAAAATACTGTTAAGAGCATTTTAGTAGCATTTAGCACCGTCTAGGAGCGTTTAGAAGTGTTTAGGAGCATTTAGGGTTTTTTCTGCTGGAAAAATGCTCCAAAAAACTGTACAAAAAGCATTTTGTTTTCTGTTCCTAGACACTGCAGCTCAAAAAATGCTAATAGCCTAAAGTAGTGGACACATAGGATAACACTATTTAGCTTCTAGGAGCAGAAAAAAATGTGCATGGAGCCTGAGGCAACTTTAACATGAAGCGGAGCCCACTCCACTTTCTTAGAACTCCCAAACATTTTTTTTTTAAAGCAGAAGCCCTAAAGAATTAATTGGTGGGTTTTGCAATTTTTGTTTTCTTTATGTCTCACGGCATTTGCACAGCAGTTTTTTTAAACACAATACAAGCCCCATTTTTTTTTCTTGTCAAATATAAAAGATGATGTTACGCCAAGTAAACAGATACCAAACATGTCATGCTTTAAGATTGCACATGCCCATGCAACGGCAACAAATGGCATACATTTTACTATCCATAGGTGACACTTTAAAAGCTTTTACAGGTTACCACTTCAGATTTACACAGGAGGTCTGGTGCAAAATTACTGCCGTTGATCTGACGTGCACTTTGATACCTCACATGTGTGACAATCACAGTTTGCATGCAGGCAGGACTGATGCATGCATTCGGGAGGACAGGTGTGCTTCTTTTTTTTTTAATTATAATTTATTTATTTTGACACTGTCGCTTTAATTTTTTTAATTGCTTTTATTGCTGTCATGAGGAATGTGAACATCCCCTGTGATAGAAAGAGGCCAAGAGGTAGTGATAGGTACTCCATGGAGAGATCTGGGGCCAATAAGACTCCATATCCCTCCTCTGCCCTGAAAAACATTTGATCACACCAAGATCAGTGTGATCAAATGCTTTCCATTTTAAAATGGCACTGTTTCCATCTGGGAAAGTGATATATGCTCATCGTTTCCTGTTTCCTATATCATGTTTCATATATCATGGTGCTGGTCTTTGTTCGCCTCTAGGATCAGCCAGCAGAAGCACTGCATGGCTGTTCGGGTGTCCCAGATTGGACAGGCTCTGTCTCCCCTGCCAGTGGATGGGACTCAGACAGTACAAGGCTGCAGATAACAATAACTGAATTATAATAACAAAAATTAAAAATGTAAATAAAAAAAAAATTTAAAAAAATTTAAATAAAAATATATAATAATCTGCACATAATAATCAGATACTATTACCAAGAAAAATAATAAGTATATATAAAAAATGTAAGTAAAATAAAAACAACAATATAACAATATTCAGATTACAAAAACAAAAATAAATAGAAAATAAAAATATCAAAATAAATAAAAAAATCAATAAAAAATGTATTAATACAATAATCTGCAGATTACAATAATAAACAAGATTAATTCAATAAAATTAAAAAAAATAAATAAAATAAATAAATAAAAGAAAAGATATATAATTTAAATATATATGTATTTATTCTGCAGAGAACTGTAATCAGATAATGACTACTACAATAAATAAAAATATAAAATCTAAATAAATATGTTTATTTAAAAAAAAAAAAAAAAAAGCCCCGCCTCCCACTGGTCCAGTCCGGCCCCAACCCCCGCCGATAGTAAGAGTCAGATGTTCTCTGTATGGCCGACCAGCCCTGATTGCATTCTTATAGAGAGCTGCAGGACACAGAGGACACCTGCCTCTTGACTGGCGGAGCTAATGGGCAGCAGGGGGGGGTTGTGGACTGGACTGGAGCATGCCTCAGCCAAGCGGGAGAGGGAATTCACAGACGTTCGAACAACCTGCAGCCGATTGGATCCCTTTAGACCGTTGGTTCTACACCGTGCTGCTTGCAGGAATTCAACATCCCTGTGTGTGTGTGTGTGTATATATATATATATATTTATACACATACATACAGGTGAAACTCAAAAAATTAGAATATTGTGCAAAAGTTCATTTTTTCAGTAATGCAACTTAAAAGGTGAAACTAATTTATGAGATAGACTCATTACATGCAAAGCAAGATAGTTCAAGACGTGATTTGTCATAATTGTGATGATTATAGCTTACAGCTCATGAAAACCCAAATCCACAATCTCAAAAAATTTGAATATTACATGCAATCAATAAAACAAGGATTGTACATACAGTTGTGGCCAAAATTATTCAACCCCCACTGAAATTGAGTGTTTTGGCCAGTTTGACATTGCTTTTGATCATTCAGTCATCTTGCTTACATTTACATTAAAGAGGCACTTGTAGGTCAGACAAATATAACATAACAGTTATAATGAAATAACCACAAATGTCTTTTCTGTGCTCACAGCATTATCAGTTTTATTCAACCCCCAAGTGACATTCAATCTTAGTACTTAGTACAGCATCCTTTTACAGTTATAACAGCTTTTAAACGTGAAGCATAGCTTGACACAAGTGTCTTGCAGCGATCTACGGGTATCTTCGCCCATTCTTCATGGGCAAAGGCCTCCAGTTCAGTCACATTCTTAGGCTTGCGCACTGCAACTGCTTTCTTTAAGTCCCACCAGAGGTTCTCAATCGGATTTAAGTCTGGTGACTGCGATGGCCACTCCAAAATGTTCCAGCCTTTCCTCTGCAACCATGCTCTAGTGGACTTGGAGGTATGCTTGGGATCATTGTCCTGTTGAAAGGTCCAACGTCTCCCAAGCCTCAGGTGTGTGACGGACTGCATCACGTTTCCATCCAATATCTCCTGGTACTGAAGAGAATTCATGGTACCTTGCACACGCTGAAGCTTCCCTGTACCTGCAGAAGCAAAACAGCCCCAAAGCATGATTGACCCTCCACCATGCTTCACAGTAGGCAAGGTGTTCTTTTCATCATAGGCCTTGTTCTTCCTCCTCCAAACATAGCGTTGATCCATGGGCCCAAACAGTTCTAATTTTGTTTCATCAGTCCACAGAACACTATCCCACAACTTTTGTGGTTTGTCCACATGGCTTTTGGCATACTGCAGTCGACTCTTCTTATTCTTTGGAGACAGCAAGGGGGTACGCCTGGGAGTTCTGGCACGGAGGCCTTCATTACGCAGTGTGCGTCTTATTGTCTGGGCTGAAACTTCTGTACCCACATCTGACAAATCTTTTCTCAGTTCCTCAGCAGTCACACGGGGACTTCTCTCCACTCTACGCTTCAGGTAGCGCACAGCAGTCGAAGTCAGCATCTTCTTTCTGCCACGACCAGGTAGCGTTTCAACAGTGCCCTTTGCCTTGAATTTGCGAATGATGCTTCCTAAGGTGTCTCTTGGTATGTTTAACATCTTTGCAATCTTCTTATAGCCATTGCCCTTCCTGTGAAGAGAAATCACCTCTTCTCTTGTCTTCCTGGACCATTCTCTTGCCTTCACCATGTTTGTAACCACACCAGTAAATGTCTAGAAGGAGCTGAGTATCACAGTCATTTTAAAGCTGCCTAATTGGTGCTTATTATGCTTGATTGCTGCTCGGTGACATCCACAGGTGTTTTCAATACCTGATGGAAAGCACCTGTATGAACCTCTGTTCTTCAGAGTGGTAGTCTTTAAGGGGTTGAATAATTGTGGCAATGAAGAAACCACATAAGAACCATTTACTACTGTATTACATAAACAATTGATGTCATTTTAGTTGCATTTGGGTAGTTACAACGTCCTTGTAGGATTTGATTCTGAATACAATTCCAAATGTACACTATAGTCCCTAAACCCCTTTACAGCATTGGGGGTTGAATAATTTTGGCCACAACTGTAGAACAATATCGGACCTCTGAAAAGTATAAGCATGCATATGTACTCAGTACTTGGTTTGGGCCCCTTTTGCAGCAATTACTGCCTCAATGCGGCGTGGCATGGAAGCTATCAGCTTGTGGCACTGCTGAGGTGTTATGGGAGACCAGGATGCTTCAATAGCGGCCTTCAGCTCTTCTGCTTATAAACGGCCTCCTGTTTGCGTGCGCTCCCTGAAAGCGCACTCCCTGGGAGCGCGCAGCACCGCGATCCGGTGCCAGATGTGTCCTCCGGACACAGTGGAACACCGATCGTCGTACGGGACCTCTCTGCGAGGTCCCGATCAAGTGATCACTGATTGGCCAATCAGTGATCACATGAACAGTAGTAACCAAGATGTCACTTGTGACATCATTGCTTACTACGTGTGAAATCAGTGAATGATCACAGAGGTCACATGGTACAAGGCTATTCACAACAGCCTTGTACCATGTGACAAGCTGTGACCAATCACAGCTCACACAGTATTTCTCAATGGCTGCAAGAATGCAGCCAGAGAGAAGGAGAAATGATTGCTTTTACAGCCTTTATGGGTGTAAAATCAATCAGTGTAAAAAAAAAAAAAAAATCTTCATCACCACCCACAAGTACTACAGTGTCATTGTGACACTGTACTGCTAGGGTGACAGTATGCAAAAAAAAAACAAAAAAAACAAATAATAATATACAAAAATAAAATATAATAAATAAAAATTAAAAAAAAAAATTGCAAAAAATTATAATTTTTGGTCATAAACTAATTTGGGTTATTTTTTTTTACTATAAAGATAACTGAATACATTTTGGCCAATATTTATGGTGAAATATTATTTATTTGCAAAATTTTATAAGAAAAACACTTTTTTCAAAATTTTTGGACTTTTTCATTTATATAGCACAAAAAATAAAAATCCCAGTGGTGAATAAATACCACCAAATTAAAACTTTATCTGTCTCAAAAAAATGCTAAAAAAATTCATATGAGTACAGTGTTGCATGACCGCGCAATTGTCATTCAAAGTGTGATAGCGCTGAAAGCTGAAAATTGGCCTAGACAGGAAGGGGGTAAAAGTGTCCGGACTTGAAGTGGTTTATTTACACAATTTAATTGCTTATAGCAAAGAATTTATTTGCTATAAGCAAGCATTTACCTGAATGAAATTGATTCAGTCAGCTTTTTTTGTTGTGATTAGCTGTGATTGGCCATGGCTAATCACATGACACAGATGACTGCCCCAGCCTGTGCATGTGATCACTGTTGACCATTCACAGCTAGACACACTTGTATACAATGGATGGCATGAAAGGAAGCCATCCATTGTATACAACTGTCATGTGACCTGTTGTGATTGGTCACAGTGATGGTACTGGCAACGGGGCCGGTACACAGATCTGTCATCGGCCGTGTCCGTGGTAAACAGCCGGTGACAGATCTCGCCACAGCGCGGCTCTGTGGGCATGTGCAAAACGCGATCTGGGAAGGATGTCATATGATGCCCTCCTGAAGGGACAAGAGATATGCCCGGCCATCATTTGACTATAAACTGGGCGGGAAGTGGTTAAACTGAATGGGTTGTTTCACAAGGTGAGGGTTTACAATCACTTTAATCCCAGCTAAGCAAACATGCCTGAACACCAGTGAGTGATGGAAACTAAAACATAAAACATAATCTGTCACAACATATAAATTCATTTGCATATACCAGCTTTATGCGGTTTTAGGCTAGTGTCAGGCCCCAGACTACTGTAAAATTAATAATTACTTTAAAAATACAAGTTTCTTTATATAAAAGACCTGATGATGGCACACATTTTGAAATCAGCTACTTAGCAAATAAGTATATGATTCTGACTTTTTAATTTTTTTATGTTTAGAATTCAAAGTAAGCTGTTGTACCCATGTACTTCTACATGAGATAAAGTGATTGATGAATGTACATTTAAAAAAAAAATAACTGAGCAAAGAAATTGCATAGAGCACCTCCAAACCTCCTCTTCTCGGGTCCCCCTGCCAGAGATCTTGGCTCTTACTTTTCTGGCGCCTTTTTCCTGAGCCGCGATGCCTGTGTCCATAGACACAGATAGCATGGCTCAATCCCGCCCCCCTGCTCCCTTGTCACAGGATTTGACTGACCGCAAAGCCTGTGGGACTTGGAAGTTGGAGGAGAGAGCTGCTGCAGACGGGACAGACCTAGATCAAGTGAGGACTCAGGTGGCAAGTGGTGAGAGGGCAGTGCTGCTACTTAAACATTTTTTACATGAATTTCTTGGTGCCGGGTCGTATGCACAAAAAGTTGTTTTAACAGGGCTGCATATATGCGGCCACTCGGCATTAAGGCTCCCTGCATGCTCCCAGCATGGTATGGTAGCAGGCAGGAATTGGTAAGATGCATACTTACAATTGGGAGCTTTCTGATCATGTGACTGCTGTGACAGCCAATAACAGTGGTCACATAAGCGGAATGCTCAACTCTGCTTCTCAGATTTTTGAACTCTTAAGGAGCCGGAGGCGGTCAGTAGGGCAGTTAAGGGAGGGGTTCAGGACAAATAAGAGACATTCAGGACAGTAATGGGGGGACTGAGGACAGTAATGGCGGAACTCAAGACAGTGAAGGGGGGGGTTTGAGACAGTAATAGGGGGGGCTCAGGACAGTTAAGGGAGAGAGCTCAGGACAGTAATGAGGATCAGAGGACATTAATGGGGTCACTGGGGCAGTAATGGGGGGGGGCTCAGGACAGTACTGAAAGGGGATTAGCACAGTAATGGTAGGGCATAAGACAGTAATGGGGTCAATGAGGACAGTAATGGGGGGGGGCTCAGGACAGTAATGAGAGGCTGAAGACATGAATAGGATCAATGAGGACATTAATGGGGTTGCTGAGGACTGTAATGGGGGAAGCAGAGGACTGGTTGAGAGGTCACTGAGGACAGTAATGGGAGGGGCTCAGGACAGTAATGGGGGGGCTTAGGACATTAATGGGGTTGCTGAGGACTGTAATAGGGGGAAGCTGAGGACAGTAATGTGAGGGGGGCTCAGAACAGTAATCGGGGGCTAAGGACAGTAATGTAAGTAATATGAGGGGGGGGCTGAGGATTGTAATGTGAGAGGGGCTGAGGACAGTAATAGGGGGCTAAAGACAGTAATGTAAGGGTGGACTGAGGACAGTAATGTGAAGGGGGCGGTGCTGCAGCACCTTGTGGTTTGGTGTGCATGAAAATGTGCTGTAGGTGCAGATGTGTGAGGGTGCCATTAAGAATTAATGGCACCCCAACGCATCTGCTAAAGTTCAGTGCATTTCTCTGTGGGTCAGGAACGCATGCAATTTCGCACATGTTCCTCAGCCACAGAGATGTGAACCTAGCCTAAAATGAGATGGGGGCCGTGATGTAAAGGATCTGAGTCATAGCACAAACATGAAAATTCAGACCTATGCTGGAAGAAAAGTTTACTGACTGGACCTCGGTGAATTTTAATCCAATACCCCAATCTATATATTCCCTGAATCATCTATACCAGCATTGTTCATGTAAGTTTATTTCCTAAAAATACCCAAGATGTCCATTTGGCCATACAACAATATTACTATCATACATGATATATCAAATTGCTGCCTGTTTTCTCAATACATAAAAGTTTCGGTTTCAGGTCTATAGTCATTCACTGTGCACTGTATTTTTAGGATCCATTCTGCAAGTCTTCTCTTTCACTTGTTACTCAGAAATGTGAGCCAAAAACTTATGGCAAGTAAGGTCACTTGATACATCACAATAGTTTTTGTGTTTGGGCAAGGTTTTGGAGCAGAGAAATTTGGATATATCTCCTTGGGTATCTTATATTTTATTTATACATCATAAAATATGCAGCATAAGACAGCACTAGAGGAGGAGTAACAGAATTCCATAATGCAACGCTTAACTTAGAATTGCTCATATTTTAATCTGACGTCTAAGTTAGGACCTTGTGTCCTAGGTATTAAGTTCGCTTTATGAGTTTTCAGATAGAAGTTAGTAAAAATGCAACTGTTTTCTAAATTAGAAGAAAGATAAAAGGAATCATGTTTTTTTAAGAAATGACGAAAGCCATTCACTGCCAGAGCTTTTTTTGCACAAGTTTAAAAAATCATTTTAGGCCTGAAGACTGTAAAAACCGCAAAGACATTATATATTTTCTGAAAGCAGACACCCTAGAAAATAAAAAAGTGGTAGTTACATTTTTTTTATGTCTCATTATATTATCACAAAGGTCTAGGAAATACAAAATTTCTGAAAAAATATACTAAACATAATATTAGGGTACACAAACGCACTAAATTACCTATTTCTTAGTAAAATATGAAAAATGAGGTTGCACTGAGTAAATAAATACCCAACATGTCAAACCTTAAATTTGCATGTATAATCAAAGAATAAATGGTGAGCTCAATACAAAAAAGGAAAAAGTAAAGCAGCTAGCACAAAGTGGCAAACCCTTTGTCTCCACCAAAACAAAACACTATATCAATGTACAGGTACAGTGCTAATAAAAATGTGTGTTATAATCAATGATGACCAGTGTGATAGTAAAATAGAAAGGAAACTTCATAAAAGAGAAATAGAGAATAGTGAATACTGCAATGAAGAAACAAAATAGATGGTATAACAAATGAAAATATATAAGTCCTCTAAATATCATAATAGTCCCAAAAATAGTGATGTGATCAAATCAACAAAATGCAGTGACTTCCGCACTGCACCTCCACCATAATGCACTCACCAGAAGTAAGTAGCAAGCAAGCCCAGAGCGGAATGACACTAAGGGGTGTTCCTGCTTGTTCCTCCAGCCAGTGACCCAGTTGAAGGTGGGATCTTTTCAGAAGCCAGTGATACACCAAATGAACAATCAAAAGTAGAGTAGCCAAGTCTCCATCTCCAGCCCATGGTGAACCAGGGAAAGGGATTCCTTCTAGAAGGCAAGCTCATAGACCGAGCCCGGAGACAGTATCATATAGTGTAGTATGTTTTAATAAAAAGATAACAACCACGTGGAGCATAAAATCATCAATGAATAAAAAGCACTTACAAAGATGGCCACGGGACCATCACGTGGACGTGGCAGAGTGACGTCAGCATGTAGGCTCCATCTGACACGTTTCAGGGATCCCTTTGAGAATGTGCGTGCGCACGAAACTCGTCAGAGAGGAGCCTACGTGCTGATGTTATGCCACCGCGTCCACATTATGGTCTGGCAGCAATCTTTGTAAGTGCTTTTTATCCATTAATGATCTAAAAGACCTGGATGTCTCCCTGGGCCCCACTGAATGTACTGCAATGCAGATCGGTTCCGGATCAGCAACAAGAGGGGGAGGAGAGCGGATGTGTGTCCTCTCAGCTCCCGCCACCCAGCGGTACCCTCTATGCCGGTTACAAGCTCGTAGATAGGAAAGCAGAGCCTGGCATACATGGTGGGGGGGGGCTGTTACTGGAGGGTGTGAAAGCAATCCAGCACCTCCGGAGGTACTGGACTGCTTTCATCTGACAGACAGAAGTCAGCTTGTCAAATTTACACACAGTGTGTGTAAACCCCCACTGTCAGGTCCATATGATGTACGGACCTGGCAGCGTAAGCGTTAATGTCTGTCACCCTTCTCTTAAAGTGGTAAAGTCAGTTTTTTTAAATTAAAATAAAAAGGATGTTATACTTCATTGCAAAAGGGTATTGCACAAAGAATCTCCTCTTCTGGGGACCCCCTCCAGCACTCTTTTCTCCGCTTCTTCTTCCACCATGGGAAGTCGATTCCTATGGGGGCATACCTGCAGGTGCTCTCCCAAGTCACGCTGTGTGCATCCCAGACACATACAGTGCAGCTCGGGCCAACTCCTTTTCACTCCCCACAGGATTTGATTGACAGGAGCAGGAGCTAATGGCTCCCATTGCTCTCAGCCAAACTTGTGAGAGCTGGGAGAGGGGAGAAAATAAATGCAGATGGGTACAGAGCTGGATCAATACAGGACACAGATAAGTATTTAGGAAGGAGGGGGAGGAACAGTAACTGGAAGTTTTTTTTACCTCAATGCATAGAATAAGTTAAAGTGATACTAAAGGCTTTTTTTTTTTAAATAATAAACATGTTATACTTACCGTCTCTATGCAGTTTCTCTATGCAGTGGTTTTGCACAGGGTAGCCCCAATCCTCCTCTTCTGGGGTCCCCCATTGGAGCTCCTGGCCCCTCCCTCCTGTTGGTTGCCCCTATAGCAAACAGCTTGCTATAGGGGCACCGGAGCAGGCACGCTCCCGAGCCGCTGCTCTGTGTGTCTATTCACACATGGAGCAGCGGCTCGACCCCCCCTTTCTTTTCATTGGCTCACTGGCTGTGATTGACAACCAATGAGGAGGGAGAGTCCCCGGCAAGCTCTTGTGGACATGGCTAGATCACGATGGGGCTCAGGTGAGTATTAGGGGGGCTGGGGGGACTGTCGCACTCAGAAGATTTTTTACCTTCACGCATAGAATGCAAGAAGATAAAAAACCTTGAACCTTTAGAACCACTTTAAGGCAAAAACCTTTTTTTACTTCAGAACCACTTTAATCTTATTTTCTTCAAAGGGACATTAGAGCTTTAAAGCGTATCTAAACCAAGGAACAAAAAGTGATTGTATTGTAGTACACCAGTCCTTAGAAGTGATGGCTACATTAGTTTTCTTCTTCACACCTTTTTCTCTTTATTATTAATTCTGCCATTTTCACACTTACTCTCTAAGGCTCCATGCACACTGGGCGTTTTAGAACGTTGGTAACGTTAGTTGTGTAAAGTCACGTTAAAAACATGAGGTTTTCAGCGTTTTTGCATTAGCGTTTAGCCGCGTTTGCAGTTTTTAGCGTAGTGCATGAGGACTAAGGGTGATAACCGTATTGAGCAGTGTTATCGCTCTAGGAAAAGGAGTGTGTTAGGACTAAATAACACTGAGTTTGGACTACATAACACCTCCCCCTCTTCTCCATAGATTTGGAAGGTGCTTTTGCAAATGTGGAAGGAAAGAAAATTGCTTGATTTGCTCAACTTGGGTACAACCAGCCTGCCCATAGATGGATCAAATCCTGCTGAACCATCCAACTGTGAACAGCTTTAGAACTGCACTACACAAAGACTTGGTAAGGCAATGCAGCTTCCACCTATATTTGCAAATGTGTGAAACTATACCCTCTGTTTTTAATTTGTATTGTTTGACAGGGTCAATTGTTTTTGCAGGTTAGCTGGTAAGTGTGCTGGGGAATTTTTTGTTTGTTTGAAATATGTAAAGCCCTTCCATGTGCACATTACTGCAAATGCTAGTTAGAGACTGGGGTAGGTGTTCTCTGGTGTGGGCACACCTTCAGCTGTCATTGTGCTTTTTCTGGGCTCCTAATGTGTCCCCACCTTTAAAGTAGTTCTGAAGGTTGAACATTTTTAACCGTAATGCTTTCTCTGCATTAAGGTAAAGAAACATTTTGCCATTTGCTGTGTCCTGCATGGATACAGCACTGTGCCTGTCTGCTGCTCTTCTCTCTCCCTGCTCTCACAAGCTTGGCTGAGAGCAGCGGGAATCATTGGCTCCTGCTGCTGTCAGTCAAATCCTGTGACCAGAAAGTAGAGGAGCCACGCTAAGTGTGTCCATGGATGCACACAGTCCGGCTCAGGAGAAAACCTACATGTCTGCCCCCACAGCAAGTGCTTGCTATGGGGGCAGACACAGAAGAGCAGAGGCCAAGAGCGCTGGCAGGAGACCTCAGAAGAGGAGATATGAAGCTGCTCTGTACCATTGCACTTTTACCATTAAGTATAGTATATTTACTATTTTATAAATGTGCCTTTATAAATTTTTTAAGGAGGGGTGGGCTCCCTCCAGGCATGCCTACCCTCAATTCATCCACAGCTATATATGCTTCAACTTAGAAACTCTCAAACGTTAGGAGTTATGGCCACACTATGCAGACGAGCCTTGGCAAGGCAGTGCAGCTTCCACAGTTGCAAATGTTTGCAACTAATCACTCTGTTTTTAATGTGTATTGTTAGACAGGGCCAATTTGTTTTTTGTTTTTTATGCAGGTTAGCTGGTAAGTGTGCTGGGAAATTTTTGTTGTTGAAATCTAAAAGCTGCCTACGACCCTTAGCGCTGCCTGAAAGACCTTATGCCCAAAGCTGACATCAGATGAAGGCTGAAAACCCACCTACTAAAACTTAAGATAGCGTGTGAACAGAAAACCAGGTGGAAGCCTTGAAAATCTGGGAGACAATTGCCTGATGCCGAAAAGCCCAAGAGGCACTCACAAATCTAGTATAGTGAGTGTTAACAGAGTGTAACCTGATCCTTAAAGTATAACTAAAGGCAAAACTTTTTTTGAGTTGAGAGGGTTAGAATCCCTGTCAGTTTTTATTGCTGCCTATGTCCCCATTAAGGAGATTCACCCTCTCTATTTGTCCTGTTTACTACTATCATTGAAAGTGAAAGTAAAAAAAATCCCAAATTTTGGGCTGTACCCAGAAAATAGAGAGGAAATCTACTCCAAGGGATTCCCTTAATTTGGAGGGATTTTCCTGTTTTGGCTATGGGCCAGGAAGTGAAAGAGTCTCCACAATGAGATATGGATGGCGCAAAAATATTTGATGGTTGTTATAACAATTTCTTGCTCTATCCAAAATTAAAAAAATTAAAAAAAGGTTTTGCCCATAGTTCTACTTCAAGACCATAAGCCTGAACAATTGATCCACTCTATCCAAAACAAAAAAGTGTTGCCTTATGTTATAAGTTAAGGTCTGGACAGTCCACATTGCATTTTTGGTAAAAATGTGTGCGGACTGTTCCCTCAAATGAAGGTCATCCAGATATACCACTGTAAAGCACAGAAAACAGGTAGTGAATGGTGCCCAACTGTTCTAATAAATGTTGAAGCTTCCAATGCTCAGTCCACATGACCCACTCAAGGAAGTCGGTCTTCACAGACTGGGTCACACCAGAGGCTGTGCCACGGCTCTGGACCTGGAAAGTAAACTGTGGCTAAGTAAACAAAGGTCTAGAATATGCCACAAGCAGAGCCCTATGCCTAAAAGTCATATTTGAGGTGGGTCATGAAAATTATGGTTCAGACTCTAAGGATATTGAGAATACACGGTCCTGATGGCTGCATGAAGAGACCAGCTCAAGAAGTGTGCAGATGAAGTCCTAATTGAAGCAAAAAATATTCTTGAAAAATAGATGAAATGGTTAATAAAAAAAAGGTTGAAATTTTCTCAGTAGAGGAAAGACATCTATCCTCCTAGAACACTAGCAAAAAGCTGAAGCATGCTGGGAGGGGTTATACCAGTTGATCACTGTTTTCTGGTCACTGGCAGTATAACCCATTTGTATCTAAATGCTATGTCCTGCATGAATGAAAAACAAAACACATATCCAGTTAGAATTTCTCTCTTTTTTTTTCAAAAAATTACAGAAATTTTAAGTTGTCTCCACTCTATCCCAAACTACAAGAGGGCAATTTTGGTTGGAGTTAGGTCAAACTTTTTTCTTTTATGGATATTGTTGATCTTGATAATGTTAAGAAGAATATACAGATCTATAGATTCCACTGAAAATGTGCCCAAAGCAAATAGACAATAGTTTACTGTTAGTGTTTTGTGCTCTTAGCTTGGAGGTAATCAGATTTAGACAGATACAAGTCCACTTACATCCATGTGCCCATAGACTTACACCAGCCATACATAGATCGAAATTTGGCTGGTTCAGCAGGAACTAGTCAAATTGTATTCCATGTATGGGCAAGCTGGTTGCACACGGGTCGATTTAACCAGCCTATTGGGCTTTTCCCGAACAATCATTGTTGCCGGCTATAGCAGGCAACATTGGTCACTGTTTTCTGCTCACAGGGAGTTCTCCCCGTCGGCAAAATACAATAGTTCAGCAGGAAGGATTCACCCATCCACAACGAATGTGTGGAGGGGGGAATTGGCTCTTTATTTTTTTTTATTTTGTTCATTCCTAGATTGTATTGAACTGTATTGTTGCTGTATTGTCTCCCGTTATATTGTAAAGCACTGAGCAAACTGTTGGCGCTATGAAAATCCTGTATAATATTATAATAATAACCTGCCGGTTGAATAAAAAAAATTATCATGTATAGCCTGCCTAATACACAGCCTCTGATTAGGTCTGCTTGAATAACTGACAGGTCAGGTAAGTGTGAAAAAGAGAGAAGATAAACAGTTAGGCTAGGTTCACACTGTTGCGTTTTGTGCAGCTCGCGTTTGCTTGGGCAGAGCAGTCTATTCATTTCAATGAGCTGCTGTACCTGTGGGAAAATGCAGAATAACGATCCCCATCTTTCTAAACTCAGCTGCACATAAATCGCATGGTAGTTTTGCTTGCAATTTTCCATGTGATTTACTGTTTTGGCTGTGGGTGTCGATGCAAAAACACATGTGATTTACACATTGTCCTGCATCCGCAACAGTATGAACCTAGCCTAATGTTCTGAGGTCAAGTCCTGTCAATATTATGGCTCTTGTGAATCCATATTCTTATAACTGTAATTCATTGTTATCTTATTTTAGCTGGAGTTCTGCTGTAACAATGTACACCTTATAATGTTGTAGCTTTGGCTTTAACTAGAAATCCTGTTTAACTAATTATCTATTTTTTTTTGCTTTCAGAGTTTAGAAATGATGTTATTCCTTTATACGAATGAAATATTAGTAGCAGATAATAATTGTTGTACAAGACTTGTAGAGGGTGTCACCCCAAAACCTAGAGCACTAAAAGTCTCCCACTTTTAAAAAGTGGATCTTTTTTAGATGCACCCCATCACTAATCTGAGACAAATCCCACAATGGGTGAATTAATCTGCCTATCACTGGTTCTCACTTTAACAGAAAAGGCTTTCTCCTTCAGAATCATTATTTTAATCCTCTTTCTGCAAGGGTGCTCCAAGTGCAAGCTGGTATAACAGCTTGCGAGAGCTGTAGCAGTGGCTGTGAGAGATGTTGTGCACTATAAAAAAGAATAAAGCAATATGTTAAATGACTCCGTTGTTGATGAACATATATTTCTCTTAAAGATGCAAAGAAGTGCAGAATATTTTCACATTTCTTTTTGGTCCTCTGATCTGGTAAACGTATTTACAAATACAGATAATAATTTGGCTGGGCTTCAGTTAATTGCCAAATTGACCTAGTTATAATCCACTTCAGTGACAGTCAAAAAAAGAAAGTAGGTTGAAGTAGGTTAATTTTGAATTAATTGCTGAATGTAAAAGCAGATATAGCAACTTTTGTGTTTTTCAACAGTTACTGTAATTCAGAAGGGACCTATTTCATACCAAATTATTTAACTGTTATACACCTGGCTAAGGGACTTGGCACAAGTAAGTTATAGGTGGTAACACCAAAGGGAAGCAAGTATACAATGTTAATAGCTGTATTGCAACTGTGTGATGGCCCATTCATGCAGAGGTTCAAATAGTGCAGCACCCACCCCAAAGTAAGCCAATTACTACAATACATTTCCTAGGCTATTGACAAAACTAAAGGTAAATCACCTCGAAGTTCCACAAACATCTTAGTAGCCTAGAGAAATGCAAGAAACTCAGATATGAACATTTCAACTCAGCTCTAATAGCAAAGTTCTGGCCCTTTCTACTTTTTTCAAGTTAAGTAGTCCTTTTCCACCACATGCACCTGACTATTTGTCCCTCATTTTGATGTTTAGCCTCACTGACTAACATAGCATAACTAAATTGTCTGGATTTCATTTCAGGGCTTTTTAGACCTTCTGGATACTACCTAAATATATTTGCAGGCACTACAAATGCCTGATTTTCATTAACATCTAAATATCTAAATTCAAAACCCAAAAAAATATATATTGCAGCTTACCAGTTGAAGTCTTACCATTCTGAAGTCCTGGGGGGAATGGGGGGTTAGGGGGCTCCCAGTAGGGAATGGGGGGGATGTGGGGAGTGGCAGCTTTCTGGCAAGGGGGGGGTAGTGGAATCAGCACTGTGAAAATCATCAGTGGCTATATAACAGCTAAGCATGACTTTTACTTTACAGCCATCAGCTTGTGCTTAACCCTTCACTGTTTGGCACATATTACATATATCCAAAGAGCTAAACTGGGTAACTGTGTAAACTACTAGTCTCATAAATCCACCACGTAGTGGAGATAAACTAGGGCAAACATGTTTGAAACCCAACCTTTGTGATAATGTTGGCTGCCACCAGAGATACAGTGGAGAGAAAAGCATAGAAATTAATGGACAGAAGGCGCACTATTTTCAAGAGAAGCAGGTGAGAACAAAAAGTAAAAAGGTTTTCCTATTTTACAAGCACACAAGATTTTGAACATAAACATATTTGGTATAATTGACATACCAGAATCTCATCTTTTATATATAATGAAAAATGTAGGGCGCATATACTGTTTGCAAGCACTATAAAATAATTTTTTTAACAGGTTTACTGTAAAAAAAAAAAACATTGATGTATGCAGTTGGGATAATAATTTTAAAAATGGCATGATTTAACTTTTACTGAGTAAAACGTAGCAACAAAATAACATTTTCTTCCTAAAAATACACTGCATTCAATATACATTATAAAAAAAAGAACACTATGGTAATCCTTCTAGCAGTTCTTATTAAGCCTTAGTAAGGGCTTAGTATATACAAGTCATACAAAATTATAGCTCTCACAATATAGTTTTACTTGCTATCCCTGCTTATTAAAGAAAAGAAGATTATACTATGTGGGTCATTTACAACACAAAAGCCAACTCCAAAAGTGCAGTTCTTTATGCTATGTTGTGCTTCACTGAAGTTAATTCAATAAGACAAAAAAGCAATGTGTAAATTATTGTAATCCATAGATGCTATCAGAATACATCATTTTCACATGGAGTTCTGAAATCTACACATCATTACTGCCTTTTCCTACTGTAAATTTAATAAGCTTGATGGTATACATTACCCACACCTCACTGTGCATGGGCATCTCCTTGTGAAAGTAGTGGCCACCTTAATTTAATAAGTCAGTATTGAAGTTAACCAACGTGCTTTTGCCATTTCACTTTAAAATTCCAAACGATCTCTAATGTTTTAAACCAGCGGTCTCCAAACTTTCTAAAGAAAGGGCCAGTTTTCTGTCCTTCAGGCTTCAGGGGGGCAAGGCTGTGCACAGTGAGAGTAAATAATAACCAATCTTTGGTATTAGGGGGATAAATAGTTGGGGTCAGTGGAAGGAATAGTGCCCCATTGTTAGTGCAAGTGGGAAAAATAGTGCCCCATCGTTGGAATAATGCCCGATTGTTGGATTCAGTGGGAGGAATAGTGCCTCATACTTGGTGTCAGTGGCAGGAATAATGTCTCAAGGGCCAGATAAAGGCAAGCAAAGGGCCACATATGGCCCCAGGGCCACAGTTTGTAGTCCACTGTTTTAAACAATGGAACCTGCCTTCTACCTGTAGAAACAAGCCTACAAACTGTATGCACTTCTCTACGGACTTGTACTCAAAGAGACTGTGAGGCCCCTTTCAGATGCGGCAGATTCCTTTTTGATCAGCAGGGGATCAGCTCACAGATCCCTTGCTGATCAGAGCAGACTGAGGAGGATGACAGGTCCATGTCTGATCAGTTCCTGCACAGCGGACATGGACAAAGCCCACTCTGTTCTATGGGCGGCCAGGAGTAAATGGATTCCGCTGTCCATTTACACCTGACTACCCTCTGATCCATCCACCCAAACAAAGAGGATGGATCCTCTTCCGTTTTTATTAAGCAGACTGGATTGGACCCGGAGGTAGACGAGTGTGAAAAGACACATGTCTATTTACACTCACCTGTCCATAGGGATGAATGCACCTTCCCATAAGGTCAGCCTGAAAAACTTACAGACGGACCTGATTGGAACAGCTATCTGAAAGCGGTCTAGAGGATAGATCCGCTTCCTTTTTTTAAGTGGACTGGATTGGATCAGGAGGTAGACGGGTGTGAAAAGACACAATTCTTTTTACACCCACCTGTCCATTGGGTTGAATGGACCTTCCCATAAGGTCCATCTTAAAAACGAACAGGCTGACCTGATTGGAACAGCCATCTAAAAATAACACTGCATGCAACCCTAAAGGTACACCAAATACTCAACAGACTATCCATGTAGGTAACAGCTGTTTTTATGTTCCATACTTTATACCTACTTTCAGGAAGTAAAGGAAGATTGCTTATATGGTCCTAGACCAAGTTTTATGCTCCTGATTTCAAGCTTTATCATATTTTTCAGACCACATAGATGTCACCCAAAGTCTGTGGATTTTCACTATACAGCTGTTAGGGGAAGGCAGTGATCTGTTTTATTGTGCAGTGCTAGGAGCAACAATCTTACCAGGCAACAATGGCAGGAATAACATCACACATATTCGCCTATGGAATTTGCCATGCTATGGCCAACCAAAAACTAGTGTATTTGTAAGATCCACCAATACTTCTCACAAAAGGAAATACAAATGTATGTTGTTTCTGTCATATACATGTTTTTTACATGACGCAGTGATCGATTATAACATTTAATGAAAACTAGATAGCCACTTGACATGGCATCAAGTCAAATGGCTGTGGTTCGTACTACCATTGCCCTTATACCTTCATTTTGTTCATAAGCCATAAAGGTCAATGATCCTCATATCACCCCTCACTTGTATGAGAGCATTTCACTCACTGAAATTGGAACATTTTACATTAGAGTATTTGTCTGGGGATCATATAATCATTTAGTAGTTTAATTCAGAAAATTAAAAAGTCACTATTAACCATTTCTCAACCTGAGCAATTTTTCCATTTTTTGCACACATGTTAAAATCTGCATTTTTTGCTAGGAACTGCTGTGTACCCCCCAAAAGAGTATATATTTTCTGAAATCAGATACCTTGGAGAATAAAATGGTGGTAGCTTCAATTTTTTATGTTGTACAATTTATGAGCAGTTATTTATCAAACGTATATTTTCAGGAAAAAATAAACTAAAAGTAATTTTAGTGCAAACAAACATGGTTTTATGCCCAATTTTTGGTGAAATATAAATGAAAGGGTTGCATTGAGTAAATAGATACAAACATGTCAAGTCTTAAACTTGCTCACTTCAGTGGAATCACAAAAAATATGGTGGCCAAAATTCTCCATAGGTGATGATTTAAAAGCCTTCACAGGTCATCAGTTTTAGGGATACATGTGAATTATGGTCCAAGAATTATCGCTCTCAGGGTCGACACACACACACTGGGCTTAAAAAACGCTGCTTCTACAGGAGTTTTGCATTTTACCTGTAGAATCAGCTCAATGTTATCCTATGTCCATGCACATTTGGCCATTTAGAGACATATGTTAAGCTCAACGTTTAAAGGGAAAAAAAAACCCTTCTGGCTTGTGTTTTTGAGAGGAGCGTTTTTGCAGAAAAAAATGCTAAACACTTTTAAATGCCTGTACAAAAACACTCTATATGAGTGTTTTTTCTGCCAACAGAACTGCCATTTTTTTAAGCCCAGTGTGCATGGACCCTCACTGGGATGTTTGCAACAATACCTCACATGTGCAGTGTAATTCATGGTTTACATATACATGCTCGCCCTATATTGAACTTTTGATATGGGGTGTGTATGGGGTGAAGGGGGTACTTTCATATTTTTTTTATTGTTGTATGTAATCCTTTTTATTTTTTTATACATTTTAACTTATTTTTACTTTTAATGCTATCACGGGGGGGGGGGGGGGCTAACAAGCAGGTGGCAGGTACTCTTTATGGAGAGACTGGGGGTTTATTAGACCCCCAGGGTCTCCCCTGCCCCCCATACAGCTATTCAAACACAGATTGTGGGATGGCAACTGGAACACCAGAAGTCCCTTGACAAATTATTCATACCCCTTGAAATTTTCCACATTTTGTCATGTTACAACCAAAAATGCAAATGTATTTTATTGGGAATTTATGTGATAGACCAACACAAAGTGCCACATAATTGTGAAAAGGAAGGAAAATGATGAATGGTTTTCACATTTTTTTGCAAATAAATATCTGAAAAGTGTGGCGTGCATTTGTATTCAGCCCTCTTTACTCTGATACCCCTAACTAAAATCTAGTGGAACCAATTGCCTTCAGAAGTCACCCAATTAGTAAATTGTGTGTAATTTAATCTCAGTATAAATACAGCTGTTCTATGCAGCCCTCAGAGGTTTGTTAGAGAACATTAGTGAGCAAACAGCATCTTGAAGGCCAAGGAACACACCAGACAGGTCAGGGATAAAGTTGTGGAGAAGTTTAAAGCAGGGTTACGTTCTAAAAAAAAAACATCCCAAGCTTTGAACATCTCGCGGAACACTGTTCAATCCATCATCGGAAAATGGAAAGAGTATGGCACAACTGCAAACCTACCAAGACATGGACTTGCACCTAAACTGACAGGCTAGGCAAGGACAGCATTAGGCCCCCTGTACACGGGACACTTCTGAATGATGGAAACTGACTGCTGGAAAACGTAGGTTCATTTATGCACGTTTATGTGCGTTTGTGTTTAGAAGCGTTTTTTAAAGATAAGCACAGGGGAACCTCCCAAATTCCCAGAATGCACTGAAAAGTGGTAAATTATTAACTATTTCAGACTGTTTCAGAGAAATACAAAGAGTAGAAGCAGACACAGCAGTATGTGTTGACATTAGCTAGGTGTGAGTTGCTCATTAACATTTCTTTTGTTTCCAAGGGTGGGAAAGGTGTCTGGTGGAGTGAGTCATTAAGGCCACCTGGCAGGGGGTCTTCATGAGGAATTTGAGGTGTGAATGGTCATTAACATATCTTTTGTTTCCAAGGGTGGGAGAAGTCTGAGGTGTGAATTGGTCATTCCAATGTGTGACAAGCTTGGTAGGAACATCCTGTGAGCAGTGTTTTGTCCATCTGAGTACCTTGAAAATGCTTTGCATGCATTTTTCATGATGAAAAAAGGCGCTGGACAGCATCGGGAACTGGAAGAGTTACAAAAATGTTTAAAACACAAACGCTTATAAACGCAATTTGCCACGTTTACAAGTGTTTTGTGTTTGAAACGCTGATAAAATCAACTGCTGAACATAAGTTTGGTGCGTTCAAAAAAACAACTGTAAACTCAAATGCCTGTAAACGACTGTAAACGAAGATGTGTACATGGACACATAGGAAAACATTAGGGTGAGTTCAGAGGTCGCTGAAAAAGACGCTGAACAGCTCCTAAACGTGAGCTTATCAGCTGCAGTGTACATGAGCCTTTAATCAGAGAAGCAGCCAAGAGGCCCATGGTAATTCTGGAGAAGCTGCAGAGATCCACAGCTCAGGTGGGAGAATCTGTTCACAGGACAACTATTAGTCATGCACAGGGCTGTGGATAAGGGGGTACCACCATTCCTCATGTACGGGGCTCACCGGATGTAGGAAGGGAGGGTGATTGGCATGGTGGGGTGGGAGGGGCTAATTACTAGAACTGATCCTCTGTAGGACTCTCTGCAGCAGCTGAAAGCTGGCTTCTTCTCATCTCCCTCCTACTGGATTTTAGCTTCCTCAGAGAGAGCCAAACAGGGGATCAGTTCCAGTAACTGCTCCCCCTGCTGCCCAGACCCCCTTTGTGTGCTCACCCCCACAGTGCTGCCAGCTTCCCTCCTCTCCTTTCAGCAGCTTCAAGCACACAATAAGATCTTTCAGGATGAAGAGTGGGGGAAGGGTCCGGTAAATACATCACATTCACCAACCCCTTCCTTTCACATATGAACACGAGTGATCGGTACCAATCCCTAACATTCATAACTGAAGCCTAGTATACTTTGGGGGGTTTTTGGAACGGGGGCCCTGCCGGGTTGGCTGTATGGGGCCCCATGGTTTCTAACAGCAGCCCTGGTCATGCACTCCCCAAATCTGGCCTTTATGGAAGAGTGGCAAGAAGAAAGCCATTGTTGAAAGAAAGCCATAATAAGTTCCGTTTGCAGTTTGTGAGAAGCCATGGGGGATATAGCAAATATATGATAGAAGGTGCTGTGGTCAGATGAGATCAAAATTGAACTTTGTGGCCTAAAAGCAAAATGCTATGTGTGGCGGAGAACTAACACTGCACATCACCCTGAACACACCATCCCCACCGTGAAACATGGTAGTGGCAGCATCATGTTGTGGGGGGTTCTTTTCATCAGCAGGGACAGGGAAGCTGGTCAGAGTTGATAGGAAGATGGATGAAGCCAAATACAGGGCAATCTTAGAAGAAAATATGTTAAGAGTCTGCAATAACACTTGAGACTGGGGCGGAGGTTCACCTTCCAGCAGGACAACGACTCTAAACATACAGCCAGAGCTACAATGTAATGGCTTAGATCAAAGCATATTCATGTATTAGAATGGCCCAGTCAAAGTCTAGACCTAAATCCAATTGAGAATTTGTGGCTGGACTCGAAAGTCGCTGTTCACAGATGCTCTCCATCCAATCTGACAGAGCTTGAGCTATGTTGCAAAGAAGAATGGGAAAAAATTTCACTCTAGATGTGCAAAGCTGAGACATACCCAAAAAGACTTGCAGCTCTAATCGCAGTGAAAGGTGGTTCTACAAAGTATTGACTCAGGGGGGCTGAATACAAAAGCATGCCACACTTTTCTTTTCTTTTTATTTATTCGTAAAAAATGTTGAAAATTATTTATCATTTTCCTTCCACTTCACAATTATGTGCCACTTTCTGTTGGTCTATCACATAAAATCCCAATAAAATACTTTTCCGTTTTTGGTTGTAAGATGACAAAATGTGGAAAATGTCAAGGTTGTTTCCAAGGTCATTAGATTCAGGAGGGATGAGGGAAGTGATGAATCCTGAGTCTCTCGTTTTCTCTGGGGAAACTGTTTGCCACAGTCCCAGTCTCACTGGAGAAATGGTAGTGCCCAGGAACCACCGCAGAAGCCGCTGGCATTCCCTTTGAGAGACCTGTAAATGTGATTGGGCAGCTATAGAGTTGTCCAACCAATTTTATTGGCCAGTACTGAGCCCACAACTGCAACATGAGCTTGATTTAACCACTTGTCAACTATGGTGTTTATAAATGTACCTTGATAGATAGACAAGTGATTCCTTTTTTTCTTTAGCCCGGGCAGTTATTGTGTATGCAAATACATCAGACTGGAATAATCTTCTAAAGTTCAAAATGCAAAATAAAATAACATAAAGTCATCAAAAGTGTGGCAATGATATTCATGTCTCACCCCTATCTGTAGACATATGTATAATTCTCTTCACCCCCTACCTCCAAACACACATACATGCCAACAACCATATATACAGTTTTCTTCTAAACCCTCCCACTAGCAGCCTTATGAACAGCAGTTTTATCCCCCCCCCCCCCCCCCAACAGCCATTATACACTATATTGTGAAAAGTATTAGGACACCCCTCCAAATGAATGGATTCAGGTGTTCCAATCACCTCCATGGCCACAGGTGTTGTATAAAATCAAGAACCTAGGCATGCAGACTGCTTCTACAAACATTTGTGAAAGAATGGGTCAGTAAATTCAAGCGTCTTACCGTGATAGGTTGCTACCTGTGCAATAAGTCCATCCATGAAATTTCTTTGCTACTAAATATTCTACGGTCAACTGTTAGTGGTATTCTAACAAAGTGGAAGCAACTGGGAACAAAAGTCATGAAAGTGGTGGGCCACTTAAAATGACAGAGTGGGGTCAGCGCATGCTGAAGTACACACTGCGCAGAAATTGCCAACTGTCTGCAGAATCAATAGCTAAAGACCTCCAAACTTTCTGTGGCCTTCAGATTAGCACAACAGTGTGTATAGAGCTTTATAGGATAAAGCTTCATAGGGTTTCCATGGTCGAGCAGCTGCATCAAAGCCTTACATCAGTAATTGCAGTGCAAAGCACTGTAAGCAGTGGTGTAAAGCACGCCACCACTAGACTCTAGAGCACTGGAGACATGTTCTCTAGAGTGATAAATCACACTTCTCTGTCTGGCAATCTGATGGACATGTCTGGGTTTGGCAGTTGCCAGGAGAAGGGTACTTGCCTGACTGCATTGTGCCAACTGTAAAGTTTAGTGGAAGGGGAATTTTGGTGTGGGGTTATTTTTCAGGGGAAGGGCTTGGCCCCTTTGTTCCAATCAAGGGAACTCTTAAGGTGTCAGCATACCAAGACAATTTTGGACAATTTCATGCTCCTAACTTTTTGGGAACAGTTTGGAGATAGTCCCTTCCTGTTCCAACATGACTGTGCACCAGTGCACAAAGCGAGGTCCATAAAGACATGGATGAGCGAGTTTGGGGTGGAGGAACTTGACTGGCCTGCACCAGATTCCTGACCTCAACCTGATAGAACACCTTTGGGATGAATTAGAGCGGAGACTGCGAGCCAGGTCTTCTTATCCGACATCAGTGCCTGACCTCACAAAAGCGATTCTGGAAGGATCACGGGTGGACTGACCATTTGGGAACTCGGGCACCGCCCAAGGGCCCGGGGTCAGTAGGGGGCCCCATGAGATGCCCCTGGTACCTTTCATAGGCTTTTTAGGGTGTGGTTTGAGTGTGGGTGAGGACACAGGGACTCCATGATCCCCTATTGCCTGGGGGCCCAATGAGTTGTCAGTCCACCCCTGGGAAGGATGGTCAAAAATGCCCATAGGCACACAACTAAATCTTGTGCACAGCCTTCCCAGAGGAGTTGAAGCTGTATAGCTGCAAAGGGTGGGCCAACTCAATTATGAACCCTACGGACTAAGACTGCGATGCCATTAAAGTTCATATGCATGTAAAGGCAGGCGTCCCAATACTTTTGACAATATAATGTATATGCAGTCCTTTACCCCCTCTCATAATAATAATAATTACTCTCTGCAAACAAGCATAGCAGCAATAACATCTACTTACCATCATACAGATCACTTGCCCACCAAAATATATGGAAACTTTTGATTCCATTTAAAACTTTCAAGGTTACCAAAAAGCAGCTGAAACTGATTAACAACCCCCCTCTGCTACTTAACTGACCAGATCAATATCCCAGGAGTTTAATTGACTTGATGCTATACTCTGATTAAAAAGTGTTAATTTATTTTTTTGAACAGTGTATATATATATTGCAGTAATCAACAAAACAAAAAAATTAGAAATCAACAACCCCGTAGTTTGCTGTACTTTGCTTATCATTAATACTCTTTGCATTTCATGTTATTATAAAATGGCTGAAATGTATTGAAAACATTTGTGTCCAGAGCAGGGGCGGACTAACCATTTGAGCACTCGGGCACTGCCCGAGGGCCCGGGGTCAGTAGGGGGCCCCATGAGATGCCCCTGGTACCTTTTATTGGCTTTTTCGGGTTTAGGCGAGGACACAGGGGCCCCATTATCCCTCATTGCCCAATGCCCATTGAGTTGTCAGTCCGCCCCTGGTCCAGAGTTCAGCTTTAAGCATGGGTGGGGGTTACTATAACTGGTACACTCAAAATCTGGAGCAGCTGTGCAATGGTAGCCAATCTACCTTCTTCTAACTTCAGCTTGTTCAATTAAGCTTTGGCAATAAAACCTGGAAGCTGATTGAGAGCTGCATCAGATTTTGCACACTCCAGGTTTAGTAAATAACCCCCAATGAGTCTGCCATAAGGCTAGGTTCACATGTGCGGGTGGTGCGGCTGCGGATCTGCAAGAAAATCCGTGCAGCCGCACTACCCGCACAGAAGAATGCGGACCGGCGGGCAGGTGCCATTAGTTCTAGCACAGTAAAACGCAACCATACTGGGAACTGAGGTTCCCGTGCGGACTGCATTTTTAGAAGTGCAGGGACTTCTTCCCTGCATGTCACGTGGGAATGGAAGTCCATTCAAATGAATGGGTTCTCGTGCCCATGCAAAACGCGGGCCGCATATATGTGAACCAGGGGTAAAATGAAAAATGCTAAAAGAGGGCTCACTTCAGGATACAATTCTTATTATCACTGAATTCTAGGCAGATGTAAAAGACAATAATTAACACAGCTCTGTAATCTTTAAAGTAGAACTAAAGGCAAAGCAATTTTTTCTTCGTTTTGGATAGTGTCAGGGAGGGTTATAACCCAGTCAGGATTTTATGCCATCTGTGTCCCATTGGGAAGTTTTCTTTTTACTTCCTGTACCAAAGCCAAATCAGGAAATGAGAGGAAATCCCTCCAATATCAGGGAATCCCTTGCTGCCACTAGGGTCACCAAATCGAGTTTCACCGTTGGAAGATGTGTCCCACTAATCCTGGTCTAGTGGTTTTCCAAAATTTGGCACTCTTTCACAGGACAAATGGACAGGGTATATTTCTCTAACAGGAACACAGGAAGCAAAAAAACATAAAACAAATGACAGGTGATCAAATCCTGCTCCACTCTATCCAAAACTAAAATAAAAGTGTTGCCTTCAATTATACTTTAAACATAATTAAATATATTTTTACTGCAAGCAGTCTAAATACCTAAATCTGACCTGGTATCAGCCATTAGTTGTACACAAAGCAGTACAAGGAGCCAATGAATTCATGTGCTGACAAGTAATTTAGAGTGACAGAGAGATGAGCTCCTTAAAGTGGAACTACAATACATCTGAGCACCACAAACCAAAACTACTATTTCATTCATGTTTAATATTCAAAGAAAATGCACCCATCCATCCATGCTTCCATTATTTATTTTGCTGAGAAATCACTTTGAAAACACCTCCTAGAATTTATAGTTATGGCCTTCTTGAGTAAGGGCAGATGATTTATGTAGCATTTACTTCCTGAAATCCATCAGCCCTTAGCTCAGGCATGCTGGCATGTGCTGCTTAGCTGAAAAACCCTTTCCTCTCCTCCTAAAGATTCCTGGGATGTATAACATCATTTGCATAGGCCTAGAGATCAGGAAGTAACTTAAATGTAAAAAAAAAACCAGGTAAAAACTGGCAAATATGATATACTTTCCTATCTATTTACTAATGCTAGCAGAACAAGTATTATATATAGTCAATGTTGATTGAGAGAGTGAAGTTCCACTTTAAGTGCTGCTTCTCATTCCGATGTCCACTTACAGGCTGGAACAGGTCCAGGATAACCTAGGCTCAGAGGAAGTAGGTCAAATGATGCTGGCCATCAAACTAAATACATCTAGCAGCAGAAAAAAAAGGTACTGTAGAGAAAATCTTTTTATCTTTAACCACCTTCCGCCCGCCCTATAGTACAATGACATGCGGAAGGTGGTTCTCTCGTTCTGATATGACGTCCCACCATTCTCACTGTGCATGCGCGGCTCAGGGAGCGCGCAGCGCGGCGATCGCCGGTGCGCTGTGTCCCTCGGACACAGCGGATCACGGAAAGAGCCAAAGATGTCGGCTCGGTTATGTGATCAGCTGTGTCCAATCACAGCTGATCACATGTAAACATGGAAATGCCGGTAATCAGCTTTCCGTGCAGGGGACATGTACACTGATCATCAGGGCACTGATGATCAGTGTGCCCTGATGATCAGTGTGGCCCCAGAAGTGCCACCTGTCAGTGCTCATCAGTGCCACCTGTCAGTGCTCATCAGTGCCACATCAATGCCACATATCAGTGCATACCAGTGCACATCAATGCCACATATCAGTGCCCATCTTAGCTATCAGTGCCACCTATCAATGCCAATCAGTGCCACCTATCAGTGCCAGTCAGTGTCGCCTATCAGTGCGCATCAGTGCCGCCTATCATAGCGCATCAGTGCCACCTAACAGTGCCAGTCAGTGCCGCCTAACAGTGCCAGTCAGTGCCATGTATTAGTGCCGCCTTTTAGTGCCCATCAGTGATACCTGTCAATGCCCATCAGTGCAACCTACCAGTGCCCATCAGTGCCACCTATCAGTGTCCATCACTGCAGCCTCATTAGCGCACATCAGTGAAGGAGAAAAATCACTTATTTACAAAATTGTATAACAAAAACTAAGAAAAAACTTTTTTTTTTCAAAATTTTCTGTGGTTTTTGGTTTAAGAAAAAATAAAAAACCCAGAGGTGATTAAATACCACCAAAAGAAAGCTCTGTCACAAAAAAATTATAAAATTTTCATATGGGTACAGTGTTGCATGACCGTGCAATTGTCATTCAAAGTGTGACAGCGCTGAAAGCTGGAAATTGGCCTGGGCAGGAAGGGGGTATAAGTGCCCTGTAGGCTAGTAGTTAAAATTGGATTTTATGTTTACATTGATTTAGCCTAGAATTCTACATTAATACAGAGACCAACAATTATGGTAAAAAAATAATTGGGTATCAGCTATTCTGGTTTTGCAGCTTTAGCTTCCTGCTGTACAGTTATGGCTAGGAAACTATGGCTTGTATGGGCCAGCGACTTTAAAAACACCTACATAGGTACAATGAACAGACATCACTAATTTCTGGATTTCCAAGTTTGTAAAGTACTGAAGGTCACCTTGTGTTTTCAGCACTGTCACAAATTTGTAAAATGTAAAGTGACCCAGGGGGCATTTGCTTTCTTTCATCCCTTGGATATTTTGTGTATGTTAAATGCTTAGGATCTTTGGTTGTGTACAGTTCCTCCAAAGTCTAAAGAGGTCACAAAAGCTACTGCAGCCATGAGTTTGTTTTAGTATTACTCAGCAGGTTCCCAGCATTTGTGTAAAAGTGATCTAGGTAACTTTTATAGAAGACACATGTGCCGCCCCTGGCCCTTTCCTATGTGGTTCCTGGGCTCTGTCACTCTTCCTGGGAGCCTGGTACCACAACAAATGATGTCAGGATGGCTAGGAGGAGCATCTTTTACTTACTGTGAACTCAGACAAGCTCAGCTCTGAGCATTTCCAGGTTCAGAGCTGTCAAAATTCTGTCTCAAATGTCAGATACACAGCAAGCGTAGTCTAAGCTTAATTGGTTGGAGCAGAGGGCAGGGAAGACGTTAGAAAATGTTAAATATAATAAAAATTTTCAAACATCTCTGTTGCTCTTAGTACACACATACAAATGCACCATTTGAGTGCACACATGCATGTAGATGATTGCACAACATATGCACTGAGCCTCTTCTTCTAATGTCCCCTGCCAGTGCTCCAAGCTCCTACCATTGACCAGCGCTCCCATAGCAAGCCGCTTGCTACGGGGACACTGGTGCGTGCTCACTCCCGAGACCTGCATGTGTACATGCATAGCTCAGTGTACAATCTAAAGAAGATTGCAAGCAGACAGGCAAGTTTGTTTAATTACAGAAGAGACACACCATGTATCTTCTGCAGTCAGGAGCGTACCTGCTAGCAATTTTTTAATGTTTAACTTTAGATTTACTTTAACCCCCTGTCTACCAAGTAACATTTATAAACATTCTGATTTTAAAAAGGGTTAAAATAAGTTGTCAGCTTGGTATTGATTTTTTCAGCTGACTCCTTGCTTTCAAGTAAAAGTGATCACTTTTACAGAACTTAAAAAATATTAAATTATATAATTTAATAAATTATAAAATAAATTAAAATTTTAAAAAATATTTAAAATCACTGCTGTCGCCCCTGTACACACCCAAATGCAAGTAAATTGTGCAACAAATGTGAGGTATCATTCTGAAGATAAACTGACAACAATAATTCTAGGGCAAAAACGAAGCCTTGTATCTCAGGACAACCTTATTCTTGTGCAACACCAGGCAAGGCTCTTTACAAGATAATGCTGTCAGCTCCAAAACTTGCCTAGCAAACGTGATCGTGACAAGAATAGCATGACGTATTTCCGGTATGACAGCTGCTCTAGCGCCTCCTCCAACAGCCATCTTGGCGTTTATTTGTGCACCACAGCAATTTTCCATGCGACTCCATTGTGTATATGACATTTGCAAATATATGTTTGCAGTTCTATTGTGGATTTGGCATTGGTGAATATATGTTTGTGGCTCTATTGTGTATATGACATTGGTGAATATATGTTTGCAGTTCTATTGTGTATTTGGCATTTGAGAATATATGTTTGCAGTCTACTGTGTATATGACATTGGTGAATATATGTTTGCAGCTCTATTGTGTATATGACATTGGTGAATATATGTTTGCAGCTCTATTGTGTATTTGGCATTGGTGAATATATGTTTGCCGGTAAAGGCCCAAAGACAACATAAATTGGGGGCCTAATTTATTACTGTTAAGAGGATTATAGAAAAAGAATAGCTAGCTGCACATTGAACACGACCTATTCATTGGTACATAACATGGTCTTGTGGTGCAATAGGGGGCTTTTGGTTTGTTAGTTTGGACATACTTGCATATGTGCACTCTACAAGCTAGATTTGGGCATATTATATAGCTCACAAAATATAAGTGTTAGGGGTGCTAGTATATGTAACTTGAACATGAAATAACCCCCAAAAAAATATACATAGTCCAAATGTTTATTGATCAAATACATATTCCACATTTATTTGGACAGCAGCAACAAGTAGGTAGTCAATTTCTTGGTGGGGAAAAAAAAAAAAAAGCAGAATTGATGCTGCTAAAATAGAATGGTCCTGCTCATAAGAGCTTACAATTTAAAAGATTAAACTTCTAATAAATTGTGCTTTCACAGGTTACAGCAGGAAACAAATGGTTAATATGAATCACTTAGTAGGATCATCTATCCACAAAACAGGCTGCAGATCAAAATATCAATATAAAAATACATACGTGGCAAAATAACAAACACCTCCCACCTCCCCAAATCCCCCATACATACATTTCTCATGAGGTTTGTCCGAAAACTGCATTTCAGTCTAAATAAGCAAGCAAACTATAGCCGAGTGCAGATTTGGAAGAGCAGAGCAATTGACGTGTTAGGATTACAATGCAAAGATAATAAACACACAATCATTATACAATAACACACAAACACACCTTAGAAAAAACAAAATTCAAAACATTTACAGCCCACATCAAAACACAGCGTGAGTGTGGTCTGGGGCAATTCACCACAATATTTCTTCCTCCCCAAACCACCACAGGTAAGGACTTGCTAAAAATAGCCTATACAAGGCAAATCACCCACTACTACAACTCTTTATACAACATAGGCCACACCCACCACTGTCATTCATTTGGTCAGAGAAAGTGTTTGCATCTGATTAATCCTCTTCCCACCTTTGTTAACCCTTGGTATATAGGCCCCACAAATCAGAGTCAGGAAAAAAAGCCACATTGAATTATACCTGTGCAGCATACAACAGAACATTTCCCATAAATCGGAAAAACACTCAGGAAATCAAACATAAAAAGGCCTTACACCCCGGTCACATCAAAGCCGATTTAGAAATCATGGAACTTACAGTGAAGATGCTGATTTCCTTGCGATTTGCAAGACATCTGACACAGATATCTATGCAAATCGCCACAAAAGTAGTACATGTACTACTTTAGAAATTAGTGCCAGAAACGCACCCATGTGACCGCTCTCATAGCAGACAATAGGGTGCAACTTGGCATACAATTTGCAAGTCGCATGCCATGCAAATCACATGCCAAGTCGCACTCAATGTGACCGCTATTAAAGTGTTCATATTGGTGTGGTTCAAACTTGGTTGGAGCTGCAACAATTTCTAAAGTAATGAATACACTACTTTTCATGCGATTTGCAGAGAGATCTGTGTCCGATGTCTTGCAAATCGCACTTTAAATCAGCATGTTACCCGACTTTGAAATCATGCGACTTCACTGTAAGTCACATGGTGTGACCGTAGTGTAAGTGACACCAATTCAAAATCCACTTTGGTTGCCCCCAGTCACATCTGGTGCAATTTGGCATGTGATTTGCATGCCAGGAGACTTGCAAATCATAGGCCAAGTCGCACCCTATTGTCTACTATAGGCTCCATTCACATGCAATCTGATTTAGAAATCGTGCAACTTCACTGTAAGTTGCCTGTGGTGTTAGCCCCCGGTCACATCGGGTACAATTTGGCATGTGATTTGCAAGTCTCGGCATGCAAATCGCATGCCAAGTCGCATCCAGGGTGCGCGATTTCAGGTGCGATTTGGGAATTGAAATTGTACCCGATATCTGATCTAATGAATGTGGATGTGAGTGTCTTAACATACACGATTTGCTGCAGCACAATTTCAAAAGTAGTTGTTGTTTAATTGTTTCTGCATTTTGTAGCGATTTCACATATACAGTCAGGTCCATAAATATTGGGACATTGACACAATTCTAACATTTTTGGCTCTATACACCACCACAATGGATTTGAAATGAAACAAACAAAATGTACTTTAACTGCAGACTGTCAGCTTTAACTTGAGGGTATTTACATCCAAATCAGGTGAACGGTGTAGGAATTACAGCAGTTTGCATATGTGCCTCCCACTTGTTAAGGGACCAAAAGTAATGGGACAATTGGCTTCTCAGCTGTTCCATGGCCAGGTGTGTGTTATTCCCTCATTATCCCAATTACAATGAGCAGATAAAAGGTCCAGAGTTCATTTCAAATGTGCTATTTGCATTTGGAATCTGTTGCTGTCAACTCTCAAGATGAGATCCAAAGAGCTGTCACTATCAGTGAAGCAAGCCATCATCAGGCTGAAAAAACAAAACAAACCCATCAGAGAGATCGCAAAAACCTTAGGCGTGGCCAAAACAACTGTTTGGAACATTCTTAAAAAGAAGGAACGCACCGGTGCGCTCAGCAACACCAAAAGACCCGAAAGACCACGGAAAACAACTGTGGTGGATGACCGAAGAATTCTTTCCCTGGTGAAGAAAACACCCTTTACAACAGTTGGCCAGATCAAGAACACTCTCCAGGAGGTAGGTGTATGTGTGTCAAAGTCAACAATCAAGAGAAGACTTCACCAGAGTGAATACAGAGGGTTCACCACAAGATGGAAACCATTGGTGAGCCTCAAAAACAGGAAGGCCAGATTAGAGTTTGCCAAACGACATCTAAAGAAGCCTTCACAGTTCTGGAACAACATCCTATGGACAGATGAGACCAAGATCAACTTGTACCAGAGTGATGGGAAGAGAAGAGTATGGAGAAGGAAAGGAACTGCTCATGATCCTAAGCATACCACCTCATCAGTGAAGCATGGTGGTGGTAGTGTCATGGCGTGGGCATGTATGGCTGCCAATGGAACTGCTTCTCTTGTATTTATTGATGATGTGACTGCTGACAAAAGCAGCAGGATGAATTCTGAAGTGTTTCGGGCAATATTATCTGCTCATATTCAGCCAAATGCTTCACAACTCATTGGACGCCGCTTCACAGTGCAGATGGACAATGACCCAAAGCATACTGCAAAAGCAACCAAAGAGTTTTTTAAGGGAAAGAAGTGGAATGTTATGCAATGGCCAAGTCAATCACCTGACCTGAATCCGATTGAGCATGCATTTCACTTGCTGAAGACAAAACTGAAGGGAAAATGCCCCAAGAACAAACAGGAACTGAAGACAGTTGCAGTAGAGGCCTGGCAGAGCATCACCAGGGATGAAACCCAGCATCTGGTGATGTCTTTGCGTTCCAGACTTCAGGCTGTAATTGACTGCAAAGGATTTGCAACCAAGTATTAAAAAGTGAAAGTTTGATTTATGATTATTATTCTGTCCCATTACTTTTGGTCCCTTAACAAGTGGGAGGCACATTTGCAAACTGTTGTAATTCCTACACCGTTCACCTGATTTGGATGTAAATACCCTCAAATTAAAGCTGACAGTCTGCAATTAAAGCACATCTTGTTCGTTTCATTTCAAATCCATTGTGGTGGTGTATAGAGTCAAAAATGTTAGAATTGTGTTGATGTCCCAATATTTATGGACCTGACTGTAGACTACAACAGAAATTGCAATGCAAAACACAATTGAAAACGCAATAACTCATTGGTAAATCTACAGAAAACACGGTGAAATTGCCAACAAAAAGCACAATTTTAAATCACATTTAGTGTGAACCAAGCAGGCAATTCAACAAAGGAAATAAATCTTTGAAGGCATGCAGTATTTGCATGCTCGGATAAGGGTCTGTTATAGATTTGGAGGGGGACTCATGCCATTTTTTTTTTTAATCCTTTTCTCTATCTCTCAGCTTGACAAATCCTTCCCATTAGTCCAGGCCCTTATCTCATCCCATCGTTTGACATTCACATAAGGTGCAGCTTTAAAGGTGTTTGAACAGACAAGGCTTCATTCTAATTCACATTCTAGGGATCATTTAGACAGAAAGCAAAGGCTGCCACCAGCACATGTATGTTAGTGTAGTCACCCAGGAGATCATGCAACTTCATTGCCGTGGTTGGGATTCAAACTGACAACCCTAGTGCTGTGAGGCAGTAGTGCTAACCACTTATCCACTGAGCTGTGATACTAATCCAGCCTGTATTTCTGTGGTGTGAATCAAGCCTAAATCCCTGGGCAAGGTCAGTGTAACTAAACAGATATCTCAAATGTGACACAAATGTTGTACTATGTTGTCAATTCAGATGTATGTTGGTTCTATGTATCCAAATACAAAGGATTGCAATACTAATACAGGCGTACCTCGGTTTACCAACGCCTCGGTTAACGTAATTTTCGGTTTACGAATAAAAATCCATCGAAAATAATGCCTCGGTTTACACAATTGTTAATAATTTTTTTTGCAATACAAAGTGTATGTCGGTGCTGATTTTTAAATGCAAATGCCAGCCTTTTTTTTTCTTCACTATAGTTCACAAGCTTAGATGTCACTTTCCCCAAAGTTACAGAAAACTTTGTATCTTTTAATAAACTAAAAGTAAACATTGTTTCCTTTAGGGATATAAATTCAAAGAAAACTTTCTCTTTTATCTGGGGGAAGTGACCACTGAATTTCTGAGCTAGAGTGAAGAAAAAAAAAAGCAGGAATTACATTTAAAAACCGGCACCATAATAAATAAAAAAGAGGCATGGGGTCCCCCCTCCCATCCACACCAGGCCCTTCAGGTCTGATATAGATTTAAAGGGGAACTTACACGCCAAAATTTTAAAACATTGGTGTGGGGTCCCCCCCAAAATCCATACCAGACCCTTATCCGAGCATGCAGGTCAGGGAAGGAGGGGGGGCAAGCGAGTGCCTCCTGAACCATACCAGGCCACATGCCCTCAACATGGGGGGGTGCTCCCCCCCAAAGCATCTTGTCCCCATGTTGATGGGGACAAGGGCCTCTTTCCCACAACCCTGGCTGGGAGTTATGGGGGTCTGTGGGCGGGGGGCTTATCGAAATCTGGGAACCACCTTTAACAAGGGGGCCCCCAGATCCTGCCCCCCCATGTGAATGAGTATGGGGTACATGGTACCGCTACTCATTCACAAAAAACACAAAGTGTAGTGTAAAAAAAGACAGGACACGGTCTTTGACATGTCCTTTAATAAAAGAAAAATCTAAAAGAATGTTCCCCGAAGTAGATCCAATGTCAATCACGGTGTAAGCCGCTGGCAACCCAAAAAAAAAAAAAAGAAGAAGGTTACAGAGATTTACTAGATTAAATAGATTTACTATTAAACAGCGTCTAAAAAGAAAGTGCCCATGGCAGATGGCTAAAATGTGTTCTGCACATGCGCATTTATATCTGTGCATAGACGCTGGAAAAGTGTCTAGTTCTTGACTGTCATGAATTCCAGTAAAAAACTATTTTTTACACATTTTAACATTTTTTTGAAATGTAAGATATTGTTTAAAGTGAAGTCCCGATATTTGTGAAAGCAAATTTCAATGTGAACATGTCTCTGCAGTGATTTTTCGTTGTGTTAGATGTGCTTCTTAGCACGTCTGCTTTCTTAGACAGATTCCTGGATTGTGCCTGGTTAGTAAATTCGCTTTCGCGTCTACTTGTTGACGCTTTCTTTAGTAAATGTCTTTGCCGTCTAAAAGTAGACAGTCGCTATTGAAAAGTAGACGTTAGCCCACGGAAATGCACCTAGGCACATTAGTAAATCAGGGCCTATATGTCAGTGCAGGTTTTTAAATGTAATTACCGACTTTTTTTCTTTACTATAGTTCAGAGAATCAGCTGTCACTTTCCCCCCAACTAAAGGAAACAAAATGTCCTTTTAGTTTATTTCCCTGAGTTAAAAGAAGCAATGTTTTCTTTTAGTTCCTTTCCTGAGATAAAAAAACAAAGTTTCTTTTAAACAAAGAAAAAAAAAAGCCAGCATCTGAATTTAAAAATCGGCAATGACATATAGTGACAGCCAGTGAGGGAGTCTCTGTATATGCTGCTCCTCTCCCCACCCCTTCCCTCCTACAAAGAGGACCTGTCACTCATATGCTATCACATAGAGGACTATTGGTCCCCTATGTAATAGCAATAACATCATAAGGTAAAAATAAATAAATAAAAATATACATGAAAGTAGAAAAAAATACAAAAAAAATTGGAGCCTCCCCACCCCCACATATGCAGACATTTCGGGTTTCGGCCACATGCATTCTGAATTTTCGGTATCGGTTTCGGCTCCAGAAATTTCATTTCGGTGCACTACTAATAGCAGGCTGTCCAAGTAGCCCACAGTGTGGACACCCTGAGAGCAAAGAAGAACCAGACCTTTGTAAAGACCCAGGGAGAAGTGGATAAGCTGAATAGCAAGGCCACAAACTGAAAATGACAGCTGCCCACCGCAAAAGGTAAAAATTGCTGGAGTGGGGAAAAATGGGATTGTGCAAGTAGATGTCCTTATGCCAACAGACTCTATAATGCAGTGGGGAAATGACTAGCCTTGCTGATTCCATCCAAAATTTCTAAATCCAAAGAAAGAAACGTAGGCACTTTAGGTCCAGGGTAGGAAGAATGCCACCCTTTGCTTTCGGCACAGTGAAAAGGTTGCAGTAAAAACCTTGGGACCACTCCCCTGCAGGAACAGGAACTTTGGTGTCCGTTAATGAACCAGAGGTAAATGATCGCTGCTCAGTTCTCCAGGATTCTCGGAAAACACAGTTCTCCTGTGAATGCCTTTTATGAAGCGGTGTAGATCAGTTCTCCGAACGAAAGGAGAATGGTCTACAAACGCTGGAAAACGGCTGCTTTTACTATAATCTCGCGAGATTACAGTAAAAGATCAGTTTACTAAGCAGAGTAAATTATCGCTGCTTAGTTTACGGTTCCTCTGATTCTCCAGCTCTGGGCTGGAGAATCTGGAGGGAGAACACAGATCTTCAGTGAAGGGCTGAACATGTTCTCCGCTGATCTCCTGAGTGTCAAACTGTGAATGACCAGAGAATAACTGCGATCCTCTGAATCGCAGCTATTCTCTGTGTCATAATCAGACACCTATGACCTGTGAAGTGAGCAACTGCTGAAGAGCAGCATGCAGATTTTCCAACATTTGCAAAGAAGAAGACAGATTTGGAGGCATAAATCGGAGAAAGGAGAGAGAGTGAAACTCCAGCCTTTATCCCCTGGAGACAACATCCCTGACCCAGGGGTTTGCCATGTCTCAAACCCAGATGTATGAGAAAGCAAACAGACATCTCCCCACTTGAAGAAGTGGGGGTGCCCCAACAATGAGAGGGGGCTTTGAGCCAGGCTTTGCCAGCTTGAGAGTCAAGGGTTTACAGCGAAAGGGGGTGCTGGGCTTGGATTTGGAGGAACAAATCCAGAAGGCCAAAAAGAACTCTTTCTAAACCCAGCAGACAAGGAAATGTTTGCAGGAGCCATACCTTTTTTTCTTGCTAGGTAAATGTGTGCTTTTTCCACCAGTGATATGCTTAATAACTTAGTCCAGATGTTCCCCAAAGAGAAATCGATCAGCAAAGGGCATATGATCCAAGCACTTCTTATATGTCAGTCCAGCAGACCAGTACTTGAGCCAGAGAAACATTTGAATGGACAGAAGTCCTAACTTAGAAATATGCAGGAGAGAATCCCCAAGACTATCCACACAAGGTATTTGCAAACGGTTCCAAGTGCTGACAGTACAGTCTGAGGGAATCGAGCCAGAGTCACATGCCATCCGTTTGAACCAGACTGTGAGAGTCTCACAGATTTCCATAAAGGCAGCAACAGGCTGCATGGAAGGGAAAACCAACATTTAAAGAAGCCTTAAAAAGGGATTCAGGTTTATTGCCCACTGCATCCTTAAAGACTGGGACATCCTTAATGGGAACCATAAGGGAACTGTTGAGGTAGGTAACATCAGGATCCACAGAAGGACCTGCCCAGTTTAAAAAAAAACTGCTCTTCCATGAGATATTGCTGCAAAACACATTTTGTAGGTATAAAAACCTTTTTAGGATGCAACCAGTCACCTTATATAACAGGTGTGCTCAATCTGTGGCCCTCGGAGCCCTCTGATGTGGTCCTCAGCCTCAAACCAGGGTAGAAAACTTCTATTATATCCCGTGGGTTTGGTGCGCTTGCTGAAAGAGCACCAAAACTACTGAATGGGGTTTGGTGCGCTTTCTGAAAGAGCACCAAAATTCCTGAATGCAGGAGTTTTGGAGCATCTTATGAAAGTGCACCACACCTGCTGCAAGATATATTAGAAGTCTATGGCAAAAAGAAGCTAACCCACAGGAAAACCACAGGTGCACTGCACTGCACCCTCATTCCGGGTAAACCGCAGCACATCATTGTGAAAGCAGCCTAACAGAGGGCTCAGGACAGTAAGGGCTTGTTTACATTTGCAATTTGAGGCATGGTAAAATCCCATAGCTGAGCAGTGTTTTTACCACACACCCCCAAACACTGGTGTAGCATCAGGGTCGCAATAGTGACCCTGTCCCATGCTCCAGAACACCCATGCTGCCTCCCTGTCAAATTCTGTTTTACACTTAGACAGGAGAGGCAGAATATACAATAACTGATCCTCTCCATTTTCTTCCTGCAACTGCTGAAAGCTGGCTCTTCCTGCTCTTCCTCCCACTGACATTCAGTGGCTGCAGGAGAAAAATGTTCATGATGTTATTCAAAACAAATTCAAAATTCTGAACTATTTCAATTTATTGTGGCCTGCAACCGGTTACCATAAATGGACCTCACTCTTCAAAAATGTGAACACCCCTGGTATAAAGCCTCCTCTGCCACAAAATGGATAGGAAAGGTCTTGGGTGGCTCTGAAGCCTTCTTAGAGCCTACACTCATAACGTTTGGTTGGACAGTGCCATAGCCCCAGCTTTAAACAGGGGCTAACCTCATGCGTCATTGCATCTTTTTGTGCAGATTTCTCTGAATCAGAAATGTACACTCTCTATCTGTTTAGCAAGTAACAAAACCTCCTCCTCTTCTCTGTCCTCCAGCAGGACAGGAGCCAAACCAGAGTCTATGAGGAAACGAGATAGAGAAACTAATGGCTTCTGTGGCTGAGAAGTTCCAACATGGTATTGAGATTCCCAATCAAATTTGCCATAGAGACTCAAACAGAAGAAACCCTAATTGCTCCCCAGAGCAATGTCTAATTAACCACTTGCCCTCAGGAAGATTTACCCCCTTTCCTGACCAGGCCATTTTTTGCTATACAGCGCTGCTCTAATTTAACTGACAATTGTGCAGTCATGCAACACTGTACACAAATGAAATTCATATCATTTTTTTTTGCACAAATAGAGCTTTCTTTTGGATGTATTCAAACATCTCTGTTTTTTTGTTTGCCCTATAAATGAAAAAAGACTGATATTTTTTTTTAAAAAAGCAATATTGTTTAATTTTTGCTATAAACATATCCAATTGTTTTTAAAAAAATCTTCATAAATGTAGGCTTAAATGTATTCTGTTTCATGTCTTTGGTAAAAAAAAAAATCCCATTGGTTTGATTGAAAGTTGTAGCTTCTACAAATGGCAGTATATATACTGGATTTTTTTTTCATACTAGTAAGAGCGGCGATCAGCGACTTATAGTGGGACTGATATAGTACGGCCGGAATTCTGACACTAACTGACACTGGGTGGGAACTGACTAACTGCTACTGACATCTCCAGCGACACTAATACAGTGATCATTGCTAATAAAAAGCACTGACATGGTACTAATGACATTAGGCAGGAAGGGGTTAATATCTGGGGAGATCAAAGGGTTAACTGTGTGTTGGGGAGTGTCATTACATTGTACTGTGTAGTGTTTTACTAGGGGATGTGCTGGTTTTTATCTCCCTGTTTGCAGAGATAAAAAACAGAACATCCCCATTGACAAGAGAGGGATCTGTGTTTTGTACACTCCTGTAAACAGATGAGGTCTGGTATTAGAATTATTGCTCTCACTCTGACGTTCGCGGTGATAGTTCACATGTGTGCTGTGATCACTCTTTACATGTGTGCAGGACCAATGTGTGCGGATCACTTGCTATCAGAAGAGATGAACAACATCCCTTGTGATAGCATGGGCCATGACAGGTCCTCTTTATGGAGAGATGTGGGGTCTATTAGAGGTCTGGCCTCCAATGCAGCTGATCAGACACAGATTGGTCTGATCAGCTGCTTCACTGGCCGGTAACCAGCCAGTAAACACAGAGCTAAAACTGGAAGTGACTAAATCCTTGTTGCTTCCAGTTTCTGATGTCACACAGTGGGAGGAACAACATCAGTTCCTGCCATTGTGTCCAGAGGAGCCTTTGCTGCCAGTCGCATCTTTACTGGGCTCCCCTATTGCACAGGAGAGCCCAGTAAAGGCGGAGGCAGCGGCTGCAGGAGAGGGGTGGGACCCCCTTCAGCCACCTGTAAAAGTAATCCAGCGGCTGCACAGCCGCTCTGATTATTTTTTTATAAAAGAGAATCGCCTGCTTGATAAAATGATATGGGATCATGGTTGTAGCCTCAACCATGATCCCGTTATAACTGCTTCTATACCAGGCCGTGTATATATATTTACAGAGGGATTGAAGCAGCAAAAACTAGAAAAAACAGGTCACTTGACCATCCCTAGTCTTTTCCATCCTGCTTAGCACTGACTGGTGTGAGGAGTCAGGTGGAGACAGCACATCACTTCAGTAACTTCCACTGCAACAGCAATTGGTATTTTGCAGATATTATGCCTATCTGGGCCAATTCACACAGCATTGCCTAAATTTGTGCCTAAATTTGAATAGTACAAAACTGCAAATTAAATATTGTTTGCAGTCCAGATCAGAGTACACTCCAAAAGACACTAGTCTGAGCTACCTTTCTATACTCCTTACTGCTCATGTATAAGTTGATAAAACAGCACATATTATCACCTAATAATGTAAAAACACATTGGAGGAGATTTACTAAAACTGGAGCACTCAGAATCTAGTGCAGCTGTGTATGGTAGCCATTCAGCTTCTAACTTCAGCTTATTCAATTAAGCTTTGGCAATAAAACATAGAAGTTGCTTGGTTTTTATGCAGAGCTGCACCAGATTTTGCATGCTCCAATTTTAAGCCTCGTACACAAAGACCAAATATTGGCTGCTTTAACAGAAACTGGTCACATTTGGCGAGTGTGTACACTGTCTGTCAAACATGCTGTCAAACGGGCAAGCTGGAAAACCAGCATCCGAACAGCATCTGATCACTGCTGGCAACCAATGGCTGCGAGAGCTGACTGGTGTGTTCTGGTAAGGGGGCATTCCCCCTGTCAGAACACAATAGCTCATCAGGGAGATCACTATACTAACAACCTCTTCAGTTTTTCTTTTTTATTTGGCCCACTGGGTTGAACGAAATAAAAACTGATAATGTGTATCCAACAGTAGTAAATCTCCCCCATCATGTCAGTTGTACTCACTGAGAAAAGGACCTGCATTCACACACAAAGGAAACACAACAGCATATAGTACACTGTCAGTTGAAGAGAGGTTTGTGAGTCCCAGGATTCAGTGTGCACAGAAAGGATGCTCTTTCTAGTTCTGAATAAACTGACACTACAGAAATGACTTGCATCATATAGGACACAGCAGCAGTGATTAGGAACCCCTGCAGTCCAGGGGGCGTGTTTATGACAGTCAGTGGCGGATGTGGGAGACTGAATGTCACACAGATAAGAAGTGTTTCTGCTGTAATGCCCTTCAAAGAAAATTCAGAAGCATACAGGGAGACAGGAGGCGAAAAAACAGTAGCACAGTTCTCCACCAAGTACCAAAGAAGCATATGGGACAGAAAAGGATGAGGCTGGAGTTCTCCTTTAAGTTGTTTGATTATAGCCAAAAAATTTTTGAGCACACACTGATAAGCCACTAGAACTAAACACTAAAATTGAAAAGAAATACATTGGATTTCAATTAGCTCTGAATAATTGGACCTCTGTTGGTAATTGAAACTTTCTGCAGTCCCAATAAAAAAGTACAATGCTCCTGTAGTATATTGAATGTCTCATACAGCTACATTTCCTTTGCACAACAAAACTAGATACTGAGCAGATCTGAACAGTGAAGTTCTGGTCTCAATTAATCTATAAGTGAGATCAAAAGTGAAATCTGGGGGTCCTGTTTGTGTGGTTATATTATGGGATGAGCCAAATCAAAGTTCCCAATAAAGCCACATTTAGATGTCAAACCCTCCCTTATGTTGTAAGACACATTAAAGCCAATCAAAACTGATGTGAACTGATGTGAACTAATGAAAACTGATGTGAACTAATGAAAAACTGATGAAAAACTGATGTAAACTGATGTGAACTGATGAGAACTGATGAGAACTAATGAGAACTAATGAGAACTGATGTGAACTAATGAAAACTGATGTGAACTAATGAAAACTGATGAGAACTGATGTAAACTGATGAAAACTGATGAGAATTAATGAAAACTGATGTGAACTGATGTGAACTGATGTGAACTGATGAAAACTGATGAAAAACTGATGAAAACTGATGTGAACTGATGTGAACTGATGTGAACTAATGAGAACTGATGAAAACTGATGAAAACTGATGAAAACTGATGAAAACTGATGAAAACTGATGTGAACTGGTGTGAACTGATGTGAACTAATGAAAACTAATGAAAAACTGATGAAAACTAATGAAAAACTGATGTGAACTGATGAAAAACTGATGTGAACTGATGTGAACTGATCCATTTTTTCTTGGAAAAAACATGACTGAATAAAAAAAAAAAAAAAAAAAGAACGCCCATGTGAAAGGGGTCCAAGAAGAAAGCAGTGTTTACCTAGATATCATAACTAATGTTATAGGCATGCAGCAAAATGTAGCAATATTATTTCAAATGGAAAGCCCAGCCTAGATATGTTTAAATGACAACATGAAACATTTCAGAGAAAAGACAAAATGTAACATTTCATAAATTTCACTTCTCACCTTTCTAAGGTTCCATCACTCCCTGGTGACCGGGTCTAGCAAAACCAGGCTGACACTTGTAGTGCTAGTTGCCTTAAGACCCTCTTATTGTTCTTCATAAGGCGTGATCATTTGCTATAAAAAGTCATGTAAGTGCTGATGTGTTTTCCACTTGTAAAGTGCTTTATTGTAATGCTACAGCTGATTTTATCTGGACAAAGACCTGTTGTTTGTTTTGCTCCTCACTGCAGACTTGATATAACTGAGAATTTTTTCCATTAGAATTAATTGACTTCCTTTTCTGTTTGCTATATATATTTTTCTCCATTATTATTTCCATTGCCGTTTTTGGAAGCATTATCGTGCCCTTCACAGTGTGGTTTGGTTTGGCTCCACATCTCCTTGTTCGCAGGTGAGGTTCCCATTTTTCATACCTAGTTTGCAAATCTCCCTGGAATTAACTTTCTCTGAGCGTTTTCCCAACAGCAGCAGTGTCTCTGTAAGTTGGAAACCATCTGGATGGTTGTTATAGAAACAAGGATGCCATGACAACTGGGTTTCTCAGGAAACCTATGTTGCTATGGAAACTGCATCACTCAGGTCAGAATTAGTAACTTCCGATGAAAAGCAAGTCCAGCAGTTTAATCTTCTTCTGGCATGTAGACTGTCACACATAACAGCATCCACAGAAGGCAGAAAGATTCCTCTGCTTTAGGATTTACACAATAGAAATTGGCACTATCAGAGAAGGATTTCTACACAGTTTTGCAGTTCAGGTTTACCTAGGCTATATATTCATCATTTGTTATCAGAAACCTAATTAAAACGAATTCGCTTACGGCGCACACCTACTGAATGCTGCGAAAGAGCTAATAGAATAAAAGATTTGTTCACAGATACAACTTCTGTGCTTTGATGTAGTGTCCACAAAAAGAGTGACATGATGATCAGAATAAGAATCCGAATTTAAAAAAGTGCAATTAAATCAATAAAAAAGAGGCTTTGGAGGTAAATGTTGATCTGTTGAAAGCAACTGTTTGCTTCTTAGTTCGTAGACTACAAGCAGCACTTCATCTGATGGCAAACAATAAAAAGAATCGGGACTTTCCCTTGTTTGTAAAAACGTAATAAAAGAGAGATGTGCAGCCTCCTGGCACGACTTTGCCTTCTAGCACCACTTTGATCTCCTCCTATAGAGTGTGAGCACAGCTGCCTTACCCTAAAAATGAAAAAGTGGGACACACTGATGTCGATGGTGGTGACATTTCTCCAGCGGCTGGTTGGTGGACCCTTCCATCTTTTGGTCGTGCATTGATTACACATCGGTGAAGATCTTCTTGATGTTCACACAGTTGGGGTTGTTGGTGGTACAGTTGGCAGTCTTAAAGCTGGGCTGCTTGAAGGGCCCAGGGCTCACCCCTTCCTCAATTACCATGTACTCCGACTTGCTAAGAGTGGAATTACTACGGGTCTTTTTGAGGTCCTCGTTAGAGGACAGGTGCTGGCAGCTGCCTACATGTAGGTACTGGGCTTGCTCCTCACCTTCGGTCTCCCGGTGGTAGAAGTAGTTGAAGTTGGACACTATGACAGGCACGGGTAGAGCGATGGTGAGCACCCCGGCGATGGCACACAAGGAGCCCACGATCTTCCCACCAATGGTGACCGGGTGCATGTCCCCGTAGCCCACTGTGGTCATGGTGACCACTGCCCACCAGAAGGCATCGGGGATGCTGTTGAAGCCTGAGGAGGGGTCATCAGCCTCGGCAAAGTAGACAGCGCTAGAGAAGAGGATGACCCCGATGAAGAGGAAGAAGATGAGCAGCCCCAGCTCCCTCATGCTGGCCTTCAAGGTTTGCCCCAGGATCTGCAACCCCTTGGAGTGCCTGGACAGCTTGAAGATGCGGAAGACCCTGACCAGCCGGATGACCCTGAGGATGGCCAGAGACATGGCCTGCTGACCATTCCCCTGTCGCTCGGCCAGCTCGGTGCCCAAGGTGATGAAGTAAGGGATGATGGCCACAATGTCAATGATGTTCATGATGTTCTTGGAGAAGGTGGCTTTGCTGGGGCAGGCAAAGAACCGGACCAGGAGCTCGAAGGAGAACCAGATGATGCACAGGGTCTCCACCACGAAGAACGGGTCGGTAAAGGAGCTGCTAAGGAAGGGGCCGGTGGCATTGAGCTGGGGCAGCACCGCCGGCCCGTTGTATTCCTTGTCGTCCCGGAACTCGGGCAAAGTCTCCAGGCAGAAGATGACGATGGAGATGAGGATGACCAGCACAGAGACAATGGCGATGCCCCGAGCGGGACCCGAACTCTCCGGGTACTCGAAGAGCAGCCAGACCTGGCGCTGGAAATCATTGGCAGGCAGGGGTCTCTCCTCCTCCTTGATGAAGCCCTCGTCCTCGCGGAACTTCTCCATGGCCTCCTCGCCCAGCTCGTAGAAGCGGATCTCCTCGGAGAAGATGTCGATGGGCACATTGACGGGTCGGCGGATGCGGCCCCCGGACTGGTAGTAGTAGAGGATGGCATCGAAGCTGGGTCGGTTCCGGTCGAAGAAGTACTCGTTGCGGAGCGGGTCGAAGTATCTCATCCTCTTCTTGGGGTCACCCAGTAGGGTGTCGGGGAACTGGGCTAAAGTCTTCAGCTGGGTCTCGAAGCGGAGCCCGGAGATGTTGATGACCACCCGCTCACAGCACTCGTGGTCGTCCTGCTCGTACACCTCGGAGGAGTGTTGTCCAGGCAGGGCGGCCGCCTCCTCCAGGAGGTTATCACACGCCACCACCGTCATGCTCTCCTGCTCCGCGTCCGTGTAGCCCGGGTTGACGATGTTGCTGTTGGTGCGGTGCCTGGTGGAGGACGGCGGAGGGGAGTGCAGGAGGCTGAGGTGCTCGTCCATAAAGGTGAGCGGAGGGGAGGGCGGGCAGGGGAAGCGGCGCCGGCGGCCTCCTCCTCCTCCTTCAGCCCCGCTAGTAGAGCCGCCGGCTCCCCTCCCCGCGCTGCCTCTTGTTGCTTCTTCCCCCCACTTCCTTCTTTTCTTTTTTACATGAATGCCAACCTGATGCTCTCCGCTCACTCAGCCCAGGGAGCCGAGCAGCCTGCGTGCGCACCCCGTTATATAGCTCCGGCCCCTCCCACAGACCTCAGCGCACATGTCCCGCCCACAGAGAACGCGCGGCTCGCTGCCAGTAATCACCTGCGAGACACAGGAGGGCGAGCGCCAAACAGGGGGGTTGTGTCCGCCCTGAGCTCATGGCACACAGGCTCCAGTGGGGGCTCAAGGTGCCCCCAGTGCACAGCCAGTGTCCTTCAGGGGCCCCTCCTGACAGGCTTCCGTTCATACAGCCAACTGCTGCACGATATATTAGTTCTGCTAGGGGACGTCTGTGTCTTCATATCACAAGGCAGCCGAGGTGACAGCTCTGCCTGTGTGACAGCTGACTCATATTAATGTGACTCATTGATAGAACTGCTGAGCATGTTTACATTGGGGGAGACTTGATCCTGCTCAGCACAGACATGTACCATGTATCCATCACTCTCATCCCTACTGCCCTGATTTCCAGGGTCTGACCCTCTGGTGGAACCTCACAGACCCCCAGCCAGAGGCGGACTGACCATTTGGAAACTCGGGCACTGCCCAAGGGCCCGGGGTCAGTAGGAGGCCCCATGAGATGCCCCTGGTACCTTTTTTCATAGGCTTTTTTGAGTTTGGGCAAGGACACAGGGGCCCCATGATCCCCTATTGCCCGGGGGCCCCATGAGTTGTCAGTCCGCCCCTGCCCCCAGCTGTCCTTGATCTGGAGCTTTCTCTACATAATCAAGGTTATTTCAAATGCCAATCAGGAAGTGATTGTAAAGGGTTTTTTGTTTGTTTTTTGTTTGGTTTTTGTTTTTTTTTTATATTAATCACTTGCCGTCCAGAGGATTTGCCCCCCTTCCTGACCAGGCCACTTTTTGCATTACTGCGCTGCTTTACTTTAACTGACAATTGCGCAGTCATGCAACGCTGCACCCAAATTAAATTTACATCCTTTTCCCCCCCACAAATAGAGCTTTCTTTTGGTGGTATTTGATCAACTGTGTGCTTTTTATTTTTTTGCGCTATAAAAAAGCCTGACAATTTTGAGAAAAATAAGTGACTTTTTGCTATTCAACACGTCCAGTAAAAAAATGTAAAAAATCAAATTTCATTATAAATGTATGCTAAAATGTATTTTGCGACATGTCTTTGCTAAAACAAAATCCCAATACGTGTAAATTAATTGGTTTATGTGAAAGTTATAGCATTTACAAATGGCGGTATATACATTGGGATTTTTATTTTTGTTATTTTTACTAGTAATGGTGGTGATCAGCGACTTATAGCGGGACTGCGGCAGTCATTCTGACACTGGGGGAAACTGACTTGGTGTCACTGACATCCCCAGTGACACCAATACAGTGATCAGTGCTAATAAAAAGCACTGACACTGTACTAATGGCACTGGGCAGGAAGGGGTTAACATGAGGGACGATAAAAGGGTTACCTGTGTGCTGTCTTTGTTTTACTGTTGGGCTGTGTGTGTGATTCACTGTATGTACACTGCTTTGTATGACTCTGCTATGCAAAGCAGTGTGCAGGAGCTGAGAGGGGAGATGACTGTTTTGTTTACATACAATTCTCCCCCCACCCGCCCTCAGAGATGCTCGGCAATCACCAGGTTCCAGCGAGTAATCAACAGCTGGGATCTGGTGATTGACAGCTGTGAATGGCGGTGCGGGTAGGGCGCACACGCGCTTTTCAAATTGTACCACACACAAATCGCATGTGATTTGCGCAGGAATGCAGTGCGAATTGCATGTGATGTGCCGCACCGCATCAGTGTGAACCCGGGCTGATGGTCGGGACCACCTGTCAGCTTTTCAGGTGGACCTGATCGGACCATCCATAGAACTCTATGGAGAGGTGGGTGCCAGCAGACAAGTGGGTGCCAGCGGACAAGTGTCCGCTGATCCCCACCAGCATCTGATCCTGTACACCAAAAACAGATGGTTGGTGATCCATTCTACCTTTTGTCTGTCGGATCGGATGACTGTCAGGTGGAAACGGACAGGTGGTCCATACAAAAAAGCAGGCTGTGTCTGTGTCCAGTCTGCAGCAGCGGAGCGAACACAGACCTTGAATCCAAGGGGGCACTCTTTACGTCTGGAGGAAAAGATATTTAATCTCCAAACACGGAAAGGTTTCTTCACAGTAAGAGCTGTGAAAATATGGAATAGACTCCCTAAAGAGCTGGCTCTGGCCAGCTCAGTGGATTGCTTTAAAAAAGGCCTGGATTCTTTCCTAGATACACAGAATATAACTGGTTACTAACATTTATAGGTAATTTGATCTAGGAAATATATGATTGCTTCTAGGGGGATCAGGAAGGAATTTTTTTTCCCAGCAGGAGCAAATTGGATCATGCTTTGCTGGTTTTTTTTGCCTTCCTCTGGATCAACTGTGGGTATAGGATTATAACTTTTTTTTTTTTATGGTTGAACTGGATGGACTTTTGTCTTTTTTCAGCCAGACTAACTATATAACTATATCCACATCAGTGGAGAGCTCCCCTGCTGAGCAAAGAGATCCGCTGGCGGGCCTACCCCATCTGAAAGGGGCCTAATGTTAACCGCCGGAAGCTTTTACCCCCCTTCATGACGAGGGCATTTTTTGCTATTCAGCACTGTGCTATTTTACTTGGTAATTGCACGGTCACGCAACACTGTACCCAAACAATATTTATAACTTTTTTTCTTGCAAATAGAGCTTTCTTTTGGTAGTAAGTGATCACCGCAGGGATTTTTTATTTTTTTTGTGATACAAGCAAACAAACAAGAAAAAAAACGAAACTTTTGAAAAAAAAAAATTTTTTTTACTTTCTGCTATAAAACATATCCAACAAAAAAGAGAATTTCAATTAAAAATGGATTCTGCTACATGTCTTTGATTAAAAAAAATCCCAAAAAGTGTATATTGATTGATTTGTGTGAAAGTTATAGCATCTACAAACTATGGTACAAACACTGGATTTTTTTTTATACTATGAATGGCAGAGATCAGCGACTTTTAATGAGACTGTGGGAGTGCGGTGGGCAATCTGACACTAATTGCCACTGACATCACTGGTGACATTAATTCAGTGATAATACTATACACTTTCACTGTACCAATGACACTGGCATGGAAGAGGTTATTATCTAGGGCAATCAAGGGGTTAAGGTCACTTTGCCTACAGCAGCCACCTGTGCATTGCGGGTGGGCAGTCTTAAAGTGGTTAATGTAATTATAAAGGTTCTTTTTTGGGGGGGCTTTTTTGGCTTTGTTTTTGTAATAATAAACATGTTATGCTTATCTGCTCCGTGCATTGGTTTTGCACAGAGAAGTCCCTTATCTCCTCTTCTGGGCTCCTCCTCACTTCTGAATGCCCCCATAGCAAGCTGCTTGCTATGGGGTCACTCGTGCAGGCTCAATCCTGAGCTAGGCTGTGTGAATCTATTAACACACACAGCGTGGCTCAGCCTTTCCCTCCTCACAGGATTTGATTGACAGCAGCTGGAGCTAATGGCTCCCGCTGATGCTCCATGTCATGGGGCATACAGAGCGGTGATCAGTGGTGAGCTGTGTCCCTCAGACACAGCACATCATTGATCAGGGTAAGAAGACAATGAAAACGTCTCTTTACCATGTGATCGGCTGTGTCCAGTCGCAGCCGATCACATGATATCAATAGACAGTGATAGCTCGCTGTTTCCCGCATCTCCTCACACATAGATCCTGTGTGAAAAGGAGAACACAGGAACAAGGAGTTACCACTTTAACCCCTTCAGTACTGTGCCCTGATTGCCTGATCAACCATGTAATAAAAGCACCTGTCACAGCAGCAGCCATCAGTGCAGCCATAATCAGTGTACCTGTCTCAGCAGCCCATTAGTGCAGCCTATCAGTGTACCTATCACCACAGCCATCAGTTCAGCCTTTCAGTATACCTGTCACCATAGCCATCAGTGCAACCTATCAGTGTAGTTGTCACTGCAGCCATCAATGCAGCCTATCTGTGTATCTGTCACAGCAGACCACCAGTGCAGCCTATCATGCTCCTAAACTGCCTGAAGGATGTTTGGCCTCTCTATGTGGAAAGGTTGTGAAAAAGTCTCACATAAGTGGAATCTCCATACTCAGGAAGAGTATCACAATGTCTTTTGGAGTGTAGTTGCAAGTATGCATATGCCGTGAATGAGAACTTGTTAAAATGACAAATTTGTGAAAATAATATATTTAATTTCCCAAAGAATTGTGGGGAAAACAATTACAACTTCAAAAAACTCGCCATTCCTCTTACTAAATACCTTGTACTGTCTACTTTCTAAAAAAGGGTCATTTGGCAGGTATTTCATGGTATTTTAGGGCCTCAAGAAATTAAAGTCAGTACATCAGGATTGATCAATTTTGAATGATACATACCAAAGCTTGTAGACTTGATAATTTTCACACAGACTAAATAATATACACTGATTTGGGTTATTTTTACCAAAGATATGTAGCAGTATAACGTTTGGCCTTAATTTATGAACAAATACTATTTATTTACTAAATTTTATAATAGTAAGAAAAATGCTGTTTTAAAAAAACATTTTCGGTATGTTTTCGCTTATATCACAAAAGATTAAAAAAAACCCAGTGGTGATTAAATACCACTAAAAGAAAGCTCTGTCTGTCTAAAAAAAGTGATAATAATTTAGTTTGGGTACAGTGCTGCATGACTGAGTAATTGTCATTCAAAGTGTGACAGCGCTGAAAGCTGAAAATTGGCCTGATGGTAAAAGTGCCCTTTATGGAAGTGAGTAAACTTTTTTTTTTGTTTTTGTTTTTTTTGTTAATATTATTTTTACACATTTGCCATATATTTATACATTTCCAGTCATAATTTTAGTGTCATTTTAAACAAAACAAATGATAGAATAAAATATGCACTTTTTATGTGCAGTAACACTATTTATTTTTAAACAAACACTGCTTACAAAAAGAAGTGTGTTTTGTTTAGTTTTGTTGCATTTTATTGTCTAAGGATTGCAAAAACAATTAAAAAAATCATTGTTGTAAGACAATATCAAGCTTTGTTTATCCTTTTAGAAAACAATATATTTGTTACCTTGTTATTTTTAGTAATGACAGTGTTCTTGCCAAATAAACAGGTCCATAGCAGAAATGAAAAAAAATGCTCTGGTCCTTTACAACCACTTTAAAGTGACACTAAATTCTGGATTTAAAAAAATCTATTCAAGTATGTATTGATAAAATGGAACAGATGTTCTGATGTAAGGCTGCTTTCACACTGATCCATAGTTCTTCCATTTTTGCATTAAAAAAAGTGGAAGAAAAACACATGACTGGTAAATCCTATGGAACTCTTCACACTGGTCAGTTGCAGGTCCACTGTGTTTTTCAGAGTCCTACTTGCTGCATTTTTGGTGCATGTTTTGTGTGGTAAAAAAAAACAAAGAAAAGCACCTCCTTTTTGACCCATGGTTGCCTTTTTGGTGCATTTTTTGAGTTACATGTCAGGTGAAAAACACACCAGAAACTCAAAAGTCCCTATTACTCTCAGCCTCCTCCAAATCTTCAAAATCCTTTTATTATGATCTGACTTCCTGTTAGAGGGTGGCTACTTTTATTCTCCATGGTCCCACAATATATAGGTTTGTAGCCACCCTATCCTGCCTGCTCCCCAGAAAAAACTATGGACTATGGGATTTGTAGTGTGCATGGACAAGTATACATGATTGTGAACTGCTTGTCCAGACAAATGGAAGTGAGGGGGAAAATGAAAGGTTTGGAAGCTCACAGAGGATATTACAAGGGGGCAGAAAAACACAGCAAGAAATTCTTACCTGAAAAATAGATTGCAGGGCTATCAGTAAGTGGATGGGTATGGATTATTTCTGGAGAATGGTTTTAAAGAGAAAAGGTTTTTTTTTCCTTAATGCTGTCTGCGGGGGGGGGGAAACCATGCAGTGCTGTCTGTGTCTATGGATGCACACAGCCTGGTTAAGGAGTGTTCCTGCACGTCGACCCCTATAGCACATAGCTTGCTATGGGGACACACGAAGAAGAGGAGGTGCATTCAGTGCCAGCGGGTGATTCCAGAAGAGGTAAGGGGCTTCTCTGTGCACTGCTTTGTGCATAACCATTGCACAGAGCAAGTTATGATAAACCTTTTTTAAATTAAATATTTGACTTTACAACCACTTTAACTATCACTTAAGAGCTGAAAAAAATGATGGAATCCGGTGACATCACAGGGGGTAATCCTGCCCCTTGTGATGTCATTAACCATTGACATCACGGGTGGCTCCGCCCCTTAGTTTATTTCACTGCTGGACGTGGTGGAGCTGTCAGACAACAGGAGCCAGCGTTGGGTGCAGAGCTCTTTTTTTTTGTGGGGTGGAGGGTCGGCGGCGGCGTTCATTGATTGATGCTGCATTTACTTCAGGGGACATTGGTTTTTGTTTTTTTCTTAAAACTGTCTGCGTGTTTATATATTTTTGGTGAATGAGTAGGGGCACAATGTGCTCCATACTCATTCACATGGGGGACCAGGATCTGGGGCCCCCTTGTTAAAGGGGGCTTCCAGATCCTGATAAGCCCCCTGCTTGCAGACTCCCACAACAACCGCCCAGGGTTTTGGGGAATTTGTTTTTTTTAATTTTGGCATGGAGTTCCCCTCAAAATCAATACCAGATGTAAGGGTCTGGTATGGATTTGGGGTGGAACTAAATGCAGTTTTTTAAATTTAATGTTGGCGTGGTATGGACTTGAAGGGCATGGTATGGATTGGGGGGACCCTCTCGCTGTTATTTTTCAAACATTTTAATTGATGGCAATTCTTTTGTTTACAGTCTGCTGTCAGAGGAGAATCCCACTGACAGCTGATGAGTCATCCATTGTTAAAGACATGGTGGCTGGCTTGCTGGGCCGATCCTTAACAACCAGCTAGTCACTGGTTGTTAAGGATGTTGGCAGCTAGCCACTAAGAAAAAAAAAGGTAAAAACACTGGAAACCAGTGCTTAGCTCCGGTTAGCAGCATTTATGAATGTTTATTTTCTGATGGCAAATAGCTCCAAAAAACACAAAAAAAAATTTTTTCTATCTGCTCCTAAATGATGAAGCCTAAAAAATGCCTCTAGACTAAAACAGTGTACATGGCCACTTAATATAACACTATTTGCTTCTAGAAGCAGAAAAAAATGTTTAAAAGCTGCTGCTAGGAGTGTTTTTTTAAGCTAGTGTGCATGGAGCCTAAATCAGGTCAAAATAACATAACTCACATGCATTGATTTTTTTTTTTTATTAATTTCCTCCTTCCTTGGTGCTTTCTTTTTTATTTGTCCCCTGACCATGCCATTATATTCCCATTCTCTCTGTTCCACCTTTTGCTATAGTGGACCACATGCCCTCCAGAGTATTTACCCCCCCCCCCCTTTTGACCAGACCATTTTTTTGGGACACGGCGCTGCGTTACTTAAACTGACAATTGCAGAGTCATGCAACACTGCACCCAAATTAAATTTCTTTTAGTGCTATTTGATCACCTGTGGATTTTTTCTTTTTTGCGCTATAAACAAAAGAAAGACTGACAATTTTGAGAAAAAAAACAATACATTTGACTTTTTGCTATTAAACATGTTCAGTATAAAAATTAAAAAAATTAAATTTAGGCCAACATGTATTCTTCTACGTCTTTGATAGAAAAAAAAATCCCAACACGTGTAAATTAATTGGTTTACAAGAAAGTTATAGCGTTTACAAATAGCGGTATAGATACTGGAATCTTTTTTTTCTACTAGTAATGGCAGCAATCAGCGACTTATAGCGGGACTGCGGTGGGTATTCTGACACTGGGGAGAACTGACTTGGTGTCACTGACATCCCCAATGACACCAATACAGCGATCAGTGTTAATAAAAAGCACCGACGCTGTACTAATGGCACTGGGCAGGAAGAGGTTAACATGAGGGGCAATCAAAGGGTTAACTGTGTGCTGTTTCACTATGTGTGCTGTGTGTGTGTGCTTCACTGTAAGCACTCTGCTTTGTATGGCTGTGCTATGCAGAGCCATACAAAGCAGTGTGCAGGAGCTGACATGGGAGAGATCTGTGTTGTTTATAAACAGGTCTCTCCCCCGCCGGAGATACTTGGCGATCACCAGGTGCCAGCGAGTAATCACCGTACCCAGAACTGCAAAATCACGTATATATATATATCTCTTCAGGGAAGCCTACCCCGACCCCGGCTAATTACTGGATTACCCTACTCCCCCAACCACTCCATCCCCCACAGCTAATTACCTCTTGTACCACTATCCCTCCCTCTTAGATTGTAAGCTCCAAGGAGCAGGGCCCTCTAATCCCTCTTGTATTGAACTGTATTGTTACTATACTGTCTCCCTCCATAATGTAAAGCGCTGAGCAAACTGTCAGCGCTATATAAGTCCTGTATAATAATAATAATAATTTTGAACACCCGTGCCACTTTGTAGCAGTATTTCTGCTATAGGGCGGCACGGAACCGGTTAAATTACACTTTTTCTATGTTATTTTGCTTTAATAAACATTTATTAAAACTTACATTTTTGGTTTTGGTTAAAAGTATTGCATATTCTTATTTTTTGTAAATAATCCACAGAAGTGGATCCACTGGAGTCTGCTGTAGTAACTGAGGGCAGACAAGATCAGCACCATGGCCAGCACACTTGCCTTTCTGTTTTATGTGTGTTTTACTAACAGGCATCAGTGTATTCAATCTTTTTACAAATGAATTGTGTCTCCGTTTCGCCTTGGTACTAGTGTAAATCCTTTTGGATGTTTTGTGAACTGTCATGTGTAACTATACAGTATGCACCCATTTGTTGTATTTGCAATGAGCAGCTGGTTTAATTAAACAACTTACTTTCAAATGAACAAGTCAATGAAATTATCTAGAATATTAAAGTGGGTGCAAAGGCTCAAGGTTTTTTACCTTCATGCATTCAAGGTTAAAAACCTGTGTGCAGCAGTGCCCCCAACCCCCTCAATATTTACCATAGCCCCATCGCGATCCAGCGATGTGCACGACAGCCTCTGCTGTCCCGGATCTCTGCCTCCTCATTGGCTGAGACAACATGTAGGAGCCATTGGTTCCCACTGCTGTCAATCACAGGCAGTCAGCCAATGAGGAGAGGGGGGGGGCAAGCCATGGCTGTGTGCGTAAATGGAGCAGCTGGTGCTCCCATAGCAAGCTGCTTGCCGTTGGGGTGTAGTATGTTATATTAACTCCCAAATAATAATAACTCCCCAGTCATTTTTATATTGGTAATAATAACTCCCCTAGTTTTAAAGAAGCTAAATGACATAAAAGTTGAAAGTAAGAGCTTAAATTAATATGCCTTATCTGTTAATATATACGTAGGAGTGTTAACAGGTTTTAATTATTGAAAGTTATCATTAATTATTTGGTGGATCAATTCTTTAAAGTGCCAAATTCTTTAAAATGCCAAATTCCAAGTTATAAATGCACTCATTTATTTAATAATAAACATTTAATTCAAAAATTTAATTTCTTTTAGATAACTTACACCTTTTTCTGTTTGGGAGTTATTAATACATATATAAAAATGACTGGGGAGTTATTATTACATATAAAAAAATGACTGGGGAGTTATTATTACATATATAAAAATGACTGGGGAGTTATTATTACATGTATAAAAATGACTGGGGAGTTATTATTATTTGGGAGTTGATATAACATACTGCAGGGGCACCCGACAGAAGGGAGGGGCCAAGAGAGCCTGCAGGGGACCAGAGAAGAGGACTCAGGCCGCTCTGTGCAAAACCACTACACTTTTATTTTAGGAAAAAAAAGGTTTTCAAACACTTTAACATTTTTGTTTATCAAGGTGTCACACATTTTACATTTGATGAATGAAACAATTGTTACAAATTTACTGGGCAGCAATTTACAATGAATAAAAAAAAACATTTGCAGTAATTCCCTGATATATATATATATATATATATATATATATATACTGTATATATATATATATATATATCATAAAAAAAAAAATTGTAGGGCAGTGTATCTTTTCTCAGCTGCATCTAGCAAAAAGCTCAATACATGGAGTTGGTTAACTGTTTTTCTCAATGTATCACATGATAATATTTTTCATTAAAGAATTAAATTAACTTATGCAAATATTGCACAGGTGCATGATGATTTTTGTTCACAAGAAATGGCTATTTTACAACAGAAAGCCTATTTGTCACCTCAATTAGCCCTGCTTTCTGTTCTCCTTATTGGAGACCCCATAGAACCTCACAGTTAATACAAGACAGAAAACAGCAGTGTTTTATCACACATAACCCACGCATTAATCTTTGTGAATTTACGTTTTTATGCAAAATATCATACAATTCACAGTATAAGGTGCATGCTGTAAATTAAGAAACCACATCCAATAAAACCAGCAAACTAAAATTTAATTTGTGATTGCAAAACCATAAATATTGCACAATATGAAAATACTGTATGTGTAATGCTTTAGGCTCACTTCACACTTATGCATTGTGGTAATGCACATCATTCTGTCCTCCCCTTCAACAGCATTGGTGTGGAAACCAGAACCCAGCACTGTCACATGTAGGTAGGGTGAAAGTTCTCAGCCTTATGTAAACTCTGTCATGACTTGCAGTAAATATAGTCCTCCTTTTCTTCACTCTCATTGGTGAACAGAGCAATAAGGGAGTGAAAGGTAAGTTAAAAATAAAGTTGCTTTGCTCTGCATGGGCAAAGAACTGGGTATATAGGAAAGTTAAAGCGTTATTAAATCCCAAACCAGAAATGTACGATATTGCAGTTTACCAATCATTAGAGGTGGTAGCTGCATTTGTTTTCTTTTTTAGTCCTTTCCCCCTCTGTTTTCACCTGATGATCTGTCTAGTCACACACTTCCTATATTCGATTGCTTAAACCAGGGGTATTGAATTAAAATTCAAGGAGGTCACTAAAATTTACTTCTGGCCGAGGTCCGAATCTCATGTTTCTGCTATGACTCAGAGTGTAGTCACTGTGGGGTTTATTTACTAAAGCTGGAGAGTCCAAAATCAGACTCCCTTCTGCAAAGAAACCAATCAGCTTCCAGGTTTCATTGCCAAAGCTTCATTGAACAAGCTGAGGTTAGAAGCTGATTGGTTTCTATGCAGAAGGGAGTCTGATTTTGGACTCTCCAGCTTTAGTAAATAAACCCCTGTATGTCTATAAAAAATGACAAATGTACAATTTCCATAGCATGTCAACAATATTTATTGTCCAGATTCAGTTACGACATTAAACATGTGGACAGTTAGAACTACAATGGCTTCACATTTGTCTTTGTATGAAATACAATCAACTGTCTTTAGCAGAAACAACATGGAAACAAGTAAATAACTCTTTAATAAAACATAAAAAGCACATCCATATTTCAAGTAAAAGAAAATAGCACCTTCTGAGTTGTATAACTGAAGGTGTCAATCTGAACTTGCACACATTATCCTGTTTTCTTTCAGTTTTTTCCCTGCCAAAAATCTTAAACTTCTCTGTCTAGTGAGAGAAATGGCCTTTTGATTGTCCTTCCAATAGTTTGAATCTTGGCTTAGATGGAGTTACTGCCATTTTTATGCACATTTGTAGATGCTCACTGGTGAGCCTGGAAGGATACTTAGTTTTAATAATGTTCACAAAGGAGAAAGTCAACTCACAGTTGTACGTAGATCCAAACATGGTCAAGGTGTGTAATGCTACCTTGGTTAGACAAGGGAATTCAGTTTCAGACATGGCCTGTAGCCAGAAGTTAGCAGAATCAGTTCATTCAAAGTGCTCTCTTAGTGCAACATTTGTTTGCATATCAATAATTTCAGTCTGTAGCGATCCTTCATGTGCCCACTTGAAGGTCTGCATCACCTCCTTTGAAAACATTCTGATATCTTTATGGAGGAATAGATTGTGGATGAGCAGGAGGAGCTGCTGTTCAAGATTTAAGATGTCAAACCGTTTACTGAATTTCCAATCAGTTTATTTATGAAGTCATCAAAAGGAGAAACATCTCTCTTTCCTTGAATCTGTTCTTTCACCTTCGTAAAATGCAAGCACTCTCCTTGAAGATCTTCCTTCAACAAATCCAGTTTTCTCTGGAGGGAGTGGACAGTGGTCATCAAATCACAAATTGAATTGTTCTTGTCTTGCAGCTGTAAATTCAGTTCATTAAGGTGTGATATTATGTCTACTAGGAAAGCAATACTATAAATTGTGCTTTCATCTTGTAAAAACGGTGGAAACTGTTCTGCTTTCTGACTTTTGAGTTGTACTAGGAAAGCTGCTACTTCTGTTCCAATGGACCACAAGCGTTCCAATACGCTGCCTTTACTCAGCCATCTAGCATTGTTGTGCAGTAAAAGGTCATTTGCATTTGCCTCAACTTCTCTAAGAAACTCTCTTAGTAAATGGTGTTGATGGGATGAGGATACCCTGAGGAAGTTGATGAGTTTCATCATCGTGTCTGTTATTTCTGCAAACTTTTCTGATAGAATGGTACACATGACAGTCTGGTGAATGACGCAGTGGTATGCAATAAGGTCAGAGTTGTCCTCTTTCAGCCATGCCACAGCTCCTCTCTCCTTTTCTACTATGGCAGGGACACCAGTGGTGACTGAGACAACCTTTTTCAGATCTATCCTCCTCTTTCTCAGAATCTCCTTAATGGCCTCATAGATGTCTTGTCCTCTTGTATGTGTCTCAAGTGGTGTTAGACCTAACAGGTTTTTGCTTCTTTGTAAAAAAAAATCTTGCATACACCAAAAGCTGGGCATTATCAGCTATATCTGTTGATTTATCAGACGCATACTGCACTCTGAAAAGCTGTGCCAATACATCCTCTGTTAATAATTGAGTCTTTTTTTTTGCTGTTGAAGCTGACCATGGGGATTTGGTTGATTTTTTTCACACAGCTTTTTGTTTACCCTCAAGTAAAGTTTCAGCAACAGCATTCAAGCACTCCTTTACTAACGTACTATCAGTAAATAGTCTTTTGTGTTGCCCCAAAATCCACGTGAACGTTCATTTGCACGCTGCTGGGCTGTAAATGAATGTGAGAGGACCTTGGTTGATCTGTCATGCTGGGCTCTCAGTTCAGTTATTTTATGTGCCCTCACCTCAGAATGATCTGGATATGTTTGCTCAAACGAACCGTGTTTTGTTTTGTAGTGGCACTTCACATTGCTACTTTGTATTATCTCCACTGTTTCACAACAAATGAGACAAACTGGTTTTAAACTTCCCATAGGAAGAATAAACATATATTGGTCTGTCCATTCATCTTTGAAGGCTCGGTTTTCGGCGTCTACTTTCCTTTTTTTGGCACAAGCCATGCTCTCTAGCGGTTTTGTTACTGTTTCCTCCACACACTCTGTAAATGTAAATGTCCCCATTAGTGTTCCCACTTACGTCAGGTTCTCCTTCCAGAGTAATTTAATATATTGGGTGCCACTATCAGACTTCTCCCATACATCAGTTACCACCATCAGAGTACCCCCTGATATCAGGTATCCCCATCAGAGCGCCCCCTTAAGTAATGTGTTCCCACCAGAGTGTCTCCATACATCAGGCATTCCCATCAGAGTGCTCCGCTACATCAGGAATTTCCATCAGAGTGCCCCTTACATCAGGCAATCCCATCAAAGTGTCCCCTTACATCAGGCAATCCCATCAGAGTGTCCCCTTACATCAGGCATTCCCATCAGAGTGCCCCCGTACATCAGGTTTCTGCATCAGAAGGCCCCCTTACATTTGTTGTCTCCCATCAGTGTGCCCCCTTACATTAGTTGTCCCCATTAGAGTACCCCATTATATAAGGTTCCCCCATCATGGTGACATCTTGCATAGGGTGTGCCCATCAGTGTGTCCCCTTACATTAGGTGTCACCATCAGAGTGCAACTTTACATTATGTATCCCCATCACATCAGGTGTGCCTATAAGAGTGCTCCTTTACATCAGTTGTCCCCATCAGAGTGCCCCTTTACATCAGGTATCTCCATAACAGTGCTACCTTTCATCAGGTATTCCCATCAGAGTGCCTCCTTTCCCTCAAAGTATCCCTTTCCTCGTGTTTCCCCATCAGAGTTCCCCATTCCATCAGTTGTCCCCATCAGAGTGCCCCTTTCCACAGTATGTGGCCCCTTAATAGAACATGTGCCTATCAGAGTGCCCCTTAACATAAAATATGCTGTCAGAGTGCCTCTTAACATAAAATATGCTGTAAGAGTGCCCCTTAACATAAAATGTGCCCATCAGGGTGCCCCCTTAACATAAAATGTTCCCATCAGAGTACCCCTTAACATAAAATGTGCCTGTCAGAGTGCCCCTTAACATAACATGTGCCCATCAGAGTGCCCCTTAACATAAACTGTGCCTGTCAGAGTGCCCTTTAACATAAGATGTGCCCATCAGAGTGCCCCTTAACAAAAAATGTGCCCATCAAGATGACCCTTTAACATTAAATGTGCCCATCAGAGTGCCCCTGTAAGAACACACCCTACCTTGAAGGCAGACAGGAGCGGGAGGCAGGAGCTGTGCCGGGATCCTTGCTAAAGGGGGCGAGGTGCACATTTGTGGACAGGAAGGGACTGGGATCTGGGAGAGACCACGAGCTGCAAGGGGTGGGGCACCAGTTGCCAGGATGACCACCCTGTGAGCGGTGAATCTGTCACTCTAGTCTGGCGGGCCAGACGGGAGTGCTGCTCAGGCTGTTCTCCGACCGTCGTCCGCCATTTGGTGACCGCTGGCCTACTCTCTGAATGAAGGAGCACAGGAGGCACCTTTGGACAGCAGCATCATCAGTCTGGGGGAAGATGGAGTGTTAGATACACTAGCAGATTTAAATACACTAACACATTTAAGCCAAACTGCAGCTAGCTACTTTTTAGGCAGTTACAGCAAATAGTTTTTCCCTTTTGGGATAAAGGTTTTACGTAAATACATAAAAGCTGATCATTGTAACCACCACTCCTAGTGTTTTATAGTTTGTCTCATCCCAGTAACTGCTACATCTGCAAGAGAGCTTGTTCTTTTGAACAACAGACATACTGGCTGGATCACTGGGTGAAAAAAAAAAGAAAGAAAGCCTAAAAAAGAAAACAAATGCAGCAATCACATCTAGGAAATGGTAAGCTGAAATATAATAAAAGTTTGCTTTTGGGTTTATTACTGCTTTAAGCCATATGTAGTTGCAACCTGGTACTATCATTTTCCCCTACCCCTTTTTGTAAAAGACTTTATTTTCTATGTAAGGGTGAGGTCACACACAAGCCCACAAAATGCATTGGGTCTGGGAGAGATTTTTTTTTTTTTTCATATCACTCTGCAGACATGCAGAGACTGCAATCTACATAGAGAGCGGTAAATTGCACCAACAGTGACTCTAAGCCTTCTATGCGGTTATGGTGTGTCCTATTGGGGAGATGTGAGAGGAAATCTTCCGAAAGTGCAGCAATCCCTGGTAGTTACCAGGGTCACCAGAACTAGTGTCCACATTGGAAGATTTCCCCTGTATTCTGGTTCTGGTGACAACCCAAAATTTGGATATATATAACAGGACAGTTATAGAGGGTGAATCTCCCTAGGGGCACAGACAGATAAAAACGGATGTTCTAATGCCTCTCCAATCTGTCCAAAATTGAAAAAAAGTTTTGCCTTTAGTTATATATTAATTCTAATTAATCTTTCAGCAACAATCACTTTATTATTATTATTATTATTAGGGATTTTTTGGGCTCTGATTAATTTTGTGGTTGATTTTAGGGCAGAGGTCACTTGTGCCATCAATAGCAAACCGCTTTTGTTTGCTGCAAGGTGGAAAAAAAATCACCTTTTTGGCCTCTAGACACTGAAATGGGGGGCATGTTCCAATGCAACAAAAAAATAAAAACACTATAAGCTAAGCTAACAGTAGAAAAAATATTTTTCACAGCCAAATACTCAATGGCAGTGTACACTGTCAGTGAGGATGTATGTGGAAATTGTACTGCTTTGCAACACCATTCACAGCTTTAAGGCATCCCTAATGCGTGGTATTTTAAATGATTTGTGTATTTTAAATGGTAACTCTAAACTATAACAATACATGAAATGAACCAGATTCTTTGATTATCTGTTCTTTTGCAAACGTTCAGTAGATAATAATGATATTTTGGTAAAAGTAATAATAATAATTGTCACCATTATTAGTAGCATCATCACAGCAAATTATAAGCCCATCTTGTCAGAATTTATCTGGGTTCTATAAAAAGGCTATCACATTGGAGGTTTGAAGCTTAATTAGAACACTCATTAAGATCAGATATGCTTCTGTTAGTTTTACAGGGTCACACCTAAAATAAGTGTCGTTTTTTTCTTTCTTTAGCATTTACTTGGTATTACCACATAAACTGCTTCTCGGTGTGAAATATGGGTACTCTTTAGTGTCTTTTATACAGCAGAAGCCCCTTGTGAAACTTACTTCAGATTATTGCTGTCAGAATTTTTACCACAGCAGTTTTGTATGTTTTATTGCTTTTATTCAATGCAAGTTTTTTTTATTTGTAATTAAATGAACGATAGACCATACCAGACAGAGAGAAAGGATATAACAAAAAGTCAACAAACATAACTTGCTTTCCTGCAAACTGTAGATTAACCACATATTATAGCCCAAAGTTTACATGTATGGAATTCCAAAATTCCAAAAATCGTAGGTGCACACCCTTGTAACTTGTAACTGTTGGTAATGAAAGAATATGTAAACATGTAAACTCAGCATTTCATATTTCTGATATGTGCCTGCTGAAACATGTACTTGTATGAAAAATTATCCTGTCCTCTTTGTATTACTTCCTTTGTGTGAAATCCTTGGGGATCCTGCCAGTCCCCCTGCGTTCCCATTAAAATATGACCACACTAGGCATGAGAGCCCAGCATGGTCAGTTTTCCAAAGGTCAGGCTTGTGCTGACCCCCCCCCCCCCCCCCCCACACACACACACACACACACACACACACACAGCCATTCACTGGAAAAATCAGCTGCTATTTTTCATCCCCCAGTTCTTATGCAGCTGAGAACAGAGAATATGTGATCACTTATAAAAGGGAAAAAATGTGTTTATAAGGTTTTTTCTACAACAACACATAAATGTTTTGCCTTTCATTTGCATTTTAAACTCAATTAGTTGTTTTACAAGGTGAGGGTTTACATATACTTTAAATAGAGCAGAACATTTCTTTTCAATTTTGGATAGAATAAGGGATGATCATATCCCCTGTCAGTTTTTTCCATCCAATTGGTGAGCTTTTGTTCAATTCCTGTCCCATAGCCAAAATAGAAAGTGAGAGGAGATCCCTCCATAGTAAGTGTATCTCTGGTTGTCACCAGAACGAGTGTCCCCATTGTAAGGTTTCCTCTCTATTCCTTGTGACAATCCAGACTTTGGGATTTTCTTTCACATTCACTCACCATGATAACATATAGAGAAGGTGAATTTCTCTAATGGGGGCACAGGCAGCAATAAAAACTTGACTGATGTTCTAATCCGTCTCCACTCTAAACCTAAAAAAATGCCTTTAGTTATACGTTTAATACAATAAAAAGTGCAATAGAGAAAAAAGTTGAACACATGAAATGATTGATGATAATAGTTGTAAAATGATAAAGATTGGTCATTTTTAATTCCACGATCACCATTTCATAATCCTTCTAGACCTTGAAATGTATTATTCCAACAGATTGCTTTATTTTTCATTTTATTATTATTATACAGTATTTATATAGCGCCGAAAAATTTGCTCAGCGATGTACATTATAGTGGGAGACAGTACATGAGACAATACAGTAACAATACAATACACGAGGGGTTCAAGGGCCCTGCTCCTCGGAACTTACAGTCTAGGAGGGAGGGGATAGTGGTACAGGAGGAAGTGGCTGTGGGGGATGGAGTGGTAGGAGGAGTGGAGGAGATCAGCAGTTAGATGAGGGCAGGGTAGGCTTCCCTGAAGAGATGGGTTTTCAGGGTGCGCTTAAAGGTGAGGAGGGTAGGTGACAGTCTGATGGATTGGGGTAGTGAGTTCCAGAGGATGGGGGAAGACCTGGAGAAGTCCTGGAGTCGGGCATGGGAGGAGGAGACCAGGGAGCTAGAGAGTAGGAGGTCTTGTGAGGAGCGAAGAGTACGTGTGGGGTGGTATTTGGATATCAGGTCGGTGAGGTAGTTTGGGGCAGTATTATGAATAGCTTTGTACGTCACTGTTAGAAGTTTGAATCTAATGCGTCGGGCAATCGGAAGCCAGTGGAGGGAATGACAGAGGGGGGTGGCGGATACAGAGCGGTTGGTAAGGTGGATGAGTCTGGCCGCAGAGTTCAGGATAGACTGAAGCGGGGATAGTCTGTGATGAGGTAAACCGGTGAGGAGGGAGTTGCAGTAGTCGAGTCGTGAGATAATAAGGGAGTGAATGAGTTGTTTAGTAGTGTCTGGGGTTAGGAACGTACATATTTTGGAGATGTTGTGGAGGTGGAGCCTGCATGAATTTGCCAGCGATTGGACATGGGTCTGGAAGAACAGATTGGAGTCTAGAGTGACACCTAGAACTTTGGCTTGCAGGGTGGGACGGATGATGGCGTTATTGGTCATGATGTCGAGGTTAGGGGGGGGGGGCGCGGGCTGGGGGGAAAACTAGGAGCTCAGTTTTGAAAAGGTTTAGTTTGAGGAAGTGGAGTGACATCCAGGGGTGGACTGACAACTCATGGGGCCCCCGGGCAATAGGGGATCATGGGGCCCCTGTGTCCTTGCCCAAACTCAAAAAAGCCTATGAAAAAGGTACCAGGGGCATCTCATGGGGCCCCCTACTGAGTTTCCAAATGGTCAGTCCGCCCCTGGTGACATCCAATCTGATATGTCGTTCAGTAGGTGGGTGATTCGGAGACTGAAGGGGTGAGGCAAGGGGTAGAGAGGTAGATTTGCGTGTCATTGGCGTAGAGGTGGTAGTTGAAGCCATGGGAGTGTATCAGTTGGCCAAAGGAGGAGGTGTAGATGGAGAAGAGAAGGGGCCCGAGGACAGAGCCTTGGGGGACCCCAACAGAGAGGGGGAGAGAGGGGGAGGTGGCAGCGTTATAGGTAACACTGAAGGAGTGCTGGGATAGATAGGAGGAAAGCCAGGAGAGAGCGGAGTCTCTGAGTCCAAGGGAATTTAGAATGCATATAAAGCATTCTAAATTAACTTAATATTGTATACTGTTTGGTACTTTTTTCAAGGTCCTCATTTAATACATCCTGCATTGTTTGCTACAATTATTCTTTGTCTGTTGCATCATTTGATACTTTTGCCTAGTTAGGTTTTATTCCAGTAATACATTTTGCAACAACTTCCATCTGTTATATTTTCCAGCCTTTTAATCCATGCTTCATTATAAATGTCACTAGTAAACCCCATTCTTTATATCCTCTCTTCTTTTTTTTTCTACCAGCAGTCACCCCAATTATATTGTTATTGGCTGTACACACAGCTTAACTAATACTTTGTTGATTTAACTTCAGTTAATTCTTATTGCATCTTATTTCAGGTTGGTGTAATGATATTTTTACCCCTATTAATTATAGCTTTATGTGAGAAAACTTTGACAGTGATACATTGATAAACTCAAACCTTGAATTAAGGCTAGCCATTTGTTGCTGTTATGGCATTTTTTGGCATCATTTTGTTAACGTATTTATTTTATCCGTGTTAAATGGGATCAGTTGTTACTCCCCACTGGGGTTTTACATTTCCTGTAGGTGGAACACACTGTAATGTGGAGGTGGTTTAATTCCTGCCTCTATCTTCCAATTTGAGGTGCTGTTTCCGGTCTGTGGAATGCTCTTCAATAAGGGGGAGTGTCTGTCCTGGCTCTATTTATATCGCACAATGCATCATGCAGGCCACGCCCCTGATGACATCTGTTGATGACGAAACACGTAGGATGGAGCCACAATATGAGACGTCATCATGCTTTGGAGGGACAGTGGCCATCTTGACGGTTAAAAACTTAACAGTGCCATTTGATATGCTGATTTCTTTTGCTTGCTAGGTAAGTGCAATTCAATAAATCGTTTTTTAACTTTGAATTTACTACACTATGAGTCGGCAATTCTTCTTTTCATGTGGTGCTTTGGTGGCCTGATGGGGAGTTTGCCATTTGAAACTCTTTTTGGAGGAATATCCTGGATGACCCTGTGAACATTTACTATGCAAGAACCAGCTGCAGCACCTGCTGGATTTATGATACTGCTTATGTTGACCGACCTGTGTGGCAGTCAACACTTTTGGTAAAAGGCCAATCTATTTGGTTGTATAGTGGTGGTCCCCTTGTTAGACTGGAACCCCTTTCCTTTGCACAACTCTTCATTTCTTTATGCGGGAAACCTACATGGACTTTGTTGTCATCTACATTATTGTGTATAGGACTTTATGTTCTAGCTAGTGCTAAATTTTTCCACTATATTTTTCTGTATGCCTATATGTGCAAGCTGCTCTATTTATATAGTAATTCTGAGCGCAGTGTCTGTGTTGTACAAGCTGATATCTGTATCTATTTTATTCTATCTTATACATTTAATGGATATATAAGCACAAGTACATCTGTATGTGTATTTTTATGTAAATATTCAGTGTCTATGTATTTTTATAAAACAATATAAGTGCAGCGCTACAAACAATATCCAAATGGCAATTGAAATATAAACGATTGTCAAATATAAAAATGTTGGAGATGATAAACAGTTCAGTGATGGGGGACTCGCAGGGAGTATAGGTGTAATCCAATCCCAGGAATAGATAAATTGCCTGCTTACCAGAAGCGCAATTAGAATGCGCATATACAGGTTACATATAGCCGGGGTCCCATGTAGGCGCTGCTTTATAGTACCCAGATGGTCCGTCGGTGGTAAGACGATGCTGGCCTGGTCGGATCACACTGCTCCTTGGATCCACACAGAGAACCTAAAAATGCTGGGGCTGAGGTATGGGAACTCAGTGCCAGGTGTAAGGAGTAAAAATACTCATAGTGTAGTATGTTTTAAAAATTATTTATTAAATCCAATACGTAAAACCATATAAATTTACAAAATGCATGCCTGCAGCCTGTAGCCAGTATAAGCAGCTTGAAAAAGAGATTCTATACACTGACCAGTGAAAACCATGGGTGGGCCGCCGGACCTCCTGACCCGGCGGCGTGACGTCAAGGCGTGCGAAGGCTCCTCCTATGTATTTTTATGTGTATATATTGTGAGGCACTGACTGGAAGGATTGTGCACAGCGCATATGTGTCACCTAGGTTTCTCAGCTACACTTGGTTAAAGGCTCCAAGCTTTGGGGGAGAATTACTAAAACTGGAGCACTCAGAATTTGATGCAGCTGTGCATGCAAGCCAATCAGCTTCTAACTTCAGCTTGTTCAATTAAGCTTTGATAAAAAAAAATGGAAGTTGATTGGTTTCTGTGCTGAGCTGCACCAGATTTTGCACTCTCTGGTTCTAGTAAATAACCCCCTTTGTGTCTGCTATGGAGGAAATAAAAACCTTTTTTTTTATTCGTTATTTTTTCAGATCTTAAAGGATAAGTTCACTTTTCCTAACATGTTATAGGCTACACCCATATTCAGGGAGTTAAATGTAACACGCTACAATCAGACCGGCCACCAATCCCCCCGCCACCCCCACCCCGATCCCTGCTTTTACAGCTAGCGGGGGATCTTCTCCCCCTTTGCTAGCTGTCAAATTTTTAAAAAATGTGGCCGTGCGGGGCTCCACCCACATGGCCACCTCACTTATTCGCAGTCATCTGTGAATGAGAGACTACAAGTCCTGACAGTCTTAGCAGCTGTCAGCTTGTAGTCATCAATGAACTACCACACTGTGGAGTGCCATGGTAGTTCATTCATTCTTCCTGTCAGTATATCTGCTTGCTTGTACATCCCGTACGGGAAAGCAGATAAACTGACAGATCTGCAGAAGACCTGCATGGCACCAGTGATCTGTTGATCGCTGGTGCAATGCTTTATAGGCTCCTGCAGACAAAAATAACAAATACACATTTTTTACCTGCAAAAAAAGTGCTTTTTTTTTCCGAAAAGCTTATAATTTAAGGCTAGTTTCATACTGATCCTTTGTGGTTTGGCCATAGCACAGGTATACTGGTATTTTTGTTCAGTTAATCCACTTTCCTACAGACTGCTATTTGATTGGGAGGTTTTAGTGCTTTTTCTGCAAGCATGCCACATGTCCTATATTCAGCCTCCAGTCCTAGGTCCCTGTTATAACCTCTTAGTCAGACCTCACTAATTAGTCAGTTGTCCACAGGCATTTTTGTATGCAAGGCGCTCTCTCTTTCAGGGCCAGTTCACACCAGGGGCAGACTGAGAACTCATGGGGCCCCCGGGCAATAGGGGATTATGAGGCCCCTGTGTCCTTGCCCAAACTCAAAAAAACCTATGAAATGTACCAGGGGCATCTCATGGGGCCCCCTACTGACCCAGGCCCTCGGGCAGTGCCCTAGTTTCCAAATGGTCAGTCCGCCCCTGGTTCACACCATAAAAATGTTTCCATGCAGTGCATTTTTTAATATTCATTTCAAAAGGCTGCCAAATATGCGGGAATGCACAAAAGTCTGGCAGGCATAACACTTTGTACTTCTGCATTTTGGTGACCATGAACTCGTCCTTGTCTGCAAAATGCATGGGGGAGCCATTAAGAATTATTGGGACCTGCGTGCTCCTACAGCAGGCAGCATTTAACCACCTCAATAGGAAGATCCATCGTAAATACTAAAAATTTCAGGTTAAATTTGTAGGCCTTGATTAGGTATATCTTGGAGGGGACTTTGACCACCATCTGTTACAATGTGACATAATGTTAACTTATTCATTCTAGGCAAATTATTGGCCTGGACTGAATGAAATTATTAGTTTCAATTTTTATAGGCAAATAAAAGTCTGATAACCCCAGTGGTTGGTTAGATTGATACATACAGTAAGGGGTTATTTGCTAAAGGTAAAGGTGGTGAAAAATATGGTAGAGCTCTGCATAGACACCAAACAGCTTCCAGGTTTTATTGTCAAAGCTTAACTGAACAAGCTGAAGTTAAAAACTGTGTGGCTACCATGTACAGCTTCACCAGATTCTGAGTACACCAGTTTTAGCAAATCTACCCCATAGTTTTCATGTTGCTGGTGGTTTTATGAATTGCTACATACTCCACATGTCCTTTTTTCAGTTAGAATACCTATGGATGGACAGAATCTGTTCGCTTCTTAGGTACAACATTTGTTCCCAACCACTTGCCCTCCAGAGGATTTACCCCCCTTCCTGACCAGGCCATTTTTTGCGATACAGCACTGCATTACTTTAACTGACAATTGCACAGTCATGCAAAGCTGTACATAAATTATATTTACTTCCTTTTTTCCCACAAATTGAGCTTTCTTTCTGTGGTATTTGATCGCCTGTGCATTTTTTATTTTTTGCGATATAAAAAATAAAAAAAAACAATTTTGAGAAAAAAACAATATTTTTCTTTTTTTGCTATTAAACATATCCAGTAAAAAAAATTAAAAAATCAAATTTCATCATAAATTTATGCCAAAATGTATTCTGCGACATGTCTTTGCTAAGAAAAAAATCTCAATACATGTACATTATTTGGTTTACATGAACGTTATGGCGTTTACAAATGGTGGTATGTATACTGGGATTTTTTTTTCTGTAGTGGCGGCGATCAATGACTTATAGCGAGACTGCAGGACTTCGATGGGCATTCTGACACTAGGGAGAACACTGACATCCCCAATGACACCAATACAGTGATCAGTGCTAATAAAAAGCACTGACACTGTACTAATGACACTGTGCAGGAAGGGGTTAACATGTGGGGTGATCAAAGGGTTAATTATGTGCTGTTTTACTGTAAGCTGTGTGTGTGCTTTCAACTGTTAACACACTGCTTTGCACAGCCATGCAAACCAGTGTGCAGAAGCTGACGGGAGAGAACTGTATTGTTTACATACAGTTCTCTCACCCGTTGGTAGTGCTCGGTGATCACCGGGTGCTGGTGAGTAATCACCGGCCAGGACCCAGTGGTTGACACCCAAGGCCGTGAATAGGGGCACGGGTAGAGTACGCACGGCTCCCCTGTGCCCCCTACCCAGAACTGCATAATCACGTATATATACATGCTTTTGCGCACCCCTGCAGGAAAGTGGTTAAAGGTGACGGTGGTACGATGGTGTGAGAAAGGTGTGGCAAAACAAGGTTTCTGGCTTGCTCACCTGTACCTGATGTTATTGGTGTATGTGCATGGCAACAATGTGGTTTGCATGTGTCATGTGTGACGTTATTCCATCATGCAGAAAATACTGTGGGAGTGATATGCATAAGCACATGTTGAGAGATATAATGGAGGACAATATGCTGGAGATTCCACTCTTGCAGTGCTGTCCACAGAGAGGAGGATTACTTTGGATGGCCAGACGCTGGATACAGTGAGGTGCTTACCCAACCATGAATATGCTGAAATAGATCTGGAGGGAGTTATACAATCATCATTCTTGTTATATTCTTGTGTGCTCCATTTTATGAACCCCTAAAAAAATCCTGTGGTATTGCCATTCTCGGATTTATGCTCCCCTCCACTGTGGTTAGGTTGATGGGATTTGATAGACTATATATATATATATATATATATATACACTGTATATATATATATATATATACAGTGTGTATATATATATATATATATATACAGTGTATATATATATATATATATATGTACACTGTGTATATATATATATATATATGTGTATATATATATATATATTATATAACAATATATAGAATTTGATCTTATTGTGTGTATGGTTACAGTTAAGAGCCTGGCTAGGCTACCATACTGTATATCCTCCGATGTATCCCTTAGGGACTCCTATGCATGTTGGGACTGACAGGTGCGTGAGAACATTGGCACAAGCTTTTTAACTAGTTGTGTTACATATCTGATGCTGCTGAAAAATACATGAGAATATTATGTTTATGAGTTGACGTACGCAGGGATATATATTTATAAATTGTCATATTAGTTTTATATACTAGATCCTTCCATTCCTGTTCCCTCCACAGAAGTGGGCTATGTGTCTGAGAAATGCATAGAGAAAGGATTGTATTCTCTCTCTGAGATCGCCCTGTTTTACTGATCATAACAATTTGCTGCTTTAATCATATGTGATGTTTTGAACAATATCAGTTACACTACAGGGTGGGAGAGACTAGGAGGGAACAACTGTGCATCTATGCATGAACCTATATTGTAACCACCAGTAACAAAATCATTTTAATTCTGATTGTCTAATTAAAAAAACATTTTATATAATTCTAACAGTTGATATCAGATTTGACTTATATTGTTAACAAAAATATTGATGTAGTGCTTGTTATACCTTATTGTATGTACGTGATAGATGGGATGTGGGCACCTACTTAAAGAGTTGCTCATTGCATCCATACAAAATATATTACTAGATCTGTTGTTTTGGGGAAAGCAATAGGGGTCAGGAACTGACATACATTTAGTTCATGGCTACGGCAAGTAAATGTTTTGTTTTATGCTATGGGCTTGCTGTACAAATTCTTCCTGTATTTAAATGTGTTTGTTTACTGCCTTGCTAAAACAGTGCAGAACAAACCTTACTGGACTGTTCCTGGTGTCCCTGGTTTATCAATGCCACTATCAGTTAAGATGGTTACAATATATATACAGTATTCTGTATTTGTAAATATGTAAACAATGTGTTGCGCTAATTTTAGAACATACAATGTGCAGACTAACAATATTCAAAAATACCCAAATAACTGCATAATTGTAAAAAAAAATTCTTATAAATAACAAAATTCATTCATGAATTATCCACGTGATAAGAAAGTCCATCCACAGTATCATTCAAAACAGAGTCCCACTTCAAAGTTTGTAAACAATGATCCACCACAAAGTGAAATGTGTGCCAAGGCCAGCAACCTGAAGGTACAGATAAAAGCTTACCAGCATCAAATGACCCCCTAATTATAGAGAAGTCATTAATGGCTTCTAGGGAAGAAGTTAGTTGTGACGAAACACATAGGAGGAGTGGCATGCTGACATCATCGTTTAAACCAGACGTGACAGTAGAATCGCAGTATTTGCCAGCTACACTTTTTCTTTTATTGCACAACTGTTTTTAGATGCTTGTGAGTGAATTCTTATCAGATTTAATTAATCTCTTAAAGATTTTATGCTATGTGGAGTGGAATGTTTATTTTTATATTGCCTTCTGACCACTGAATTGATGCTAGTGAAAGGAAGATATCTAGGAGAATATATGAGAAGTAAATCTGTCCCCTTGTTATCTTACATGAACTATACTAGATAACTAAGTCTGTGATACAGTGTGAGTGTGTTGTGGTCACCTCGCTGTATGTTAATAGGTGAACCTGTTTATTTCAATAGGGTTTTTATGCAGCTCTTGTTATTTTAGTTAACCCTGTCCCTTCTGGTCTGGGATTCTACAGCTAGTTTTAGCTCAGGGCTCAGTAACCAGAATAAGCTAGAGCCAGGTTAGGCATCCGATGACCACATGGTAGTTTGTGGTTCAGCTGCATAACAGATTACAAGATACTAGGCACTAAGATGCCTAGTAGATAGGCCGATTCTGAGTTCCAGTGTCACATCATGGTTTCATCTAGTGAAAAGTTGTGTTCCAGGCTGGTTGGACAATAACTGGAGGGACTGCCCATCATCACAGATCGTGTCTCCAGGTCTCCAACACCAACGTGGATGCCAAATCGCGATCACCCTTAGGGGTCCCTGCAACTGAACTTTGCTGCATTCATCTAGAGGTATCTCTATTAATAACTATATACACTGTTATTTGTATACTGTTTCACCAGGACAGTTGTTGGCCCTTTTCTGATAACACGTGTTTGTTCATGCACTATTATTCATCTTTTCCTATATAAATCTTGAATTATTTACAGACTGGCTTGCATCTATATACCTGTGGTTAATGTTATATGCTGCTCCCTATTACTTACTAACTACTTACTATTAATTACTGATTAGTTTATTGGTTAAATTCAAGGAGGGAAACTCCTCTGTTCACAGAAACCCTGTGCTGGGTGGAGGCAGTGCCAACTTTATTATCAAGCCCACTCTTCCACTTAGCAAAGGTTCTGGTTCTGTAATTTACCTGTTTTGGGAGGGCCATTTCTCATAACCCCCAAAGGAGGACTACATATTTATATAAAGTATTTACAGGTATCGAGGCATCTTGGGTCGGGTCTTGGAGCAGAGATAATATTTCAGTGAAGTTCACTCCATCTTTCTCAAGATCACAAGGGTCTCTGTGTGGCCCTGTGATTTCTAAATATGCCCCTAGGAAACATCTACACTGGGAAGACTTCTTTTGTTTTCCTAGACAAAGGGGTATACTTGTTTAATGAAGAATGGTGGATGTAGGCTTAAGAACCCCAAATTGCTAAAATTGAAAAAAAAATTGTGAAACCTAGAAGGGAGATTACAGGAGAATGAGAACACCATTCATTTTTCCAGAAACACTGTTTTGGGATCTGTTGCCACCTTTACACAACAGATGTGTTTACAGCAAATCGGTGCCTTTCCAACATACTGTAAAGTAAGATGTATGCTTTAATATCAGGTACCCAGCAGCACACACTTTTTTGTCTCACCACTGCTGCTCCTTTTAGCTCCTGGGAGAGAAAAATACCAGATAGTTTCAAGTATAAAGGAGCATATGACTCACTCCCCTTCCTTTTATGTAATAGTACGGGTGATTGATAATTGTCCCTGCTCTTTTACATGGGGTTAAGGAGACAGTACTCCGCTATATGTGAGCTCTAACTAGAGTATTTGGAGCTTACAAAATCTTTCTACCCTTCTTGAAACCATTGAATGGAACATTGAGCAAAGAAAAAAATGAGTAGGTGCTACTGGGGAGATGGGCATTAAAGAAAACCTGCTACTTTTGCCTGCATAGACAAACTACAGCTTTGATTTAAGGATCTGAATATATTACATGGATCAAAAAAAGTAACACAACTGCCATGCAATAAAGGAGCACAAAAACATCAGATAATTGCAGCTAAAGCCAGATATGCACATATTCATGTTATGTGTAGTATGAAATTTTGTATCAAAACATTGCGATATCCTTAATTGTTGGCACGGATATAATAAAGCTAACCTGATTGGTTAGGGCATGTAATCAACAATGCTCCATATTCAGCAATGTTTTGAGGAGCATGGTGCCTCAAGTGTATGGTGCTCATTAGATATGAAGGTTCAATTTCAGTTACCAGCATGCTAGCTTGCATTTTTACAATGAACAAAAATATCAGGAGTAAAAAGAAAAACAAAATGGAGAAGTATCTAAATGCTGAATAGTAAGAAAGAGACAGAATATGAATTGAAGGATGCAATGACATTGTAAGTATGACCATATAGAAGCATATGTTATGACACAGAGAGATTTTTCATCTTGGTGTAAAATCTCTGCAATTATCAGTGTGTACAGCCAAATTAGAGCAAAGAAGATTGTACAGTGAATGAACATTCTATGGGGAATTTATTTTTTGTACTTTCCTACCAAATAGTATAAGGTATTATAAAACAAAGTATGGATTGCAGTTCTGTACCTAATTTAGTAAACTCTTCTTTTGTGATGATGAGTAGCTATGTCTGTTTGCAAGTTCAGTGCCTTTTAATTATTGCCCCTTCTGTAATGGGTATATGCCACCTGTATGTGGGGCCCTGTGCACTTGGGGTATGGGAGCAGGACACCCCTGATCTGGACTGATGTAGTGCTGAGCTGATCTAAAGAGCTCTCTGCAGGGCTGAACTACCAGGATGGTATGAGAGGACACTTAGGAGCAGAAAGAGAAACTTGACTCCCCTTGACCCTTGCCAAGCAGGTTTTGTGGCCTGGTGTTCAGGAGCCCCCAAAGGCCTATGGAGGATCTCCTTTTGTAGGAAGAAGGACACCCTGAGTAAGTAACAAGCTTTATAAACAGACTGTAACTTTACTGTTTTGGTGGACATTTAAATGTTATGAGCTTGTGCGACCACTGTACAGCAAGTGATGAAAAAGAATAGAGTGCTCTGCACTGTGAGCTTTTATCAGTGAATCTGATTTGTGAATGTGCTGCAATGTGTCTGTAACTGAAGAATTGTGCTGGAGTGTCGGTGCAATAAGGCAGAAAATGTAAATTCTCTGGACATTTATTCATTTCGGGTAACAGGCTTCAGGTCATTATCCAGGAGATTTTGTGCTTGGTATGAGCCAGGTAACCTTTCCCTAATTGTTAATCAAAAACACTTAAGCCTTCCTCTACATTATTGTTAAATCTGATTCTTGAAATCGACATTTTACAATTAACCTGCATCCAACTCTTAATCTGAGACCTAAAATTAACCCTGTTCTGCTAAACTGATCAAAGTATATTATCCTTGAGTGAATACTTATCCTTAAAGTGGTTCTAAAGGCAGACTTTTTTTATTTGAAGGCATTCTCTGCATTAATGTAAAAAACCTTCTGCAAGCAATTTTCCCCCCAGCCCCCCTAAATACTTGCCTGAGTATGATCTCGATCCAGCCATGTGCAAGAGAGCAGAGGCTCTCCTGGGTCTCTCCCAGACAGCAGCGGGAACCATTAGCTCCTGCTGCTGTCAATCACAGCCAGTGAGAAGGGAGTTTGGGGGGCGGGGCTGAGCCATGTTCTGTGTGTCTACAGACATACAGAGCCAGCTTGGGAGCACTAGTGCCCCCATAGCAAGCAGCTTGATATGGGGGGGGGCACTCAGAAATAGGGAGGAGCCAGGGATGCCAGCGTGGGACCCAATAAGAGGAGGATTGGGGCTGGACTTTGCAAAACCATTGCACACAGCAGGTAAGTATGATATGTTTGTTATTTTAATAAAAAAAATAGCATTTACAACCACTTTCAGTAACATGCTTTGTGGATGCCTCGAAGCTGTTTATGGTGTCACGGAACAGTACAATTTTCACATACAGCCTCAGCATACACTGCCAGTGCATATTTGGCCATGAAACTATTTTTTTCTTTTAGTTAGCTTGGCTTATAATTTTGTTTTTTATTTTTGTTGCACTGAAACATGTCCCCCATGCTCAACTTATTTTTTAATTTTTTTTTTACAGTACTTTTTCTCCTCCTTCCCTACAGACGTCAGTGGGACTCCCTGCTAAGTTCAGGTTCACCAATTTTCTGACAGTATTCAACTATTGGTGAATTGAACCTAGGAATAATGTTACTATTGTCTCCCACTGCTGTCAATCACAGCCAGTGAGGAGAAGGAGGGAGGGCAGGACTGAGCCATGCTCTGTGGGGTTTATTTACTAAAGCTGGAGAGTGCAAAATCAGGCTCACATCTGCATAGAAACTAATCAGCATCCAGGTTTTATTGCCAAAGTTTAACTGAACAAGAAGAGGTTACAAGCTGATTGGCTACAATGCATACGATTCTGAGTGCTCCAGTTTTAGAAAATCTACCCCTGTGTGTCTTATGGACACACAGAGCAAGCTCAGGAGCGAGCACAAACAAGTGCCCCCATTGCAAGTGACTTGCTATGGGGGCACTCAGCAGGGAGAGGAGCCAGGAGTGCTGGCAGGGGAAAAGAGGATGATCTGGGCTTCTCTGTGCAAAACCATTGTACAGTACAGGTAAGTATGACATGTTTGTTTTGTTTTTTTAAATAAAATGTGAGCCTTTTACACTCATTTAAAAAAAAAATGCACATCATTGATACCGCCAAAAAACTACTGATTTATCTTTTTGCATGTTCTATAAGCCTTTCTTCTACCTTTCAAATTTTACAACAACCAGTTAATACAGTCTGTGTCATTAGATATAACAACTATATTTAAAAGAATAGCAGAACATAATAGTTTCTTGGGTGCATGGTAATATGTTGTACAGCAGAAGATACTCAAGGACATATATTAGCAGAGCAACACTGCTTAGGGTGAGTGAGGTCTGCTATCAGTCCTCATCACGATTACCATCCTTAGCATCATCAGTGCTGCTCAGAGCAGGCAGCTGTCACAAATTCTTCCCACATGTCAATAACTTGGCCAGGTTTTGCTGGGATCCCTAGAGCTACATGCCAAGGTTGAAAGAGGCTGCCAGGGGGTATGCAGGGTTATGGTCTCCTAACTTTATGTAAAAAAATAGGATATAAGGAGAGAATTATCAAATTTAGCTAAGTTTCGTGTGTGAATTATCACACAACCATCATTATGTTAATCAACTACGCCTATTCAATAGCATAAGTACTGTTTCAGTCTTCACAGTATTGGTGAAAAAGCATGACATTAAAATTTTGTTGTGCATATTTGAAAAGTATATTACTTAAAACTTTATTACTGGTGCTGCTGTGGCCACAAATGATGTGTGATTAGGGTTTTTGACCACAAAACAACACTTCTTTATAGATAGATTTTCAGTAAAATGGTCTGGATACGCAAGCAGTTTCAGCCACCATTTGCTGATACCACTGAATGAAAAGATCCACTTCAACATTATAATATGCCACCATACTGCAAGCTGCTGCTTGCTACTATCGTAACACGTGCTCAAAATAATGTAATTCAATAGACAAGGAAATAAGTCTTGACAAAACGTATGAGAGCAGCTATTGCTGACCTCTAGGGACACACAAATGTTTCTGGGTTCTGACGTTCTTTAAACCTATTGTGAGACCCAAAATATGTGAAGTTATATCCAAACTCCATTGAAGTCTATGAGGTGGAGGAGAGGGGTTAACTGAATCTTAGAAATCAATTTTAGTCACTTTCACTGCCAATAGGCAAGGAATTATCAAACAAAGGGCATGGGGAACATGTACAAATGCAATTTGTTAAAACTACCATACAGCAGGGAGAGGGTCCCCCTTCTACTGCGACTTCGAACATGTCATGGAAAAAAACACCAATGCTTTAAATTACATGCTTCGGAGATGCCTTTAAGCTGTATGTGGTGTTATAGAATAGCACGATTCTCACAGACAACATATTATAGAATCACATGTTACATGTGTAATAGATTTCTTTTTAATCTTACATTATTGTTTGGGTTAAATACAACAGCAGCAGAACTCTATTACATCTTGAAAATTTTTTAATCCAGCATTAATAGGCCTAAATTGACTGGTGGAAGTAGCAGCCACAATAGATGTTAAATCTGTGGGAAAGTGTATGCTTGAAAAAATAAAGGAAAAGCCCTCAACTTAATTCAAATTGATCAGCGGCCTAACAAATGAGTCATATAGTGTGTGCACTTTTTTTAACAGTACAATGCAATGTTCTAAAAGTGCAAAAAAATACCCTTCAAAACCACAACCAGTTCCCCAAACCTACTCACATTCCTGGAATTCATAAAGACTGGTGCAGACAGATTTTGCGAAAGTGTCTCTCATGCATTCTAAAAGTGGTGCAAAATGCTCCAAATTTAAATTCCTGTCTAGATCTTGTATTTGAATTTGGCTTATGCTGCACCACTTTTAGAATGAATGAGAGACACTTTAGCAAAATCTGTCTAAGCAAGCTTTTCTATCTGTACGCCAAAAGAAAGTTGGTCTTAATTAGCTCCACTTTTACATTTAGTGCATTCAATGCAACACAATGTAAAAGTAGTGCATTCAATGTGACACAATGTAAAAGTGGAACATTTTAGAACTACCTGAATTTGGTGCATGAGTCGCTGTCAGAACCAAAAGTGTCACAAATGGTTAAAGAATTTGGCACAACACATTAACAAGAGGGATTATTGCCAGAAAAGTGGTGCAGAAGCTTTATTGAATTCCCCCTATATTTTTTAACTTTCAGTTTATAAATCCACTTGCATTCTGACTTTAATGAGAGATTTTCCAGATCTCCATTTTTGGCATTTTAATGTGATGCAGTGCCAAAAATTTGACCTTGGATTGCTCATATCCATGGTCAAAATGACATGCGTTTAGAGAAAGTAAATCTCCATCTTTTATATCTCTGACATTATCATAAATCCTCTTAGAGAATTCCCTTTTAGTTTTAACCACATAACATGCATTAAATAGCATCAAACAAATCCCACCTATTGTTGAGCAATAGTTAAAATGCTTTAAAAGAAAACCATTGCCCATTTGGTAGTCTTATTCAAAAACATGTTTTCTGAATAATCACTGTGTATCGGGGAGTCTTTTAAAGATTGTGCCCATCTAAATGTAATCTGTGGACAGTCTATAAAGCTGGCCATACAATATTAACCAAGACACTGTTTTCTGACAGTGAAACCCAACTGTTTGCAACCACTGATCAACAAAAGTTTTCCAGCATGTCACTTCAACAGAAATCAATCAAAAGATCAACTTCTGTTGAGTGGGGATGGCCACACACTGATTGATATTTAGTTGTTCTTTGTTGAACCCTTCATATTTCGATAACTGTATGGCAGTTTAAGAAATTGTTCAGATTTTCTGTTTCTATTCTTTTTGATGGTATGATATTATTATTATTCTTAAAGTGGTTTCAAAGCCTTAAGGTTTTTCACCTTAATGCATTTCATCAGTCCCCTCTTATACTGTATATACCTGAGCCTGATCCAATGCAGTGATGTGCACAACAGCAGCAGCTCTTGTCGCTGTCTCCCTCTTCCCTGGGCAGATTGATAGCAACAGAAGCCATTGGCTCCCACTGCTGTCAGTCAAATGCTATGCCGAGCCAGTGGACGCAGACAGGGCAGCTCAGGAACTAGCCTGCATGGATGCCTCCACGGGAAGTGGCTTTGCACCCAATGATTTTCAAAATAAGGTTAGAGCGGTTTATCAATTAATTTACAGCCATTTTCTCTGTATGGGTGTCAGGGCTGGGCTCTTGCTACTTCACAAGCAGCTCTTTTTTTCAGTGCTCAGAAGCTGCTCATCTGTCTGTTAATTGCCAGCCACTTGTTGTCTCCATAGTGACTCACCTAGATACCATTACCTGCCTTATTAGTCCAGCCTACAGCCAGCCCTTTTTGCTATTTTAGCAGCCTAGCTCATTTCCTCTGACCTTGTGTGGTCTATGATCTCCAGTGTGTTCTTGCCTGTGTTCCTGTGTACAACTCGGTCTGGCTGACTTCTCTGATTCCTGTTTCTGAGTTTTTGCTCCTGACTATGCTGACTTCTGGTTTCCTGACCCTGGCTCATCTGATTACTCGCTTTGGCATCCAAACCCTGACTTCTGTTTTTGACTATTTTCCTGAACTGTGTTATTTTTGCTATTTCATTAAAGGTGTGATTTTTAACAGCATTTTCTTTCTCCGCCTGGTTTATGGTTCCTGAGAATGAGCTAATACCCTGAGATAATTTACCTGCCATGTTTTTATTCATATTCTTATCTACCTTTGGAAACACGTAAAATGTAAGTTTAGTAGGTCGTTCACCTATAATAAGTTCTCTCATGCAATTTGGGACAAAATTCTCATGTACTGCTTCTTTAATTATGGAAATATATTTGTGATGGAAACTCCTAACTAGGTACATTATTGTTTTTAAATTAAGTTTATACCTTTCACACAGGAACGAATAGCCCTCCTATATGATAGCATAGTGCAGGTGACAGGGTCTCTTTAAGTAGATATCAGGGGTCTATTTGATCCCCAATGTCACCTCTGCACTCTATTGAAGCGAATGGAGCACAAACTGTGCTTAATCAGCTTATTACCTGGCAATAGTGGCTGGGGTTTGACAGCTTTGAACCCCCAAGTGCTTAGAGCTGAGTATTTTTAGGTTCCTAATACCCAAACTACTCACACTGCTCTCAAAGCTGCTTAGACTTAAGCTGGCCATGGATGATTCCCCCATCCACACATTCGAGGTGGATGGGGGAATCCTCCCCGCTTTACCAGCGTATCCTGAAAGCAGAAGGACTCCACTGTTTAACCATTGCAGCTGACAATTGTGCAACTTTTATCCAATAAGATGGCTGAAAAGTTGGTAGATCTTTCTGACATCAGAAATCTTAAGAGTTATAGTCGTGCACTGGAGAGATTGTGGCGTAAAACCAAATCTCTGCAATCATTCACGCTATATAAATCTGCTTTCTTAACATACAATTCCTCCCTCTGTGCTGCAAAACAAGCCTGCTTTGTCACTCTTATTAATACAGTATCCCTGTCATCTAGTCCTTGTCATCTCTTCTCTACTTTTAACTCTCTACTTTCTCCACCTCCACCTCCATCCAGTAACTCACTCACTGCTTACGAGATTGCAAATCATTTCAAAAACAAGATTGATGCAATTCGTAGGGGCATCTCTGCTACACAGACATCCATCCCACTAAGCATACCTTATGCTAAACCTCCCTCAACACTTTCCTCTTTTAACCTTGCTACTACTGAATGGGTCACTAAAGTTTTCTCAGAAGCCCGTCTCACCACGTGCCCCCTGGATCCTGTCCCCTCTCAACTACTACTGTCACTCTAAAAGTAATGGTAGGTAGTGAGCGCATGGAGGGACAAAAACAGCTTGTACGAAAGGACAACCCTCTATATCCTCAAAAGCATAAATAACGTAAAATGCAGCACTCATAGAAATATAAATATTAATAAATCACAGTGAGATATACTGATAAAATGAGTGACAATGGTGAGAGTACACGGAAAAAATTATTATAAGTGAAGTGCTCTAAAAATAGCGCTAAGGTGAATCATAATGAATGTTAAAAAGTGTTGCGCTGAATAACAGTGAAAAGTGGTCAAACAACACTGTAATAGTGACAATGGTGAAATGTCCAATATAAATGAAATAATCAAAGCAAAATAGAGATAAATAGTCCACAATGTATCTGAGATAAAAGGTGAAAGGTGACTCCGTGATAAATTACTTCTCTTGAATGCATTCATCAGAAGCGCATATGAAATGCACATATAATAAAAAAGCTCCTCCACAGGTTTGGCTCATCCACTGTGATGCTCACAGTATGGGAATAACACCACTGGCCTCACACAGAGTTAAGGGATGACTCCAGCAGAACTTTCCACCAAACAGCAATGAAGCACAGCCCCACCTTGAAGGGAACAGCTCACAAAACCAGGCCACAAAAGGAGCGCTTATGGTGCAGTATTATTTATTAAAATCTTCCACGTGGAAATTAAATGGCAAAATGACACCTACAAAGATAGCCGCCGGACCTCCGTGAAGACGTGGCAGCGTGACGTCAGTATGACAGGCTCCTTCCTGATGTGTTTCATGTGCATGCACGTTATCAAAGGGAACTGCCTCCTACTGACGCCATCACATGCCATTATATAGCCCCAAGAGGACATAAACAACATCCAAAAGGACCTGTTTAGTGTCCTTCAAAAAATCCGGGGTTGAGGTGACCAATGGCTGTAGGAAGAAATCAAGGATGGGCTCAAGGATCGGTAAATATATTGATTTCTTCCTACAGCCATTGGTCACCTCAACCTCTGCTTTTTTGAAGAACACTAAACAGGTCCTTAATGACATAAAAGGCATTCCGGTTAATCCCTCTACTTTTTTAATTACAGAGGATGTAGCTTCCCTTTACAGTAACATAAAACACTCTGATGGAATTTTAGCTGCAGAATTTTACTTGAATGAGGCTGATGATATCCCGTTCGATCAAAAGAAATGTATTTTAAAGCTTTTAGAATTTGCAATGCAGCATAACTAATTTTGGTTTGATAATAATTTTTATCTTCAAATCACGGATGTTGCAATGGGGGCCAAATTTGCACCAAGCCTTGCTAATTTATTCATGGCCAGATGGGAAGAAGATATAATATACTCAAGAGAATGGCCTGAACTAAGTTTTTACTTATCGATATATATAGATGACATTTTCCTTTTGTGGCAAGGAAGTGAAGAGTCACTACTAAATTTTTTTAGCACTTTGAATTATAATGATCTCAATATCAAACTCACTTATCAATATGATCATAAGGAAATCAATTTTTTAGATTTACCATTAAGAATGAAGTTGTGACTAAATCGTTTTTTAAGTCCACAGACAGGAATAGTTATATACCCCTAGATAGTTGTCATCACCTCCTCCTGGCTTCAGAATATACCTAAGGGTCAGTTTTTAAGAGTACGTAGGAACTGCGATAGTCTCGATGCCTTTTTTCCCAAGCTGAGGTCCTGAAAGGCAGATTTTGGGAAAGAGGGTATAATACCTCTTTTTTTGAACCAAGCCATAAAAGATGTGGCAGAGATAGACAGATCTTTTCTCCTCACATACTCGAATGAAAATAAGCCCACACTGCCAATTTTTCAACTCAATAAAAAGAAATATCCAGGATTATTAAAAAAAACTGGGGTGTACTAAAAAATGATCCAGTGCTTACTGACCTCTTACCTGATAGGCCAGAAATAGCCTTTCGTAGAGCTTGCTCTCTGAGAAATAAAATAGCACCCAATACCATAGACCCACCTAACAATACATCTTTTTTCTCTGATATGAAGGGTTTCTTTCCATGCAATAAATGTGTCTTCTGTAAATGTGAGTGTACCCGGAAAAGAATGAAAGACACTTTTACATCTTACTCTACTGGCAAATGTTATAACATGGAATCTCTTATTACTTGCAATAGCACACACATGGTGTATCTTTTAGAATATCCATGCAAGAAACAATATATTGGCAGGACCATGAGAAGACTGAGAGATAGACTAAGGGAACATGTTTACAACATTAAGAAAGAACATTCCCTTTCTAAGCATTTCAGGTACTACCAGGGGCAGACTGACAACTCATGGGGCCCCCAGGCAATAGGGGATTATGGGGCCCCTGTGTCCTTGCCCAAACTCAAAAAAGCCTATGAAAAAGGTACCAGGGGCATCTCATGGGGCCCCCTACTGACCCCAGGCCCACAAGCAGTGCCCGAGTTTCCAAATTGTCACTCCGCCCCTGGGTACTACCATCACAGGGATCCTTCAGGTTTGAAGTTTATTGGGATTGATTTGATTCGCCCACACTGGAGAGATAGCAACAAACACAGAGCTGTATCCTTGCGAGAAACATGATGGATTTTCGAGATGCAGACTCTAGCACCCCATGGGCATAACATAGATTTTTATATACGTTGTTTTATTGACAACAGCTGAGTTATCCAGCGTGCCAGGTTTATACAATTTTATTCCATTCTCCTTTTTGCTGGCACAGAATAATCAGTATCATTTTCCTTTTTCTCTTGTTTTTACCTACATATTGTTGAGGTTTTTTTTATATGTACAGTATAGGTGGTTACACATACTGTACATACCGCTATATCCAATACATATGTGTTCTTCCCTCATTATTTTTATCTATATGTTTTTATGTATACTTTTTTTTCCTCTTTTATCTTTTATATATATTTTAATGAGTGTTTTACTCATATTCATTGATATTTGGCCCTTTTTTAAATAAATTTGAATTTAATATTAATTGTCACCGCTGGATTGACACATCTGTTATGACCGTACAAATATATATATATATATATATATATATATATATATATTGAAACTTTTTAGAGTTAACATTGTTTTGACTTATGCCTTCCTTTATACATGTTTTTTAATATCAATTGATTTCAAATGCATTTAATATGTTTTATTAGAATATTTTTTAACTGTTTTATGGTTGCATATGATCACCTAGGGTTGCTGGCATTTGTAGTTCCTTGTGGCCACAATAAAATGGCGACCGTGGTATTCTGATTGCAAAATTAGCCTGTCCCTTTTACCCATTCATTTGGTGGTACTTATATGCAGTTCTATGAGTAGTTTTTAGCTAAATATGAGCCCAATTGATAAGGATTATATCCCTATTTTGTTTTCTCTTTTGTGATGTATTCATCCCAGGTCCTTTCTTTCAGATGTTGTTTATGTCCTCTGATCTTCTTTAAAATGGCTTTAAAATGGCACCCAGCTGCGCACACGCTATATAAAGGCATGTGATGGCATCAGTAGGAGGCAGTTCACGTTGATAACGTGCATGCGCACGAAACACGTCAGGAGGAGCCTGTCGTACTGACGTCACGCTGCCGTGCCCTCAGGGAGGTCCGGTGGCCATCTTTGTAAGTGTCATTTTGCCATTTGATTTCCACGTGGAAGATTTTACTCTAATAATAAATAATGCTGCACCATAAGCGCTCCTTTCTTTTGTGGCCTGGTTTTGTGAGCTGTTCCCTTCAAGGTGGGGCTGTGCTTCATTGCTGTTTGGTGGAAAGCTCTGCTGGAGTCATCCCTTAACTCTGTGTGAGGCCAGTGGTGTTATTCCCATACTGTGAGCATCACAGTGGACGAGCCGAACCTGTGGAGGAGCTTTTTATTATATGCGCATTTCATATGCACTTCTGGTGAGTGCATTCAAGAGAAATAATTTATCACAAAGTCACCTTTCACCTTTTATCACAGATACATTGTGGACTATTTATCGCTATTTTAGCTTTGATTATTTAATTTATATTGGATATTTCACCATTGTCACTATTACAGTGTTGTTTGACCACTGTTCGCTGTTATTCAGCGCAACACTGTTTAACATTCATTATGATTCACCTTAACGCTATTTTTAGAGCACTTCACTTATAATAATTTTTTCTGTGTACTCTCACCATTGTCACTCATTTTATCAGTATATCTCACTGTGATTTATTAATATTTATATTTCTATGAGTGCTGCATTTTACGTTATTTATTACTACTGTCACCACCTTCTTCTGTCCTATGCTCCCTCACGCACATCTTCAATCTCTCCCTCTCTAATGGTGCCTTCCCCACCCCTCTAAAGCATGCACAGATCACTCCCATACTTTAAAAACCCGTGCTGGACCCCACCAGCCTGAACAATTTAAGACCCATCTCCCCGCTTCTGTTTACCTGTAAACTCTTAGAACACTTTATCAACAATCGCCTGAGTTCCTACCTCACTGACAGCAACCTTCTTGACCCTTTACAGTCTGGTTTTCGCTCACTACACTCCACTGAAACTGCCCTACTAAAACTCACTAATGATTTACTAACTGCTAAAACCAATGGCTACTACTCCATACTCTTACTACTTGACATCTTTGCGGCTTTTGATACTGTTGACCATCCTCTCCTCCTCAAAAAACTGCACTCTCTTGATCTCTTGTACTCTCTCCTGGTTCTCCTCCTACCTATCACAGGACTCCTTCAGCGTTACCTATAACTCTGTTTCCTCCTCTCCACTTCCTCTTTCTGTAGGGGTCCCTCAAGGTTCTGTCCTTGGACCCCTACTCTTCTTCATCTACACCTTCTCCCTTGGTCACTTGATAAACTCCCATGGCTTTAAGTACCATCTCTATGTTGATGACACACAAATCTATCTTTCTACTCCTCACCTCAGCCCTTCAGTCTCCTCTCGCATTACTAACCCACTAAGTGACATATCATCCTGGATGTCACTCAACTTCCTCAAACTAAATCCTTCCAAAACGGAACTCCCTCCAGCTCATGCCCCCTCCCGTGACTTCTCCATCAAGATCAATAATACAACCATCAGTCCCTCCCCTCATGCCAGGGTACTAGATGTAATCCTGGACTCCCATCTGTCCTTTCAGCCCCAAATCCAATCATTGTCCAAAACTTGTAGACTTCACCTCTGCAACATCTCCAAGATACACCTGTTCTTAACCTCTGATACCACTAAGCAACTTATTCACCCCCTTGTTATCTCTCGGCTTGACTATTGTAACTCCCTCCTTATTGGCCTACCTAATCGCAGGCTATCCCCTCTTCAGTCTATCATGAATGCTGCTGCCAGATTCATCCACCTTATTAAACGTTCCCTCTCTGCCAATCCTTCCACTGGCTTCCCATTGCCCAGCGAATAAAAGTCAAAATATTAACAAATAATGTATAAAGCCATTTATATCTCTGCCCCAAATTACATCACCAATCTTGTCTCCAAATATCACCCAAACTGTCCTCTCCGTTCCTCCTTTGACCTCCTGCTCTCTAGCTCCCTTGTCTCCTCCCATGCTCATCTCCAAGACTTCTCCAGAGCCTCCCCCATCCTCTGGAACTCTCTACCCCAATCTATCTGAATATCGCCTACTCTGCCCACTTTTAGGCGATATCTGAAAACCTACCTCTTCAGGGAAGCCTATCCCGCCTTCAGCTAATAACAGAATCTTCTATTCCTCATATAATTTCATCCCCCACAGTTATTACCTTTTGTACCACCAGCCCCTCCCTTCAAGGAGCAGGGCCCTTCTAATTCTCTTGTTTTGAACTGTATCGTTGCTGTATTGTCTCCCTTTATACTGTAAAGCGCTGAGCAAACTGTTGGCACTATAAAAAATCCTGTATATTAATAATAAAGATTGACTTCTGTTCAATTTAAGTGGCCACACATGGGTTGAAATTAATCCAGTTTCTGCTGAAGTGGCCAAATTTTGATCTATGGCTGCCTTAACTGAGATATGCTTTGGCAAGGAACACGCAGGTTGATGAAAAGATTACAAATAGCAGAGAGATGACCTCAGTCTACTGCTGCTTCTTCCCTGTCTAGCCAGCAGGCTGGGATTAGGGACAGCACTATATTCCTAAACTGTATGTGGTGTCATCCTCCTGGCTATTTTGTGAGAAGGGGCTGTATAAATCTCAGGACTGAATAGACAGAGATACAAATCCGTTTTGCAGGTATATCATTTATATATTTAGCTGCTTTTCTGAAGTTCACCTTTAAAACTGAAGTTTTATAGCTTTAATTTATAACCTCAGATTTAAAACTGAGGTTATAAATATAACAACTGTCAATGCAAGAAGTTATTGGCCATTATCTAAGTTGCAAAAAAGACCTAAATAAAGAATGACTGGCAAACACTGAATAAAATTAAAGCACAAGCAGGTGTGAAGAACAGAAGGCAGATTCCCTTTGGATGTGTCATCATTTCATTATCAGCTTAATACAAATAAACAAACTAGATGGCTATATACAAGTTACATTATGTACATTTCAATTTTCCCACTGTAGAAAGCATTATTTTATCTGCACAAAAATGCATTTCAAGTTGAAATACCATTCATTAGATAATGACTAGTTCATAGCTACGTGTTTCAGGTCTGCATGTTTTACAAATGCAAAGTAATGTAAATGCAAAGCTGAGGTACATTTTTGTGCATTAATGTGTGTTAAAAATTGTTATGAAAATTAACCACTTGAGCTCCCTAAGATTTTACCCCCTTCATGACCAAGCCATTTTGTTTGCTATCCAACACAGCAGTACTAAAGTGTTAAAACTGGCAATTGCGCGGTGATGTAATGCTGCACTCAAAATAAATTTGCATCACTTTCTTTCACACAAATATAGCTTTCTTTTGGTGGTATTTGATCACCACTGAGTTTTTAATTTTTTTTATATAAACGAAAATAGACCGAAACTTTTGAAAAGAACCCTCAATATTTTATTCTTTCTGCTATAAAACATAAAAAAATTAAAATCAAATGTCTTCATATATTTTGACAAAAATATATTCTGCTACGTGTCTGGCTAAAAAAAATCTCAATAACTGTATATTGATTAGTTTGCGTGAAAGTTATAGTGTCTTCAAACTATGGTGTGTGTGTGTGTGTATATATATATATATATATATTGGATTTTTTTAAATACTGCAAATGGAGGTGATCAACGACTTATAATGGCGCTGCGATAGTGTGGAGGACAATGTGACACTAACTGACGCTGAGGGGAACAGACTAACTGCTACTGGCACCAGTGACAATAATACAGTGATAATACTGTACACTGTCACTGTACTAATGACACTGGCTAGGAAGGGGTTAACATGATCTAGCAGGGGTGGCCAACCTGCGGCTCTCCAGCTGCTGCAGGACTACAAGTTCCATCATGCCTCTGCAAGTCAGTAACTTCCCATCTTTGCAATGCCTCATGGGAAATGTAGTTCCACAACAGCTGGAGAGCCACAGGTTAGCCGCCCCTGATCTAGGGTGATCAAGAAGTTACATTTGTACCTAACTATGTGTAATATGCATAAAGTGTGGTGCTTTTACTAAGAGATTTCTTTGTTTCTCTTCCTTGATTTGCGTTCACTCTGTACAGAGCCCTGTGTTGATTTTCAACACAGAGTCTCTGGGCTGTAATTATACATAGCCAATCAGCAGGTCATGAATCATTGGCTGGGACTTGTACAATCACAGCTGGTGTTGGCAGGAGGGGCGTGCATGCACGCGCCCTATACCTGGAGGCAGGTAGCTACATACCAGTATGTTGCTGTGCCTACATGGGCCACATGTCCGGAATACAGTGTGGGTGGGCAGTTCAGAAGCGTCACAAAAGAAAGCATGAACATGCCACTAAAAGCATGCATCATAAAGCATAACTACATGTAAAAATGAATGCAGTATCTCTCATCATAGATGTACATTTTGACATAGTGTCAAGAAAGCTCAGGCCTGAAAAACTTTGCATGCACACAGAACTGTCCACAGATCTCTGCACAGAATCAAGGCCATGTGCAAGTCTGCGTGTTTAAATTGACTTTGGCGTTCAGTGGTCTATCTCAAGCACTGCAAGGCTCAAAATCACTTTTGAGTGGTCCTCAGCTCCTGTGATCTGTGAACAGACCCTGCTTGCTTTGTATTTTACTCTGTCTTAGCTTCTTATTTTGACTCCTCTGGTACCTGACCCATGGCTTGTTACTTGACTTTGCATCCTACTTACTGTTCTGGCTTGCTTCTGCTCATTTACAAACTTACCTCCATCTGGATCCTATTCACACACTTTACTACTGCATCTGTACTTGAACTGCCTGACTACTGACGAACCCTGCTCACCTGACCATGTTCCTGTTGCCTGCTCTCACAAATTTTGTGAAACATCTGGCATGAGTTTCCTGCCAATCTACAACTACCACTCAGAAGTTTATTTTCCTCCCAGCATCTTCCTTCTTAAGCCATTGGGTGGGAGTCACTGATCATGATGTAATCCCTGTACATGCTCATTGGAGTTGTATTGCCACAGCAATAGTCTCCACTCTTTGGCAATTGACAAACACCTAGTGTGTACACTGCAATGTATGTGTTCTTCAGGCAATGAAAATTAAGAAAGAATGCTGGTAAGAAGAGAAAGGAGTTTCTGGTAAAGGAGACATACATCACTTCTACTAAAAAATAAAAAAAAATTTCGACTTGCCCAAAAGATTTTTTTTTTAAATCAAGCTCACTTTAAGGCCGAGTTCCGATCTAAAAATAAAAAAAGTCAGCAGTTATAAATACTGTAGCTGCTGACTTTTAATAAAATGACATTTACATCTCCAGGTGTCCAGCGATCTCCACAGCCAGGCTGATTTCCTTAAACGCATTCAGGTGCAAGTGTCGGCAACTTAATTAAGGGAAACCGGCAGTGAAGCCTTCTGGCTTCACAGCAAGTTTCCTACTGGCATGCGCAAATGGCGCTGCGCTTTGTGATCTTCTGGAAAGGGTATATACCAGTGTGCAGAGGGTCCATCAGAATTTCTAGTGTTAATATGTGGTTACACCCCTTTAGCACCTGATGGATAAATGTATGCACTAGCTATTGGGATTTGAGCACAGGTATATCTTGTTTGTTGTATTGTTGGTCAGTAACCAGACCTAGACCTGGTAGCTCTCCCCCACTTTGTCTTTTCCCCTATATTGGCATTGTGTCCACAGTAGCATTTGTGTAGGCAGAGCAGAGTAGGACTTGCCATAGAGGGATTACTTTGACGCAGTTGGCCAGCTTAAGCATGTATTGTAATATGTGTGAACTAAATATCCCTATTTATTGCATAGTCTGCTTGAAAGGGTATATACCAGTGTGCAGAGGGTCCTTCAGAATTTCTAGTGTTAATATGTGGTTACACCCCTTTAGCACTTGATGGATAAATGCATGTACTAGCTATTGGGATTTGAGCACAGGTATATCTTGTTTGTTTGCGCATTGTGATTAGTCCCGCAATCTTCTGGGACCTGTGATGTGTACTGCGGGGGAAAGGAGGGGAGGCCGGAGATCGACGCAGTGAACTCAACTTTAAGTGAGAGTGAGTACCTGTCAAAACCAGGTACACACTCCTCCCTGTCCCCGAAAAAGTGCCAAATGTGGCAGTGGAGGGGGAGGATGCCAACAAGTGGAACTTCCCCTTTTGGGTGGAGTTCCACTTTAGGTAACAATTTTCTCCTGTTTTAAACATATTGTATTCATATTTTAGGCAGCGTGGGCGTGATGTAAACATTTTAAGCCTTAGTAATCAGCATATGGAATAAATCATATGATATAGGAATAATGATTTGCAAAGTCTTCTTTGTTAAAAGCAGTAAAACCCCAATGTCATACTAACAGATGCTGAAGACACTCTCATTATGTAGCCAGCAAAGAAATGTTGTGAGTTGGAGTGGTAAAATCTGAAGTGGACATGCAGGAACCTTGGGGTGGAAACGTTTAAAAACATCCCCAAAGTGTGGCAAAAGAGAATAAAATTTATACTATGCATAAGAAAAGTACCTTCACTAACATGTTTCCGGACCTATGCCCCTTCATCAAAGTGGGGTGTAAGGTACTACAAAAGCCTCTAAAGATGCTAGGGAAAGGACTGATATTGGCACCCAAATGAACTCTCTATGACTGACAGTGCAGTCCAGGAGTGCGTGATGCATGTAAACAACGAGCTGTCAAAATCCAAGGGGCTCAAAAGGAGCCAGCATGGATGAGGAAATTTTAGATGGGGGATGGAACAGAAGTGGAATCCTGCAATCACCTAACCAAAGTTTCCCTACCTGAACAGCTGAGTAATATTAAGATATTGTAAAGGAAAATGTATGCCTCTCAGACTACAAGAGAAATCCTGTATCTACCACTATGAGTGCAGGCTAGGGAAGGAGCTTGTCCCAGCTCCAAGAATCTGTTAAAGTGGTAGTAAGCTAGTTTTTTGTTGTTGTTGTTTTTCCTACAGGTAAAAGCTTTATAATAAAGCTTACCTGTAGGTAAAATGAATATCTCCTAAACATGCACCGTTTAGGAGATATTCTCACTTTTTTTAAAGCAATGAATGGCATTCCCGTGCCGTTCCTTCAGAGCCGTGTGCTATGGCTGGGACATCATCGCGGCCTGACCTGTCAGACGGCCAGAGCTTGCAAACCCGGAAGGAAGACCGGGTGAAGATGGAAGCCTCTGCGGCAGTAACAGCGTGACACTGGAGGGCTTCATTTTAAGGTAAGTATTACATAATGTACTAGTATGTGATGCCATACACATAGGTGAACAGATAGAGTAAGACACTCATTCCAAAACTATACCACAAGACAGCTGGCAAGCAAATAAACTACAGCAGTAACAGGGACAAGATGGCTCTGCCTTTGGGAAATCATCTCTGAAAAAAACTGTCTATTTTTGTCAAAAACTACAAGCATCTGCCACAAAAAATAAAAAATGCAAGCTGCACTCCAAAACTTAACTCTCCTTTGTATGTTTAATTGACAAAAAACACTGCATACAGTCTCCACCTGAAACCAACCTTCCTGCATGTGATTCACTGCTGCTGACTTGCTCACAAGGATAGGGGAAGTTCCCTATCCTTGTGAGCGTAGGCGGCTCTAGGCTTTGTGAGGCCTTAGGCAAAACTTAGACATGAGGCCCCATTCATGCCCATAATGGGAAAAATAATTCAAGCGATAAAAATGGCTGCAAAAAGATGCACGGCTGGAGAGCCTTCCTGGAATGCTAGGGTATAATGGAAGCAGCCTCCCTGCTTGTACAGCTCAAAGCACACAGGTGATCAGTACCACTTCCAGGGCACCTTCTTCACCCATCAGACACATGCAGCCAATTTAACATCTGGGACTCAGTGAGGCGACAACCCCTTCAGGAACTTCCCATTCCCAGTGCTCGCTCAGCGGACTCACAAACCCCGATGCAGTGCTAAAAACTGGGGTAATGCATTAGGCCCCTGTGAGCATGAGGCCTTTAGTGACTGCCTAATTTGCCTAATTAACCACTTTCCCCTCCACCCTATAGCAGAAATACTGCCACAGGGTGGCAGGGCTGCACAAAATCATATATATATATATATATATATATATATATACTTGATTTTGCATTTCCGGGTAGGGGGTGCTCATAGCAATACAAAGCAATGTGCTGACACAGTGAAAGACACACACAGCACACAGGAAAACAGCACATAGTTAACCCTTTGATTGCCCCAGGTGTTAACCCCTTCCTGGCCGGATGCCAGTGCTTTTTATTAGCACTGATCACTTTATTAATGTCACTGGGGATGTCAGTGGCACTTAGTCAGTTCCCCCCCAGTGTCAGAATGTTTGACACAGTCCCGCTATAAGTTGCTGATCGCCGCCATTGCTAGTCTAAAAAAAAATCCAGTATATATACCGCCATTTGTAGACACTAGAATTTTCACATAAACCAATTAATTTACACATATTGAGATTTTTTTTAGCAAAGACATGTAGCAGAATACATTTTGGCCTAATTTTATGACGAAATTAAATTTTTTCAATTTTTTTACTGGACATGTTTAACAACAAAAAGTCAAAAATATTGTCGGTCTTTTTTTGTTTATAGCGAAAAAAAATAAAAAATGCACAGGTGATCAAACACCAGCAAAAGAAAGTTCCGTTTGTGGGAAAAAAAAGAACATAAATTTAATTTTTGTGCAGCGTTGCATGACCGCGCAATTGTCAGTTAAAGTAACACAGCGCCTTATCACAAAAAATGGCCTGGTCAGGAAGGGGGGTAAATTCTCTGGAGGGAAAGTGGTTAAAGAGCCACCTCTGTTTGTCAGCATGCCAGCAGTGGTAAAACGCATTTATGAAGGTTGGTTTTGGGTGGAGACAATATTGTTTGCAGAGTTTTTTTCACAATTATTAAACATGGAAAGAAGAGGCCAAGTTTTGCAGTGCGGCTTGATGGAGAGTGTAGACCAGCTGTCATGCCTTCAGCAATTTGTTCTTTGTTAATTAGGCATTATTAGTATGCCTTATCAGTTTGTAATTCTCTGTTCATTGTGTAACTGCTCCATCTAGTGGCTGTTTGTATACACTGCATCTTTTCACAGTAGAAGTTTGACCCATTTCAGCTTCCATAGCTTGTAGCCTATTAACTCTGATTACATCATCAGCCATGCTCATAGCAGCCATTTCCTCATCACAGACTCCATTCCTGTGGTATGCTGGTAGGATCCAGCCCTCACATTCAGGTTCACAATAGCATCGTCGGTACGTCTACACACATGTCTATATCTTATGCATCTGTGTTTTATGTAACCTACATGTCTTACATGTGTTTATATGTGCATTGCCTTACTGTAATGTATAATATGCTTTGTCACATGGCAGACAGTGTTACTAAGCGCCTTATTTTCTGTTCCTCAGTTTCACCTCTTATATCTTTGCAATAAAGACAAAGTTGGACGTTGCTTCTTTGTCAACTCATTGCCGAGAAAGGTTTAGCTGTCTGTCAAGCTATGTACCTTCACACATAAGGAGGACAGAACAGTGAAACGACGGCTTCTTACAAGCTGGATACGAGGACTGCGACTCCTGAAGTCCTGACTGCAGCGAAACGGTGGCTTCTCACAAGCTGGATAAGAGGAACTACGCAGCATCGCCACCCGCAGCGGTTGCAAGTGTGCTAACCCGTTCACAGCATCATCATGTCAGCAAGGGAATCCGGACAGTTCGAGACAAGGTCTCGCATCTCAGTTAACTCCAGAGGCTCAGGGAGATCTTTGAGCAGCTCCACCGTCGCCGTTGCCCGCGCGAAGGCCGAAGCCGCCAAAACCCGCGCGACATTTGCCGAACAAGAAAGACAATTAAAAATAGAGAAAGCATGCACGGAAGCAGCTCTAGAAAAGCTAACTGTGGAAAAAGAAGCTGCAGCTGCTGTAGCAGAAGCAGAGGCTTTAGAGGAAGCAGCAAACTTCACAAGCGATAGACTCAGCTACATGAGTAGGCCCGAACCCAGTCTTCACAATAACTTGCAACGCACTTCAGATTACGTACTGCAACATGCTAAGTCAGAAGACGGCCTAAATCCAGGTCCAAGAGCGACATCAACCCCTGCTAAGGAGCTCCAACAGACTCCAGTCATACAACAAGCGACCTCAGTTAACCAAAGACCCTGCATGGAACAAGTCGACGGTTCCATAGAACATCAACCCTCAATGCAACCTGCATTCAAACCCACAAATGATCGCAGTATGGTCAAACCCTTTAAGGAAGAACAAGTAGATGGTGCCTATTACAGCAACAATCTGTCAAACAGAGATACAGGTATGTCAGATTTTCTAAAATTCTTTGCCCGACGTGAGTTAATAACCAAGGGACTCTCCAAGTTTAATGACAGACCTGAAAGCTATAGGTCATGGCGATCATCATTCAGGAATAATATTAGAGATCTGGATCTGTCTGCATGTGAAGAAGTAGATCTTCTTGTCAAGTGGCTAGGAAATGAGTCGACAGAGCATGCAAGGCGGATTAGAGACATTAATATTAACTACCCAATCAGAGGGTTAAACATGATATGGGAGAGACTTGAGGAGTGTTACGGCTCACCAGAAGTGATAGAGAACGCACTTTTCAAAAGAATTGAGGATTTCCCTAAGATCCAAAACAAAGATTCCCAGAAGCTAAGAGAACTGAGTGAACTGTTAACAGAGCTACAAGTTGCCAAAACTGAAGGAGACTTACAAGGTCTGGCATTCTTAGATACTGCACGTGGTGTAAACCCCATAGTACAAAAATTACCGTACAACCTGCAAGAGAAGTGGATTGCTCAAGGCTCCAGGTACAAGCAACAGTACGATGTCTCGTTCCCTCCATTCTCTTTCTTTATGGACTTCGTGCACCAACAAGCAAAAACTAGGAATGATCCCAGCTTTAACTTCTCGATGTTTGACACCGCTTACCCCAAATCAGGTAAACCTATCTCACTTCGTAACATGAAAGGTACACCGGTTGCAGTACACAAAACCAGTGTGTCTCTTAAAGACTCCTCAAACAAAACCTACAGTACTACAGAGTCTGAGACGATCTCCACAAAGGACCCATGCAGAGAATGTCCTCTACATAAGAAACCACACTCATTGTTGAAATGCAGAGGATTTAGAGGAAAACTTCTCAGGGATCGCAGAACTTTCCTCAAGGAAAACCACATTTGCTACAGGTGTTGTGCCTCAACCTCTCATCTTGCAAAGGACTGCACAGCGAACATCAAATGCTCAGAATGCAACAGTGAAGCGCACAATACAGCTTTACACCCTGGGCCAGCCCCATGGACTCTCACACCCCCAGACCAGGCTGTAGAGCACGGCGGGGAGGAGGGAGACACAGTACCTCCTGAAGTGACACCCCAGTGCACCCAAGTCTGTGGAGAAGGTCTTAGTAACAAATCTTGCTCCAAGATTTGTCTTGTTACAGTTTACCCCATCGGTCATAAAGAGAAAGCGGTAAGGTTGTATGCCATCCTTGATGACCAAAGCAATAGATCTCTTGCAAACTCAGCCTTCTTTGATATCTTCAGTATTAAAGGACACTGCTCTTCATATTCACTTAAAACTTGCGCTGGTGTGAGTGAAGAAAAAGGCAGAAGAGCTACTGGTTTCCAAGTCGAATCCATAAATAGTGAAGCATCCCTGCAACTACCTACCTTGATTGAATGCAATCAGATCCCAAACAATAGAGAAGAGATTCCTACACCTGAGGCAGCATTACATCATGAACATTTAAAGACCATAGCGCATCTCATACCTGCACTCAACCCAAAGGCCCAAATAGTACTTCTCCTTGGGAGAGATATCATAAGAGTCCACAAGGTAAGAAAACAAATAAATGGTCCTCATAGTTCTCCATATGCTCAGAAGCTCGACCTGGGGTGGGTCATCATAGGTGATGTTTGCCTAGGAAATGTTCACAAGCCAACCACAGTGAATTCTCTTTACACAAATACCTTGGAGAATGGACGTCCATCCCTCTTTCAGCCTTGTCCTAACAGATTCCTTCTAAGAGAGAAGCCGGCAAGTGTGCTATATCCTGACTTTACAGAAACCGAGAACCACTCTTGCAGTGAAGACCAAGATCACTTGGGGTGCACGGTGTTCCAGAGGACAAAGAAAGACCACAAGATAGCTCCCTCTATTGAAGATGAGGCCTTCTTGGGCATAATGGAACAAGGATTCTTCAAGGATAAAACAAACACCTGGGTTGCACCACTACCTTTCAAAACACAGAGACGTCATCTTCCCAACAACAGGTATCAGGCCTTAAAACACTTCTGTTCACTTAGACGCAACTTTCAGAAAAGACCAGAGATGATGGAACATTTCTTCTTATTCATGAAAAAGATGTTTGAGAACAATCATGCAGAAGTAGCTCCACCCCTAAAAGAAAAAGAAGAATGCTGGTATCTACCAATCTTCGGCGTTTACCACCCTAAGAAGCCAGGACGAATCCGAGTGGTATTTGACTCCAGTTCACAGTATGAGGGAGTCTCTCTCAATGATGTCCTTTTGACAGGACCAGACCTCAATAACACACTTCTCGGTGTCCTCATCAGATTCCGTAAAGAACCCATCGCTATAGTTGCCGACATACAACAAATGTTCTATTGTTTCCTAGTAAAAGAAGAGCACAGGAACTTCTTGAGATTTCTTTGGTTCAAGGACAATGACCCTACTCAAGACATCATAGAATATCGCATGAAGGTCCATGTTTTTGGCAACAGCCCATCTCCAGCTGTCGCTATTTATGGACTCAGACTCTCTGCTCAAGAAGGTGAAAAAGACTATGGGAAAGACGTTAAGAAGTTTGTTGAAAGAGACTTCTATGTAGATGATGGCTTAAAGTCGCTTCCCTCACCAGAGGCTGCAATCAGTCTACTCAAAAGGACCCAGAGTATGCTTTCCTGTTCAAACCTCAGACTTCATAAGATAGCTTCAAACAGCAAAGTTGTTATGGAAGCCTTCTCTACTCAAGATCATGCCAGTGATTTGAAAGATCTAGACTTAGCGACAGACCCGATACCCATGCAACGCAGCCTAGGGCTCAGCTGGGACCTCAAATCTGACACCTTTACCTTTCAGGTCGACCAAGAGCAAAAGCCTTTCACACGACATGGAGTGTTATCTACCATTAACAGTCTATATGATCCACTTGGATTTGCAGCTCCTGTGATCATCCAAGGTAAGACTCTGCTCAGAGAGTTAACCACAGATACGTGTGATTGGGATTCGCCACTTCCCTCAGGGAAAGAAGCACTATGGATAGCATGGAGAAACTCTCTACAGGCATTATCTAACTTACATATCTATAGGCCATATGCCCACTTCTCCCCTGCAGAAGTTCAGTCTAGGCAGCTGTGCATATTTTGTGATGCTTCGGTAAAAGCAATCGCTGCAGTCGCTTACCTTAAAACTATAAACATTAAAGGTCAAGTCCAAATTGGCTTTGTAATGGGCAAGGCAAAACTGGCACCAAGCCCTGAGATTACCATACCAAGACTGGAACTTTGTGCCGCTGTTCTGGCAGTAGAGCTGGCAGATCTCATTGTGTCAGAAATAGATATAAAACTTGTCAGTACAATGTTTCATACAGACAGCAAAGTAGTATTGGGCTACATTTACAATGAGACTAGGAGATTCTATGTCTATGTTCATAACAGAGTTCAAAGAATTAGGAGGTCAACACAGCCTACCCAGTGGTGCTATGTACCAACTGACCTCAACCCAGCAGACCATGCTACAAGAGCTGTTCCAGCAGCTCACCTTAAAGATACTACGTGGTTTACAGGGCCACCATTCCTCTACAAACCTGTACTTGACACCCTGGAGAAATACTCATTTCAGCTATTAGAACCAAATGCTGATGCAGAGATTCGTCCTCATATTTCTGTACTCACCACAAGAGTTTCTCACAAAGAGCTTGGATCCAAACGATTCAACAAGTTTTCTACGTGGAAATCACTGAACAGAGCTATAGCCGGCTTGATCCACATAGCCAGATCCTTTAGTGCCACACCTACAGGATCAGATCACTGCAAAGGTTGGCATTACTGTCACAAGGCCCATACAGTGGATGAGCTCACACAGGCCAGAGACGTTATCATCCGTTGTATCCAACAAGAGGTTTATACTCAAGAATTTGAACTCATCCAAAATCAAAAGAGTGTTCCTAAAGACAGTTCCCTCAAGAGGCTTGACCCCTTCATAGATGCTAATGGACTGTTGAGAGTTGGGGGACGTATTTCAAATGCAAAGTTCGAGAGTAAAGAATGTAATCCCATAATACTTCCAAGCAATCACATTGCATCTTTACTTGTACAACACTACCATGAGAAGACTAAACATCAGGGACGTTTGTTCACTGAAGGAGCTTTACGTACAGCTGGATTTTGGGTAGTGGGAGCGAAAAGACTTGTGAGTTGTCTTATTTTCAAATGTGTCACTTGCAAAAAACTACGTGGTATGTTTCAGTCACAGAAGATGGCTAACCTCCCTGCGGACCGACTCAGTATAGAACCTCCCTTTACTAATGTTGGTCTTGACGTGTTTGGTCCCTGGTCTGTCACCACACGGCACACTAGAGGAGGCCAGGCAAACAGCAAACGCTGGGCAGTTATATTTACATGCATGAGTATCAGGGCTGTGCATATAGAAGTTATCGAGTCTTTAGACACATCCAGCTTTATAAATGCTCTCAGACGTTTCATCTCCATCAGAGGCCCAGTTAAACTAATCCGCTCTGATAGAGGTACCAACTTCGTTGGGGCCTGCAAAGAACTGCATATCCCCTCAAACATTGACAGTGACCATGTAGAGAGATATCTTGCCGCCCAAGACTGTAAATGGACATTCAACCCCCCACATGCGTCTCACATGGGAGGCTCTTGGGAGCGTATGATTGGCATAGCTCGCCGGATCCTTGATTCTGTTTTTCTACAGCTGGGAACTTCGAGGCTCACCCATGAAACCCTCTCAACCTTCATGGCCGAAGTAGTGGCGATCATGAACGCCAGACCTTTGACTTCAATATCCAGTGATCCAGAAGATCCCTTCTTGCTCACCCCTTCCATTCTTCTCACCCAAAAAGTCGGTACAGCATCGGCTCCTCCTGGAGAATTTAGTGCTAAAGACTTGTACAAGTGTCAGTGGAGACGAGTGCAGACTCTAGCAGATACCTTCTGGGATAAATGGAGAAAACAATACATCTCTACTCTACAAGTCCGGAATAAATGGCAAACCAGCAAACCCAATATGGAGGTTGGTAATGTTGTTCTTGTCAAAGACTCTCAGTCAAGAAGAAATGACTGGCCTTTGGGACTGATAACCAAGGTGTTCCCAAGTGAAGATGGGAAAGTCAGAAAAGTGGAGGTCAAGGTCTGCAGACAACAGGAGCCCAAACTCTTCCTCAGACCCGTTACTGAACTGGTTTTGTTGCTCTCTCCAGGGGTGATTTAATGTGGTATCCTTTAGATACCAGACGGGGAGTGTCATGCCTTCAGCAATTTGTTCTTTGTTAATTAGGCATTATTAGTATGCCTTATCAGTTTGTAATTCTCTGTTCATTGTGTAACTGCTCCATCTAGTGGCTGTTTGTATACACTGCATCTTTTCACAGTAGAAGTTTGACCCATTTCAGCTTCCATAGCTTGTAGCCTATTAACTCTGATTACATCATCAGCCATGCTCATAGCAGCCATTTCCTCATCACAGACTCCATTCCTGTGGTATGCTGGTAGGATCCAGCCCTCACATTCAGGTTCACAATAGCATCGTCGGTACGTCTACACACATGTCTATATCTTATGCATCTGTGTTTTATGTAACCTACATGTCTTACATGTGTTTATATGTGCATTGCCTTACTGTAATGTATAATATGCTTTGTCACATGGCAGACAGTGTTACTAAGCGCCTTATTTTCTGTTCCTCAGTTTCACCTCTTATATCTTTGCAATAAAGACAAAGTTGGACGTTGCTTCTTTGTCAACTCATTGCCGAGAAAGGTTTAGCTGTCTGTCAAGCTATGTACCTTCACACATAAGGAGGACAGAACACCAGCTGTAGTAGCTAATGCCTGTTGTTCGTGTGTGATGAAAGGAGCAAGTTGTGAGCGGAGCCCTGGGTTCTTGTTCATGTTCTGGTTATAAAGCATCCAACACTGCTGCTCACTGTAGCCCACTGTTGTAAATTACTGATACTGTCTGTAACCTTCTCTTTGTGTCCTATACACATTCCCTACAATTTGCAAAAATATCTCCCTATACAACCTGCACATTCTGTTCCTACCATGGTTTTTTCTACAATCAGAAATAATACCTTTCTGTACTGCCTGATCCCTTAGCCACAGGGAACAACGAGGAATGCTGTAAATAGGCTATGATTGATCCTATGGAGGTCCCAAAGCTCCCAGAAACATTTTGGGAATCCAAACTCTCAAAAACGTTGAAATCGGAATTTGGGTTTGGCTATCAGAATCAGTAAAATCTGACCTGAATTTAAGATTTAGATTTCAGTATCCTTTCTAATTATGGGTATCTTGTACTTTTACCATATGTTAAAAATAACTGCAGACATACCCAAGCAATAACATCTTCTACTGGGAAAACAGTGTTGTACACATAGTAGAAAACTGCTAAGCAATGCTGAACCAAAAACGTGCAGCAGGACGAATATGCAGTTATTGGTTTACTGGAAAAATATTTGATATTGCAAGTATAAACTTCTGTTTTCTAGTTTTGCTACTTACAGAGTAAGGAACTAGCTCTCCTAATGTCCATATTTCAGTTGCATACTTATAGAAGAATACATTTTCTATAATTGCTTTTTGTGATAATGGCAAAAATGCTTTATATTAACATCAATGCTTAGTATTTAATTACCATACCAAGTTGTTGTTACTAATTTTAGTAATCACTTTTTTTTCAAACCACATATCAGCATATGTCTATTTCAGAATTTTGTATGTACTAAAAAACTCAGTTCCCAAAGATTATTGCACAGGTTTATGCTTCTAAAAATATATCTTCCTGCTGACTAGTATCAGCAGTGAGTTACTATCTATTCAGAGTAGGAAAAATAGTTAAAATATTGATTGATGAGATACCAATTTGTGAGAAATATGGGCTTTTATTAGTTAATTGTTCTTTTCATGTGGAAAAATGATTCAACTTCAATGCATTTTAATTTTTTTTCAATTGAATTTTTTTATTTGCAAATTATTATTATTATTATACAGGATTTATATAGCACCAACAGTTTGTGCAGCGCTTTACAACATAAGGGCAGACAGTACAATTACAATACAAATGAATACAGGAGGGATCAGAGAGCCCTGCTCATTAGAGCTTACAATCTAAGATGATCATGATAGAAAATAATGAACACGTAAAAAACTCAATTTGTGAGAAATAGGGGCTTTTTATTTAATTTGTTAATTTCATGTGGGAAAATGATTCCACATCAATGCATTTTTTTCTAATTGAATTTTTTGATTTGCAAATGATCGTGACAGAAAATAATGAACACGTAAAATAACTCAAGCATTTTTGTAAATTTACACTATTGTGAATGCATGATACTTTGTACATAGCCAGAAATATATTGAGTCTCATGCTGTTTTCTTTGGCACTATTTATTGCTCTGGAAAAGGGTCATATCCATTTTTTATCGAGCTGCTATGAGACTGAAGGTGATAGAGCCACTCATATTCCTCCTGGCATGAAAAAAAGCACCAGAAGATGAAGTAGGAACTCATTTGCTTTGCTTTGCTGCTCAGGGAATTTACAGTACCTAAAAAAAATCAACTTGTTTCACCTGTTGCAATAGAATCCTACATTTCAAATATTACCATGTATTTACCCCCATTTCATATCAGATTTAATTTAAATTCTGTAAGTGCTAAATGTTTACAGGTGTACAAAATTAAATTCATTTACATTTTCCACATAGGAAGAAACAAATTGTGAACATTCCATATTGAGCTAAAGTACATTCAAAATACTGATTGTGTATATGTACTGTATATAGCCTTTGCATCAAAGTAGATCTAAACCCAATCATTAAAATACAGTATCATAAAAGATTTAACATGTTAATGTAATTTACAAAAGTATTTTGATATTTTTAAATTTGCAGATTTCAATAAAATATCATATTGGGGGTTATTTACTAAAACTGGAGAGTGCAAAATATGGTGCAGCTCTGCACAGAAAACAATCAGCTTCCAGGTTTTATTGACAATGTTTGACAAAGTTAGAAGCCAGTTACCACCAGATTCTGTGTGCACCAGTTTTAAGTCTTGTACACACGATGAGAATACCGGGCGAATGATCATCCAGGTTTTTTTGCATTCTAGTCTCATATCAAAAATAAAGAGGTTAATAAAGTGAAAAAAAATTTTGTACGACAGAATACAACTTCGGAAGTGATGTAATGTATTCTTTCCTTTCTGAGCATACGTGGTCTTGGCCTTCCAATTTTTTTTCATTTGAATACTGTACCGATTAAATAAAAATCAATCTTTCTGGTATTGTACAAGAAAAACTTTTGTGTTTCAGATAGTTTTTCATGAACCATCTGATTAACATATGAATTGCTTCAAAGGTGGTATTTTTCGGTACGATATTCTGATCGTGTGTACTAGGCATTAGTAAATTGTGATCCTGCCATGAAAGTCATTGTTCAGGCACTTTTGTTATGGAGTGACAACTCTGTATCCCTGTCTCCAAATTGTGCTCTTGCATTGTCTTCCTGTTACATGAGCTTCTGATGGAGATTACATGTGGTCATTTCAACATACATTATGCAGGCATGGTCCACTGCTGTTGCCTTGGTAGATTCCATGCAGTTATGGCTAGAATGCAAGCATGTAGATCAGCGGTTCTCAACCTGTGGGTCGCGACCCCTTTGGGGGTCGAACGACACTTTCACAGGGGTCGCCTAAGACCATCGGAAAACACATATTTCCGATGGTCTTAGGAACCGAGACACCGCTCCTCTATCCGTCTCCAGGTGTGGGCGGGATGACATGCCGTCCCTGTCATCTGGACACACCCCCGGGATCAATCCTCGCCGGTGATTGGCCGCCGGAACTGTAGCTCAGGAGAGGCACACAGGCGGCCAATCAGGAGGTGGAGCTTGGAGAGGAGAAGCCGAGCGGCACCGCGAAGATCGAGCGAGTGAAGAGGAGGAGAGCGGCCGGAGAAGGAAGACATCTGACCGGTAAGTGTCTGTACCATGGGAGAGGGAGGGAGCGAGCGAGCCCAGGCTGGAGCAGGGGTCAGCAAGGTAAGTATCATTGGTGTCAGTGGGAGGAATAGTGCCCCATTATTGGTGTCACTAATACCAATGATGGGGCACTATTCCTCCCCCCACTGACACCAACGATGGGGCACTATTCCTCCCCCCACTGACACCAACGATGGGGCATTATACCTCCCCCCACTGACACCAACGATAGGGCACTATTCCTCCCCCCACTGACACCAACGATGGGGCACTATTCCTCCCCCCACTGACACCAATGATGGGGCACTATTCCTCCCCCCACTGACACCAACGATGGGGCACTATTCCTCCCACTGACACCAACGATGGGGCACTATTCCTCCCACTGATACCAACGATGGGGCACTATTCCTCCCACTGACACCAATGTTGGGGCACTATTGCTCCCCCTGATACCAACGATGGGGCACTATTCCTCCCACTGACACCAACGATGGGGCACTATTCCTCCCACTGACACCAACGATGGGGCACTATTCCTCCCACTGATACCAATGATGGGGCACTATTACTCCCACTAACACCAGTGTTGGGGCACTATTCCTCCCACTGATACCAGTGATGGGACACTTTTCCTCCCACTGACATCAGTGATGGGACACTATTCCTCCCACTGACACCAGTGATGGGGCACTATTCCTCCCACTGACACCAATGATGGGGCACTATTCCCCCCACTGACACCAATGATGGGGCACTATTACTCCCACTGACACCAATGATGGGGCACTATTCCCCCCACTGACACCAATGATGGGGCACTATTCCTCCCACTGACACCAATGATGGGGCACTATTCCTCCCACTGACGCCAATGATGGGGCACTGTTCCTCCCACTGACACCAATGATGGGGCACTATTCCTCCCACTGACACCAATGATGGGGCACTATTCCTCCCACTGACACCAATGATGGGGCACTATTCCTCCCACTGACACCTATGATGGGGCACTATTCCTCCCACTGACACCAATGATGGGGCACTATTCCTACCACTGACACCAATGATGGGGCACTATTCCTACCACTGATACCAATGATGGGGCACTATTCCTCCCATTGACATCAGTGATGGGACATTATTCCTCCCACTGACACCAATGACGTGGCACTACTCCTCCCACTGCAAAATTACAGTTATGAAGTAGCAACGAAAATAATTTTATGGTTGGGGGTCACCACAACATGAGGAACTGTATTAAGGGGTCGCGGCATTAGAAAGGTTGAGAACCACTGATGTAGATAATAAATGTTTTTTGATTGTAATATGTTGTTACCGTTGTAATCCATTTGCTTTAACTACAGCCCATTAATTAATATTGGCACCTTATAATGAGTGTTGTAGCAAAGTCATCATGTATTGTCCCACCCAACCCTTGAGTCGCTTAGAAGAGGCTATGATCTTCTATGTTCTCCTGTAATTTTAACAGCCCCTTGATCTTGCTTTTACAAATCATGTCATTGGACTGACTGTCATACAACATTAGCCCTGTGCACTTAATGAGCACACACAGAATGTCCTGCTCATCAGAGGAAGATGTTCACCTCTACAACAGAGTGGCTGTGTAAACCCAAGATGGTGGAATTGAATTCAAGGGGAAGATTTTGTATTTGACAGCTCTTTTGTAGAGGCATGGTAGAAAGATGATATACAGATATTTGTTGAATATCTAATTTATTTCATTACTAGAGTTGTGGACTTTCTGTTATTTATTTATTTGTTTTTATATTCTTAACAATATACTCTACATAATCTCTTGAAAGCATCAGAGATATTATATTAAAATATCAGCCTGTCCTAAAAAAAAAAGATTCTTCAATATCCTCACATGGCAATGTGTTGTTTGAACTTAATGTTATTATGTAAAATATATGCGATAAAAAGACATAGTGCTGCAGTGCAAAGCACTATAAGCATGTTTCAGACATAGCCCTATGGCAAGGCAACAATAACTTGATAGAAACCAAGAAATCCTCCCAATTTCAAGAATTGCTTGTGATTACTGGGCTGTTTTTGTTGCGCAATGGTGCAGTAATGAGTGTTTCAGGCAGTCTTTATAGCACAGGTAGATTTTCTAACCTGCTGGAAATTTGTCTTGGGAGCAGATCTCAGTCCTTAGATAGATGAAAGAGGAAAGGATCCAACTTATTGCACGTGTGTTGATGTCAGCACCAGCTAGCGTAAAGATCACAGCTGTTTCTAACAATTATTAGAACCACGCAAAGAAAGGCTCATCTCATATTCTCAGGGAGATAACTGTGATGTCTTTATCCTTCTGCATAGCTACAGATACAGAAAACTCATTTCGGGAAAACACAGTTGACAGAGTTGGAACACATCTGGTCCACTAATACAGACAAATCATTTGTGCATAGCTTGGAAAGGTATTGAGAGCTGCTGTAGCCTTCCCTGCAAAGCTACCCCAGGTGCAGAAGCCTTACAGATAATTACTTCATTTTAAAAGGTTGCTGAGTCTAGCAATCACAAACATAAATGTCACGGACCTATCTGAGAATATTTTTTCCAGCTGGGCTTAGGGTCTGTGCATCTGCTAATCTGTCTCAGGGGATTTTGTGGTCTCTTTACACAGTTTATTAATTACATGGGTGTTTTCACCGAACCTAAGTTGCTAACCTGCACCAAATGAACATCAGATTTCTAACTATAATCCAATTCCTAGATGTTTAACCATTTCAATACCGGGCAATTTTACACCTTCCTGCCCAGGCCATTTTCCAGGTTTCAGCGCTCTCACACTTTGAATGACAATTGCGCGGTCATACAACACTGTACCCAAACTAAAATTTTATCATTTTCTTCACACAACTAGAGCTTTCTTTTGGTGATATTGAATCACCGCTGGGGTTTTTATTTTTTGCTAAATTAACAAAAAAAGACCAAAAATTTTGAAAAAAAAACACATTTTTCTTTGTTTCTGTTATAAAAGTTTACAAATAAATAATTGTTCTTCATAAATTTAGGCCGAGATGTATTCTGCTACATGTCTTTGGTGAAAATAACCCAAATTAGGATGTATTATTTAGTTTGTAGGAAAGTTATAGAGTTCACAAACTATGGTATAGATCTGAATATTGATTAATCCTGAAGTACTGACAGCCAATCTAATTTCTTGAGGTCCAAGAATGTCAGAACAGTACAGATATCCCCAAATGACCCCTTTTTGCAGAGTAGACAGTCCGACGTACTTCATAAGAGGCATGGCGAGTTTTTTGAAGTTGTATTTTTTTTGTCATAATTTTTCGGAAAATGAAAAAATTTAAAAAAATATTTTCACTATTTTTTTTTTTACATACTGTCACCAGTGCAGTACAGCGTCATCATATAACTGGCATGGCGGTGAACAGAGACACTAACTGGTGACAGTATGAAAAAAAAAAAAAAATATTTTTTTTTAATTTTTTTAAATTTTTTATTACCGTATATACTCGAGTATAAGCCGAGTTTTTCAGCACATTTTTTGTGCTGAAAAACGGCCCCCTCAGCTTATACTCGAGTCAACGTCTGCAGATGTCTAGCAGGGGGACAGAATAGAAGGGAAACTAAGTACAGGGGTGGGCAGGGGGCTGCTGTCTCTTACCTGGCTCCGGTCCCACGACGATCCACTGGATGTTCGCGCGGCTGCTCGGCTCCGCCTTCTCACCAGTGATTGGCCGCCAGAACTGTAGCTCAGGAAAGGCACACAGGCGGCCAATCACCGGCGAGGAGGCGGAGCTGAGCGGCCCCGCAAAAATCGAGTGAAGAAGATGCAGGTAAGTGTGCCGTGCTTAGGTGCTGCTGCAACCACATATGCTGGCTGCAGCAGAACCATACTGGAACAGGGGTCAGCAAGTGTCAGTGGGAGGAATAGTGCCCCATCATTGGTGTCACTGATACCAATGATGGGGCATTATTCCTCCCACTGACACCAACGATGGGGCACTTTTCCTCCCCCCCACTGACACCGATTGGGCACTATTCCTCCCCCCCCCACTGACACCAATGATGGGGCACTATTCCACCCCCCACTGACACCAATCATGGAGCACTATTCCACCCCCCACTGACACCAATCATGGGATACTATTCCTCCCCCCCACTGACACCAACGATGGGGCACTTTTCCTCCCCCCCACTGACACCAACGATGGGGCACTATTCCTCCACCCCCCCCACTGACACCAATGATGGGATACTATTCCTCCCACTGACACCAATGTTGGGACCCTATTCCTCCCACTGACACCAATGATGGGACACTATTCCTCCCACTGACACCAAAGATGGGGCACTATTCCACTGACACCAATCATGGGGTGCCTCATTTCCCACCCTCGGCTTATACTCGAGTCAATAGTTTTTCCCAGTTTTTTGTGGTAAAATTAGGTACCTCGGCTTATATTCGGGTCGGCTTATACTCGAGTATATACGGTATTTTTAATTTTTTTATTACATTTTTTTTTATTTTTTTTAAGATTATGTTTTCATATTTTACTATGACCAAAGTAGTACAATGTTACCATAGTAACATTGTACTACTTTGGGGAAGTGATCAGTATTTTTTTATTTATTTTTTTTACACAATTTGCTTATAGCAAAGAATTACTTTGCTATAAGCAAGCAGTTACGTGAATGAAATCGATTCATTCAGCTTTTTTTTTTTTTGTGCTTAGCTGTGATTTGGTCACAGCTAATCACATGACATGTGCATGTGATTAGCTGTGGCCATTCACAGCTAGGCACTAGTATACAATGGATGGCATGAATGAAGCCATCCATAGTATACAACTGTCATGTGACCTGCTGTGATTGGTCACAGCAGGTCACATGGTACCAGCAACGGGAGCCGGTACACGGATCTGTCATCGGCCGTGTCCGAGGTACACGGCGGGTGACAGATCGCGCTGCTGCGCCGCTCTGCATTAGTGCAAACTGCGCATGTGCGGGAGCACGCCAAATAGCGTGCACCCGGAATGCAGCAACACCTTTGAAGCCGCCAAACGGCCATTGGCCGGGCGGCAAATGGTTAAAGACAAAATATGGAAAAATTAGATGAACAGGCAATATATCACATAGTTTACAGTATGGCTAAAATTATTATGTCCAATTTGCACAACTGTATATCTTAGTCTCCAATGTAACAATTTATCAAGCCAGAAAATAAAACACTTTATAAATGTAGCGCCCCTCTATTTAGCTAGGGGCAGCTAGATAGGCTTTCAAAGAACAGAGGTGTACCGCTCAGGCAAACAATCCAGATCAATCCACAACAGGTGCAGGCTCCGGCTCGCCACCACACATGATGCAATAGGAAAAAGGGTCAGCGGCACACCGGAGGATAGATGAATATCAGGGGCGGACTGATCTTTTGTAAACACGGGCACTGCCCGAGGGCCTGGGGTCAGTAGGGGGCCCCATGAGATGTCCCTGACACCTTTTCATAGGCTTTTTTGAGTTTGGGCAAGGACACAGGGGCCCCATGATCCCCTATTGCCCGGGGGCCCCATGAGTTGTCAGTCCGCCCCGATGAATATAGTGTGTATTTATCTATCCATAGGTCACACAAAACACCAGGACATGAATACAGGACCTATATTCATGTCCTGGTGTTTTGTGTGTTCTATGGATCAATAAATACACACTATATTCATCTATCCTCCGGAGTGCGGCTGACCCTTTTTCCTATTTAGATAGGTTTTCAGCTAGAGGCTGGATAGCAGCCTGGTGTGAGTCAGTGTGGGATGAGTCAGCCAGGTTCAATTTAGGTCAGAGCTGAGGGCTCTGCAGGTCAGTTCCCTGATACCTCCCCCTGCTCTAGAAACTTGAGACGTTTCTAGAAGGCAGTGAGTGGGGGTGAGGAGGGGCTGATCTGCATACTTAGGGGATCTAAGCAGGATCAAGCAGGAGGCTTGGCATGGGGCCAGGACAGCCCATTAATATGAGAGATCCTGATTAGCAGAGAGTAGTGCCAGGTGGAAGATGGAATGAGAAGGCTGGAGTGTGGAGCCTGGGAGGGGGCTCAGGAAAAGGGGCCTACCTGCAGAAAGGAGCTGGAAGGGAGGATCTTTCAGTCTCAACCATTCCCTGAGAGAGGACAACCTGGGAAGCAGGGAAAGAGCCAGCCCAGCATAAGCCGGGAGGCAGCCACAGACCCACAAGCTTGGGGAGAGGACTGAGTGAGTAATCCCACACCCCCTGGGCCAGATAAGGGGAGAGGTCATTCTGGTGGGAAACCTGACTAGCCCCCTTCTGGGACTGTTGATTTAAAAGTGGCAGTTTCTGGTCCCCTTTGCTCAGGGATTCCCTCAGGCAGCTGGGTAGAGAGGATAATTCATCTGTGGTCTGAGGTGGTACACCAGGGGAGCTGGAGAGCTCTCCAAGAAGAGAATCTTTGTTTGTAGACTTGTACATAGTTGCTAAGGAGTTTTCCTCAAATTGCAGTTTCTGTGGATACCTCATACACCCCCTATCCGAGTTCAATACCCCTTAATAAAACAAAAAAAAACCAATCTCAAGAACTGTTTACTGTCTCTAGTGTGTATGGTCTGAAGAAAATGTGTGTTACCTGGCTGTGGAGGATTACAGGGGGACCCAAAACTTACAACTCCTAAGGAGGTAGTACTACATACACATTTCTGTTATTATTACATGATATTTTTTTTTCTATGTCACTAAGCTGTGAACATTTCCATTATGTTTCATGGCCGGTTCACATCAGATACAGTCCAGTGCATTTTCTTTCTGCATCAAAAATGCATGGACAGTAGATTATATGGGTTCCAATGGCATTGTTCACACCAGTACAGTCAGTTATAGTGTGTTTCAGTGCAGAAAAAAATGTAGAACATGCTTAATTTTCTCTGCACAAATCTGTACTGGAACATTGCAAAACTCATCAAAAACATACCGGAATGCACATGAACGCACCTAAACACATCAAAAATACACCGGAACACATTGCATTAAAAAAAAGAAAAACAAAAAGAGAAAAAATGCACTAGAATGCATTGAAACAAATAAAAAATGTGCATGTAGAAATGCATCTGGAGTGAGTTTTTGTGGTGTGAAAAAAACACCTTAAAAATAACCTACCTTAGACATACTGTATATTGTAGCAATACACAACTCAGAAGCAGCCAATACGTAGCTTAAAGAATATGTAAACATAACTTTTCATATCCTTGGTAGGTGCCTGCTGTACCATGTACTTGTATGAAAAAGTATCCTGTTCTCTTTGTATTGCTTCCTTTGTGTGAAATCCCTGATGTTCCTGCCAGTCCCCCTGCTTTCCTATTAAAAACTGACCACACTAGACATGAGGGCACAGCATGGTCAGCATGGTGCTTGATCTCCTCCAATGACCACACTTGTCCGCCCCCTTTACAGCCCTTCACTGTGAATATCACCGTACTGATGTTTCTCCACCCACAGCTTTCTATGAGAAAAAAGTATATATAATATTTGTTTCTATCTATACACAAATGTGTTGCCTTTCATTTCTGTTTTAAACTGAATGGGTTGTTGTACAAGGTAAGTTTACAAACACCTTAACCACATCCCGACGGACCATAGCAGATATACTGCTACAGGGCGGCAGGGGTGCGCAAAATCACGTATATACATGATTTTGTATGTTCGTGGCCGCGGCTGTCAATCATCGGGTCCCGGCCGGTGATTCTCCGCCAGCGCCCGGTGATTACCAAGCATCTCTGATGGGGAGGAGGACTGCTTTGTGTTCTAACAATCCTCCTCTCTGTCGGCTCAGGCACATTGCTCGGGATGGTTGTGCACAGCACAGCCATCCAGAGCAGTGTGCTTACAGTGAAGCACACTGACACCGCCCCCTAGTAAAACACTCCCAGCACACAGTTAAGCCTTTGATCACCCCACAGGTTAACCCCTTCCTGCCCAGTGCCATTAGTACAGTGTCAGTGCTTTTTATTATATAACTGTAGTGATATCACTGGGGATACCAGTGACACCAAGTCAGTTCCCCCCCAGTGTCAGAATGCCCGCGCAGTCCTGCAGTCCCGCTATAAGTCACTGATCACTGCCATTACTAATAAAAAAAAAATTTAAAAGTTCCTGCATCTATACTACCATTTGTAAACGCTATAACTTTCACGTAAAGCAATTAATTTACATGTATTGGGATTTTTTTTTTTAGCAAAGACATGTAGCAGAAAACATTTTGGTGTAAATATATGCCGAAATTTGATTTTTTAATTTTTTTTACTGGACATGTTTAATAGCAAAAAGTCAAAAATATATATTTTTTCTCAAAATTGTCAGTCTTTTTTTATAGCGCAAAAAATAAAAACCGCATAAAAGAAAGCTCAATTCATGGGGAAAAAAAGGTTGTAAATTTCATTTGGGTGCAGCGTTGCATGACCGCGCAATTGTCAGTTAAAGTAACGCAAAAAACGGCCTGGTCAGGAAGGGGGATAAATCCTCAGGAGGGCAAGTGGCTAATGTTCTTTTTTTTTTTTATAAATATTATTTATTTTCAAGTCTTATACATGTCATTTCAACATTTCTATCATTATAATTATCAAAACAATAATTTATATACTTTATTTAACCATATATATAACTTCCTTTTCTTACCATCCCCCCTCCCAAACTCCCCCTCCCCTCCCCACCATCCCTCTCCCACCCACGCTCCACTTTCCTTTTTCTCTCATTAACTCCATGTCTTTCTGTTATTCCTAAACTCTGTTCTAATTCCACTTCCAGGAATGTTATCTCATCATATATTTCCCCTTTACTTTATATTCTTCCCAGACTTTCCATTTATTATTATACAACTCCAACTTGTCCTCGTACGTATAATACAATCTTTCTGTCCCGGATAGCTGATTTACTCTACTTATCCAATCCTCCTCAGTTGGCACCTCTCTTTTCTTCCAGAACCTGGGGATCAGACTCTTTGCTGCGGTAAACTAATGCCATATCCCGGAACTCTTATATACTTTCGTAGAGAGCTCCGAGACATGGAGGAGGCATAGTTCTGGATCCAATCCTATATTGATTTTAGTAATTTTCCCTATTAAATAAATAATCTTCCGCCAAAACACCTGTATTTCTGAACACTCCCACCACATGTGATACCACGTGCCAACCTCACCACATCCTCTCCAACACATCCGTGACAACTCCGTATTCATCTTGTGCTCTACATTAGGGGTAATGTGCCATCTATTCAAACACTTATAATTTATTTCTACTTCCCTCATACTAATATTTTCATGAATTAATGTGAACATTTTCCTCTTCTTCTCCTCCTCTATTTTTCTTCCTATGTCTCTTTCCCATTTCTCTATGTGCATTAATTTTGTGTCAGTGTCAATCTCCAATAATATCTTGTGTATTTTTGCCATTCCGTGTCTACCATTTCCCCGTGACTCAAATAATCTCTCGAATGGGTTCCAATCTTTTCTAGTTCTTATGGGCTTTGAGAGACTCTCAAAAAAGTACTTCAGTTGGTAATATCTTAATCTATCCATCTTGTTTAAAACTTCTCCCGTTCTGTCTTCCATATCCTTATATGACCCAATTTCCTCCCCTACCATTATATCTCTCAATTGCGCCTCCTGTTTTATGATCCATTTCCCTGCTATACTATCCATACCTGGGATGAAATATTTTGTGTTCCTAAGTGGTATTAATTGTGAATTAAAAACCCACCCCTTTTGTCTGTGTAGTAAATCCCATTCTTTTAAAACATTCAAAGTATACTTACTGGTGCTCTCCTCTAATTCCCTATATTGTGCTGGTACCCAAATACTTTTACTTAAACTTATTCCACTCAGTGCTTTTTCAATTTTAACCCAACTTTAGTTGGTCAAAAATTCTCGCAATAATCCCCGCTCTATAATATCTCCTGAAATCTGGTACTCCCAATCCTCCTCTCTCTTTACTTCTAGTCAATATCTCGTAACCTATTCTAGGTTTTTTAGTTCTCCATATATATTTTATCATCATTTTCCTAAGTTCTTTAAAATATGTCACTGGGAGTTTAATTGGGATCATTTGAAATTTGTATAATACTTTAGGGACAATTATCATCTTTATCAGGTTTATGCGTGCCATCCACGATGGATTTATATTTCCCACCCTCCTCAGCTCCGCCTTTATCTCATTTAATAGTGCTATATAATTGGCTTTATATAAGTTCGTGGTTGAGGCTGATAATTTTTATCCTAAATATTTTAAATCTTTATCTCTCCAAAGGAAAGGGAATTCCTCTTTTAGTTTTTCCTTTTCACCATTTTTTAGGTTGATATTTAAAATTTTAGTCTTTGTCGGGTTTATTTTCAGATTCGACAGTTTTCCATACTCTCTCAATGCTTTCATTAGATTTGGAAGTGATGTTCTGGGATTTCCTACATAGAACATCAAATCATCCGCATACGCCGCTACCTTATTTTCTCTATCTCCTATCTTTATTCCTTTTATGTCTATATTCTTCCTAATCCTAGACAGCAAGGGCTCCAGTGATAACACATATAACAGTGGAGACAATGGACATCCCTGTCTTGTACCATTTGACATCTTAAAATACTCTGATCTTCCTCCATTTACCATTATGGTGGCGGTAGGCCCTCTATATAACTCTCCAATCCACCCTCTTATTCTATCTCCCATTCCTAACGCTTCCAGGGTGTCCATCATAAAACCCCAGCTTACTCTGTCGAATGCCTTCTCGGCATCTATCGACATCAGTATCATTGGGGTTTTCCCTTTCTTACCCTCTTGTATAAGCAGCAGTGATCTCAGAGCGTTATGTCTACCCTCTCTTCCTGGAACAAACCCCATCTGATCTCTATGTATCCACTTCGGCATCAGTTCTTTTAGTCTATTTGCCAACACCTTTGCAAATATTTTAGTGTCTACATTCAATAGCGCTATTGGTCGATAACTCGCACATTGCGAGGGATCTTTATCTTCCTTCTGAATCAATACTATATTAGCCTGTAACGATTCTCCCCTCATCTCCATCCCATTCCCCAAGGCGTTCATATAACTCTTCATCTTGGGTATTAAAAGCTCTATATATATACCGTGCAATTGTCAGTTAAAGTAACGCAAAAAACGGCCTGGTCAGGAAGGGGGATAAATCCTCAGGAGGGCAAGTGGCTAATGTTCAAAAGCAACACAAATAATCTGAGCACTTGCTTGTAACATGTTTAACTGAATGTGCACTATTTTGAGATATCTGGGGAATTCAATAGTTTTCTGGAGGCTCCCTTTAGAACTACCTGCGTCTATTTCAGGCAAGTATTTGCACCAGTTTCAGTAACATTACTGATATGGGTGACAATCAGGTAGTTCTAACTACCACTACTTTAAAAACCTGTTGCTAGGGTGGTGAGAGATTCTACTGTAATTTCACTGATTAGGAAACTGGAGGTAATTAAGACCAGCTCTGACCAGGTGTCCAGAGGTACACCAGTGTTCAGAGAGGGGCATATCTGTGCTGGGAAGCTGTCATGTGCTTTCAGCACAGGGCTCTAGCCCCATGCAGCTGAATGTAAACAAACAGGCTGGGGATAGTGGGGATGTCAATAACCATATATGGCAATGACCACATTTTGGAATTGTCTTGTGTCACTGTGTAGGTGAAGTCTGATGGGGAATTGAGATTCTAGTTCTTTATCAGGTCCATATTATTTTTGATTGACAATTTATAGTGGTGGGCAGATTTGAAAGGCGCTATTGGACTTGCTGTCAATCCTTATAAGAAACTAGGCTCACACTTTATGAATTTGCCCCCTTATGTGGTGGCAGGTTTAGTTATAGCATGATCAAGATGATGATGGCCATCTTTCTTTTCTCATACTACTAGTGGTAAAATAATACATAGGACATATGATACACTTAAAACAAAGTGGTAGAAAATGAGCTAAAGCTGAATTGTTTTTCCCTTACTTATTTCCCAAATTCAAAAAACCTAAAGAAATGTATATAAAACCAAAATACAGAATTTGAGTCCAGTAAGGATCGCTGATGTAATGTATCAACTCAAATTTATAAGTGATATATTTATTTTTGATAATTTTGTTTGCTTTATTGTATATTTATACATACAGCATATTATTATAATACTATTCTTTTTGTAGATGGATTGACAAAACTTTTTTTGTCAATCATTCATTTGACTTTGGGATTCATGTTAGAGAATGGTACAGTTTTCACAGACAGTGATATTAACAATGCATTCTGGCATCACATATTATGAATGTATAAAAATAGATTTTTGAACTTTTACTCTACATTTAGCTTAGCTTAGAGCAGAACTAAAGGTATTAATACTCACCTTTCCAACGGTCCCTTGCCGACACCTGTGTGCCGATTTTCAGCCATCTTCATTGGCCGCGGTAGAATGATGTCACACCCACAGTGGCTACTATCCAGCCACTCTTACTTTGGAAAGAATACCATCCCAGCCCTCAGCTGCCAAATTTATAATGTTTGCTGCAATGTTAATCCTGCTTTGTGTCTCAAAGTTTGTGGCAGCTGAAGGCATCATCCCGATATAACAGCTCAAAACTCCAGCGACATCTGGAGCTGAAGTGGTTAAATACAGAAGAACCTAATTTGGGAAACAAAGCTTGTTTATGCTTCCCAGAAAATGTCTCCAGTTAACTAAACCAAACACAAAAGGCTTCTGTGAATGTAGTCTAAGGGCCATGTCACATATTAGGTTTTGGTTTGAACCACATCCAATCCGCATGATCTGTGAAATAACATTGCTTCCTATGATGCCTGTTCACATATGTCCGGTGCACTGACGGGGTGGATTCAGTGCAGATTAAAAAAGAGTCATGTCCGATTTCTGAGCAGTGCGGTCCTGTTCAGATTACAGGCTATTGACTTCTATGGGAGCTGTTTCTAAACCACACATGTCATCAGTTGTGAAAAGGATAAAATCCTGACCTGAACCTGATCTAAACATGACCTGAACCGCTGAACAACTACTGTGTCAACTGGCTGTGAAACCTGAGCTTCAATCCACACCACACATGTGTGAATCTACACTAACTGAGGATACGGTGATAGGAGGGGGATCAGGGGATGTTGTGTTGTAGTTTTTATGTGTTTTTGTGCACTCTGTTTTGATTATTTATTAAACTGATAAGACATTGCAGTGTGTTACTGTGAAAAATTAAGCTCACAAACTATTGCCACTGGACAATTTGTAAGTTGTGAGCACTAAACATGTGCAATTAGTTTTGTTTCAAATCAAAATTCAGATGGAATTTTAATTATTATGAAACAAATGAATACAAATGAATTTGAATTAATTGAATTTGAATTTGGAGACTCAGACACATCAGAATCTCCAAATCGCAATAGTAATGACTTTCAACAAATCCCCCCAAAAAATATAATTAAAGCAACAAATTAATTTGTACTCCTTCGTTTCATTTATTTGCGACTTCAGAGGGTTTTGTAAGTTCAATAACATGTGTCACACTCTGTACTGTTGGCCTAAGTTGCAAGCAAGTTGCACCGAAGTCACAATCAAGTCGCATCAAAGTCTCAAGCAAATTGTACGGAAGTTGCAAGCAACTTGTCAAAATAATATAGTGCCATAATGAATAAATCAGAATCAATTCAGAACAACGAATATACAAAACAAATCCAAATATACAAAAGTAATTCCAAAAACGAATCATTATAACATAACAAACATGATTAAGCCAAATGATTGACTTAACGAATGAATCCAAAACAAAACACATTTTGTTCGGGGAGCACATCTCTAGTGAGCATTAGCTTTATAAAAGTAGAACTTTTCTATAGCTTTTAGATCTTTTGTAGCTGCTACTTCTATTTGTCACTTTATGGCAGTTATGATTTGATAAAAATTAGGAGTAGCAATCAAAACTACCTAAAAGAGGCTTTTTTTAAAGTTGAAATTAATTAGATTGGGGGAGCTACTGCTGTAATTCAGTCGAGCTAAATCTAAAAATTATAAAATCAATTACAAATCCAAAATATGTGATGCCAAAATGCAGTGTTGACAATATTGTCTGTGAAAGTTGTACTGTTTTGTAACACCTCAAAAAGGTTAAAGACATCTCCAAAACATGAAATTTAATGAATTGGTGTCTTTTTGCATGTCGCCATCAAAGTTGCATTAAAAAGACAGCTCCCATCCGTATGGTAAATGTTTTTTCCTTTGTTAAATAGCCCCCATGGCAGTGACCAACGTCCCCCCTCCTTTCTTAATAGATTGCCTATTAGCCTTGAAAATGGACAGAATTTAGCATCAAGATTCACCCTCCATAGACATCAATGGGGCTGGTTCCTAAGTTGGGGTCTTGCAAAGTTGCAGCTTGCTATGGGGGCACCTGCTGCTCCGTGTGTCCATTCACACACAGAGCCCTGCCCTCTCCTCATTGGCTGACTGGCTGCAGCAGGAGCCAATGGCTCCTGCTTGCTGTCTCAGCTAATGAGGAGGCAGAGACCCGGGACAGCTGAGGTTGTAAGTATTGAGGGGCCGGGTGCATTGCGGCACACAGAAGGTTTTTTACCTTCATGCATAGAATGCTTCACAACCACTTTAAGCCTCCTGATCTGATTTGCATCAGCCATAATAGCTAAAGTGACTAAAGCATACATCTGGAAATGATTAAAATATATGTTAATTAATAACCACTTGGCTGTTTTTCCCTTATGTGTTTGTTTATGCTTCATGACAGCATCTTTTTTGTGCGCTAAAATTATGTTATACCACGTCAACACTGTGAAAGCCACACTACTCAAGGCTTTACAGCTTAAACAACTTTCTTTCCTCCTACTCAATTTATTACTCATCTTGGAGTCTAGCAAATGTACAGTTGAATGCCAGTAATTTAATTGTAAGGATGAATTTTCCAGTAAATGTTCTTCTTATGCTCTTTTATTACTAAGCATAACCTGTAATTTTCATCATGGGTACACTTTGCTTTCTGCTGTTAAATGTCAGGAGAACAAGTAAAGCATGTAAAACCTAGCTAATTAAGTACTTGTATGTGAATCAATAGTCAAGAGAGTTAGCACCAAAAACTTATATCTTACAAATCAGAGCAATTTAGGTCTTATGTAAAAGTAATGTAACAGAAAATTATATTTATTTTATCCAGACCAAGGTAGCTCCTGGTCACTTACCCTCCTTAAAAAAACAAAACAAAACAGAGCAAGGAGCAATTTGGCAACATGTGGTACCCTATAGTAACCAGTCAAAATGCACTCTAATTTTGAAATAAAGGACTATACTAAGTGGCATCCCGAGGCAGGTGCAGGGGGTGCGCGCCGCACTGGGTCACTCCGACCGCACGGGGTGACACTGGACCCGCTCCACGGAAAGGTAAGTTGTAAAGCAAGCCGACGATCCACACAGGATGGTTCGGATCTGCGGATTGGGGAGCATAATGGATCGGACTCCGATCCATTATGCTCAATCCACAGATCCGAACCATCCTGCGGGGATCGTCGGCATGCAACCTATATGGGGTGACACCGGACCAGGGGCACTGCCCGAGGGCTCGAGGTCAGTAGGGGGCCCCATGAAATGCCCCTGGTACCGTTTATAGGCTTTTTTTGAGTGTGGGCAAGGACACAGGGGCCCTGTGATCCCCTATTGCCCAGGGGCCCCATGAGTTGTCAGTCCACCCCTGCACCGAACCCGCTCCACGAAAAGGTACGTTGCAAAGAAAGCCGATGATCCCCGCAGGATGGATCAGATCTGTGGATTGAGCATAATGGATCGGAGTCCAATCCATTATTCTCAATCTGCAGATACGATCCATTCTGTGGGGATCGTCTGAGGGGGTGTCACCAAGTGTTATCGCACCAGGTGACACCAACCCTAGGGACGCCCCTGACTATACTCTTTGCCAGCAGCTATGCCTTTAGAGTATTTTTATGATTACTTCATTCTAACTAGTCCCTGATACCATCATTTTTTACAGACAGAATACTTCACTTTCTGTAAGAACATACAAGCATACATTTTTAAAAATGATATTGTGCATGTGTATGGTAAGTAGCATGGCAACTGTTCTATATTATTTGCCACCAGAAAAACAGCACTTTGGCATTAAAGTACTTCTACTATCTAAACCTTTTTATTGTGGATAAAGGTGGTCCAAATCACTCAAAAGTTTTTTTTTTTTGGTGACTGTTTCCCATTGCTGAGAATTTTCCTTACTTCCATTCTCAAAGGTACATCTAGCGAAAGGAAATCAAAATCAAACAAAGGGCATGAGGAGCTAGACAATGCTCTTAGGAGCATGTTTCAGTGGAAAAATAATTTTTAAAAATACAGTTCAATAGGGGGTAGCTATTTTAATAATGCTTAAGGAGAAAAATTAAAAATAGAAAAATAACAGGTTTGAGAGAGACAATAAACCTGCATATGAAGTGGTGCACTTGTAGAATGTACTACAAAAAAGTGACATTTTAGAAAGAAAAGAAATTGCAACTAAATGCCATAGCCCTGCCACTTTGTTTAACCACTTGATCTCCAGAAGGTTTTACCCCCTTCATGACCAGGGCATTTATTCAGCACTTAGCTACTTTAACTGGCAATTGTGTGACCATGCAACACTGTACCCAAATGAAATTTATATAATTTTTGAACACAAGTAGATCTTCTTTTTGGTGGTATTTGGTCACCTCTGGGTTTTTAATTTTTTTATTATATAAACGAAAAAAGACCAAAAAATTTGAAAACTACTTTCTATGTTTCATCATAAATTTAGGCCAAAAAGAATTCTGCTACATGACTTTGTTAAAAAATCCCAATAAGTGTATATTAAGCGTACACAAACTATGGTATATACAGTATACTGGAATTTATGCAGCTATGACACTATACTGGTAATGGCCGTGATCAGGGACTTATAGTGGGACTGTGATAACACATGTGGCGGGCAATCTGGCATTAATAGACTCTCGCTGGGAGGTGCACCAACTGACACTGATGACACTAATACAGTGATTAGATATAATACCGTATGCCGTCACTGTACTAACGACACTGGCTGGCAAGGGATTAATATCAAGGGGTTGACTCTGTGCCCAACAAGTGTAATGTGTGTAATACGTGCTACATTTATTTCAAAATCTGGCTGTTTTTACTCCCCGCTTTTCAGTAGGGAGAAAAAACAGCCAGATTGCGGTCTGTTTACAGAATCCTATGTGTTTGTAGATACAGGACCCTGTTCTATGATTGGCCACACCCGATCAGCTGATATACAGCCAAAATCATTGACTGTAATCGGCTGACTGACTTGTGCTGTAACCAATCACAGCACAGATCGGCAGGGGAAGCGCACATGCCCTCCAAACCCAGAATTTGTTATGTTACAGCCTTATTACAGAGTGGATTAAATTCGTTTTTTTCCTCAACATTTTACAAACAATACCCCATAATGACAACGTGAAAGAAGCTAGTTTTGAAATCTTTGCAATTTATTAAAAATAAAGCATGAAAAAACCCACATGTACATAAGTATTTACAGCCTTTGCCATGACACTCAAAATTGAGCTCTGGTGCATCCTGTTCCCACTGTTCATCTTTGAGATGTTTCCACAACTTGATTGGAGTCCACCTGTGGGAAATTCAGTTGATTGGACATGATTAGGAAAGGCATAAACCTGTCTACATAAGGTCCCACAGTTAACAGTGCATGTCAGAGCACAAACCAAGCCATGCAGTCCAAGGAATTGTCTATAGACCTCCGAGACAGGATTGTATCAATGCACAGATCTGGGAAGGGTACAGAAAAATGTCTGCAGCATTGAAGGTCCCAATGAGCACAGTGGCCTCCATCATCCGTAAATGGAAGAAGTTTGGAACCACCAGGAATCTTCCTAGAGCAGGCCAAGGGAGAAGGGCCTTAGCCAGGGAGGTAACCAAGAACCCAATGGTCACTCTGAAAGAGCTCCAGCGTTTCTTTGTAGAGAGAGGAGAACCTTCCAGAAGAACAACCATCTCTGCAGCACTTCACCAATTAGGCCTGTATGGTAGAGTGGCCAGACAGAAGCCACTCCTCAGTAAAAGGCAAAAGGCACTCCGCCTGGAGTTTGCCAAAAGGCACCTGAGGGACTCTCAGACCATGAGACACAAAACTCTTTGGTTCAAAGGAAAGATGAATGCATCAATGTACAGAAACATCCTTGATGAGAACCTGTTCCAGAGTGCTCTGGACCTTAGACTGGGGCGACAGTTCATCTTTCAACAGAACAACAGCCTTAAGCACACAGCCCACATAATATAGGACTGGCTATGGTCCAACTCTGTGAATGTCCTGGAGTGACACAGCCAGAGCCCAGACTTGAACCCGATTGAACATCTCTGGAGAGATCTGAAAATGGCTCTGCACCGATGCTCCCCATCAAACCTGATGGAGCTTGAGGGGTACTGCAAAAAAGAATGGGTGAAATTGCCCAAAAATAGGTGTGCCAAGCTTGTAGCATCATACTCAAAACGACTTGAGGCTGTAATTGGTGTCAAAAGTGCTTCAACAAAGTATTGAGCAAAGGCTGTGAATACTTATGTACAGGTGCTTTTTTTCATTTTTTTTTTTTAATAAATTGCAAAAATTTTAAAATGAACTTCTTTCATGTCATTATGAGGTATTGTTTGTAGAATGTTGAGGAGAAAAATGAATTTAATCCATTTTGGAATAAGGCTGCAACCTAACAAAATGTGGCAAAAGTTAAGCGGTGTGAATACTTTCTGGATGCACGCTACATATATGTTGCAGAGCCTGCACTTGCTGCCCACTCGTAGTAGATTTACTGTGAGCAGGTTGCAAACGGTAAAAAATAAAAATAAATGGAATAACCCCCTTCTCAAAATGCATATCAAACCCTTTTCCTTTATGAGGGCCTAGTATAAATTTTAATGGGAATTTCATAAAGAAAACCCTTATTTAAACATGTACCCTGGCAGGCCAGGAAAGGAGGGTGGTGAGCATTCACCCCCATGCTTATATCTGGTCAATGACATCAGCCAGGATCCACCCCCCCCCACTTTGTTTACATTCAGCTGTCAGCCAGGGACAGTTGCCAGCCAGCGAATCACCAGCTGGCAGTTGAATGGGGCTGGGGATGCATCATTGGTTGCTAGTATGCATGCGGCCACCAACATCCCACTAACTAATGAGGGCCCTGAGTGGGAAGTTGTTACATTTAGTGGCAGTAGTAATACTGCCACTAAATTAACGACTTCCTGCACAGCTGGAGGTTTGGTTCAACAGATGAGGGCAGACAGTGGGTGTGGCTAAAAACTCCAACCTTATTCCTAATCAAAATAGGGAGCTTGTTTTTAACTTGATATGAAAATGACCTGATTTTTTCTTCAAAATCAGTAGTATGAAATAAAACATAGTAAGAGCAATCATTCTGGCTTACAGCAGAAAAATAGCAATTCAGATGTAACATTTTCTTTGGATTTTCATACATTTCCAGTAAACTGGGACACTAACTATTAAGTAGGACAAAGCATTGGCTCAAATCAGCAGTGTAAAAGCTTTCAGATTTTGTACTTTCACCTCCCAAGTTTATTTTAGAAATATAAATAAATAAAGCTCACCAAGTTTAATGAGGTTCCTCAAAGATAATATATAACATCCTAGAGCATAACCTATTTATTTTTTTTAAATGTTGTCTAAAATATATAAAACAAACCACATTGTGCATATAATATATAATATTATATATATATATATATATATATATATATATATTCAACAATGGGAGTTACTATGACCAGTTTAGATCTAGCAACAAGGGAAAAGGTGTAAGTAGACAGAGCAATTTACAAACAATTCAAAAGTTCTCAAGCACTGCATTGCTATAGCTATTTTAATGATTTTAATAGCCTATATAAGAAGAAAATTTTAATTCTAATGCTAATTAACTTGTGCAACTGGTTCAAAACCTATGGTTAGACAGGAGGCAATGTTGACAGGAAATGGAGGAAGGCAAGAAATGAGATCACACAGTCATGTGCTGAAGGGACACATAATGTATAGCTGGAGACTGGAAGAAAAGGACCAGCACTGACTGTGCTCCCTGACCAACTGAGGAGATCATGATCATTGCAGAAACATGCATAAACCACAAGATTTGATTAAAGACATTATTTGAAGTCAAGTAACAAATAACTGAGTATTGTATTGTTACACAATGTATGTTTAAAATAAGGTAAATAGATAGTTTATGCTGGTTTCACACTGGTACTCTTTGTCTACAATGCAGGTGTCCCTGAGGTTTTCATGTCGTTAACCTATGTTTTCCGAAAGACTTTTTATTAGATTGTGCATTTTCTGAAGGCGCACCAAAAGTCCTGCATGCTGCATCTTTGATGTACTTTCAGAAAATGCATCAAAAATGCTTGATCTATTAGAATGTGTATGGGAAATCGCGGGTACATGAAAACCTCAGGTACACCTGCGTTGCAACCAAACCATAGTGCAGTGTGAAACTGACCTTAGGGTTGGCTGCTCATGTATGCATGTGTACAGAGCAGGGGCGGACTGACCATTTGGAAACTCTGGCACTGCCCGAGGGACCGGGGTCAGTAGGGGGGCCCATGAGATGCCCCTGGTACCTTTTTCATAGGCTTTTTTGAGTTTGGGCAAGGACACAGGGGCCCCATGATCCCCTATTGCCCGAGGGCCCCATGACTTGTCAGTCCGCCCCTGGTACAGAGTCACTGGTTTCCTATGTATCTTCAAAACTATTTAATTTTCTGTGCATATTTTTACATCTTTAGTGCAGTACAGATACCATTTTGACACCATATTTTATGTAAATGCCTATATTTCCTTGAAGATAGCTGTACAATCTGATGCACTGTATATATATATAAAACAAGCACACTTTCCAGCTAGCCTAAACAAACTAAAGTGCTTCAACTACTCAAGATTTTGTTGCCAATACAACTAAAGCCACACTGCCACATCAAGATACCACTGAAAAGTGTGGGCCCTTACTGGAAACTTCTGCACCTTTAGGAGGGCCAGAGCTGCCTCTATTTTTGTGGAGGCTAAGGCCTATTAACATCTGCTGGACACTGCTGAAGATGTTTTATGAGTCTGTAGTAGCCAGTGCACTCTTGTATGCAGTGGCACACTGGGGAAGCAGGCTTACCAACAGACTCAACAAACTGATTCAATAGGATGTTGTTGGATTGGAGTTGGAGTCTTTAAACACAGTGTTGGAGAGGAGAATGTTGTTCAATACGCTGGTCAGTCTGAGGAGTACCATCAGTGACAGATTTTTACAACCACCATGCACCACAGAGTGACACAGGAAACTTTGCCTGTGGCCATTAAATTATATATTTTTTCTCTGAGTGCTGGATGTGAGGATTTAATCTGGTCTATGATCCAGATTTGTATGTAGTTTTTACACTGCTCAAAAAATTAAAGGAACACTTTTTAATCAGAGTATAACATCAGAGAACATTATGCTGCCTGTAACATCATCCAGTATGACCATTTTGGTGGTGGGTCAGTGATGGTCTGGGGAGGCATATCCATGGAGGGACACACAGACCTCTGCAGGCTAGACAATGGCATCCTGACTGCCATTAGGTATCGGGATGAAATCCTTGAACCCATTGTCAGACCCTACACTGGTGCAGTGGGTCCTGGGTTCATCCTGGTGCATGACAATGCCCGGTCTCATGTGGCAAGAGTATGCAGGCAGTTCCTGGAGGATGAAGGAATTGATACCATTGAATGACCCCCCATGCTAACCTGACCTAAATCCAATAGTACACCTCTGGGATATCATGTTTCGGTCCATCTGTTGCCGCCAGGTTGCATCTCAGACTGTCCAGGAGCCCAGTGATGCCCTGGTCCATATCTGGGAGGAAATACCTCAGGACACCATCTGTCGTCTCATTAGGAGCATACCCCAATGTTGTCAGGCATGCATACAAGCACGTGGAGGCCATACCATTTTGAGTTGCTGCAATGACTTTTCAGCAAAATGGACTAGCCTGCTGCATCATTTTTTCACTTTGATTTTCGGTGTGTCTTTGAATTCAGTCCTCTGTAGGTTGATAATTTTCATTTCCATCAAACGATGGGGCATCCTTAGATTCCTAACACATTACGCAGTCCATATCAGTATAGATATCCAGCATGATATTTTTCACCATTGAGATCTGATGTGTTGTCAAAGTGTTTCTTTAATTTTTTTAAGCAGTGTATATTATTCTGGCATTAGATTACCAATGATTTTTGGGTAATGCTAGAGAAAGTGGTGTAATATTTGTATTTTGGTAGTTTAATTTTCTGTTATTTTTCAGTCTGTGTTATTTATTCTATGTGGTTTATTAGAGTATAAAATGAATTTAGCTTTATTTGGTGTTAATTGCTGTTATTGCTAATTTTATTGTTGTTATTGTGTCTTGTTTCCATTCGCTATTGTGACTTTGTGTTGTCTTTGCTAAATGTAACTGTATCTTAAAGCGGTTTTCCAGTCTCCTGTGAAAAAAAATGAAAAATCAGCAGCTACAAAAACTGTAAAAAAAAAACAGCCACTCATCTGTCCCACGATCCAGTGATGTGCTCACCACAGCCAGGTTCACCTGCCGTCTTCTGTCTCTGGTGACTGCATCTTAACTGTGGGCACCTGGCTGTGACAGCTTGCAGCTTCACAGCTGGGTGCCCACTGCAAATGCATGAGAAGCACTGTGCTTTGTGAATGGTCCCGCAGTCTTCTGGGACTTCTCACGTGTCCTGGAAGACTGCAGGGAGAGAGGGACGATAACTTCTGTTTTCGATCGCCTAGGTGGTTGGAGCTGAAGTGGGATCGGGTCAAAATCGGGTACTTGCTCTCTTAGTTTGTGCAGTGCTCTACAAAATTAAGGAAAACAGTAAAGGTATAATACAATTCAATACAGGAGGATTTCTAGAGCCCTTCTCCTGAGTGATTACAATCTAAAGAGAGTAATAGGTTGTAGAAGGACTAGGTGTCGGGAACCATGAACCAGGCATAGACAGAAAGTGTAGTTAAAATAACACCTTTAATGAAATAGCAAATATAACATAGATCAGGAATGTAGTCAAAGCAGAAACCAGGGTTTGGATGCTAGAGCAGGTAATCAGATGAGCCGGAGTCCGGAAACCAGAAGTCAGCGTAGTCAGGAGCCAAATACAAGGAACAGGAATCAGTAGAGAAGTCAGCCAGACTGAGCTGTACACAGGAACACAGGCAGGAACACACTGGAGATCATAGACTACGCAAGGGCAAGGAGGTAATGAGCTAGGCTGCTAAAATAGTAAAAAGGGCTGGCTGTAGGCTGGACTAATGAGGCAGATAATGGTATCCAGGTGAGTCACTGTGGAGACAATGAGTGGCTGGTAATTAACCGACAGCTGAGCAGCTTCTGAGCACTGAAAGAAAAGAGCCGCTTGTTAAGTAGCAGGAGCCCAGCCCTGACAGTAGGTCAAGTGTAACACTTCAGTAGATACTGAAAGCAGTGTGAACAGAGCTATGCCCTCCCTTGTCACATTGTACCTTGGAGGTGTTTTCATTGATCCTTGCCACAGCCTCCAGGTCTCAGTACATGGCTGTGCCTGTATCCTGAATAACAGCGTCTCCCTCAGCTAGCTGTGCTCACTGATCTGGCTCATCACCATACCTGCTCCAACCTTTTTATTGTCCCACTGGAGATTGACCCCAGGCCCTTGGGCAGTGCCCAAGTTTCCAAATGGTCAGTCCGCCCCTGCACTGTACAATTGTCAAAACCTGTTGGAGTGGTGGCTGCATGTAGAGAAAGGAAGGGGAGGGTTCAGCAACAGGTGTCAGAGAAGGAATGTATCTAGACAACGGGGAACAGAAGTGGAGTGTTGAGGAGAGGGGAAAAAAAGAAATTGTACCTGCATGCATGGCCTGTCTATAGCCATCTATGTCACATGCATTGCCCAACCCTTCTCTGTTGGATGCAGTGCCTTATTTCCCTCTTCTACTCCTTGCCACATTCCTTTTCATTACATGCCATGATACACATTTCTCAATTACACATATTGGTCTATGGCTATATAATGGTTATATAATACATAGTGTGCTTCTCTTTAAGATGCCGGGTGTCAGGGAAGAAGAATGTCACAGCTGCGCACACGTGCATGTGCTGACGTGCACAGGTGGGCTATTTAAACCCCTGCTACAAACAGAATGGTGCCTCCTGGTCTACTACTTCCTGTTTCCTGTATCCTGACTTCTGTGATCCACTTGCTTAACTCTGACAACGATTAAACTCCACCTGCACTAACCCGGCTCTCCCTTTGACTATCCGCTTTCCTGCTCTTCTGTACCTGATCCGTCCGATTGATCCTGACCCGGCCTGCCTGACTATTCTACACTGCCTGTGACTATCCTTGGCTACCAGCTGTCATGGTCATCTGCATCTCAACTACACCTCTCTGCTGCACCTGCTTACCTGCATCCCGCTACCTGCATCCTGGTATTCCGGGTCTTCACCTACCAGCTGTCACCGCAGACCCGTCAGGCACTCGTGCCCTTCCCAGCTCATTACTTCCTGTCTGCCCTATCAGGGGTCCCGAACTGGAGTGGTAAGAGGACACCCTCTCTCCACATCAGGCTCCACCACCAGGTACGTTACACTGGGGCACATTTCTGTCTTTTACCTGCCAAAACTCACATCTCTTTTTTAACCACCCCCCTATCAGTTGTTGTATTTAAATGGTCAGTAGATGGACCAGTTTTTCTGAGAGACACATACATGTACAATGATACTGGTCTTACTATTATTAGACAGGGGAGGCCATAGACAAATGACCACCAATGATTGTGAGTTTGTTGTGGGACATTATAAAATGCCACTGGCCCCCAAAGATTGTGGGCTTGTTTTGTGGTGTTTTAACATTTTCCAGGTTTATCCATGACATCTTGCCTTTGCACACAATGCAATTTCATCTTACATGGAACTTTCTTCCAGTAATAATGGAAGACTTGCACTGGGTTTCAATAGATGAATTTCAATGGCTTTGCAAACTCTTTTCTTTCATCTTTCATCATTCCATTATTTTCAGTGTCTGTTAAACACAGTGCTTCATGCATCTTTTAGCTGATGTCCCCTCTTTCTCCTATGTCACACTCACTACTTTCTATACTCAGTGCCTCATGCTTCCCTGTTTCACACTTCTTTCTTAAGTGCAGTGTTCACACTATGAAGCTGTGATAGTCCTGGCACTGTTGTTGCTCACAGTAGAGCACATGAGTACATCACAAAGGGAAGGCCAGTGAAAAAACTGTATGTAAAAATAAAGACATTGTGAGACGTGTTTTTCCCCCTCTGGTTTTGTCTTCATGATCATCAACATTTATACCTGATCTACGGAACATAGATGGGGATGAACCTTAGTAAAAAAAATTTTATCTGCAAATCCATAACTTTCGAAAAATTAATTAGACCTGTTTAGGGTCTGTTTTAAAAATAATGGGAAAATAACATAGTGCCCATAGTGTCCATTTGGACATAGTGTCCATTTGTCCAATTAGATTCCCTTTTTATTCTGCAGGAAATGAAACCAAGAATCTGATTGGTTTTCATGGTCAATAGCTTTGCGTTTGTCCCCCTTTTTCCTTTATTTTATATAAGTAGGCCCTGTAGTGTTACATCATTCATTGTCATCAGCCTTAGCAGCCTGATGATACTGATGCTGCTATGGTATTTCTATTTTATTCTATTCTATTCCCTTCTTTATTGTTATTAGTTATCATTGACTGGGGTCTTGGCACTTCTTTTGCTAACTTATTGTAATTCTGAAGAAGTATCATCACAATTGCTGCCATCTCATCGCTTTCTCTCACAAACGGAAAGCCTGATGTGTGAAAATGGCAGTTCTAAGTCTAGCTGAGCTGCGGAAACACTAATCAGATTTAAACTTAACTTGGAATTAAAAAGGAAAGTATAAGAACGTTAAAGCAAGGATAAGAGATAAAGACTTGCCAGGAGGGAGGAGTAGGCAGGGATATTCAGTCCGCCTCCACCATTGGTGCACATAGATGGCTGATAGAGTAAGGGCCATGAACTAACTCTAGTAAGGATTTTTATTCTACAGATGTATGAAACGTCATCCTAGGGAAAAAGGTATTTTGAAAGACACTTAAAGGATTCTGGAGGGATAACATGATGCTTTTCCTGAGCTGATCTTTAATAAAAGAGACATCCGCACAGTTAAACAACCTAGGACTTCATCTGGGACTTTCACTAAATGCTTTAGGAGCAATCATTTGTACTTGTCTAAGAATAAATGACTAAGGTAAAATGACTTGGAAGAATGAACCTGATTGATGTTACATGAAACAGAGAGCTGGCCAGAAACATAACACAGATAAAACTCTAAGCACAAAAGCTTGGTATGTATGCAAACTTCTAGAAAAATCTCCTGGCATGTTAGATATAGTGTAATCAGTTTTTTTCAATGCTTGGGTACTTTATGAGTACTTTATGAGACCAGGATTTTATTATGAACTAGGTTTTTACTCCAGGAACAAGCAATTTAAGATGGTGCTGTCACGATTTCTGCAGTTGGTAAAGCTAAATTTAGGTAAGATATAAAATACACTAATTAATGCTTTAATATAATAATAAATATATAATATAATGTGTCTATTCTAAGTAGTGTAGATACTTGAATTTGACTTGGTATCAAGAGAGAGATAAGCAGCACAAAGAGCCAATCAGTTCATGTGCTGACAAGAAGCATGCTTATAGGAGAAGAGTACAGAGTGACAGAAAGATGTCCCATCACTGTGCTCCTTTCACTGTCTAATCATAGCTAAGGGCAGGTCCAGGGCTACCTTGGCTTAAAAGAAATAGGAAATAGGATGAATGATGCACGTCATCAGACTGGGCACAACTAGTGCCAAAAAATGTACTGTAGGAGAAATATTTGTAATGCAGGCAAATTTTGCATCAAGAGTTGGTTTTGTTATTTCATCTTTTAATGGTCTATACATTGTTATCTTGTTATTGTTGGCTGGTTTCTGATTTAAAGTTACCATCTTGAGCATTTAGAGCTTTTATATTTTACTTTTTGAACCTGATACGTGGGAATTCTCTGGAATCTGACTAAAGGGAATTGTATAAAATTCAGGTTCATATAAAGAGCGTGAGCCTCCTAACTTTATCACAGCAGTAGTACCTCCTGCTTATCAAAATCAGTTCACTAACTGATTTCCCTTGCTGTCAGGGATTAATGTTTAACCTCCCTAGCGGTCTGATTATGTCCATATTTCTGTGCTCAAAGCAGTACTTTTTTTGCATGGAAATATGTCGTTTTTTTATTGTAGGCTTGTAATTTTTAGGAATAACTCACTGAAATCTGTCCGAATAAGAGTCTAGTAAACATTCCGGTAGAATAAAACTTGAGACACAAAATCATAAATTATAATTTAATAAATAATCAAAAAAAAATATAATAATAATGAATTTAATTCAATAATATAATCAAACCAAAAACACTGACATTTGAAATATAGCGCCAAGTTTGCACATCACTGAGCAAAGTCGCAAAATCATTTCAGTGTCTGATGACGAATTTCCCCACAAATCATTATCACTCAATTCTGCAAGTAGTTCTGATTTACTATCGCTGTTCTCTAGCTGGTATAAAGCCGCTTTTGACCTAAAGGGACGCTTTTGGATGCCATGGACTTTTCTAAGTTTCCAGGCAGAAAGAACAGTAAAAATGTAGGCAGGGCACAAGACAAAGCAATAGGGACAAAATGTATGTGAAATGGTTTGAAACAGTAATGTTTTACTATGTTATTTTAGTTTATTAGAAAATGACATTTTTTTTCATTTTTAAATTTGCCACCGGTTCTGGCCCCCGTACGTCCCGACGCTTGCAGGGACCGGAACACGGAAGCCGGATGCCGGCATCGGCCGGAGGAGATGGCCGGGGATGCTGCAGGGGACGCATCGCGGGAGCGAAGGACAAGCAACGCCGCATGGTAAACCCAAGTGTAGCTCGGGGTTACCGCTTGTGGTACTGAAACTTTACCCCAAGCTACACACGGGAATACCACTAGGGAGGTTAATATAATCTTTTGTTTCTAAATATAGCATGGGGGGATGTTGGGAGGGCGTGACCAGCACCCGAGAAGATGCCAGCTAGTTATGGAGGTTCTGGGAGATAGATCTTGGATTGAGGGCTATAGAGCGACACAGGGCAGCAACCAGTGACGTGTCCAGTGGGTGGCCTCCCGCACCCTTGCCAGTAGAGATGGGGAAAAATTAAACAAGAGTAGGGCTAAGCTAACATACTTCTTATCATCTGCCAGCACCTCTCCCTTTCAAGATGGTGCCCAATTGGGTCGGTCTCCAGTTTCTGTCACTGGCGGCTCACTGAACAGAGAGCTTTAAAAAGTACTGGGGACAGGATAAGCCATGTAGAAAATAAAATGGGTGAATTCACTGCAGCTCATAATGAATTAGTGGATGCCCATATTGACACTGAGGAGGAGTTGAAGATTCTTAAAGCTAAATTAGCAGATCATGAGGTCTGCTCAAGCAGCAATAATAGCTCAGACTGTTCTTCCAGCTGACTTAAAGCGCTAATTGCAACAGATGATCTCTACCCTACTCCCCTCTGTTCCAGCGAGAGAGATTGTGATGGACCTTGCTCACATATTGCCGAAACCGTCACATCTACCAGATAGGGTCCCTAGAGATGTGACTGCCTAGATACACTTCTTTCATGTAAAAGACCAACTCATGCACTTAGCTAGACAGATCTATTGCAGCATACGATTCAGACCCGCAAGCAGCTTCTCATTGTCATTAAAACTCTGAGCAACAGTGAAGTACCATATAAGTGGGGTTTTCCTACTATCAAAAAGGATAACAAAACCCATGTTGTGGCTTCTGTGGAGGAAGGCATGGGTCTCATAAAAAAATAGGGCTGAACAGCAATCTTTTAAATTTCCTCCAGGCCGTATCTCACCAACCTGGGAGACCGTATAGGATACCTATTTTTCCTGTTTTCTGTAGTTTGTTGCAAAATACTGCTGGTTTTACATCTCTTTCTTCTACTAAAACCTGAGAGATAAGCTACTAAAAGTGAATTCCCATGGTTATTAAAGGTGGCGATGCTGCTCAGTGAGGATACTCACTATTTTTTTTTTATGTTTGCTGTTTTGTTTGAAGTTACTTGTTTTGGTTTACTTTTTGTACACCACTGTACTGACAAAAGCTAAAAGGTGATTACTATGAATTCAAAAACTGCACCTGTATGCTGGAGTCTGCATCTTTATTCCCTTCTGTTGGCATGGACTATCCTGGTAATGACTATCCTCATCTGTTTTTCTTCTTAATTAAATGCCCTGCTTCAATATCATTTTTTTTCTTCCTGATGGGGACTAAATTGGTCTTATTAAATGCACTTGGGCTTACAAGAGAAGAGCTATGTGGTAAGAAGCCAAGAAACAGCAAGGGGATGTGCTTTTTAATCCAGGAAACTCAACTCCATATCCACAAACTGCCCAAATGTACAAACAAACTCCTGTGTTTTTATGACCAATACTAAGATAATAAATAAAGTGACTCTTATCTCTTTTAAACCTTCTGTTTCTTTCACATTACATAACTCTACCTACATGATAGTGAAACTGTATGCCCCTTACCCTGGCGAAGTAGCATTTTTATGTAATGTTATAAAACAAGCTAAAAAAAAATCTCAAGAAGGTCAACTCCCTTGTAATTTGAAATTTTGATACCCCAGCTTGTAATCCTGTGGTGAGGTATCCTCTTATGCCTCTTCTCTGTGAACAGGATTATATAATCCCAGATGTTGCATCCATTCTTCCAAAAAGGACTTTACTTTCTTCTTCATCGCATAAAATGTATTCAAGGATAGACCTTTTTCTTACAGATCTTCAATCGTTGCATAAGGTGTCTCAAGCAGATATATACACAAGTATAATATCACATGGTCGGATCATACACCTATCTCTTTGTATTTACTTGAGAAGTATTTTGTTGAGCATTCCTTTATGTAGCATAACAACACATTTCTCTTACCCTATCGGCAGCACCAGGATAACCCGAAGGCTCACTTACATGAGTTTGTTCAGCTGAATTCTACTCCGGGGTCTAATGGATTTTCTGTGTGGTGCTCTCACAAAACATATAGAAGAGGGCTATTAAATTATTATCAGCAAGGGAGAAAAATTTAGAACGCAGCCTATACACTCCATTGTCTAAAATTAGATATCTGGAGACACAACATAAAAAATCTACCACCCCCATGATCACTGCTGAACTAGAGTGGTGTAGGAATAAACTAAGGCTTCTGCAAATCTCTGATTATGAAAAATGCTTGAAAAAGCTTAAACCTATGTACTACTTATAGGGCAACAGGGCTGAAAAGCTCTTAGCTAACCAATTTAAAACTCAACAGTTGTGAGCACAATAATCTTTGTCAAAAGCAGACAAGCTACAGATGGCACTATACAGTTTAACCTCATAAAATCTGTAGGGTCAGGTAAATCACCCACCATTATTTGACCTTGGATACTGAAAAAGCATTATAAAGGGTGTATTGGGGTATTTGCATGCCACCGTATGCAAGTTTGGAATACAGGGGTGTACACTTGGCCATATCAGCCTATAAACCAAGACCTTAACCCGTGTTGATACTTCTAATGTACAGGCTGATCATTTGATAATTAGTATAGGGATCTGCCAGGGCTGCCCTCTTTCCGGTCTTATTTTTTTTTTCTTTAATTATGGAACCCTTGGTGAAGGCAATGAGAACCCATCCTTCGATTTCAGGGATTGATATAGCCAATCATTCACATAAAATTGGACTCTTTGTGAATGATGTGATTCTTACATTATCTAACCCAGCTCCTTCCTTGTGTGCGGTGTAGATGGTGATTGATCTTTTAGTGTCTTATTAGAAGTTGAATGTATCAAATATTCTATTTCATCAATTAGTATTGACTGTAATATGAAGTGAAGTCCCTTGGAAAAATAATTTTCTTATGAATTGGGATGTCACACCCCCTCTGCCAGAACATATGATGCCAATTTTCCTACACTATTGCACAATAATAAACAACAGATGCAACACATAGAAAAATTGTATATATCCTGTGTGGGTCATATAGCGATATTTTAAATGTTACTCTTGCACAAAATACTATATTATTCCAGAACCTATTATTTTTCATGCTCCTGATGCTTCTCTCTGTCATTTAATTTGGCAGGGAAAAAAAGCTAGATTTTTGTACTCGATCTTTTATTAGTCCTTGTGCACACTGGACGTTTTTACATCTGCTGTTTTTGACTTTTGGCATTTTTTTCTACAGCCAGTAAACTGCCCAGCATGTTATCCTATGTGTCCATGCATACATTTGCTTTATTCAGCGTTTTTTGGCAGGGGCGTTTTTTGTCTGGAAAAAAAACCCTATAATTAGTGGGTTTCTAGAGGGGTTTTTTAGCTGAAAAAATGCTCTAACGCTGGTAAAAGTGGCAAAACGCAGTAAAACACGGCAAAGAAGCTCTTTGGGGCATTTTTGAGCCAAAATTGTATTTATTTTTTGTCCAAAGAAATTCTAAAGAATGCTAACACGAAAAAATGTGACTAAACGCTAATGCAAAAACACGAAAAAACTGGGAAAAACTTTTTAACGTGACTACTGGCATTTTTAAAATGCCCAGTGTGCATGAGGACTTAAGCATAAATCTGCTGAAGGATTAGGAATTCTGGTACTAAAGAATTACTAGAGAGCTGCATTACTGCTTTAAAAATCCTCTATAGAGGGTATGTGACTCCCTTTCGATGGTCTAAAATATTCCCAGAAACATCAGCACTATGCTGGAGTCAAAGCCGGAAAGTGGGCACTGTTTTCTATATACTTTCCATATACTTTGGGATTGTAAAAGTGTAATGAACTTCTGGAGTGCAGTGTTTTCCATGTTATACAAGGTGACTGAGATGCTTATGCTACCTTCTCCACAACTAGCGATCTTATAACTATAGCTGTATACCCTGTCAAGTACAAAACTATTGTCACACATACAGTATTAAAATTTCCAGCAAGGCTAACAGTCGTCAATAGAGAGAAGGAAACCACTGCTCCTAATATCTCGGAGGTTATACATAGAGTAGAGTGAACATTCAATGTAGCTACAAGAAATTCTTGGCATACAATAACAAAGGCACCCATACCTTTCAATCTAAATGGTCTGAATGCCTACGATTATACTATAGCCCATATACTGTATGTGATGATTGATGCAACTTTTATGTCAAATAATATGATGTGCTTATCCAGGATTAACCGCCCTATAGCAGAAATATTGCTACATGGTGGCACGGCTGCACGAAATTATATATATATATATATATATAAGTGTGATTTTGCATTTCCGGGAAGCCATTGGCGGCTTCAGCTGTCGATCACCAGGTCCTGGCCGAACGCCGAGTATCACTGACGGGGAAGAGGTCTGTATGTAAACAATACAGATATCTCCCCTGTCAGCTCCAGCACGATGCTTGGTATTGCTCTGCATAGTAGAGCAACACAAAGCAGCATGCTTACACTGTAAAACAGCACACAGTTAACCTTTTGATTGCCCCAGATATTAACCCCTTCCTGCCCAGTGTCATTAGTACAGTACCAGTGCTTTTTATTAGCACTGATCACTGTGACAGTTAGTCAGTTCCCCCCAATGTCAGAGTGCCCGCCGCAGTCCCGCTATAAGTTGCTGATCGCCGCCATTACTAGTAGAAATTTTTTTTTCCAGTATATATACCGCCATTTGTAGATGGTATAACCTTCATGTAAACCAATTAATTTACACGTATAGAGATTTTGTTCAGCAAAGACATGTAGCAGAGTACATTTTGGCCTAAATTTATGATGAAATTTGATTTTTTTTATTTTTTTACTGGACATGTGTAATAGCAAAAAGTCAAAATATAGTTTTTTTCTCAAAATTGTCAGTCTTTTTTTGTTTATAATGCAAAAAATAAAAACCGCACAGGCAATCAAATATCACTAAAAGAAAGCCCCATTTGTTGGAAAAAAGGTCGTAAATTTAATTTGGGTGCAGTGTTGCATGACCGCACAATTGTCAGTTAAAGTAATGCAGCACTGCATCACAACAAATGGCCTGGTCAGGAAGGGGGGTAAATCCTGTGGAGGGCAGGTGGTTAAAGGTGCATGTTTGTCTTGTTTATTTAGTTTCAACTGTACTTGTGTGTTTTCTTTATAAACTTTATACCTTTGTATTTTCACATTTGCTTTACGAGATTGGATGGTATTCTTGAGTCTTGTACTGGAATATATAACAAAGTGGAACAACCGTATATACCGTGTTTGATATTGTTACTGTCATTGTGTAAATCTGTGAGCATGAATAAAAATTATTGAAATATATATAGCACCAACATTAAAAACATGAATAATGCAGGGCTAATTGTCTAATACTGTATGCACAATACTTATAAATTTACTTTGGAAGGATATATATTTCCAATGCACCCTGAAGCAATGTTACATGGCTGGCATATCTGTATGCTCTTACAGCAATGCACTTTAATGGATACAAAATAATTCTAACTAACTAGCTGGTATAATTAGAGCGTACATTATTTTTATGAACAGTTATAATATTCAGCATCTGTTCTCATTTGTAAACTGCTATTGTTTATAAGGCAATTAATATTGGAGACAAAGAAGCAATTATCATAAAGTATATTAGATATCACTTGACAAATATTGCTGTTTTGTGTTTTAAAGTCTAATTTTATAATCTTAACTATAGTGCTTTCCTTTTCTTAGTTTTTTTAATCTAGCTGTGCATAAATGATGTTTTGTTGGATAGAAATTCGCCTGTTATAGCATTTATATTCACAGAGCTGAATACTGAAGAGATTTGTACTCACATCCAAGTGCTTTAAATCATATGTTTAATTCAACATTGACGCAACTTTGTATTCCCTGTTTCTATGCGTATTTTAAATGGAATGTTATCCTGAAGCTCTCTTTTTCTCTTTCATAGATAGACACAGTTTTTATAACCGTCTGACTGTTTTTTTTTTATAATGGCTGTGTTAGTTAATTGGTTTGGGTACAGCTTTTCTCCAGCAAAAAAATGCTTTCAACCAGAGCAGAAGAAATGGTCTGATCTATTTTTTTAGCCAGTAAAAATCAAATTGCTTGCACTGCAAACTAGAATGGTTTTCAGATTAATTTTCTGATTCAGTAGTATGGAAAATCTACTTATTAATCATGTCTGCAATTTATTCCAGAGATGCTTATTTCTGGAGTTTTTTTTTTTTTTTAAGATTTATTTTTACCAATTTCAGTGTATTATGTGATGCCAGCACCAGCTATTTGGTCAACCATTTTTCAATAGTTCACAACACAGTAATTACCCACAGTAATAATTACCATTTTTTGTTTTGCATAATAAAAAGATGTTTGAGTTTTGATTAAATAAACCCAAAAAATATCAAGCCTTAAAATTGTGCCTGCAAAATGGGAAAAGTGATGCTACTTAAAGCGGAGTTCCACCTGAAAAAAAAAAAAGTCAGCAGCTACAAAAACTGTAGCTGCTGACTTTTAAAATACAGCCACTTACCTGTCCCTAGGTCCAGCGGTGTCCTCACCACCACTGGTTTCACTGCCCATCTTCTCTCCCTGGTACCGACATCTTCAGTGTGGGCATCCAGCTGTGTTAGCTTGAGACTTCACAGCCGGATGCCCACTGCGCAGGCGCAAGAAGCGCTGTGCTTTGTGAATGACTCCGTAGTCTTCTGAGACCTGTCACGTGTCCCAGAAGACTATGGGGTGGGAGGGGGGAGGACGACTTCTGCTTCCGATGGCCTAGGTGATCGCAGCAGAAGTGGGAGCGGGTATCTGTCAAATTCGGGTACCCCCCCCCCCTGCTCCTTAATGGGGACTTCCCCTTTGTGGTGGAGCTCCACTTTAAACAGGTAACACTCTTTAACTTCTTCAGTACTGGGCACTTTCATCCCCTTCTTGCCCATGCCACTTTTTAGCTTTGATCACTGTTGCACTTTGAATGAAGACTGCATGGACTTGCAGCACTGTACCCATATGCAAGTTCAAGACAGATAGACTTTTCTTTTGGTGGTATTTAATCACCACTGGGTTTATTATTTGTTTGCTAAACAAATTAAAGACCACAAATTTTGGAGAAAAAATGTTTTTCTTCATTTCTGTTATAAAATTTTGCAAATAAGTAATTTTTTTCCTTCACTGGTGTGTGCTGATGAGGCTGCACTGACGGGCAGTGGTGAGGCTGACTGACGGGCAGTGGTGAGGCTGCACTGATGGGCACTGATGAGACTGCGCTGATGGGCACTGATGAGGAGGCACTGATGAGGCTGCACTGATAAGTGGCACTGATGGGCACTGATAGGTGGCACTGATGGGCACTAATAGGCAGCACTGGTGAGGAGGCACTGATGGGCACTAATGGGGCTGCCCTGCTAAGTGATAAGTGCCCTGATTATTAATGTCAATATCCCCTGTCAGAATTGGCAGTTACTGGCTTTCCTCTCCTCACACTGTGTGAGGAAAGGGCTGCTGTGATTGGCCATTTATCGTGATCTGTGATCAGCTGTGTCTGAAGGACACAGCGATTACAGAGCACACTGGATGTGTGCCCCAGTGGGTGTGTGGGGGGTGTGGTTCTGTGAGGGCATCTATAGATGCCCTTCCAGAACTAGCCGATTGCACTGTAGCCAACTTTTGGATATAGCTAGGGCCAGGTCTAACGTGTCTAATCTGGGGGTGCAGTAATAATTGTCATGGGAGGTCAGCAGGGCAGTGTACAAGCGGTCAGCAGGGCAGAGGATAGGGTCATCAGTTTGTAAAGCAGTGAACACAGGCCATTAACTTGTAGGGTGTTGTACAGGGGTATGCAGGGCAAAGAACAGGGGTCAGCAAGAACTAGGACAGGGGTCACTGCTAGCAGGGCAGAAGACAGGGGTCACTGCTAGCAGGGCAGAGGGCACGGGTCATTGCTGCCAGGGCAGAGGACAGGGGTCACTCCTGGCTGGGCAGAGGACAGGAGTCACTGCTGACAGGGCAGAGGACAGGGGTCACTGCTGGCAGGGCACTCAGCAGAGGACAGGGGTCACTGCTGGCAGGGCACTCAGCAGAGCTCCTTCTCCCATCCCTGCACTGCACACAGCCTTGGCACAGGCAGCAAATAATTTCTTTACCACACACTACACATGGCTGAGATTGAATTTCCTTACACACAGCCACGATCTGCACAGTGTCTATCTGGCTACTTTAGCTGTGCTACCTTTCCAACCAGGGAATCTCGCAGGTCAGAACTACAACATAACAGACAGCTACACATTGTGTTGATTGAGGTCCTGTATAAGGGAATCTGAATCTGAAGCTATGTGCTGTGTGTCGAGCAGGAGATCTGCTGCCTTTGCCAAAGCTGTGTGCAGTGCATAGATAAGAGAAGGAGCTCAGCATAGTTGCCAACATTTTAAAAACATTTCCAGGGTCACATTTTTTCGCTGTGCATCTTTGTAGAAGGGGAATGTACTTTAATTAGGGATGTGGCATTAATTTAAAACAGGCAAGGTTTTGCAAGCAGCATATCATTAACCTAATGCTATACTTTAATCAAACATAAATAAGAGAGCTGTAGTTATGCTAGTGCAACATAGTGGCAGGCTAGAGCAGTATAGTGACAGTATAGCGGCAGGTAAGGGCAGTATAGTGGCAGGTATGGGCAGTATAGTGGCAGGTTAGAGCAGTATAGTGGCAGGTATGGGCAGTATAGTGGCAGGTTAGAGCAGTATAGTGGCAGGTTAGAGCAGTATAGTGGCAGGTTAGAGCAGTATAGTGGCAGGTATGGGCAGTATAGTGGCAGGTAAGGGCAGTATAGTGGCAGGTTAGAGCAGTATAGTGGCAGGCTGGGCAGTATAGTGGAAGGTTAGAGCAGTATAGTGGCAGGTATGGGCAGTATAGTGGCAGGTTAGAGCAGTATAGTGGCAGGTTAGAGCAGTATAGTGGCAGGCTGGGCAGTATAGTGGCAGGCTGGGATGTATAGTGCCAGATAAGGGCAGTATAGTGGCAGGTTATGGAAGTATAGTGGCAGTACAGTGGCAGGTAAGGGCAGTATAGTGGCAGGTTAGAGCAGTATAGTGCCAGGTAAGGGCAGTATAGTGGCAGGTTAGAGCAGTATATTGGCAGAATGGGCAGTATCGTGGCACGTTAGAACAGTATAGTGGCAGGCTGAGGAACTATAACGGAAGGCTGGGTCAGTATAGTGGCAGGTAAGGGCAGTATAGTGGCAGGCTGAGGAAGTATAACGGAAGGCTGGGTCAGTATAGTGGCAGGTAAGGGAAGTATAGTGGCAGGCTGAAGAAGTATAACGGAAGGCTGGGTCAGTATAGTGGCAGTGCATTGGCAGGTTAAAGCAGTATAGTGGCATTTTAGAGCAGTATTGTTGCAGACTGGGGCAGTAGAGTGGCAGGTTAGGGTAGTACAGTGACAGGTGAGAGCAGTAGAGTGGCAGGTTAGGGTAGTACAGTGACAGGTCAGAGCAGTATAGTGGCAGGCTAGGCTGTATAGTGGCAATGTAGCAGCAGGTTAGGACAGTATAGTGGCAATTTAGTGCAGTATAGTGGCAATATAGTGGAAGGTTAGAGCAGTATAGTGGACGTATAGTGGCAGGCTGGAGCAGTATAGTGGCAGGCTTGGGCTGTATGTAGTGATAGTGTGCTCAGCCACTTACTGCATGGCTGGAGATGAAGACTCCCCGGGGCTGGGCTGCTTTGTCCACTTCTCTTTTACCTTCTTGAGCTGTGAGATCAGTGTGAGTAAAGGAGTCTGTGGGAGGTGTGGAGGTGGCAGCCACACCTCTGGCCCTGCCCACCAACTATGGCTGCCTCGGGAGATAGTGAAGATTCCCAAGGGGCAGTTAAACCATATTAGATGACAAGGGAGAGGTATAGGCAGCCTCCCCCACCCCGCTGCCCCCCCTGCTGACCGGATGATCAACTTAGTTGGGTAGTACATTTACTGTGTTTATAAAGCTGCAAAGACAGGGAAAGTGCAGTCTGAATTACAGTGTGGAGGAGGGCAGAAGTTAGCTTGAGGTGAGGAAGCACCTGAATCTGGGGTGCGTAGCCCACCCTACAACCCCCTAAATCCCGCCATGGTTATAGCGCAGTCGACAAGTGGTTAAACCTTTCCAGCATATAATTTTAGAGTTAGCCGTAATTATTGGAGCTAGAATGATCCCTCTCACTAACCAATGTGCACTGTCATATCTAATATGTGTTACCAGATCTGTGTTTACAATTAAACATGTGTCCTAGTTGCACATACACATGCATATTTGCATGCCTGGTGAGGGTCCTTTAAACGCTTCCCACCCAGTCTATATCAAAATGACTGCCGAGCAGGAGCCTTCTCATCCTGGGTGGAAGTCATATGACATGCTTCCAGTTGCACACCTCCTGTGCAACCTAGCAGCCGCACTGCGACTGGATCTCTCACCTGCTGTGTCTACGAGATATATGATGATGTTGTACTGCTAAGGTGACAGTATGTAAAAAAAACTGTGAAAATTATTTTTAAAAACTCACCATGCCCCTTACTAAATATCTCAGACTGTCTGCTTTCCTAAAAGGGGTCATTTGGGAGATTGTTGTACTGTTCTGGCATTTTAGAACCTCAAGAAATTATATAGGCCATCACTACATCAGGAATGATCTGTTTTCAAATATATATATATACAGTCAGGTCCATAAATATTGGGACATTGACACAATGCTAACATTTTTGGCTCTATACACCACCACAATCCACCACAATGGATTTGAAATGAAACGAACAAGATGTGCTTTAACTGAAGACTGTGAGCTTTAATTTAAGGGTATTTACATCCAAATCAGGTGAACGGTGTAGGAATTACAACAGTTTGCATATGTGCCTCCCACTTGTTAAAGGACCAAAAGTAATGGGACAATTGGGGCAGCACAGTGGCTAAATGGTTAGCACTTCCGCCTGGCAGCACTAGGTTCATTGGTTCAAATCCCAGCCACGGCACCACCTGCCTGGAGTTTGCATGTTCTCCCTGTGCCTGCGTGGGTTTCCTCCGGGTACTCCGGTTTCCTCGCACACTCCAAAGACATGCTGGTAGGTGAATTGGATCCTGTCTAAATTGGCCCTAGTATGTGTATGTATGAATGTAAGTTAGGGACCTTAGATTGTACGCCCCTTGAGGGTTAGGGACTGATGTGAATGTACAATATATATATGTAAAGCGCTGCACAAATTGACAGCGCTATATAAGTACCTGAAATAAATAAATAAATTGGCTTCTCAGCTGTTCCATGGTCAGGTGTGTGTTATTCCCTCATTATCACAATGAGCAGATAAAAGGTCCAGAGTTCATTTCAAGTGTGCTATTTGCAATTGGAATCTGTTGCATTCAACTCTCAAGATGAGATCCAAAGAGCTGTCACTATCAGTGAAGCAAGCCATCATTAGGCTGAAAAAACAAAACAAACCCATCAGAGAGATAGCAAAAACATTAGGCGTGGCCAAAACAACTGTTTGGAACATTCTTAAAAAGAAGGAACGCACCGGTGAGTTCAGCAACACCAAGAGACCCGGAAGACCACGGAAAACAACTGTGATGGATGACCGAAGAATTCTTTCCCTGGTGATGAAAACACCCTTCACAACAGTTGGCGAGATCAAGAACACTCTCCAGGAGGTAGGTGTATGTGTGTCAAAGTCAACAATCAAGAGAAGACTTCACCAGAGTGAATACAGAGGGTTCACCACAAGATGTGAGCCTCAAAAACAGGAAGGCCAGATTAGAGTTTGCCAAACGACATCTAAAAAAGCCTTCACAGTTCTGGAACAACATCCTATGGACAGATGAGACCAAGATCAACTTGTACCAGAGTGATGGGAAGAGAAGAGTATGGAGAAGGAAAGGAACTGCTCATGATCCTAAGCATACCACCTCATCAGTGAAGCATGGTGGTGGTAGTGTCATGGCATGGGCATGTATGGCTGCCAATGGAACTAGTTCTCTTGTATTTATTGATGATGTGACTGCTGACAAAAGCAGCAGGATGAATTCTGAAGTGTTTCGGGCAATATTATCTGCTCATATTCAGCCAAATGCTTCAGAACTCATTGGACGCGGCTTCACAGTGCAGATGGACAATGACCCAAAGCATACTGCAAAAGCAACCAAAGAGTTTTTTAAGGGAAAAAAGTGGAATGTTATGCAATGGCCAAGTCAATCACCTGACCTGAATCCGATTGAGCATGCATTTCACTTGCTGAAGACAAAACTGAATCGAAAATGCCCCAAGAACAAGCAGGAACTGAAGACAGTTGCAGTAGAGGCCTGGCAGAGCATCACCAGGGATGAAACCCAGCGTCTGGTGATGTCTATACGTTCCAGACTTCAGGCTGTATTTGACTGCAAATGATTTGCAACCAAGTATTAAAAAGTGAAAGTTTAATTTATGATTATTATTCCGTCCCATTACTTTTGGTCCCTTAACAAGCGGGAGGCACATATGCAAACTGTTGTAATTCCTCAACCGTTCACCTGATTTGGATATAAATACCCTCAAATTAAAGCTGACAGTCTGCAGTTAAAGCACATCTTGTTTGTTTCATTTCAAATCCATTGTAGTGGTGTATAGAGCCAAAAATGTTAGAATTGTGTCGATGTCCCAATATTTATGGACCTGACTGTGTATATATATATATATATATATATATACCATAGTTTGTAGACTCTATAACATTAACACAGACTAAATAATATACACTGATTTGGATTATATATTTACCACAAAAGAAAATGTACCAGAACACATTTTGGCCTGAATTTAGGAAAGATTGTTATTAAATTTTATAACAGAAACAAGAAAAAATGTGGGTGTTTTTTCAAAATTTTCTGTATATTTTCGTTTATATAGCAAACAAATAAAAAAAAACCCAGTGGTGATTAAATACCACCAAAAAAAGCTATATCTGTCTAAAAAAATGATTAAAAATTAATTTAATTAGATTTTTATATAACAACTTTTTTTTAAAGTTTAGCTCCTGGCCAGGGACGGACTGACAACTCATGGGGCCCCCTGGGCAATAGGGGATCATGGGGCCCCTGTGTCCTTGCCCAAACTCAAAAAAGCCTATGAAAATGGTACCAGGGGCATCTCATGGGGCCCCCTACTGACCCCGGGCCCTCGGGCAGTGCCCGTGTTTCCAAATGGTCAGTCCGCCTCTGCTCCTGGCAGATATAAAAGACTCAAATAGTGCATCTCTGTGATCATGAACACAAATCTATAGTTTAAATGCAAGCAGTGTGTGTACCTGAATCTGATTTGGTGTCAAGCTCTGGTAGCCAGCCAGTATATGACAGTCAAAAACCTAGTAGTGATCAAAGCAGAGCACTTCTAGTATCACAGCACAGAGGGAAGGTTGGTAAAGGAATATTTACCAATTCTCTTCCATTTGCTATCTGGAATAATTTCAGTCCCAATGGCTTTAACCCAAAGCATTATTTGAGCTTGAAATTCTATGTAAAAAATAGTCAACCATTTCTACCTAGAATTCCAGGCCTGGGTAATGCTTGGTGTCAACGTAAAAGGTTTAATAGGAATATTAAAAAAAAATTCTTAAAGTAACCTTAAGGATAATCATATATAGCGCCCTCCTAGGTAAGTGCTAGGATTAGGTAGATAGCATTAGTTATGTTTTCGATAAGTAAATTTAGGCTACATTCACACTGAGCTGAGCGTTTTTCTGGCGTTTTTTCAATTGTTTTTCAAGGTGTTTTTGAGCCTTTTGTATTTTATCAGATTTGCAAATATAATACCATTTTTTTTAGGTACTTTTCATTTAGGAGTTTTTGCTGTTTGAGCTGAAAATAATTGAAAATCCGCTTGAAAAAAAACCACTCATTTCCACTGTTCAGGCTTTTCCGTTCAAGTCTATGGGGACAAAATGCCAAGATCTGCCTGAAAAGTACTTTTTTGAGCTATAGACGTTTTGCTACAGGTGACAGAACGCTCAAGTGTGAATAGGGGCCATTGGAAATAATGGGATTTTACTTGTCAAACGTTTCTGAGGTATCGAGCTTCGAGTTGAAAACCACTGAATTGTGAACGGGGCCTTAGTTGTCACTCTGTAGGCAGAGTGGCTGCAATTGTTGCTACGTAAAAGTATAGTTAGCTCACTGTACTGAGTGTGCTGTGATCATTTATTGAGGTCTGCTCTGTGTGCTCAGGTGCTGCTAGTTTGCCTAGCTTCCTCTGTACCCAGGACACTGCAGAGGTTTCTGGCTGGAGGCGTGGAGCTATGCAGATAGCAGCATGAATATTGATCCTGCCTCAGCCTATCCCAGAGAGAGGGGCTCTAGGGCATGCTAGTAACTGTATATATACAGTGAGCACACAGGGTTTGGGGTGTTTCCTGGCTAGGATTGCCCAAACACGTTGTCCTCCCAGGCAGGTGCTGCCATAGGCCTCAAGTGGCCTACTTGAGGGCCTGGTTTGCTGAAACCCAGGTTCTGCTACGTTGACTGAGGGGCGTCCAATGTCTCATTGGTCTTGTGAGTACAAACATCCCTAATAATCTTAGAGACTGTGTGCTGTTTAACTCCTTCTGGTGCTAGGAAATCAGCTGCTGGTGTTCGAACAGCTCTGTTCACCTGTCCACCACTACTTAAAGGGACACTGCTCTGGGACTCTAAAGAAGTTACTGCTGTCACTGCTACTACTTGTTGCTGTTACCTTAGGCTGAAGTCTACTGTGTGATTCAAGCAAGGACTCCATTACAGTTTGCCCTACATATTAGACATAGTTTCTAATTTGGAGTATCCCACTCATCTCCCTCATTCCTATCCCAATTCTTCAAAAATAAAAACAACAAAAAACAACACCCCTAGACGTATTGGAGAAACAAGTAAATGAGCTTATGTGCCTGGCTGAAGGGCAAAGTATTTGGGGAGGATCTGAACTATATTCCTGCTGCTCCTAGGGGGAGTAGTGCAACACATTCACCAATAGTTTTAATTCTTTACTCATTTTTTTTTATAGATTTTGTTAAATAAGAGACTGAATCACCAGCTTTATGCAGTTGTTCATAACTGGACTAGGAAGCAATGGCATGACAAATGTCAGCCTGGATTATTTTACTTCTATTGTACTGTCAAGTTCAGCAGGCTCAGATGTAGTACCTGTCATTTTTTTTACAAAAATACGCAGGATGAATTCACACATGTGGTTAAGACAAAGGATGTGGAACACAAAGCAACCCATCAGTATTCTCTTCACACTAGCATTTCTGGCAAAGGCCAACGTTGTCACACTGTCAGCCAGAATGTTTCTGTCTATCCTCACAGATATTAGCTTTGCCTTGGTTTCCCTTTTCATGTACTTTTCAACTTTAGAGCTGAAATGTTACGAGTTTTCATCCACCTGGGCATTTTGTTACACTGTAGCCTATTGAAAGTGGATTCAAAATGCAATGCTTATTTCATGACATTTTCAATATATTGAAAATCTATATCTTTGTTTTAAAAGACGCAGAAGCAGGATGATGCACTGTTGGAAGGCTGGCGCTGATATCAGGCATCCTCGCTAGGGGAGTTGGAGATGGAGGAGCATATGCCACCATGTTAAGGGTGATGTGAAGAACGGACAAGAAAGTTAGTATTGGGTGAACATGGTCATTATTATTAAGCACATATTTTGCCTTTTGTCCCTGAATCATCTCATAAGAAATAGTGGGATTGGGATTTTTGAACATTTATTGGAGTTATATTTCCAGTGGGGAATACTTTTGTATATATTATGTGCATTACCTTTGTGAGCCACATGATTGAAAAGGCTTCTAGGTGTGTTTTTTAACAGACCGTGGCATTGCATCCAATACCTCTGGCAGGAACACTTTAAAGGATTGTATCCATACAGCAGTTTGAGGCACACTAAACCCAGGGGGTATTACTGTGTCAGTACAAAATTGGCTCCTAATGTTATATTATATTATATTATATTATATTATATTAATAGGTAATTTAAAATAGATATGGAGTCTTATGCAGTTCACTGCAATATATTTTTATTATTATTATTATTATTATTCCTTTAGATATAGTTATCCCTTTGATTTTATCTAATAGCCCTGTGAATACCAACATTCATCACAAGTAGATTCCCCTGAGTAGGTCGGTAGTTTTTTAGTTGATCCTAGTTGAATGGTTGACAATGTGGTCAGTGTGCTTATGTATCCATGCTTTCTCTGCTAACTTCCATTTCTACTTGTGCTCCCCCATGTCTGCCCCCAGGGTGACAGAGCGGACCTGTATGCTGTGTTTGATGGTGGGGTTCCGCTAGTGCTGGACACATCTGAATAGGTTAGTACATTATTGTTGTGTATTTTATGAACAACCGTGTTACATGTTAGAAAATGTTGTTGTATATTTTATGAACAACCATGTTACATAATGTAAGAAAACCAGGACCACTAGGGTTTCTGGTTCATCTCCACCATCAGCAGCTCCATCTCCACTTAAGTCACTGACTCTGTACATCTGATGAGCCCCTGTCACCTGCCAGGGGTCACCTTAGCAAATATACTTTCTTTTGGTCAAATTATTGACTATCACTTTACCTATCATCATTTATTTTCTATTATCTTTAAAAAAGGTAACTTTTCTGCAGTGTTCTTATTAAATCTTAGTACTGTATACATTTTAAAATGATGTCACTGTTATTGGATATTTGTAGCGTTTTCACAGACTACTTTAATCTGCAGCGCACAGCAGGAAATACTGGAACTTTAAAATCAATAACAAGCTATACTTGGCTCTTTGGAAGCATACATGTTGCTGTACAAGAAATAATATCTCATTACCTAAAGCTAATGATGCCTCAAATCTACTATTTATCCATAATTACGCTGCTAACAATAGGCATAATGATGATGATGATGTTATTATGCAGGTCTGCATTCCACAACAAATTTAACCTAATTTTCTTCTATTATCCTTAGCCAGAATACACAAAATGAATGTAAGTTGTAATTTAAATGCAGTGACGATCAATGTAGTAAGCAATCTATTTGTGAGATTTCCGTGGTAGGGAGAAATTATGGTTTAATTTTGTATATTCCATACGCAATGTCAGAGAATGGTGTCCTGGGGACTTGAACAGCATGGGTTAGGATTTAGATTGTGTGCCTGCCAGTTAAATGATCATCTTTAGTTGATATACTGCAGAATTTAGTGCTCCCAGGGAGAAATGTCCATGCTGTGGGGTAAAAGTAGCTGACATAAATTTGTATGACTCAATGCCCTATTCCTAATTCCAGAACATATTCTATAACCTTTGTCATTAATTACATGACAATATTTATAATATTAATAATAATACAATTTTTTGAACTCTTCAGTCTGTTGCTGTTGGAGAAATTGGTGTAACATGATTGAGATTATTCAAAAACAGTACATTAATTAAAGTAAAATTGCAGCAACCCATGGTAATCTATCTAAATTCACTTTAAAGTAGGCCTTGCATCAAATGCAAGGTCCAGTGAATACAGTATATAGTTGCCCACCTTCTCTTCTAAAACACTACTTTCACCCATAATAAAATCACCTATGAGAAAAAATGTGTGGATTTTATTGCTTAGTTACAGTATCTCACAGAAGTGAGTACACCCCTCACATTTTTGTAAATATTTTATTCTATATTTTCATGTGACAACACTGAAGAAATTACACTTTGCTACAATGTAAAGTAGTGAGTGTACAGCTTGTATAACAGTGTACATTTGTTGTCCCCTTAGAATAACTCAACACACAGCCATTAGTGTCTAAACCTCTGCCAACAAAAGTGGGTACACCCCTAAGTGAAAATGTTCAAATTGGGCCCAATTAGCCATTTTCCCTCCCCAATGTCATGTGACTCTTTAGTGTTTCAAGGTCTCAGGTGTGAATGGGGAGCAGGTGTATTAAATTTGGTGTTATCACTCTCACTCTCTCATACTGGTCACTGGAAGTTCATCATGGCACCTCATGGAAAAGAACTCTCTAAGGATCTGAAAAAAAGAATTGTTCCTCTACATAAAGATGACCTAGGCTTTAAGAAGATTGCCAAGACCCTGAAACTGAGCTGCAGCCTGGTGGCCAAGACCATACAGTGGTTTAAACGGACAGATTCCACTCAGAACAGGCCTTGCCATGGTCGACCAAAGACGTTGAGTGCACTTGCTCAGCGTCATATCCAGAGGTTGTCTTTGGGAAATAGATGTATGAGTCCTATGCAGCATTTCTGCACAGGTTGAAGGGGTGGAGGGTCAGCCTGTCAGTGCTCAGACCATACGCCGCCCACTGCATCAAACTGATCTGCATTGCTGTCAAGATGATGCACAAGAAAGCCTGCAAACAGTTTGCTGAAGACAAGCAGACTAAAACATGGATTACTGGAACCATGTCCTGTGGTCTGATGAGACCAAGATAAGCTTATTTGGTTCAGATGGTGCCAAGCATGTGTGGTAGCAACCAGGTGAGGAGTACAAAGACAAGTGTGTCTTGCCTACAGTCAAGCATGATGGTGGGAGTGTCATGGTCTGGGGCTGCATGAGTGCTGCCGACACTGGGGAGCTACAGTTCATTGAGGGAACCATGAATGCCAACATGTACTGTGACATACTGAAGCAAAGCATGATCCCCTCCCTTCAGATAGTGGGCCGCAGGGCAGTATTCCAACATGAAAACGACCCCAAACACACCTCCAAGACGACCACTGCCTTGCTAAAGAAACTGGGGGTAAAGGTGATGGACTGGCCAAGCATGTCTCCAGACCTCCAGAGCGTCTGTGAGGCATCCTCAAATGGAAGGTGGAGGAGCGCAAGGTCTCTAACATCCACAAGCTACATGATGTCGTCACGTGAGTGGAAGAGGACTCCATTGGCAACCTGTGAAGTTCTGGTGAGCTCCATGCCCAAAAGAGTTAAGGCAGTGCTGGAAAAAATTTGTGGCCACACAAAATATTGACACTTTGGACCCAATTTGGACATTTTCACTTAGGGGTGTACTCACTTTTGTTGCCAGCTGTGTGTTGAGTTATTTTGAGGGGACAGCAAATTTACAAGCTGTACACTCACTACTTTACATTTTAGCAAAGTGTCATTTCTTCAATGTTGTCACATGAAAAGTTGTAATAAAATATTTAAATAAATGTGAGGGGTGTACTCACTTCTGTGAGATACCGTATATATACACAATTATTTCAGTTAAATACTAATTTACACAATCCTCTAACAGTGTCTCCATCTATCTTTAGAAAATGTGTATTATTCATATTTATTTATTTATATTACCTTTAATAATAACAATGGGTCCAGTTGACTAACTCAGCTCCTCATCTCAATAATATGTATAGTATAAACCAAAAGAAGAAGAATGAGATTTTAACTGTATGCTAAACCTTCACTCAGAAAAAAAATCATAAAAACTTAACCATAAAAAAATATTATAATATATTAAACTAGAAAAGCTACAATTTCTGGGGAAATTATGTGAAGTGTTCTTGCCTCCACCAGTAGTCTACAACTGGAGTGGGCGGAGTAACTGGGTGGAGTGGCTTGAGTTACTGTTGTGTGGTTGGAGTGGCTGGAGTAACTGTGAAAAGGTTGGACTGGGCAGAGTAACTTTATGGAGTGGGCAGAGTAACTGTGTAGAGTGTTTGGAGTGAGTAAAGATAGTAAACATTACACTAACCAATCGATTGATCAAATTTAAAAAGTGCACATGGCAAGCTTGATAGAGTGGGAAATGCATTTCAACTTTTAATTATTTATATAGCACTTTTAATTGCAATGTTGCTGCCCAAAGTGCTTCACAGTTACATTAAAACATACATTTATAAAAACATTAGCAGCATTATCACCTCAAATACTCTCTACTGTATAAAACTTATTTCCAAACCTTTAACCAGAAGCCGGCCAAACTGTCACGAATTCAAAATTAGATTTCAAATAGGGCAGAGAAGAGCGGTTAAAAACAAACTGCTCCAACTTGCTCACTTCACTGGCATCTTCAAATGGTCGTAGTTTTAAAAACTATAAATCCTACAGTGAAGAGCTTTATATTGTGAGAATCACAAGACCCAGACCTACATTTTGATGCATAGTATGTCTCTGAAATATTAAAAATGAAGGCACAGTCACAGTTTAGAAATTGCCCTTCAAATTTGAGGTGGCTAGAGTGGAGTTTCAATGAATGTCAATAGGCGGCATGAGTTGCAAACAAATGGTCGTATTGTGAAAACTATCAGGACTATGGCTTAGCCGTGGACATTTTTTAGTGGCAGCAGGAATAGCTGAACATTTTGATATAAGATTTGTGTAGGTGGGCTTGAAAATGAGGGAGTGGTGGCAGTTTAGAAATCATGTCCTGATTTTTCAGCTCACACTCTAGCTTTTGTCAGCTCCTACTCTAGTTTTGAACATTCTGCCATTCATTCCTATGGGACCAATTTCACCACAAAAACGCCAATATTTCGTGAATCATTTGGCGAAACGTTCCACAAAGTAATAGCACACCAATCGGGAACAATCCGCACGTTTCGGTTTATTACTGTCTATGTAGTGTAAAAACGTAAATATCTTGGGGTAAGATCCCCTAAAAGCATATATAAAGAAAAAGCAGCGCAGCCACTTGCCAACATTGTCTTCCACCACACAGAATATGAATCATATAGTATTTCAATGTAGATAAATTGCAAAACCAAGAAAATCATAAAAGGTGGGGGAGAAGAGCAGAATGATGTAGCAGCTGTTGACCCATTGGATCATCATTTTGGGGATAGTGCACAAGGGTGGTAGGTGAGTAATTTTCAACAACAGACACAGCTGTTTGGATATGTGCTGGTGACCCCTGATGGATTTCAGTAGACGCTTGCCGACCCCCCTATAGCAGTTTTATTGCTACAGTGTGGTATATATACATGATTGTGCATTTCCAGGTAGAATGCACAGGTGACCATCTACCTGTGCTTTCATTAGCTCCTGTAGATGTCAATCACCTTAGCTACCAATCTGTTATTTCAGAACTGAGGCCATTTTTCTGAGGCCTTTTTGGGCTTCCCCCATTAAAAATGGTAGTGAAACCTCTGCCTACTGCTTCTGGGGTAGCGTCTCACATTCCACAACTAGGCAGGACTCAACATCTTCCAGAGGCAATTTCCATAAAATTCTCTGTAGCAGTTGTCAATGTATAGATTTCAGCCATCTGCCTCTCTGACAGGGCCTGTATCTGCTGCTATAGAGACAAGTTCACTTGCTGTTTTGCCTTTAAAGAAGCCTGGTGGACATCATTCAGTTGTTGCATTTGTCAGTCAGTAAAGTGGTTCACCTCTTGCAATAGTTAGGTAGTCTTCTGTTGGTTATTGTCTGCCAATCAAAGCTGTTTTACAAGTTTCTCCATTGTATTTGACATTAGGGGGTTTATTTACTAAAGCTGGAGAGTGCAAAATCAGACTCACTTCTGCATAGAAACCAATCAGCTTCCAGGTTTCATTGCCAAAGCTTCATTGAACAAGCTGAGGTTAGAAGCTGATTGGTTTCTATGCAGAAGGGAGTCTGATTTTGGACTCTCCAGCTTTAGTAAATAAAACCCTAGGTGTCTTTTTCTTTATGGCACTTTCCACAAAGTTTAGGAGATTGGGAATTTTTTTTACAAAACTCCTAAACTCAACTCCATAAAAGCCTGCGGGGGAGATTTACTAACACTGGAGAGTGCAAAATCTGGTGCAGCTGTGCATGGTAGCCAATCAGCTTCTAACTTCAGCTTGTCCAATTAACCTTTGCCAATAAAAACTGGAGCTGATTGGTTTCTATGCAGAGCTGCACCAGATTTTGCACCATGCAGTTATAGTAAATAAAGCCCTATGTGCACATAGGCTTTTAGCAGCGTTTAGGTGGTGCCACTTATTTTTAAATATAATAAGGTCATTGTAACATATATATTTACATATATTTGTAAATCCATTCCAAAAATGTAGATTTGTATTTTTAAAGACATACAGTATATTTGAAATATATTTTTAAAAATATTTTTCATATATTTTGTAATAAAAATGCATTTCAACATGCAGTATATACCGTTTCCCCAAAAATAAGACAGTGTCTTATATTAATTTTTGCTCCCAAAGATGCGCTAGGTCTTATTTTCAGGGGATGTCTTATTTTGTCATTGTGTGTCATTTTGATTGCCCCCTCTGATCCTCCTGTGTCATTTTGATTGTCCCCTCTGATCCTCCTGTGTCATTTTGATTGCCCCCTCTGATCCTCCTGTGTCATTTTGATTGCCCCCTCTGATCCTCCTGTGTCATTTTAAGTGATCCCCCTCCCCCCACCCCTGTGCCACTGAACACCTTCACCAGACATCCCCCCCACCCCTTTATCAGACATTTCCCCCCTGGGGCCTGCCTGGGGACTGTCACTGGGCTGGCTGGGGCCTGGACCTGGGCTGGAGCAGGGTCTGCCACTGACTGAGAACCTTCAGTCATCATGAGGGCGGTGTCACCAGAGACAGACCAGCACTCACCACCTTCGCCGCGTCCTCCTGTTCTTCTACACGCATCTCTCTCCCGCTCACTCCGACCTCCGCTCCACCTCCACACAGCAGTGACGTCACTGGTTGCTAGACGCCAGTCGGGGCGGCCCTAGCAACCAGTTTATGGTAAATTAATTTTCATTACGAGACAGAGCCTAGGGGGGCCTTATTTTCGGGGGGATGCCTTATATTTCACCCAGAAGGAAACCTGTAAGTAGGTCTTATTTTCGGGGAAACACGGTATATATATATATATATATATATATATATATATATATATATATAAAAGTATATTTTGAAATATATTGAGTATGGCCAAAATTGTAGCATTTCAAATATATGTCAATATATTTGGGAAGAATATTTTTAAAGTATATTTCAAATATATTTTTCTTCCATATGGGCTGTAACACTGGGTTATAAGTCATATGCTAGCTTTATACAGGCTAAACAGTTTGAAAAGCAATTGAAGTACCATGGGATTTTGCAAAAGTGTAACAAGACTGACAAGGGTAGGAAAGTAAAACACAGGTATTTTCCAAGGCACCATGCATTTATTAAAATAGTTTCTCTGAACAGTTGCCTGAATGCACTTTAAACATTATGCAGGATAATTTTAAAAAAATAGCATATTTTTTAAAAGTTTGAAGTGGAAACTGGTGCATTTTATGGTAAACTTAATTTTTTGGTTCACTTTACACTTTAGCAAATAAAAAAAAGATAGAAAATGGTTCTTTCTCTGAAGAGCCTGAGATATTACAAGTGAAGTGTAATGAGGTAACCCTGTGTTCAACCATGGCCCAGAGAAACTAAATTTGTTTAGAATACTGTGAACTTAATCAGATGTTATTGTTCACTTCACCTCACATCACACTTTAGCAAATCAGGCCTTAAGATCTTAACAGAAAGATTCTTTAATTTTTGCTTACCTGGAACAGTAAGATTTCAGCTTTTACCAGTTTAAATTACTCCGAATAATGAAATATATTTTTAATGGGTAACTGCTCTTTGCAGATCCATTTTAGCCATTTTCTGTGCTAAATACACTCTTAACAAGTGAAAACTGTTTCTGATAGAATTGGTTGTCTACATTTATTTGTGTTATCATTGATGGGACTTCAGTTTGATATTTGACTATGTAACTTGTATAGCCTGGCTGTCGGTCTTTTAGGGCCGGTTCACACTATAGAAAAGCAGTCCAGATGAGTTCTGGATGCATTTATGCATGCAAGTTTTTGATGCATTTGTGGTGCATTTTTGATGCGTTTTACCACGTTCCAGTACAGTGCTGTGCAGAAAAAAATGCAGCATGTTCTATTTTTTTTCTGCAACCGGATCACACTGGAACTGCAATCACTGATGTGAACTGTGACATTAACAACCATATAACCTACTTTCTGTGTGTTTTGGATGCAGAAAAAAAGCAACTGAAACACATGTAGTGTGAACTGGCCCTTAAACCATACATCAGAACATTTTCCCCGGCTGCAGATCACAGCTCCCACTCTACAGGTGCAGCCTGGGACTACAGCTCACCCCTAGCAACAAAGAGAGAGAAAGACTCCCATTGGTTGCCAGCTGGACACGTAGCCCCAACCAATTGAGGGCTAAGCAGAGTGGGTACAGAGGCTGCTGGAGGATGTAGTTCCGTGGTTGGTGCAGTTAGGGTTGTTTGAACTCCCAGAGTGCCCAGAGCTGGGGTAAGGATCTAATCAGTCAGTGCTGTGGGGGGCTACACTGAGAAAGTAGTGTGTGGTTGGGGGTGCGCTGTCCAGAGACAACATGCTGCTGAGAGTAGGTCTAATACTCTGCTTCCACCAGAGATAGAGATGTGCCATGGAGTGGGGGGCCTAGCTGTTGAGATCATGCACTGAGTTGCTACACAGGCTTGCTACGCTGTGTTTTAGAGTGCTTTTGTGTGCTGCTTGCAGACTAAACTATGTTCCAGAAAGATACTGTTTTGGAGAGACGGCAACTATTTCTAACCCTCCATAGAGAGAGAGGGTCCTTTCACATGGGCGTTCTGTTTTTTTCATCAGTTCAGTCACTTTTTTTTCACAGAAAAAACGGTTGAGTTTACATCCATTTTTCATCCGTTTACATCCGTTTTTGCATCCGATTTTAGTCATCAGCTGTCAGCGGGGTAAAAAAAAAAATTGCCGGCAGTTAAAAAATAATGTAAAAAATGGCGTGGGGTCCCCCCTCTCATCCATACCAAGCTCTTCGGATCTGGTTTGGATTTTGAGGGGGACCCCACTCCAAAATAAAAAATTGGAATGGGGTCCCCCCAAAATCCATACCAGACCCTTATCCGAACATACAGCCCAGCAGGTCAGGAAAGGGGGGAGATGAGAAAGCACCCCCTCCCTGCTCCTGAACCATACCAGGCCACATGCCCTCAACATGGGGGGGTGCTTTGGGGCAATAGGCTCCCCCACAAAGCACCTTGACCCCATGTTGATGAGGACAAGGACCTCTTCCTCACAACCCTGGACTGTGGTTGTGGGGGTCTGCAGGCAGGGGGCTTAACGGAATCTGGTGAGTTTACATCCATTTTTTCATCCATTTACATCCGTTTTTTAGTCATCAGCTTTCAGCGGGGTTCCCCATGGACAGCTGAATGTAAAAAACAAAAATTGCCAGCAATTAAAAAATGCCACTTGCTCTTTTCTGACCTCTGACCTACTGGGCTGCATACAATCCGTTGACGTTGCAGGTTTTTTTGCAGAATAAAATTAGAGTTTTCTTCCATTAAAAAAATGGATGTTAACGGATGCGGACATTAATGGATGTAAAAAGATGTTCATCCGTTTACACCCACAAGTCCATAGAAATACATGGGGGTCCATTTTTCATCCGTAAACGGACAGATAAAAAATGGACATACGGAACGCCTATATGAAAGGATCCAGAGAGAGGGGATTGAGAGCAGAAAATAGATGTTGAATTTTAACATTCTTTATTATGGCAGTAGGGTGGCATTTAGCCTGGCGGTCTTTGCACAGTATGACATATAGGAAATTATGCTTCCCCCGCATGATAAGACATCTTCTTTTGGAGTATCAATGATAAATTGTGGGTATGTAAGTTTTTACCAAACGTAATTTATTTATTTTGTGAAATATGACATTTTGTAAACTAGATTGTAAATCACTGTTTATGTTCCAGAGTGGTATCCTGTCCCTGAAGAAGATAATTTGTGTAACATTTTCAAAACACATTGGATTTCCTCTGAATAAACCAACAATCAAAAAAATACAACTGTGAGATGAAATTCAGCTGTAGGGGATACCACTGGACCTGTGTTGTATCTTGTTAAAAGTCTCAATAAGTGATATTGAAAAATCCTCCATCATTTGTTGTTTGGAATCTATAATGGAGATTGTGATTTCTTTTTTATGCATTTGGTTTAATGTTTAGTTTGTATAAATAAATATTGTTATCTTAATGAAAATATGTGTTAGTAGGTAGCCTTCAAAATCCCATCATGAGTACAATTGTTTGGTGTTTACACAATATAGGGATGGTGGCAACTACACCCTGAGTTACAGACTGGAGTTGTAGGATGCCAGCTTGGGGGGCATCGTCTCCCCCCACCCTTACTCTTTCTCCCATTCCACCCTCCTCTCTCCCCTCATTTGCTCTCTCTCTCCATTCTTTTCACTTTTCTTATCTCTCTCCCCTCTTTTTCCCCCTCTCTTTCCCTCCCCCCCCCCTTGCTCTCCTCCTCTTCAAACCCCCACCCACACACCCAACACACACACACAAACACCTCCCCCCACACACCTCCACCCCCCCACACAAACCAAACACACCCCACCAACACCCCAAAACAACACCCCCAAACAAAGCACCCCACACACAAACAAACCCACACCAACACACCCCCACCACCCAAAAACACCACCCACACACTTCCCCCACACTACACTCTCTCTCCCCCCCCATTCTCTTTCTCCCCCCTTTCATCTACCCCTTTCTCTCTATCCATCCTCACCCTTCCCCCTCACTTCTCCCTCCCCCATTCTCTTTTCTCTCTCTCCCTTTTCCCCCCCCTTCCCATTTTTTCCTTCCCCTCCCCCCCCCTTGCCCTCTTTCTTCTTCACCCCCCTCTCTCTCTCTCTCCCTCACCCCTCTCTCTCTTTCTCCCCCCCCCCTCTCTCCCCTCCCCCCTCTCTTTCTTTCTCTCCCCTCATTCTCCTTTCTCCTCCTCTCCCTTTCTCTCCCCTCTCTCTTTCTTTCCCTCTCATTTCTCTCCCCTCATACCTTTTTCTCCTCCCTCTCTCTTTCTCCCCTCCTCTCCACTCTCTCCCCCCCATCTCTTTCTCCCCCTTTCATCCACCCCTTTCTCTCTATCCCTTCATCCCCTCACCCTTTCTCCCCTCTCATCTATCTCCCTTCCTCCCATTCTTCTTTTTCTCTCTCCTTCCCTTTCTTTTCTATCTCTCTCTCACTCCCCCCCCTTCCTCCCTCCCTCTCTCCCTCCCTCCCTCCCTATCTTTCTCCTCTCTCTCTTTATCCCTCCCTCCCTTTCTCCTCCATTTCTCCTCTCTCCCTCCTCTCTCTCTCCCTTCCTTTCTCCTTTCTCTCCCTCCCTCCCTTTCCCCCCCTCTCGCTCTCTCTCTCTCCCTCCCTCCCTCCGTTTCTCCTCTCTCCCTCCTTTTCTCTAGGCTCAGGTTGTAACAATAGCAACCATTTGCCACAGTGTGCACCCCCCCTTTCTCCTCTCTCTCTCTCGCTCTCTCTTTCTCCCCCCCTCTCTCTTTCCCCCCCCTCAATAATTTTGTCCTACTTTCTCTTTCTTCCCCCTCACCCCCCCCTCATCCCCTCACCCCCTTCTCTCTCTCTCTCTCTCCCTTTCTTCTCTTTCTCTCTCTCTTCCTTTTAACTCTCTCTCTCTCTCTCTCTCTCTCTCTCTCTCCTCGCTCTCCTCTTTCTCCCCTTTCTCCCCCCTCTCTCTCTCCCTCCCTTTCCCTCCCTCCCTCCCTTTCTCCTCTCCCCCCCCTTCTCCTCTCTCTCTCTCCCTCCCTTTTCTCCTCCCTCTTTCCTCCCTTTTGCCTCCCCCTCTCTCTCTCCCTCTCTCCTTTCTCTCTCCCACCCTTTCTCCTTTCTCTCCATCCCTCCCTCCCTGTCTCTCTCTCTCTCTCTTTCTCTCTGTCTCCCTCCCTTCCCCCCTCTCTCTCCCTCTCCCCCTCTCCCCCCCCTCTCTCTCCCCCCCTCTCTCTCCCTCTCCTCCCCCCCTTTCCCCTCTCTCTTTCCCACCCCATCTCCTTTCTCTCCATCCCTCCCTTTCTCCTCTTTCTATCTCTCTCCTCTCTTACTCCTCCCTCCCTCCCACCCTTTCTCCTCTCTCTGTCCTTCCCTTTCTCCTCTCACCTCTCTCTCTCTCCATTTCTCTCCTTCCTCCCCCCCCCCTCTCCCTTTCTCCTCTCTCTCCTCCCCCCTTTCTCCTCTCTCTCCCTTTCTCCTCTTTCTATCTCCGTCC